>NW_027507874.1:682500-1882500 GCF_037356315.1 Lithobates pipiens
CTGATCTTACCTGAGGTAAGTGAGGCCTGCAGTTCTTTAGATGTTGTTCTAGGTTCTTTTATGACCTCCTGGATGAGTCGTCATCAAGCTCTTGGAGTCATTTTTGTAGGCCGGCCACTCCTGGGAATGTTCACCACTGTTCCAAGTTATCTCCATTTGTGGATAATGGCTCTCCCGGTGGTTCATTGGAGTGCTAAAGCCTTAGAAATGGCTTTGAAACCTTCCCTAGACCGATACATGTACAGTACTTTGTTTCTAATCTGTTCTTGAATTTTTTCTAGATAGTGGCATGATTTGTGGCTTTTTGTGATCTGTTAGCGTGCGCCACTTTGTCAGACAGCTTGCGGATTTACGTCAGCAGAATGGAACAGGCAGGCAAAAGGGCATACCCATACCCGTGAGCCACTAGGTGGCAATCGGGAGCAGTGATCTCCCTCATGTTGTAGTCCCCCCCACAGTTAGAACACATCCAGGGAACACACTTAACCCCTTGATCGCCCCTAGTGTTTAACCCCTTCCCTGCCAGTGTCATTTATACAGTAATCATTGGCTATTTGTAGCTCTGATCGATGTATAAATGTCAGTGGTCCCAAAATAGTGTGAAAAGCATCTGATGTCTGCCAGAGTGTCGCAGTCCTGATAAAAATTGCAGATTGCCACCATTACTAGTAAAAAAAAAAAAAAAAATTATAATGAAAATGCCATAAATCTATCCCCTATTTTGTAGACGCTATAACTTTTGTGCAAACCAAAATATATATACGCTTATTGCAATTTTTTTTTTTTTTACCAAAAATATGTAGAAGAATACATATCAGCCTAAACTGTGGAATAAATTCGTTTTTTTACATTTTCTTTGGGGATATTTATTATAGCAAAAAGTAAAAAATATGGCTTTTTTTTTTCAAAATTGTCGCTCTTATTTTGTTTATAGTGCAAAAAACAAAAACCGCAGAGGTGATCAAATACCACCAAAGGAAAAAAAAGGACGTCAATTTTGTTTGGGTACAACGTTGCATTACCGCGCAATTGTCAGCTAAACCGACGCAGTGCCAAATTGCAAAATATGCTCTGGTCAGGAAATCCCTCCGGAGCTGATGTGGTTAAATTTTATTCGATGATCTGAATCATTTAAGTGTGAGAAATATGGAAAAAAAAAAATCAGGAAGGGGCAAATACTTTTTCACAGCACTATATATATATATATATATATATATATATATATATATATATATATATATATATACATAGATACATACACCAGGGCATTTCGCACTATGCTACTATAACTGCCAATTGTGCGGTCATGCATCGCTGTACCCAAATTAAATTTATATATATTTTTTTACACAGATAGAGCTTTTTTTTTGTCAATCACAGCCTGTGAGCCAATGAGGAGAGTGAGATACCGAGCCTCAGCTCTATGTGTTTTATGGATGCATAGAGCAGGGCTTGGGAGCGAACACGCACCAGTGCCCCCATAACAAGTGGCTTACAATTGGCACCTATCAGGGGAGAGGGGGGTGCAAATACCTGTATAATACAGGTATCTGCACCCACTTCCGGGAATAGACCTCTGCGGGAGTCACGCCCCTTCCTGCACCCCCCCCCCCCGCTTTCTCCTGGGAAACACACAGGTCCCAGGAGATAGCGGGGACCACTTACGACATGCAGCATGACTCTCGCATGTGCACTAGGGAATCGGGAAGTGAAGCCGCAACGCTTCACTTCCTGATTCCCTCAATGACAATGGTGGCAGCAGCAGCCGAGAGCTGAGCGATTGCTCGGCTTCGGCTGCCGACCTCACTGGACCCTGAGACAGGTAAGTGTCCATTTATTAAAAGTCAGCAGCTGCAGTAGTTGTAGCTGCTGGCTTTTAATATATTTTTTTTTTAGGTGGGATGGGAACCCGAGAAGAAGAGGATCGGGTTGATCTGTGCAAAGTCACTGCACAGGACGGGTAAGTATGACATGTTTGTAATTTTAAAAAAAGCGAAACCTTAATACCACTTTAAGGAACAGGTCTGGGTGCCACACTTAAAGGGGTTGTAAAGTAAAAAAAAAAAAAAAAAAATAAATAAATAACAAACATGTTATACTTACCTCCACTGTGCAGCTCGTTTTGCACAGAGTGGCCCCGAACCTGGTCTTCTGGGGTCCCTCGGCGGCTGTCTGGGCTTCCCCCAGCAAGTACTTCTCACGTTCATGCGAGCTCCCTCCCATGGTGAGAAGCACTTGCGGGCACACTCCCGTGATACAGCCTGCGGCTGTAGCCGCTCACTGTATCACTCGGCCCCGCCCCGGTTCGCCGCATCATTGGATGTGATTGACAGCAGTGTGAGCCAATGGCTGCGCTGCTTTCAATCCATCCACTCCAGCCAATCAGCGGCCAGGCTGAGCGGCGAAGAGGATGTCGGGGGCGAGCGCAGGACTTTTTAGGGGTCAGGTAAGTAAAACAGGGGGGCTGGCATTGTCTGATGTTTTTTCACCTTAATGCATAGAATACATTAAGGTGAAAAAATATTTACCTTTACAAATCCTTTAATGGAAATTCTTCATAAAGTCTACAAAACTGGCAGATATTTTCTCATGTTTTTTTGGTGGACATGGTTCCTGGTGAGGCTGTGCAGGGTGTAGATGTGACCTGCAGTGTGATGCTTTGAAATGAACCCTGCTTGGCTTTAGCTTGGGACATTATGCTGTGTTAGAAAGCTGAGGACGCTTTTGTTCAAAGTCCTATTGAATGGTTTTCTCAGCATGCTGCTAACATATATCCCTCTGTGGCTGGGCTGGTGTACACGATAATGGATGTGTGTTATGGAGCCTTCGTTTCATACATAAGCATAGTAACCAGAGTTCGGGACTCTCCACTCTTACCCATTCTCTCTTGTTCTCCTTTTTCTCTGTCATTCTTTCTCACTTAAAGACATGAAACTGTTCAATATATTTTTCCTAATTTTATATATTATGTTTCTTCTTCTGATTCTGGAAAAGCCACTGGGGTCTAATTGAAGGCATACAGTGTTTACAAGGAAACACCTCCAAATAGATCACCTGACTGAGGATGGAGAGGGAGCGGAGTCACATGACTGAGAGGATACTGAACCTCACCCTGGAGATCATCTACCTGCTGACTGGACAGGTGAGGAGGATTCTGGGAGATCACCTGACATCACTCTTATCTCTATTAATAAAACACAGACCTAACAGCAGAGGTGAGGAGGATTCTGGGAGGTCACATGACATCACTTTTATCTATATTAATAAAACACAGACTTGACCGGAGAGGTGAGGAGGATTCTGGGAGGTCACATGACATCACTTTTATCTCTATTAATAAAACACAGACCTGACAGGAGAGGTGAGGAGGATTCTGGGAGATCACATGACATCACTCTTATCTCTATTAATAAAACACAGACCTGACCGGAGAGGTGAGGAGGATTCTGGGAGGTCACATGACATCACTCTTATCTCTATTAACAAAGCCGAAATCTGCCTGAAACCAACAAACAATTTCATATTGGCATTTCATTTTAATGTATTGTGAATGTTTTATCAAGCTTGCATTGAAACGTTACTTGATATATTTGATTTCAATACAGAATTATATTGCTTTCAAGTTGTCTGATGGCTTGGTGGCATCCAACGTGAGAAAGACCCAAAGTCCCTTTATAGATCCTCCATCTCACTCCCTGAGAATGAACAACAAGAAAGTTGAAGAAGTAACCAGCCAAATCATTGAACTGCTGAAAGGAGAGGTGAGCGGTGAAGGAAATTATGGGACGTAGTTCATAAAACAGAAGCAGAAACCACAGCATCAAAAACCAGTGGAGGAGCTAATCTAAACAAGACAATCGGAGCAAGCCAGTATAGAACACACAAGAGAGGAGACCTGACAGCAACCAGTGGTTTAGGAATGGTGTGGCAGCTGCCTTTGGGGAAGCTCAGTACATTTTAACTAGACTTTGGTGCCCCATAACATGATAAATACCCTAATTTACCTAGTGAGGTGAGGGAGGTCCAAGAAGAGGAGTGGGTTGGCTACAACTGGACACAGTAACGTGAGTACAGGGATGTCTGTGTAAATTCTAATTTATCCAGATCTCGGTGCATCTAGTAGCTGTCAGTTACATTTAAGTTGGACTTGTTCTGTAATGTTGAAAACATTTTATTGCTCACTCCAAGTACCTTCTCCAGTTCTCATAATTGTCAGGAACATACCCCAGCATCTATAGTCATGCAAGTAAGTCATTTCAACCACTTGACCTCCGGAAGGTTTTACCCCCTTCATGACCAGGGCATATTTTGATATTCAGCACTGCACTACTTTAACTAGTAATTGTGCGGTCATCCAACACTGTACGCATATTAAATTTATATAATTTTTTTCCACACAAATAGAGCTTTCTTTTGAAAGGGCCCAGCTGTCGGACCATAATAAAGGGGCCCGTAATGGGAGTAAAAGGTCCCTGGATCAATAGGAAGGGGCTGGAGCTTGAAAGGAAGGGCCATTCATGGTTTCTTGAACTGGGGCCCTGAAGGTACTAGTTATGCCTCTGCCATGACATCCAGGTACATTGCTCAGCCTGGAACTGCTGCCTGCTCACAGTAGGAAGCAGTTAATGAATCACCATGGAATTTATCCAGGAAGATGTTTATTGTCCAAAAACAAGATGGGAGATGTAAAAGTTGGTGAATCCACCCTGTTCTACTTACATTATCCATCCATGGTGCCAAGACTCCTGGGACAGGTGTTAATGGTTCAATTTACATTGGTGAAGGTATGAAATGTTGTTAATAAACCAAAGTAGAGATGTGAAAATGGCAATGAAGGTTTGACCCAGTCCAAGGAAAGGGAAATAAGGGTACAGGCTAGACACTGAAACTAGGCAAAGAGGTAAGTGGTGTGCAGACAACAATGGGAAACAAAGGGTAGAGGGCAATTTGATGGCACTAACACAACACACACGGGGCAGGACTGAAAACAGGACTAAAACATGGATCGAAGACTGACAGCTGCAATCTAGAACTGTGCATACATGAAGACAGTATAAATGTGTGTTCCAGGTTCCTAAAGAATATAAGGATGTCACTGTCTCTTTATGCCTGGAAGAGGTGGAAGACATAGAAGAACAAAAGGATCCCAAGGATGTCATGATGGAGAAGCGGCCACCCCTCACATCACCAGGTAAGAAGAGACTTTAATTTCTTGTAAAGGAGAGAAGAGTATTGAGGATCCCCCTAGATACACACATCCTCTGATATAAAGACATAGAAACAATGTATTCAGTCAGTGTGTGTGTTTCCTATAGATGGATCCAGTAACAGAAATCCCCCAGAGAGATGTCCCCGTCCTCTGTATTCCCGGGACTCCACACAGGGGGACAGTAAGATTCCAGAGGATGATCTGGTAGGTGAAATCAAAATCTAAATTCTAAATAATACTTTAAATATCAAGTGGGCCTTTTAAACACTCCATCAGCTTCCTCTTTGTTGGCCTGTTGTGCATCATCTTTGTCCTGCTCAAGAGCGAAACCAGCCATGACATATGTTCACTGGCTACTATAGTAGTCTTTATTTTTGTTAAAGTGTCTACTTAGCTTTGTGATTTATTTTTTTTTTTTTTTAAAGCATAATTGATTTTAAATTCATTAACAAAAATGAATTGTTTAAAGGAACCATTTTTGTATAGGTTATTGTGAATATAAACCAGACTGATTGTGAAGCAGAAGCCAGAGAGGAAACAGAAGACACTGATATTAGTGAGGATGAGCTGTATAAGGAGGATGAAATCCCCACAGAAATGAGCACAGGTGAGTAATAAACACTAAATCCAGAGAAGAGTCCCAGATTCTCCTTGTTCATTCACTACAACAATCTCTTCTCCTCCCCCCTCCTCTGTCAGTAGACAGTAATGGGGAGACAGTATGTGCCCAGTGGGGGAGTCAGGAGCCATCCGCCTCTATTAGACTCCGGCTCTCCTCCTCACATCATGTCATTGTGTGTTACCAGCCAAGAGACGTGACCAGTCTCCCCCCACACACACTCTCTGGGGTCTTTCATACATCTAAGTAAAGGGGGCTTCACTCATCTTTATTCACAGATACCAGAGACACCCTAATGAGAAATGTTAAAGAAGAAGAAGATGAAGAGGAAATACATGTAAAGATCAAAGAGGAGGAATTTCCTTTAGAGATTGGTACAGGTGAGTAGAAAACAATGAATGTTTTTTGTTCTGCTCCACACTTTGGAGGGATTTCCCCTCACTTCCTGTTGAGGGGGCATAACCATTATCTACTCTTTCCACAAGGAAAGGTTTAGTTCGCTGATGTAAATTATTCCACAAATATACACACCATTTCATCACATGTCAGTAACAACCCATGCACTCCATACATACAAAGAAACCAAAATAAAGACGTTCAGAAATGAAGTTATGTGTAATAAAATAGAATGATACAGAGAAAAAGTATTGAAAACGATAAATTAAATTTACTTAAAAACTTCATATAAGTCCTTTGTTGGTAATGACAGCTTCAAGACGCCTCCTGTATGGAGAAACCAGTGGCATGCGTTGCTCAGGTGTGATTTTGGCCCATTCTTCCACACAGTCTTCAGATCTTGAAGGTTCCGTGGGCCTCTTCTATGAACTCTGATCTTTAGTTCTTTCCATAGCCATTTTCTATTGGATTTAAGTCAGGTGATTGGCTGGGCCATTCTAGAAGCTTTATTTTCTTTCTTGGCTTTGTGTTTGGGATCATTGTCTTGCTGAAATATCCGCCCTCGTCTCATCTTCATCATCCTGGTAGATAGCAGCAGATTTTTATCAAGAATGTCTTGGTACATTTTTCCATTCATCCTTCCTTCAACGACATGAAGTTTGCCAGTACCGTATGCTGAAAAACAGCCCCACGCCATGATGTTCCCATCTCCAAACTTCACTGTTGGTATGGGGGAGTTTTTGGGGTGATGTGCAGTGTCATTTGACCTCGAAACATGGTGTGTATTATGGCATCCAAAAATTTCAATTTTGGTCTTATCTGACCAGACTATATTCTCCCAGTATACCACAGGCTGGTCTAAATGTTGCGCAGCAAACTTTAAATGAGCTTCAACATGCTTTTTCTTCAGCAATGGAGTCTTGCATGGTGAGCGTGCATACAGAGCATGGTGGGTGAGTGCATTACTTATTGTTTTCTTTAAAAATTGTATCTGCTAATTCCAGGTTTTTTTGAAGCTCTCCACAATTGGTCCTTGGCTCTTGGACAACGCTTCTGATAATTCTTTTCACTCCTCTGCCAGAAATCTTTTGACAAGCACCTGGTCTTGGCCAGTTTATGGTGAAATTATGTTCTTTCCACTTACGGAATATGGCCCCAACTGTGCTCACTGGAACATTCAGAGAATTAGAAATCCTTCTGTAACCAATGTCATCAGTATGTTATGCAGCAATAAGGTTGCAAAGGTCTTGAGAGTGCTCTTTGCTTTTACCCATTATCAGATGTTTCTTGTGCGACACCTTAATAATGAGACACCTTTTTATAGGCCATCAGTTGAGATGGAACTATCTGATATTAATTTGCACTGACAAGGGGCAGGATTACTTTCTAATTACTGATAGATTTCAGCTGGTGTCTTGGCTTTCCATGCCTCTTTGCTCCTCCCTTTCTTCATGTTCAACACCTTTTTGCTATGTCATTCCATTTTTTTTTTTACAAATAACGTAATTTCTGAATGTATTTGTTTTGGTGTCTTTGTATGTATGGATTGTATGGGTTGTTACTGTCATGTGGTGAAAATTTAATGTCAATAGCACCTTTAGAATTATATTTATCTACAAAAATGGTAACGTGTTCAATACTTTAGTAATAGTTTTACCCGCTGCATAATATAGATATATATATATACAGTGCCTTGCGAAAGTATTCGGCCCCCTTGAACTTTTCAACCTTTTGCCACATTTCAGGCTTCAAACATAAAGATATACAATTTTTATTTTTTGTGAAGAATCATCAACAAGTGGGACACAATTGTGAAGTAGAACGAAATCTATTGGATTTTTGAAACTTTTTTAACTAATAAAAAATGAAAAGTGGGGCGTGCAAAATTATTCGGCCCCCTTGCGTTAATACTTTGTAGAGCCACCTTTTGCTGCGATTACAGCTGCAAGTCGCTTGGGGTATGTCTCTATCAGTTTTGCACATCGAGAGACTGAAAGTCTTGCCCATTCTTTCTTGCAAAACAGCTCGAGCTCAGTGAGGTTGTATGGAGAGCGTTTGTGAACAGCAGTTTTCAGCTCTTTCCACAGATTCTCGATTGGATTCAGGTCTGGACTTTGACTTGGCCATTCTAACACCTGGATACGTTTATTTGTGAACCATTCCTTTGTAGATTTTGCTGTATGTTTGGGATCATTGTCTTGTTGGAAGATAAATCTCCGTCCCAGTTTCAGGTCTTTTGCAGACTCCAACAGGTTTTCATCCAGAATGGTCCTGTATTTGGCTGCATCCATCTTCCCCTCAATTTTAACCATCTTCCCTGTCCCTGCTGAAGAAAAGCAGGCCCAAACCATGATGCTGCCACCACCATGTTTGACAGTGGGGATGGTGTGTTGAGGGTGATGAGCTGTGTTGCTTTTACGCCAAACATATCGTTTTGCATTGTGGGTAAAAAGTTCGATTTTGGTTTCATCTGACCAGAGCACCTTCTTCCACATGTTTGGTGTGTCTCCCAGGTGGCTTGTGGCAAACTTTAGACGAGACTTTTTATGGATATCTTTGAGAAATGGCTTTCTTCTTGCCACTCTACCATAAAGGCCAGATTTGTGCAGTGTACGACTGATTGTTGTCCTATGGACAGACTCTCCCACCTCAGCTGTAGTTCTCTGCAGTTCATCCAGAGTGATCATGGGCCTCTTGGCTGCATCTCTGATCAGTCTTCTCCTTGTCTGAGCTGAAAGTTTAGAGGGACAGCCAGGTCTTGGTAGATTTGCAGTGGTCTGATACTCTTTCCATTTCAAAATGATCGCTTGCACAGTGCTCCTTGGGATGTTTAAAGCTTGGGAAATCTTTTTGTATCCAAATCCAGCTTTAAACTTCTCCACAACAGTATTACGGACCTGCCTGGTGTGTTCCTTGGTCTTCATGATGCTCTCTGCACTTTCAACAGAACCCTGAGACTATCACAGAACAGGTGCATTTATACAGAGACTGGATTACACACAGGTGGATTCTATTTATCACCATCAGTCATTTAGGACAACATTGGATCATTCAGAGATCCTCGCTGAACTTCTGGAGTGAGTTTGCTGCACTGAAAGTAAAGGGGCCGAATAATTTTGCACGCACCACTTTTCAGTTTTTTATTTGCTAAAAAAGTTTAAAATATCCAATAGATTTCGTTCCACTTCACAATTGTGTCCAACTTGTTGGTGATTCTTCACAAAAAATTAAAATTTTATATCTTTATGTTTGAAGCCTGAAATGTGGCAAAAGGTTGAAAAGTTCAAGGGGGCCGAATACTTTCGCAAGGCACTATATATATATATATATATATATATATATATATATATATATATATATCCCGCTACCTACCTATCTATCTCTCTCTCTCTCTCTCTCTCTCTCTTTATCTCTATCTATATATACATATATATATATATACACAGCCCCCAAATTTTCTACTCGCCTACTCACATTTTTGGAGTGGTAAATGAGGACTGGCGAGCGTGGGCTGCCTGGGAGCAGGTGTGGGGGGCAGAGCATCGCTGGCAGGTGGGGTTGCATGGGAGCTCTGCTCCCAGCAATTGCAGAGAGGAAGAGAGAGCAAGCTGGATGATCAGAGCGTGGAACATCACTGTAATAGCTTTCATTTGAATTGCTGTGTGGTCCCTGCACTCGCCATCACGTACAGCCCCGCCTCCTGGTCCAGGGACTTTGATAGACAGATCACCCATCCAATCCTGCAATGTGTGATGTATATCAAAGTCCCGGGGCAGTGAAGCAGGGCTGTATGTGACGGACACAGGTAGGCTGCTTTAATGGACACGGATAAAGTTGTTAATATATTTTTTTTTTTTTACTTAATTCTGCATAAAACATTTAAGTGTCATTTCATGAGATAATTTATGAGGGCATGTTTAGCTGCAGGGCAGGGTAGGGGCACACACAAACACACACTTTAAAAACATTTTTCTAGTCCTGAGCATATATGTTTGATGTCTTCATTTGTTCCTATCTTCTTTTGTTTCTCATTCATTCCAGATGGACGAGGCAACAGGATTAATATGGAGAGCTACTCTGTGATTTCTATAGATGGTAAAATAGAAGATGACATCAAAGAGGATTCTTCAGGAGAGAACCCCATTACCTCCAGTCACCTAACTCTTGACAACGCAGATCTGTTATCCGATTCCTCATTACAAAGCGGAAGCTTTCTCGCCCAGAGGAATTTTACTGTGGATAAACCATATTTATGTTATGTATGCGGAAGATTTTTCTCTCGTAAAACACATCTAATCGAACATGAAAGGACTCACACGGGAGAGAAGCCCTTTTCGTGTTCAGAGTGCGGGAAGTGTTTTATGCAGAAGTCGGCTCTGGCTCTCCATCAGCGGATTCACACAGGTGAGCTGTATCCATGTCCAGAGTGCGGGAAGTGTTTTACTAGGGTATCACATCTCATCCCGCACCAGAGGACCCACAGCGGGGTGAAGCCGTTTTCCTGTTCTGAGTGCGGGAAGTGCTTTCTGCAGAAGTCAGCCGTCACCAGACACATGAGGATCCACACTGGGGAGAAGCCATATGCCTGTTCGATATGTGGGAAATGCTTCTCCATGAAATCGAACGTGATTGAACACGAGAGAACTCACACTGGCGAGAAGCCCTTTTCATGTACAGAGTGCGGGAAGTGTTTTACAGAAAGGTCCAATCTCGCCACTCATCAGATAATCCACACTGGCGTTCGACCGTATTCCTGTTCTGTTTGTGGCAGGGGATTTACCACTAAGCAGAATTTGCTTAAACACCAGCAAGTCCACACAAATGCCAAGTCACGCGCCAGTTCTGAGTGAAGAAAACAGTCTTTAGAGAAACTGTCTCTTACATCACATCTCATTTCCTGAAGGGGATAAGAGCTTCCAGATGAGTCAACTCAGGTGCTGGGAGTAGACCAGTACCACGCATTTTTTTTGCCCGCATGAATGATTTTGTTCTTTTAGGTTTTCTTTCCTGATTTACAATGGTAGTTTTTAGTTCTTTTCTCTTTTTTTAATGCTGTAGTCACTGGGAAGCGAGTATTTGATGCCATTCCCTTTTTCTCTTTCTATTTCCCTTAAGGTTTTCCTTTTTGGTTTGTGCACTGTTCTTATAGATTAGCACAGTGATAAAGCTACTAGGAAAACCATGCATTGAAAGCGGGATACAATTGCAATATTTAGAAGTCTTTTATGTTATACCACAGTGGCAGCACATAGCTCTGTTCAGGTGCTGCAAGTTTTGAAGAACCAGGGAAGGTGGGTACTTGAGTTTAGCAAAGTTAACCAGGACTAGCTGCCTGGGCCCAACAAATCTTCTCAAGTTTGTTGAGTTATGTTATACAACAGTGGCAGCACATAGCTTCAGTGGGATGTGTCCGCAGTTCAGGTGCTGCAAGGTTTGAAGAACCAGAGAAGATGGGTACTTGAGTTAAACCAAGTCAACCAGGTATTGCGACCAGCCTGAGCCAAACATATCTTCTCAAGCTTATTGAGTTATGGTATACCACACTGGCTAGACGGCACATAGCGTCAGTGGGATGGGTCCACAGTTCAGGTGCTGCGAGGTTTGAAAAACCAGGGAAGGTGGGTACTTGAGTTTAGCCAAGTCAACCGGGTCTAGTGACCAGCCTGGGTTCATCATGGCTTCTCAAGCTTGTTGGGTTATGTTATACCACATTGGCTAGACACCACATAACGCCAGTGGGATGAGTTCACAGTTTAGGTGCTGCAAGGTTTGAAGAACCAGGGAAGGTGGGTACTTGAGTTTAGCCAAGTCAACCAGGTATATCGGCCAGCCTGGGTTCATCATGGCTTCTCAAGCTTGTTGAGTTATGTTATGCCACAGCATCTACACAGCACATAACTCCAGTGGGATGGGTCCACATACATTCCTATTAGCGTGGAATTATTTTGGCTCAGGGTGTATCAGGCACTGGGCAGGCAGCTTACATGTACTGAAGGTCCTGCAAGAATACATCATATAGGGATCGTAGAGACAAAGAACATAACACCTCACCGAAAATGAGAGTCCATATTTAAAGTTTCATTACATTGAACCAGTTTGATAACCTCTCTAGTCATCCAGCTATTGAAAACTAGCTGCCGTCACCTTCACCACCCTGAGTCCAGCCTTCCTATACATATCATTATGTTCCAAGCCCCGATGAAAGGGAGTGCTCTTTGACCCCTGAAACATGATGGCTACCAATGCTGAATGTATTGAACTGATTTAATGGAATAAAACTTGAACTCTGGATTTTCATTTTAAGTGTGGCTCTCCATGCTTTCTCTCTATGGTCCCAACAGCGGTAGGACAGACATAGCTGTCACATAGTTTTCTTTTCTGTAACAGATCAGATAAAAACACAAAATTAATGTTATTATTGCAGCTAATCAGTATTTGTATCCTTTTTCTGCAGCAAGTGGTTGTCAGAAAATAGAGACATACACTACAATTCTAAATTAATGTACATTTTTCACTACAGGGCACATGCGCAGCTGCATATATTTGAGTTGCCTTCAATGCCGCACTGACTGTTCAGCAAATAGGAGCAAGGAAAGGAAGCACAGTGTCAACTCTGAGTCTCTCTAGTTGTAGATTACATAGGACTGAGGATTTTCTCCCAACCCTATGTCACAGCATTGGGACAATCACCAAGCACCAGCTCTGTCATATGAGAGGAAGGAGAGTGATCCATCCATATGGTCCTCCATACTTAAAAGTATGGGTTATTTTCTTTGCTCCTGCCAACTAAATGTAGCGGCGGGGAAAACAAACGGAAAGGTGCTCATGTGTGTCTGGGGAAGGGGATCATATATAAGCACAGGTTGCTTTAAAGTGGCAAAAACTGCTGTTCCAGTAAAGACAAACATGAATACTTACCTGTCTAGAAGGCTGCATCATTGAACGTTGCTCTGTTGAAGAGAAATCCCTGAGATAGGATGAAGTTTCTTAGGAAACTGACACTTCCAGGAGTGGCAATTACCTGGATCCCGACCTTGCTGTGCTTAGTGGTTCCTCCCACCGACTTCTGTGTTACAACAGGACACAGTAAGGATGAAGGAGTTGGCACTGAGCACAGAAGGGGGCAAGGAGATAGACACTCCCTGAAGTGGTAGACGCTAAATAATCTTCCACTGGGGTATTGACCAGTGTGGAGCATCTGCAGACGCAAGTGTTCACTTCTTTATTTACAGAGATAACGTTTTTTGACACTTTTCGTCTGGTGCCAGTTTCAAGGTCATGTAAATCCTAGTAAAGGCAAAGGAAAAACAAACGTTAAGGTAATCCAATCCTTAGTAAGGAGAAAATTATAAAATTGTTTTATGGTCACTGTTTCTCAACCAGGGTGCCATGGGCACAGAGTTTGCCCTGTATCATCATCATCATGAGTTTCCATGTTGTGGGCCTGGCTGGCCGCCAGCACCATAAGCCCTTGTACACAGGGCCGGAGATTCCGACGGAATGTGTCTGATCGGACCGTTTTGTCAGATAATCTGACTGTGTGCGGTCTTCATCGGACTGTTTCCGTCAGAGTATCCGACGGACCAAGTTTTCCAACTTGTCGGTAAAACTTTCCGACAACATGATCCGATCCGATCATGTGTAGAGAATTCCGATCGGACAAAGTGCCACGCATGCTCAGATCAAATTCCTACACCAAAGCTATTGGCTACTAGCCTGAACGTAGTCCCGTTGTAACGAAATAACGTCATCACGTTACGAACGATCGGATTTTCCGACAACTTTGTCCAACCGTGTGTATGCAACAGTTTCGGACAAAATCCGACGGACAAAATCCGACAGACAAAATCCGACGGATTTGGTTGTCGGAATGTCCGACCGTGTGTACAAGGGCTAACAACCGATGATGCTCTAGGGCTAGGACATGGGTTGATTGACTAAAAATGGAGAGTGCAAAATCCGGGGCAGCTGTACAGACTCCAGCATGTTCAATTAAGTTTGACAAAAAAAATACCTGGAAGCTGATTGGTTTCTATGTAGAGCTGCACCGGATTTTGCACTCTCCAGTTTTAGTAAATCAACCCCACAGCGTAATTTGGTGCTATGGCGCTGGTGGTTGGCTTGCCTGCACCATGGCAACCCATGTTTCAGGGCAGGTAGCATGCCGGGTTGTCCCCAACATTCAGGAGAAAAGGGAACTCCTCCACCCCTGGCCATAGTGCCAGACCCAAAAGAGGGGACACAGTGGTGACAGTGGGGCATTGTTTTGATGGAGCACTCATGTATATGGGGACTCTGAGGTGAAGGGGGGACTCGGATGCAAAGGGAGGCTGTGATGTGATGGGAGGACCACTGATGTGAAAGGGGACCTCTGATGTCATGGGTGAACCTTGATGGAATGGGACACCTCTGATGTGATAAAGAGCTTCCAGGATCAGCTTTCCCATTGATTATTTTTATTATACAGGATTTATGGACTCACCGGCCACTTTATTAGGTACACCTTGCTAGTACCAGGTTGGACCCCCTTTTGCCTTCATTCTTCATATAGATTCAACAAGGGTTTGGAAACATTCCTCAGAGATTTTGGTCCATATTGACATGATAGCATCACGCAGTTGCTGCAGATTTGTGGGCTGCACATCCATGATTCAAATCTCCTGTTCCACCACATCCCAAAGGTGCTCTATTAGATTGAGATATGGTGAGTGTGGAGGCCATTGGAGTGCAGAGACCTCATTGTCCAGTGGTGAGATGATTGGAGCTTTGTGACATGGAGCATTATCCTGCTGGAAGGAGCCATCAAAAGATGAGGACACTGTAGTCATAAAGGGGTGTATATAGTGAGCAACAATACTCGGGTAGGCCGTGACATTTAAACGATGTTCAATTGGTACTGAGGTGCCCAAAGTGTGGCAAGAAAATATCCCCCCACACCATTACACCACCAGCCTGAACCATTGATACAAGGCAGGATGGATCCATGCTTTCATGTTGTTTATGCCAAATTCTGACCCTCCCATCTGAATGTCGCTGCTGAAATCCAGACTCATCAGACCAGGCAATGTTTTTCCAATCTTCTATTGTCCAATATTGGTGATCCTGTGCAAATTGTATCCTCAGTTTCCTGTTCTTAGCTGACGGTGGCACCCGGTGTGGTCTTCTGCTACTGTAGCCCATCTGCTTCAAGGTTCAATGTGTTGTCCGTTAAGATATGGTATTCTGCATACCTTGGTTGTAACGAATAGACATTTAAGTTACTGTTGCCTTTCTATCATCTGGACCCAGTCTGCCCATTCACATCTGACCTCTGACACCAACAAGGCATTTTCCTCCACACAACTGTCGCTCAGCGGATATTTTCTCTTTTTCAGACCATTCTCTGTAAACACGAGAGATGGTTGTTTGTGAAAATCCCAGTAGATCAGCAGTTTTTGAAAAACTCAGACCAGCCTGTCTGAACATGGCATGGTTTTTGGTGCCAAAGTCACTTCAATCCCCTTTCTTCTCCATTCTGATGCTCGGTTTGAATTTCCACAAGTTGTCTTCAGCACGTCCAGATGCCTAAATGCATTGAGTTACTGCCATGTGATTGGCTGGTTAGCAATTTGTGTTACCAAACAATTGAACAGGTGTACCTAATAAAGTGGCCGGTGAGTGTAGAGCTCCAACAGTTTACACAGCACATTACAATATAAAAAGGGGGCAGTACGATTACAACACAGTGCAATACAGAAGGATTGTTAAAAGAAACATTTCCGTTTTTTACATTTTAGAATGGGGTCCCTCGAGATTTTGCATAATTTTAAAAGGGTGACTAAAGAAAGGTTGAGAAACGCTGCTCTAATCCTTAGGCCGCGTACACACGGGCGGACTGTCTGGCCAACTAAGTCCGTCAGACAATCCGACAGACAGTCCGTCCTACTTTTGAATGAACGGACTTGACCACACGCGATGAACAGACAGTCCGCTGAAAGCTTGCGCGATGACGTGTACAGCACGTACGACGGGACTAGAAATACGACGTCCAATACACTACAATGCAACCTTCGGCCGTGTAAATCCTTTCTGAGCATGCGCCATACTTAGTCCGTCCAACTTGCCTACTCACGAGCGGACTGTCCGCTGAAACCAAGTTTGGACGGACAATATTACGGAAATTCCAAAAGACTTAGTCCGCCAGACTGTCCGCTGAAAAAGTCCGCTGAAGCCCACACACGAGCGGATTGTCCGCTGAAACACGTTTCAGCGGACCAAGTCCGTCAGACAGTCCGCCCGTGTGTACGCGGCCTAAGTAAAGGCAATGTTATGCCGCATACACACGATCGGAATTCTTGTTGGAAAAGCCTTGGATGGTTTTTCCGACGGAATTCCGCTCAAGCTTGTGTTGACTACACACGGTCACACCAAATTCCAAACGCCAAGAAGACGGTGACGTACAACACTAAGCCCTTGTACACACGGTCGAAAATTCAGATGGAAAATGTCCGATCGAACCGTGTTGTCGGATAATCCGACCGTGTGTGGGCTCCATCTGACTTTTTCAGTCGGAATATGCGACCAACAAAGTTTGAGAGCTGGATATAAAAATTTTCCGACAACATGATCCGATCGGACTTTGTCCGTTCGTTTGTAGAGAATTCCGATCGGACAAAGTGCCACGCATGCTCAGATCAAATTCCTAGACCAAAGCTATTGGCTACTAGCCTGAGCGTAGTCCCGTCGTAACTAAATAACATCATCACGTTCAGAGCGATCGGATTTTCCGACAACTTTGTCCGACCGCGTGTATGCAACACCAGTTTCGGACAAAATCCATCTGAAAAAATCCGACGCATTTTGTTGTCGGAATGTCCGACAGTGTGTACAAGGGCTAAAAGTCTATGGGACAGGAACATGAAAAATAAAACGTGCTAATTTTAAAGGCTTATATGCATGGTATTGTCAAAAAAAGTGTTTGGGGACCCGGGTCCTGCCCCAGGGGACATGTATCAATGCAAAAAAAGTTTTAAAAACTGCAGTTTGTTCAGAAGCAGTGATTTTAATAATGCCTAAAGTGAAACAATAAAAGTGAAATATTCCTTTAAATTTCATACCTGGGGGGTGTCTATAGTATGCCTGTAAAGTGGCGCATGTTTCCCGTATTTAGAACAGTCCGAGAGCAAAATTTAATTTCTACGAGAAAAAAAGTAATTTAAAACTACTCGCGGCTATAATGAATTGTAGGTCCCGGCAATACACATAAAAGTGGGGCTTCCAGATTCCGATAAGCCCCCCTGCCCGCAGACCCCCACAACCACTGGGCAAGGGTTGTGGGAATGAGGCCCTTCTCCCCATCAACATGGGGACAAGGTGCTTTGGAGGGCTATCCCAAAGCACCCTCCCCATGTTGAGGGCGTGTGGCCTGGTACGGTTCGGGGGGGGGGGGCTCTCTTGTCCTCCCCTCTTTTCCTGCAGCCTGCCAGGTTGCGTACTCGGACAAGGGAATGGTATGGAATTTGGGGGGACTCTCACACATTTTTTTTTTCTTGGTTTGGGGTTCCCCAGTGGGGGAATGCCATGCAATTTTTTTTAATGACTTTTATGTGTATTGCCGGGACCGACAATTTATTATAGTCGCAAGTACTTTTAAATGACTTTTTTTACCCCTTTAGAAATGTAATTTTGTGCAGGGACTGTTCTAAACACAGGAAAAATGTGCCACTTTTCAGGCATACTATAGACACCCCCCAGGTATGAAATTTAAAAGGAATATTTCACTTGTATTGTTTCACTTTAAGCATTATTAATTATTATTGCTCCCGAAAACAAAGGCCATTTAAAAAAAAAAAAAATTGCATTGATACTCAGATGCTGCGGTGTGTGGGCGGCGCCACAGTTCAAAGTCAGCGCGGCAACGACGGCTTGGAGGACAGGAGATCATATGTCCTGTCGGGGCCAGTCCGTGCAGTGAGTATGTCGGGGCCAGTGCGTGCAGTATGTGGGGGCCAGTCTGTGGGGACCAGTCTGGAGATGTGGGGGCCAGTCTGTGCAGTATGTGGGGGCCAGTCTGTGCAGTATGTGGGGGCCAGTCTGTGCAGTATGTGGGGGCCAGTCTGTGGATGTGTGTGACGAAGGGCAGAGGTAAAAAAAAGAAGAGGGGATAATAATAATTGTGTTCCTGAGAGCGATGAATACAGCAGACTGAAAAATGTGTAAAATGACATACAAAATGTGAATCTGAAAGGACCTATAATGGGAGTAATAATGACTGACATGGAGTGAAAAGAAGCAATTCATATAGCTCTGACATTGTACCAAAGTTTTAGAAATAATAAAAATGTTTTATAATATCTTTAGAAAGTTGCCTGATTATTAAAATAATAACCATGTAAAAAGGGAAACGATTATGATTTTGGATAATTTTTTTATTTGTATTTTTTTTTTTACATTTTTAACTGGTTATTTGCAAAATCTGGAGCAGTGGATTATCATCAAATTTTGCATGAAATTTGGCAAACGTGTGGGTGAAACTTTAGCAGGTGTATGGTGAATTGAACATTCCATGAAGAAATCAAGTGTTTTTAAATAGCGAGTGTAACGGATCCTATTGTAAGGGCTTACCTAGGTTGGAGTCCATATTGCAGAGATGTATGCTCACCTTTGCAAATACACACAGAACTCAGTAGCAAGGTAAGAAGCTACCTGAGCTGTGAATCTGTGCACAGGGGCTTTAACAGGAAATTGTCAAGGGATAGTCGGGGTAAGCCATAGTCAAGGATTCCAAAAGACAGGATAAATGATAAACGGAGCCAGGGTCAGAAGCCGGGGTCAGTCTAGGAACACGGGAACACTTGGCAAACATGCCCAGCAGATTAGGTAACCTGTCTCAACTGATCCAAGAGTGACAGGTGCAATCAGAGTATCGCCCTCAGTGCTACATGCTGAACTAGGCATGGTTGGAAAGTAGGGTGAAAGGAACTAAGGTGTGGCTCAGAGGTAAAAAAACAGGAGCACTAAACAGAAGGCCATGAGTTCAAGACCAGCCAGGGTCACCTGGGATGCAACCCCACCTAGCTGTCTTCTTGGCACGGTAGGGACCGTGACACCCATCCCACACTCCGCCGAGTGCCCTCTCCAGTCTGACCATCAGAGAGGTATAATATTATAGCTGCTTTGAATACAAGTCTAGCCAAAAATGGCTTGTAGACTCTTGAATGATTTATTGGACAGAATACAGCCTTTTTATACACTTTTAACACAGGGAGTTCGATAACGAGGTAGGGCTGGCTCATGGATACCCCCCCACCCCCCTTTCCCTCTGGCAACAACTTAAAAGACAATTATATAATTAACATGTTAATTAACACAGCACTTAAGGCAGCCTAGGTGACCAGACAGTCTGTCTCCGGAGGTCAATGTGATCAGCTCTTTCAATGATCATGTATTGTTCAGAATTAACATCCAAGAATAGTCTTTGGGCAAATCCAAGAAAACCTTCTCACAATAGCAGAGTTAATTAACACAAACAACAATGGGTGAAAGAGTTTTAGAGCCCACACTAGCCTGATTTACAATAAACATATTATAGCAGACAACAGACAGGTGGCAGTTGATGACATCAGCATCTTCTATGAGCCCCAACATTATGAATCAGTCACTATTTATAATATGGCAAATTACAGATTCCTAGAGTCTGTGTGTCTTGGGGGATATGGACCTGAATCCAAAGTAACACCACCTCCAGTGTTCCCAGTCATACAGCTCACAAAGAACACCATTCCACCAAATGCCAGGGCCCATGATCTATGAGAAAGAGGCTTACATTCAGTCCCCTCCAAAAGCCTCTGTCCTGGCTAGGTCTGTCACAGCGGGTTAACAAGTTCAAAAACGTAGTGGCCAGATGGGATCGCTCTAGACTCAGATGGACCTCATATGACATTCTCCCAGGAATGTGCCTTGCCTGGACCTCACGGGCCGTTCTGTTGCGCGATCTGTACCCCACTGTTTTCACCGGACACCAGGCTGCTGTCAGTACCATATGATTGCTTTGACTAATCACAGCAGATCGCATGACAATTGTACACAATGGATGCTATCTATTCATTGTGTATTATTGTGCTGCTCCCTGTGATTGGTCACATGGTACAGAGATGGCCAATCACAGCTAATTACAACAATGCACACTGAATGAATCAACTCCATTTGAAAAAAATGGTTGTTTATAACAGTGAATATAATGCTGTCATAAGCAATCATAATGTGTACAAAGAAAAAAAATCCTGATCTAATACTAAGAGTAGTACAGTGTTACGATGGTAACACTGTATTGCTCTGGTCACAATATGTAAAAAAAACACAAAAAAAACTATATATATATATATATATATATATATATATATATATATATATATATATATATATATTTTTTTTTTTTTTTTTAACATACTCTCACCAGTCCCTGACCACCACCACACCAGTTATATGATAACGCTGTACTGCACTGGTGAGAGAAATGTAGCAGAATACATTTTGGCATAAATTTATGAAGAAACATTATTTGCAAAATTTTAGAACACAAACTAAGAAGAACACATTTTTTCCCCAAACATTTTGGTCTTTTTCATTTATTTAGCAAGAAAATTAAAAACCCAGTGGTGATTAAATACCACCAAAAGAAAGTTCTATTTGTGTGAGTGTTGCATAACAGCGCAATTGTCATTTAGCATGTGAAAATTGGCCTGGGCAGGAAGGGGGTGAAAGTGGCTAGTATTGAAGTGGTTAAAGAGGGGTGGTGAGATGTCCATGATGGCGCAAGAAGTAAGCATCCAAAAATGCTTAGGACAAACGCAAATATGGACAGAGTGTGAACCCTCATATGCCGATGTTGGTGTGTTTTATTGATCAAAGGGAATAGTGCACTATGAGTTCATAGAACATGGTAAAATGGTCAACATTGTTCCTTGGAAATTCTGAAAAGCTTACGGGAATCCGAGGTATGACCCGAACTCTGGCCTGACAAGTGGATTCTCCACCATGGCAATGCTCCTGCACAAGCAACTTTTTACACTTAATTCTAGGAATTAAATTGCCACCCCTCATACAAACACCATATAAAGGCATGGTTTAATGAGTTTAGTGTAAAGGAACTCATTTGTCCTGCAAAGAACCCCACCAAACACTTTTGGATGACTTGGAATGCCAATTGTGAGCCAGGTCTTCTCATCCAACATTATACCCAATGTCACAAATGCACATTTGGCTAAACAGGTGCAATGTGGAAATCACCTCTTGTACACACCTATTGATGGAATTGTTCAACTCTTTTATACTCAGAGGCTTTCACCTATATCCTTATGTCACCAAGAACACCCTAACAAAAGATAATTCCAATAAGAACGGGGTTCTCAGGAGATCCCAGTGGTGAGATATCTGAAATGTGGATGACTTGGAATGCTAATTGTGAGCCAGGTCTTCTCATCTAAGATCAATACCTGACTTTCCAAATGCTATTTTAGTTGAACATGCATAAATTCCCACAGGCATACTACAAAATATGTGGAAAGCCTTCCCAGAAAAGTTGAGGCTGTGGTGTCTGTGGGTGCAGGCCGCCTCAAGTGGGGATTCTTGGTACAATAACTTTGTGTAGAGGCAGGGCCAGATTAAGAGCATCATGGGCCTGGGGCTGAGGTTTTCGGTGGGCCTTTTTATAGAAATAAATAAAATGAAGATGAAAAATTGTACCTGGAATTAGCAGGTACAATTGTTTCAAAGAAAACAATAAGTAATGCACTCCTTGCCATGGCCTGTATGCATGCTCCATTACTGAAGAAAAAAAACATGTTGAAGCTCGGTTGGTTAATATTTGCTCCACAACATTTAGACAAGCCCGTGAAATACGGGGAGAATATAGGTCAGAGGAGCCCAAAATAGAACTCTGTATGCCATAATACACACCATGTTTGGGGGTCATTTCACCCTAAAACACCCCCATACCAACAGTGAGGTTTGGAGTTGAGAACATCATGGTGTGGGGCTGTTTTTCAGCATACGGTACTGGCAAACTTCATATCATTGAAGGAAGGATGAATGGAAAAATGTACCAAGACATTCTTGATAAAAATCTGCTGCCATCTACCAGGATGATGAAGATGAAACGAGGGTGGACATTTCAGAAGGACAATGATCCCAAATACAAAGCCAAAGAAACTCTCAATTGGTTTCAAAGAAAGAAAATAAAGCTGTGGCCCAGCCAATCACCTGACTTGAATCCAATAGAAAATATATGGAAAGAACTAAAGATCAGAGTTCATAAAAGAGGCCCACAGAACCTTCAAGGTTTGAAGATAAGAATTGAAGATCTGAGCAACAAATACGACTAGTTTCTCCATACAGGAGCCTGCATCTTGAAGCTTTCATTAGCAAAAAAAGATTTTGTACCAAGTATTAAATACATTTCAGTTAGCGGATTCAATACTTTTTCCCCATGGCCTTCCATTTTATTACACAGAACTTAATTTCTGAACTGATTTGTTTTGGTTTCTTTGTATTTATGCATTACATAGGTTGTTAATGAAAAATACTTATTGTACCCTTTGTATAAGTACTTTACAGTTCATATGGTTGCCATAAACACATTTTTTGACACATCACCTATAATTAATGATGGACCATCAGCATCAGTGCCAGTCTTCACAATAATAACCCACCACATTAGTACCAGTTTCTGCAATTATATCCACCCAGCATCAGTGCCAGTTTAGGAAATAATAACCCCCATCCTAAATGGCAATTTCCATAATAATAACCAAAAACAGCAGTACCAATTTACAGAATAACAAGCAAAAGCATTCGTATCAGTAGCAGCAATAATAACCCCCAGCATGACATCAGTGGAAGTTTACACAATAACAATCAACATCATTGGTGTCAGTAGCAGCAATAATAACCCCCAGCATCATAGATTAACATTCCCTCATATCCAATTATTTCCACTATTTATTTCCGCAATGTATTTTTTTAAATAGTGACAGCGAGTTGAGGGAAAAGATTCCCCTCTTGCTGTCACTAGATCCAGTGGATAGGAGAGATGCTGTAGTGGGAAATTGGAACATGTTACATGTTCCCAAAGGTGAAATTATCCTTTAACCACTTTCCTATGGGCACATTCACCCCCTTCCTGCCCAGGCCAATTTTAAGCTTTTAGCGCTGTCACACTTTGAATGACAATTGCACGGTCATGCAACACTGTACCCAAATTAAATTTTTCTAATTTTTTCTACATAAATAGATTTTTTTAGTGGTATTTAAATACCACTGGGGTTTTTATTTTTTGCTAAACATGAAAAGTTTGTTATAATATTTTTCCATACTTCATTTTTCTTCTTCACTGATGTGCACTGATGATGCTACACTGATAGGCGGCACTGATAAGGCAGCACTGATAGGAACTGATGGGCACCAATGAGGCAGCACCGATGGGCATTGATAAGGTGGTGCTGATGAGGCTGCACTGATATGTGGCACTGATGATCTGCACTGATATGCATAATAAATAGACAGAACTGATGGGCTCTGATGAGCTGCACTGATAGGCAGCACTGATGGGCAATGATAGCTGTCACTGGCACTGATGAGCTGCACTAATGGGCACTGACAGGCAGCACTATTATGCGGCACTGATGGGCACTTCTAGGCAGCACTGATGGGTGGCACTGACACTGATAGGTGGCACTGATGATCTGCACTGATAGGCAGCACTGATGGTCAATGATAGGTGGCACTGATAAACTGCACTAATGGACACTGATAGGCAGCATTAATGGGCACTGATGGGCTCTGATAGGCAGCACTGACAGTCAGCACTGATGGTCAATGATAGGTAGCACTGATGAGCTGCACTAATGGGCACTGATAGGTGGCACTGACAGGGAGCACTTATGGGCACTGACAAGGTGGCACTGATGAGGCAGCCCTATTATGTGGCATTGATAGGCGGCGCTGATGAGCATCGCTGATAGGTGGCACTGGCACTGATGAGCTGCACTAATGGGCACTGTTAGGTGGCACTGGCATTGATTGGATGGCACTGATGAGCTGCACTAATAGGCAACACTGATAGGAGGTACTGATGAGCTGCACTAATGGGACTGATAGGTGGCACTGATGAGTTGCACTGATAGGTGGCACGACACTGGCACTGATTGGATGGCACTGATGAGCTGCACTGATAGGTGGCACTGGCACTGATAGGTGACACTGACGAGATGCACTAAATGGGCACTGATGGGATGAGTTGTACTGATATATATATATATATATATATATTATTTTTTTTTTTTTATTTTTTTTTTTAAAGCAAAGACCCTACAGATTAAAAAGATTAAAATGGTGGGTGTTGCAATTTTGTTTTTTCACACAGTATTTGCGCATCAATTTTTCAAACACAATTTTATTTGGAGAAAACACACTTTTTTTATTTATTATTTATTTATTTTATTATTATTTATTAATGCACTAAAACACACTACTATAGTGCCCAAATGTTTGATGAAATAAAAAAGATGATCGTATGCCGAGTAGGGATGAGCTGGGTGTTCGAGTCGAATGCATGTTCGACTCGAACACCGGCTGTTCGTCCATTCGGCGAAGCCAGAACTTTGTGGGGCGTTCGCGCCATATTCGTGTGGCACTCACGGCCCACAATGCACTGCGCCATCGCAGTGCATTGCTGGCTGATGATTGGCCAAGCATGCACTGTGACCCGCATGCTTGGCCAATCACAGCGCCAGCAGCGAGGAGAGCCATAATTGGCCACAGACAGGATGCCTGTGGCCAATTATGGCTCAGGGGTTTTAGTACACTCCACACACTATATGAGGCCGCCTGCGCGGCGGCCTTGTGTAGTGTGTTGCGGCGTTCAGAGAAAGAAGGATAGGCAGGGACAATATCTTCTTTTCTTGTGATTGAACCTAGCGCAGTTAGAGTTGGTGTATTGTGCCTCCTGCACAGTATACACCTGAAGCTACCCCCAATTGCTGATGTTGTTCTGGTCCTATACCACAGGCACAGGGGCGGATCCAGAGTCTAGTCTTGGGAGGGGCACTGCCAGAAAATAAGGTGTTGCTTACGGAACTGAATTTAATGTACAATACCGTGTAATGCAGTGTACAGAGGTAAGTAGTATGTAAGGTAGTGTACAGAGGTCAGTAGTAGGAAGGGTAGTGTACAAAGGTCAGTAGTAGGAAGGGTAGTGTACAGAGGTCAGTAGTATGTAGGGTGGTGTACAGAGGTCAGTAGAATGTAGGGCAGTGTGCAGGGAACAGTAGGACACACGGTGGGGGAATCAGGAGGGCATACACTAGGGAGGGAGATTCAGGAGGGCATACACTGATACACTAAAGGGGGGGGGGGGGATTCAGGAGGGCTTACACTGATCTGATACACGGGGGGGGGGATTCAGGAGGGCATACGCAGATACACGGGGGGGGATTCAGGAGGGTATACACTGATACACGAAGGGATTCAGGGGATTCAGGAGGGCATACACAGATACACTGGGGGGAGGGGGATTCAGGAGAGCATACACAGATACACTTGGGGGGGGGGGATATTCAGGAGGGCATACACAGATACACTGGGGGGGGGGGGGCATTCAGGAGGGCATACACCAGGGGGCAGTCATAATCTTTTAATGAGTTTAATTTCTCACACAATTTGTCATCTAACAGCACCTCTAATTAACTAAGCAGACTCAGCATAGAGCTTCCTGAAACGAATCCACAATGTAGTGCTAGCAGCAGAGCTCACCTCCAGGAACTTTCACATCTCTGCTCAGCAGCTGCATACATCTCCCTCTTCCAGACAAGCGTAATCTTGGAGAAAGGCACACCCCTATCCCGCCCACTCAAGCAACAGCATGCAGGAGAGAGGCTGAAAAACTACAGGGGGAGGTATAGGGGGCGGAGAGTGCAGTCCTGAGCAGCAATTCATGCTTAGAATGGCTGCGAGTTTTCCAACCCATCCGCTGGTCGGGTAACCAGAGCAGATCTGGTTACCCAAGGCACGCTCAGCCTCAGTCTTTAATGTTTTCCCGGGGGGTGCAATTGCCCCGTTGCCCACCCCCTGGATCCGCCCCTGCACAGGCATCTGCAGCAGTTACAGTCGGTGTATTGTGCCACCTGCACAGTATATACCTGAAGCTACCCCCAATTGCTGGTGTTGTTCTGTTTCTATACCACAGGCAGCTGCAGCAGTTACAGTTGGTGTATTGTGCCCCCTGCACAGTGTACACCTGAAGCTACCCCAATTGCTCGTGTTCTTCAGATCCTATACCACAGGCAGGCAGCTGCATTAATTACAGTCGGTGTACTGTGTCATCTGCTCAGTGTGCACCTAAAGCTACCCCAATTGCTGGTGTTCTCATCTCCCTGCAGGCCATTAGTATGTCTGGAAGGCCAACAAGGAGAGGCAGACAGTCACGAGCCAATTAAAGAGGGCAAGCAGGCTCTGTGTCTAGAGACAACAGAGCTGGTCGTGGATGCGGTGCATCGTCATCAGCACGTGGCCACGGGACACGTTTGTTCTTTTTTTCGGCAGCTGGCTGTGTTGAGCCGCAACATGCGGAAGACTTGGTAGAGTGGATGACCAAGCCCTCCTCATCCTCTCTCACTCAGACTCAGGGTACTGGCAAAACAGCTGCCAGCACGTCCTCTTCCCTCGTCTCAATGTCATCAGTCACTCCTTCCCTAGACCCACCATGTTCTCCTGAGGAGTCCCCCGAACTATTTGACCACAGTGTTGTGTACATGCTCCAGGAGGATGCCCAACGTTTTGAAGGCTCTGACGATGATACCCAACTAGAGGAAGGCAGTAGAGTGAGCCCAGACAGAGGGGATGCTCAAGAAGGACAGCAATCTGGCAGTCATGTTCCCCCAGCTGCAGCAAACTGCCAGGTTTGCTCCAGTGATGAGGAGGGAGGGGATGATGAGGTCACTGACTCCACGTGGGTGCCTGATAGGAGAGAGGAGGAGGCATATCTCCAAAGAGGCAGGATGCCCTCCAGGGGCCAGCTTAAGGGCAGCACACTGGATGAATGACACGGCAGAGCTCTGCCTGTGCAGGGCGCTGCCTCTGCGTGTTATTCCAAAAGTTCTTTGGTGTGGGCCTTTTTTGAGACGAGTGCATCAGATCGCACCGCTGCTATTTACAACATATGTCTCAAATGTATCTCGCGTGGCCAAAACATCAGCCGCTTGGGCACCACATGCTTGACCAGACATATGTTGACCTGCCATGCAGCTTGTTGGCAAGTGTACCTTAAAGACCCACACCAAAGAACAAAGCGGACCTTTCCTTGCTCCTCATCAGTTGGGATCTCCAACCCTACTATACCTTCAGTCCTCTCTGAAACCTGCACTGAGAGGAATGAAGGTGTAGAATTCCTTGCCTCTCAAGGCCCTCTTTATCCAGACAGTGTTCCTGCTGTCCTGATGATCACACAGGAAGAGGACGAGGAGGAGGAAGAAGAGGAGGAAGATCGTGTCAGCATGGAGGTGGAGCCTGGTACTCAGCATCAGCAGCAACAGTCTTTTAGGGATGATTTGCAGTCCCAAGAAACCTGTGGACTTGTATGTGTCTGGGAGGAGGTGGCTGTGGATCATGTTGTCCTTAGTGACCCAGAGGACTCCAGACCGAATGCCTCAGCTAACCTACGCTGCATGGCCTCCCTCATCCTGCAAAGCCTGCGGAAGGATCCTCGTATTCTTTGGATCAAGGAGAGGGATCATTACTGACTGGCAACTCTCCTTGATCCACAGTACAAGGGTAAGGTTGCGGATCTTATCTTGCCGTTGCAGAGGGAGCAGAGGATGGGACATCTCCGGAGGCCTTGCAGAAAGGTCTGTGAAACGTGTTTCCAGAGCCTGGGAGGTTACAAACTCCTGGTCCTGGACAACGTGTTGCTGAGGCATCGGTCAGAAGGAGCGGTGGAGAAGGTGGCCGTCTGACCGTTGCGTTCAGACAATTTTTTAGTCCGCAGCCCCAAGGTATGATCGGTTCCAGCAACCATCGTCAGCGTCTGATTTACATGGTGCAGGAATACCTACGGGCAAGGTCAGACTTGGACACCTTTCCCACCGAAAATCCTCTGGCTTACTGGGTCTTGAGGATGGATCATTGGCCAGAGTTTACACAGTATGCAATTGAGCTACTGGCCTGTCCTGCATCCAGCGTTCTTTTGGAATTCAGTGCTGCTGGAGGCGTTGTAACCGATCACAGGGTTACGACTCGGTTGATCGACTGAGCTTCATAAAGATGAATCAGTCTTGGATCACCACCAGCTACCAAGCACCTGGAGCTGATGTAACCGAATATATATATTTTTTTAAATGTCACATCCCTTCAAGACTGCCTATGCTGATGCTGAGTGACTGTCCTGTTATGTTGACTGACTATCCTCTTCCTCCTCAATGATCCTGCTGATAGCTTGGAAGAACATTTTTGGTTCTGGGCGCCGCCACCAGTGGCTAAGGCCCAATTTTTCATCCCCTGTTTAACAGGGGCATGTAATTACAATTTTTGATGCAATACTTTGCAGCAGGGCTCATTCCTGCACTCCAGCTAGAGTATCTATGAGGGGTTGCAGTGTCGTGGCACCAGCACCAGTGCCTAAGGCCCAATTTTTCTGCCCCTGTTTAACAGGTGCATGTAATTACAATTCTTAATATAATATTTCACAGCAGGGCCCGTTCCAGTGCCCACCAAGAGTAACTAAGAGGACTTACAGTGTTATGGCACCAGCACCACCACCACCACAACCACCAAATGCCCAATTTTTCTACCACTGTTCAAAAATGGCATGCAATTACAATTCTTGATATAATCGTTCACAGCAGGGCACTGCAGCGCCCACCAAATGTCACTTTGAGGGCTTACAGTGTTGTGGCAACACCAACACCTTAGGCCCCCATTTCTGCAGAGCATATAGGGCAGGCCCCTGCTTTCAAACATCCAACTTACAAACATCTCCTACTTGCAAATGGAAGGAGACAACAGGAAGTGAGATGAAAAAAGACGGACGGCCAAAAAAATTATACAGGGGTGATAACCCTTCCCTGTTTTCCATAAAGCTTACAAATAGATTTTTTGACTGGAGCTACACTTTAAAAATGTACCAATTCAAAATTACGAATAGATTCTACTTAACACAACAAACCTACACAGTCCCTGTCTTGTTTGCACCGCCTGTATACTGCTGTTCTGAGTATATAGGACCTGGGGGCCCCACGCCTTTCCTTTTTTTTTATTTGGGTATGGGGTTCCCCTTAATATCCGTACAAGACCCAAAGGGGCTGTTAATGGGCAGGGGGGCTACCCATGCCATTTTTTCACTTTAAGCATCATTAAAATCAGTGCTCCCGAAAAAAACGTCAGTTTAAATAAAAAAATGCATTTATACATGTCCCCTGGGCAGGAGTGGGGTCCCCAAACCCTTTTTAGGACAATAACTTGAATATTAGCTTTTAAAATTAGCACTTTTGATTTTGAATGTTCGAGTCCCATAGACTTTCATGGGGTTCTAAAGTTTGCGCAAATTTTCGCTCCATTCGCAGGTTCTGGTGCGAACCGAACCGGGGGGTGTTTGGCTCATCCCTACCTCTGAATACCATGGCCTTGTTTGCACACATTAGAATTTGAAATCCATCTAATGCAGCCTTTCTCTTTTTTTTTATCCCAGAGGACGCCTTGAAATAAATTTCAGGACTCAGGGAGCCCTCTGCTAAAACCAAATTCATTGTAGGTATACTGCTTACATTGGTGATTAGAAGAAGAGCGCCCTCCCTCATAGAGGTGGTCAGAATTCAACTGCTACAGCAGTGGTCTCCAAACTGTGGTCCAGGGGCCAGAAGTGACCCTTTGCTTGGTTTTTGCTTTCCCTTATGACATTATACCTCCCACTATCAGTAACAGTGGGGCATAGTTCTTGCCACTGGCACCAGGGTCCTGGGATACTAGTCTTCCCACTGATACCAATAATGTAGCACTATTCCTCCCACTGATACCAATAATGGAGCACTATTGCTCCCACTGATACCAATAATGGAGCACTATTGCTCCCACTGATACCAATAATGTAGCACTATTCCTCCCACTGACACCAATGATGGGCTGTATCACACCACCATCAGGGGGGTACAGCCGATACACAAGTAAGGGGCCCGAGTGTCCAAGGGGCAAGGACCATCTTTAACACATGGCAGTTGCCGCCAGAGTGGACCATCTGGCAGGATACAGAGGAGGGCGGAAAGGTGTGCGGATCTCACGTGTGTGTGCGGATTGGGGCCCACTATCAGGCAGGCTCCGCTCTGGTACCACGGTGTGTGCCGGCCAGTTAGTGCCAGCGGAAGGCCCCATGAAGGAGGAGGAAGTCAGAGTGGAGGAGCCCTCCCCCGCCTTTTGTGTGTGCATGTCGGGGCTCGCTGTCAGGCAGGCTCTGCTCCCGTAGTACAGTGAGCGTTGGGCGCTCTTTCTTGCAGCTGCCTCCAGAGAGCCTGGTGGAGATGGGACACAGGCTCAGCCTCCTGGTACTGCTGGAGAAGTGAGAGCTGGGAGGACTGGGGCTTCCCTAGGTGTGTGTGACACTGCCTCCCACCTGTAACGCCCCCCCCCCAACTGTCCCTTCACATGTTCTAATCCCCCCCACCTGTCCTGCTGCCGCACCCCCACCTTTCCTGCTGTCCCCGCACATGTGACACTGCCCCTCTTCCATGAAACTTCCCACACCTGTCTTGCTGACCTCCTCCCATGACACTTCCTCCTCCAGTTCAGCTGCCCCCACCTGTCCCGCTGCCCCCTTTTATCTGGCAGTCACCCTCCTGTCATACTGCTTTTTTCCTGTGTAACTCCACCATCCTGTCTCCCTGCCCCACTCCTGTCTCCCTCTCCCTGCTAACACATTGCCCCCACCTGTTCTAATGCTCCCCTCCTGTCCCACTTCCCCCTCTTGTGGTAGGAAGAGATTGGGCTGGAGGAGGAGGAGGGCATGGGGTGGATGAGATGGGACTTGGGGAGGCAAAGGAGGGATGTAGGAGATTGGACAGGAGGAGGAGGACATGGGATATAGGAGATGGACTGGTGGAGGAGGATGTGGGATGAAGGAGATGGAATTGGAGTAGGGGTACATGGGATGGAGGAGATGGGATTGCAGGTGGAAATGGGATGGAGAAGGAGGAGGACATGGGATGGGCCTTTGTGGGATGGCCAATGGGCAGATTTGGTGGGACAGCCAGTGAGCGGGCGCTGGGGAATGTTGGTGGTCAGGCCCCCGGTGGGCCAGGCCTAAAGCTGTGTAAGGGGCCCCAAAATGTCTGATGACACCAATGATGGCACACTATTCATGAAACCAATTATTTCCAATGACACCAATGATGGGACACTACTATTTACAGTGACCCCCAATAATGGGGCACTATTCCCCCCACTGATACCAAAAATGGGGTACTATTCCTATAAATGAAACCAATGTTTGCGCACTATTCCTCCCACTGACACCAATGATGGGTCACTATTCCTCCCACTGACACAAATTATGGGGCGCTATTCCTAAAAAAAACTGACACCAATTATGGGGAGCCATTCCCACTGACAATACCAATAGGGCATAATACATGACACTGACACCAATGATGGGACTCTCTTCTTTCTACTGACACCAATGACGAGTCACCATTCTTCCCACTGACACCACACATATAGTGCAGGGGCATAATTATTGCCACTGAAACCAATGATGGGACACTATTCTTCCGCTAGCACCAACAATGCGCTGTTTACTCTCCCCATGAAGTCTGAAGAATAGTAAACTGGACCTTTGTGTACAAAGTTGGGAGGCCCCTGCCCTAGAGAGAAATCTATCAGTATAAAATGACCAAGATTTACTATCAATATTTTACCCACCATAGACTATAATGGGATTTGCCACACAGTAATGATTACTGAACTGAACTTTGGGGGTATCAAATTGTGATGGATTTTCTCTAATGCCGCGTACACACGACCAGACTTTGAGGGACTAAGTCTGACAGACTTTCGACGGAGATCTGACGGAGTTCTGACAGAGTTCTGACGGACTTTCCGAATGAACGGACTTGGCCACACACAATCACACCAAAGTCCGACGGATTCAAACGTGATGACGTATGACTGGACTAGAATAAGGAAGTTCATAGCCAGTAGCCAATAGCTGCCCTAGCGTCGGTTTTAGCACACACACGAGCGGATTTCTCAGTAGGAACTGGGTCCGGCAGAGTTCTGTCGGAAAAATTTGAAACATGTTCCATTTCTAAAGTCTGTCAGACTTTTGCAAATCAAAAGTCCGCTGCAGCCCACACACGTTCGAATAGTCTGCCGGAATCATTCCGTCAGACTTTTGATGTTGAAAAGTCTGGTCGTGTGTACGGGGCATTAGGTAAATAAAGAAATCAATACATATATTATTAGTAGTAGTAGTATTTTTTTTTTCTTTATACAGTATATTTTCTGAGTAGGCAATATAGCTGTGTAGCAAAATGTGGCAATAACCTTACTAGATTATTTGAAAGACAATATAATTATCATGGTGAAATAATGACACATCACCACCAGAATAAACTACTTACTTGCTGAGTGCAGTGGCTACAAACTTACAGTTGTCATAATGAGCAATTAATGATAAATATGTAGCAGATGACATTTGGGACCAAATGTCATACGCATGTAAATTTAGTTTTTGCCTCAGAAAGGTAGGGGTTCTGGGGGTGATTATGTAGGTTAGGCCTTAACACCAGTCTGGCCAGGCTGTGTTTGGAAGTCCTGCCTGGTCATCTGAACGGTGAGGTGCACATGACAGGCCAGAAGGTAACGGCCTTCTCTGAGCCAATCAGTGGGAGTGCCGGGGCCCGCTGAAGAGTCTGGGAAGGGGTACTTAAGGAGGTGTGGATCACGTGTTCTACAGAGGTGTTCATGAGACCCGTGTGGTCTGTTCTGGTTCCAGGAGGAGGGGTCCCGGGGTGTTCGACACCCCGCAACACGTTCCTGTTAGTGGCCCCTGATAGACCTGCCTGGTCTGGGGTGGGGATCCGTCTGTTCCCGAGTCTTGGAACCGGCTGGTTTTAGGCGCAGTAACTGAGGGAGGATTCGAGGTGTCCAGGTGTGCTCTCGGCTTGGAGGGGCACCACAGCTCGTTGAAGTAACCGGGGGAGGACTCTTTGGAGGAGGGCCGGAGAGTGGCATCCTGAGAAGTGCTTGGTTACTGAGTTGGGAAGGACATTGAAAAATTCACATTTTTCCAGTACCATTGAGGAGACGGGAAATGTTCCATGTACGGCGGAAAAAGGTTGCTGCTCACCCTCGGTTGATTGTTCAAGTTTTGAGTCAACGTGCTGACTGCTATGATCTCTGGCTAGACATCTGTTTAGCCTTGAAGTACCCAGCTGCGAGTGGCTACTCTCTGGGTGGAAATAAAGACTTTGCTAGACCTGCAGTTCAAGGTGCCTGAGTTCTTCACCCGTGCCCTCTGTTCCCTAAGAGACAGTGTTTGTGAAAGTTCTTACTGCAAAATAAAACCTTTTAAAGAGGACTTTATCTGTATCAGTGTTCAAGTTGTTGGGTATCAACCCTGGGAACCCCTAGACGTGGAGGAGCAGGCCAAGAGAAGGTAACTGGTAAGCCCAATAAGTCAAGGCCGCCCTGCAACGGGTTATGGCTGCTACAAATAGTACATGAAATATGACATGTTCTTATCAGATGACACCTTTGTATCTCTAACAATCTCCCCCATCACATCACACCAGGATCTCATGGCACCGGCTGATGTTTTTGTTCCCGGATCTTTCTACTCAGCTATAGATGAGCAGAGTTCTGTATTAGAGGGAAATGTTTCCTGATCTTCACTCTTCACTCATCTAATGTGAAGATGATTGTAGTGGGAGATGAGAGAAGATTGTTTTCTGATGAGAATGTGTGTAGACAGCAGGTAGAAGGAAGAATGGGACACACACTCAGGAGGATGGATGTGTTTGCAGCCTCTGTGTTCAGCCTCCTGAGCAGATCATGAGAGCGGTAAGTGACAGATCGGTAAGTGACAGTCCAGTGAGCAGATAGGATCCCCGATGAAGATTGGACATCCTTCTATTTCTTATTATAATCGTTTTTCTCTCTGCCAGGGAAACACAACAAGAGAGAGAAGATTCCCCAACACTGGAGTGACAGTCAGTGGGCGTGTCTAACGTGTAACCTATAGCAGTGCAGAAGGCAAGTTCTATATCAACCAATAGAAGTGCAGAACGTCTCTATATAAGGCAGAGCACCACACATACACCATATTGATCTATTTTCCAAACTTCGTTGAGAATCATGACTGAGACTGAGACCGCCCCAGCCGCCGCTCCTCCAGCGGAGCCCGCCACCAAGAAGAAGGCGACTAAGAAGGTGGCAGCCAGAGGAGCCAAGAAAGGCAGCAAGAAACCGTCCGGTCCCAGCGTGTCCGACCTCATCGTCACAGCCGTGGCCGCTTCCAAGGAGCGCAGTGGGGTCTCCCTGGCCGCCCTCAAGAAGCTCCTGGCCGCCGGAGGATACGATGTGGACAAGAACAACAGCCGCCTGAAGATCGCCATCAGGGCGCTGGTGACTAAGGGGAGCCTCGTCCAGGTCAAAGGACATGGAGCCTCCGGATCCTTCAAGATCAACAAGAAGCAGCAAGAGGGCGACAAGGCCAAGAAAGTCACCATCAAGAAGAAGCCATCGGCTGCGGCCAAGCCCAACCTGCAGCCGCCAAGAAGCCAGCCAAGTCCCCCAAGAAGAAAGCCCCCAGCAAAGCAGCCAAGAGCCCCAAGAAGGCCGCCAAGAAACCGGCAAAGGCTGCAGCTGCTCCCGCCAAGAAGGCGACAAAGAGCCCCAAGAAGCCCAAAGCTGCAGCCAAGCCGAAAAAAGCCGCCAAGAGTCCGGCTAAGAAGGCGGCTAAAGCCAAGACAGCAGCCAAGCCCAAGAAGGCCGCTCCGAAGAAGAAATAAGAATACCTCCCTCATCTCCACCCCCCAAAGGCTCTTCTCAGAGCCACCCACCTCCTCCTAACAGAGCTACACCTACCTACCTACACCCTCCTAACAGCTACACCCACCTCCTCTTAACAGAGCCACACCTCCCTACACCCACATCGCTAATGGCACACAGTGCTCCGCATGTCATCTCTACTACAGGAGATCCAATAGAGGAGACACAAATCACATATGAGCGCTGATTGGCTGCAGAACGGCTGATTAATATTTCATTCTATAATGCGGAGAATCATTCTAATGATCGGGAGACACATCATCCTCCGATCATGTTAGAATGCAGTGGCGGCCCGCCCATAGGGGGCGCCCGGGCGCCGCCCCCCCTCTCCCTAGGTGTAAAAAAAAAAAAAAAGTTAAAAAAAAAAAAAAAAGTAAAAAAAAAAACTAAAAAAAAAAAACGGGCCCTTTAAGACATTTAAAAAAAAAAAAAAAAAAAAAATGTAATTTAACAATTTAACATAGTGTACTGTGGCGCCGGTCACAGTGCACTATGAGAAGCACCACGTCCATGCAATCACAAGATTGCATCCATGGCGCTTCATTTGCGGGTTAAAAACCCGCCTTGCGGCGCACTGCAGAACGCCGACTAGCTTCCGCCCATAAAATCACTGTGATTCTACAGGCGGGAGCATTGTCATTCTTAGACAGGCAGTCACTTCCGGCTTTCGGCTGCTTCACGAAACCCGGAAGTGACGTAGGCAGCTCCGTTCCTAGTGAAGACCACGTGTGCCAAATTTGGAGTCTCTAACATTAATGGTTCAGGAGATATTGACTGAAACATATCCAATGAGCGAAATCTCGGAAGTCCTGGATGAGGTTAAATCCGCCTGACACGGCCGGGAGGGAGTTCCAGAAGCCCGGCAGTGGAGTGCTTGGCAGTCCCCTAGATGCAGTAAGCTAACTCATTTTTGAGGGCGGCGGGAAAGGTTGCTGCGGATATATAGGAGGATGCTTTTTCTTAGCGCCTCCACCATGGGACCTCACCGACGGGCACTTGACAGCTCCCCCTTGCGGGAAACATAGCGGTAAGAGGTCAGAAGGCTAGCCGGGCTCTGGTGCCACCTTGTGGGCATGAATTTAGGATATTTACTGGTCAATATCTCTGGAGCCATAAGTCTTAGGAACTTGAAACTTGATAGAGTGGGACACCTTAACCTATTACATGTATTTGCCAAGTATGCTGTCCATGGCACCAGAGGGTTCAGGAGATATTGAACCGGGAAAAGCCAATATCGGGCACATTTTTCCATTGCTGGCTATGGGGATATTTTGTTCAGTTGGTGTAGTTTAAAAATTAATTGCTGCCGAACCATATGGAGCGGCGACACAAAACTTGGGAGACATGTAGAGTGGGTAGTGTGAGGATCAAGGTATAAGAATAAAAATGGTTGACAGTATGTTTCTTTTAATGCTTATCTCGTCTGTTTTCAGTTGTTTTAAAGACATCATTCTTAAAGGCCGGATGGGTGCAGTCACGTACACACAAAGAGGAAGCCATGTCATAAGGGTCAACTGCTGCATCAGCTCTAAAAGCAGAAGACACTTAGAAATTGCCTTTTATAGAAGTTGTTTTGTTTCAACATTTTTAACGCCTGCCTGTCTTTTGTGTATATAAGAGCTGTGTGATAATAAAGAGACTCAGAGGGAGTGAGTGCGACCGTCTGAGCAGACATACTGAGAACTTTTTCCGTGTCTCCTTGCTTAGATAAGACTCTAATAATAATTGGGAAACGGTAACATAACTTATGAATAGGTGACTTGCAGTAGTCACACCTAACATTTTTGGCGCACGAACAAGGGACTTCGCTAAAGAAACTACAAGAGGCGAACGAACATAAGGACGGAACAAAGAGGTCGGGCACATCAGGAACCACAGACAAATCCTGCGCAGGTAAGAAAAGCTTTATTTTCTTATAAACTCTGTGCTTCTTAGATTTGTGCCCACCCGATCTGTCTGTATTGTTCTTCAGGTAAAACCAACCTCTGTAGTAAGCGAGTCTTGAATTTAATATTTGACTTATGTTACCGTTGTTTCTTGTCTGTCTCCTTGTCATCTGTCTGTTGTGACTGAGATAAGCCCTGTTTGTATGGTGTGAATTGAAACATATATCATCCCAATGGGTAACGGAATGCGCCCTTAACTCGTAAGAGTACTTGGGGGTCCGACACTTAAGTTTGATATACGCTTTTTGATTCATGAGCCTAAAAACGGGTTGAAAGTATAAGTCCTGACTGCCTCAATAAAGCAGGAATAAGAAACGATTGCTGAGAGATTCCATGGTAATGGGAAGGGAATAAGGTCTCCACAAAGTCCGGAGATCTAGTTATATGTGTTTGGCCACCAAAAGGAATGCTTGTATATGTTGTAGCCGTCAGTCTGGTCATAATATTTGTCAGTTGGCTAGCATATAAAGTAATTCGATTTCAGAAATCTCATCCAGGAGAGGTTTTTAGTATTTTGGCACCCTAGGAGGAGAAGGCAACGAGACACTTAGTAAGTGATCCAAACGCCACCTAGGCAGGACTGTCAAAATGGGCCAGACACATGGTAAACCCCAGGAGGAATCTCAGAAATGTTATGCTGTTAAAGACATAATTACAATGTTGTATGGGAAGGACAAGGCACAGGGCACGAATAGGGTTCTCAAGAAATTTGGAATGGATGGAGAAAATGGGCTAAGTGTAGAAGGTTGGGAGAATATAAAGAGAGACAGACAGGGGGAGGTCCTGCAGAACAGATGGGTATCACAAATACAATGTTTAATTAAGGTTTCCAACAGGGCTAAAGAGGAGGGATGGAAGTATTGTCATGAACAGGGTGGATGGGATATGAAGGTCCGACGCAAGAGTCTCCCTTCAGCTCCCGAGGATGGAGTAGAAACGGAAGGTACTCCACCTCCTTATAGCACTACCAAACCGGGTAACGAAAGACCAAAACTTTTTCCTTCCTTAAAAGGAAGAGGATGGGTATGCCGAGTATGCGGTACCCAGAATACAGACTGGGCACAGGAATGTGTACATTGCGGAGCTCAAAGACCAGAGCCCGTAGCTCCAGTCCACAGCCGGACTAGGGTAATACAAGTAAATAATCCAAATGCGGGTCAAGCAGGACAGCCACCTACAGTGACTCGACAAGTCGTTCTGAGGACATGGACACCTTGGTCGGCTGACACTCTTATGGCATTAATACAGAATGCTCCTGATCCCGTAGCAAAACCTGCCGCATTCTGTAGATTCGTGACACAATTACTAGACACACATGAAGCAGCTTGGCAAGATGGGGAAGATTTGTGTAGACATAAAATGACACTGACGATGTTTAATCAATTTATGAATGAAATTGCTCCACATAGACCACAAGGGGATCCAGCGGCAGATCCACCAGGAATACACCCCCGTCATATAGACTCTAGACCCCTGTTTATTAATCAGTTACGAGAATTTTGCCAAGGGAAACAGCAGGAAAGGGGTTCGACAGCGCCCATAAAACAGGCCCCAGGTCAGACTGTTACAGAATTTTACCTCAACATGGAAAGCATGATGGCTGACGAAGGTCTAGATTTAGCCTTACCCGTCACCATTAGGGCTTTCAATCGACAGTTTATGGAAGGACTAGTACCCCAAATAGGTGACAAATTGAAGGCATGTACTCCCGAATGGAGAGCCATACGGGACAGAGGAACATTGTTGCAGAAAGCACAAGGCATAGAGGCTGATTTAGCAGAAGCTAAACCCAGAAGGACACCGGGAGTTAACACTGTTGCCCGGGTCAATGAAGGAGGGAATTCCTCCCGTAAACCTCTTACCTGTTATTACTGCAACAAGGTGGGACATATAAAAAGAAACTGTAGGAAAAGAATAAAAGACGAACAGGAAGGAAATACGGACAGAGACACGAGGGACTACAGACAGAGGCGTACCAACGATAGGGACGATCCGACCGCATGACTTGCCCCAGTCCTAGCTGAATCAGAGAATAAAATGCTCCACATGTTGATGAAGGTGGAAGGTAAACATATTCCTTGTTTAGTTGACACAGGAGCATCACGCAGCTTATTATCTGATTCAGTAGTCCCTCCACACATGACATCCCGTGACACCATACCCATAAGTGGTTATGACGGTCTTTTGTCCGATGCCCCACTGACTAAACCTTTAAAAGTAAAAATAGGGAATGGCAACCACCTGACACTTGTGTATTGTTGCAATATGTAGATGACCTATTGTTATGTTGTCCGGATAACGATACTTGTTTAAAAGCCACTCTATCATTGTTACAATTCCTGGCTGAAAAAGGGTGCAAAGTGAATAGAACTAAGTTACAGGTATGCCAGAAAAAGGTTGTCTTTTTGGGCCACTGTATATCCCAGGGTACTCGACACCTCACTGAAGAACGAGTCCAGGCCATAAGACAAATGAATTTCCCACGCAACTTTAAGCAACTTCGTATGTTTCTGGGAATGGCATCATATTGTAGACAATGGATACCACATGCCAGTTCTCTGATGCAGCCATTATATGATTGCTTGAAAATAGTACCCTATGTACTCACAGAAGCAGGTCATAAGTCTTTTAGCACCTTAAGAAAGTTACTAATTTTGGCACCTGCGATCGGGATCCCTGACTATACCAAAACATTTCATTTGTACATTGCTGAAATCACGGGACACGCAACAGGGGTGTTGACACAACAACACATCAAACAAAGGCCGGTAGCATATTTCTCAGCGGCTCTCGATCCTGTCTCTAGAGGATCACCGTCCTGTGTACGAGCAGTCGCAGCAGTGTCAATTATCATTGACAAATCCTCAGAAATTGTCTTAGACAATCCTGTAGTGGTACATACCACACATGACATACACGCCATCTTGTCACAAGTTCAGCCAAAGCACATATCAATGGCGAGGCAGCTGCGTCTGCAATGCACCTTGCTCCTACCTCCCAATGTTACCTTCCAGCGATGCACTTCCTTTAACTTAGCACAACTTCTACCCTTACAGACAGATTTGACAGGGGGGAGTAATGGTGAAGGCACAGCACAAGAAACTCAGGATTCTGACACACTTTCATTTCATGACATAACATCTGATGAACACGATTGTTTTCAACTTATGGAACAAGAGATCACGGGGTTCCCACATGTCACAGACACACCCATTGCAAATGCAGAACACACACTGTACATAGATGGTAGTAGATTTGCCGATGACAAAGGTAAATATCACACAGGTTATGCTGTGGTAACGGACACACAGGTAATTGAGGCAAAGTCATTACCAGCACACATGTCGGCACAAGAAGCGGAACTAACGGCCTTAGAAAAAGCCTTAGAACACTTAGAGGGACAAGAAGGGAACATTTACACTGACTCTGCCTATGCTTATGGTGTTGCACATGATTATGGCCACATATGGAAAGCTAGAGGTTACCTTACAGCAGCAGGCACACCTGTTAAACATGGTGAAGGAATCAAAAGAGTCCTGAACAATCTTCAAAAAGTTAGAAGAGTAGCCATTATGAAGATAGCGGCACACACGAGCGCAAAAACAATTGAGGCAAAAGGAAATGCATTTGCAGATTTAACTGCAAAACAAGCAGCTCTAGGGGAAGTAAGCCCTGAGACCTTAGCTACGGTAAAGGTGAGCATCCCAGAACCAACATGGCAGCAGATGAGTAAACTACAGGAGCAAGCAGGAGAGAGCGAGAAAGATAGATGGGTAAAAATGGGAGCAGCACCAGGCCTTGACAATATATGGAGGGAAGGAGGCAGAATATGCCTACCTGCCTCTCTATACCCAGCAATGGCAGCGGCTGTCCACTTGCCCACTCATGTCAGCTCCAATTCTATGTATAGGATTGTAAGCCAAGGATGGCTAGCCCCTGGATTCAGTAGTACTGCAAGGAACTACTGTGCTGCATGCCAAATCTGTCTGTTAAATAACCCAGGACAGAGAGTGAAAACCCCACGTAAACATCAGATTCGGGCCCAGTATCCCTTTCAGAGACTGCAAATTGACTATATCCAAATGCCTAAGAGCGGCCCATTTGAATTTTGTCTCGTGTGCATCTGCTTATTTTCAGGCTGGCCAGAAAGTTATCCAGTGAAATCAGCTACAGCGAAAGCCACAGCGAAGAAACTGATCACAGAGTTAATACCTAGGTTTGGTCTTCCTGAAACCATAGAATCAGATAGGGGAACACACTTTACAGGAGAAATCATGCAGAATGTAATGGCTATGTTAGGGGTTCAACAAAGTTTCCACACCCCTTACCACCCACAGAGTTCAGGATCAGTAGAAAGAGTAAATGGGACAATAAAGTTAAAAATACAAAAAGCTATGCAAGAGTTAAATAAACCTTGGCCAGAATGTCTGCCTTTAGCTTTGTTCTCCATAAGGTATACTCCAACGGGGAAAAACAGGGTTATCCCCATATGAAATACTTTTTGGGAATGCACCCAGACTAGGTTTATACTTTCCACAGAGTATGCAATTGCAATGTGATAGTTTGACTGCATATGTGATACAATTACAACAGCATCTAACTAAGATCCACAAAAGTGTGTATTCTTCTCTTCCAGACCCTAACTCAATAGCAGGTACTCATTCGCTGAGCCCCGGAGATTGGGTCTATGTAAAGAAACATACCAGAAAAGCTTTAGAGCCACGGTTTGAAGGACCATATCAAGTACTGCTGACCACTCCAACATCGGTCAAGTTGGAGGGTAAAGCAGCCTGGATCCACGCTTCACACTGTAAAAAGGAGCCAGTTGGCAAATGACAACATGTATCTTTTTATTTTTTTTTGTTTCAGTAATCCTGACCAATAGTTTGGTTACCTCACAGAATGAAATTCACAAGGATGAAGGATTTTCTAAAAAAATGTTATTACTGAAGTTTAAATATGCTTATGCTCGGAAGTCAGGATATGAGAAATGTTGGATTTGCAGTAAATTACACCCCAGTACAGCAAACATACCACTGATGGCAGTTCCTATAAATTATACTGACCTTGCTAACAGTAGCATTAACATAACTGGAACAAATACCAGCAAGACAGTAATGTTTAAATCAAATGGTCTCGCCTTTCCCCCTGCCTGGTGTTTCAACTTAGGGAACACAACGGGAGGAAATAGAGAATGCCAAGACAGCAAGTTTAATTTGTCCATTGTCATATTAAATGGAAGCTTCTACCCCAGTAATTCCAGCACACACCAGACATTATCTGACTTCCTCACTAACATTGTGGATAATAATGTTAGGTGGTTAGTATCCAACTTATCCCTCTATGGATACACCTCTCGTTATAGAAATGATATCAGTTCAAGATCAGTAGCTCTAGGAAACAATATATACATCTGTTGTGGGGATAAGTGTTATACCTGGATACCTAGAAGGGCTCAGGGATGGTGCTATCTCGCAAGTTTGGTACCAGTAATGGGAGTAGTGGGTGATGAACGAGGTGATCACCTACTAGAAGCTAGTATGCACCCCAGATATCCCCTCAGATATCGTAGCAAGAGAGAAATATTCTTAGAGCAGGACATGGCATGGGCTTGGTTCCCGTCCTGGACAGGATGGGGTATAGACTTAATGAAGCGACTAAATAACTATACTGGAATAATTAATGATATTTTGGAGAAAAACTCTGATGACATTACTAAGTTAAATCTAGAGACCAGAGCCATCACAAAACAAATAGAATTACATGAGTTAGCGATTGAAAGTATGAGTGCAGCATTAACAGGACTCTGTGAGGCTACAGAAGACTATGAATGTTGTACTTGGATACATAACACCAGCATCGAGATACCCGACTATTATGACATCATTGCACGACACCGCACGGAAGTAAAGGATCTACAGGAGAAGGCCCGTAATATTGGCCGTGACTGGGATCCTTTTGGTGGAACTTTTAGTTTCTCAGGGTTATTTTCTTGGTTCAAGAAGGCAGCAATGACGATTATAGTGGTGCTTTTATTTGTATTTCTTCTTTATGCGTGCTTTAAACTGCTCATGTGCTTTTGCAAGAAAGCCAAGGTAAATGCTGTAGAAAAGATGGAACTTTTGTAAGTTGATAAGTTGGATAAGATAGGTGGATTTGGTTCCTTGACATCACCCATCTGTCAGAAAAGCCACTCTTCCTGAATTTTAGATGTTGGTACTATCCAGGGGGATGGGTGTATACCCCTCTGACAACTCGCGGTCAGGGAGAGTACTTTGGACATAGGCCGACTAGAACTTGTTCAGGTGGACCCAGGGTAAGAGGGAAGGGTGATGTCAAAGGGGGAAGTTGTGAGGATCAAGGTATAAGAATAAAAATGGTTGACAGTATGTTTCTTTTAATGCTTATCTCGTCTGTTTTCAGTTGTTTTAAAGACATCATTCTTAAAGGCCGGATGGGTGCAGTCACGTACACACAAAGAGGAAGCCATGTCATAAGGGTCAACTGCTGCATCAGCTCTAAAAGCAGAAGACACTTAGAAATTGCCTTTTATAGAAGTTGTTTTGTTTCAACATTTTTAACGCCTGCCTGTCTTTTGTGTATATAAGAGCTGTGTGATAATAAAGAGACTCAGAGGGAGTGAGTGCGACCGTCTGAGCAGACATACTGAGAACTTTTTCCGTGTCTCCTTGCTTAGATAAGACTCTAATAATAATTGGGAAACGGTAACATAACTTATGAATAGGTGACTTGCAGTAGTCACACCTAACAGTAGAGAAGACTCATTGTACTAAATTTGGTGTCTCTGTGATTAATGGATCAGGAGATATTGAACCGGAAAAGCCAATATCGGGCAAATTTTTCCATTGCTGGCTATGGGGATATTTTGTTCAGTTGATGTAGTTTAAAAATGAACTGCTGCCGAACCATATGGAGCGGCGACACAAAACCTGGGAGACATGTAGAGTGGGTAGAGAAGACTCATTGTACCAAATTTGGTGTCTCTGTGATTAATGGTTCAGGAGATATTGAACCGGGAAAAGCCAATATCGGGCACATTTTTCCATTGCTGGCTATGGGGATATTTTGTCCAGTTGGTGTAGTTTAAAAATTAACTGCTGCCGAACCATATGGAACGGCGACACAAAACTTGGGATACATGTAGAGTGGGTATAGAAGACTGACTGTACCAAATTTGGAGTCTCTGTGATTAATGGTTCAGGAGATATTGAATCGGTAAAAGCCAATATTGGGCGACATTTTACCATTGCTGTCTATGGGGATATTTTGTTCAGTTGGTGTATTTAAAAAAAAAATAACTGCTGCCGAACCATATATAGCGGCGACACAAAACTTTAAAGACACGTAGGGGGGCTAGTGAAGACCACGTGTGCCAAATTTGGAGTCTCTAACATTAATGGTTCAGGAGATATTGATTGAAACATATCCAATGAGCGAAATTTCGGAAGTCCTGGATGAGGTTAAATCCGCCTGACACGGCCGGGAGGGAGTTCCAGAAGCCCGGCAGTGGAGTGCTTGGCAGTCCCCTAGATGCAGTAAGCTAACTCATTTTTGAGGGCGGCGGGAAAGATTGCTGCGGATATATATGAGGATGCATAATTGAGTGTGCTACATAGCCTAAGTCTGGAAAGTTGTACACACAGCCTGGCCATTGCAGTGGTTTGACACGTCACACTTTTTGTCCAGGATTGAGTGTGCTACATATCCTAAGTCTGGAAAGTACTGGGGTTGTGTACACACACAGCCTGGCTTACCACACCGTTGGTAACTCCACCATGGCCGGTCCCAAGTCCGTGCTGAGAAAGGAGGAGGGTCAATAACCATTGTTCAATGAGCTTTTAGGCAGTTATCTGTGCAAAGGGCTAAAAAGAGATTGTACAGTCCACTTTAGGACTACATTACATGACAGTAATGTTTACTGTACATCTTTTCTCTGCTGTCCTTTCTGGTGTGCGCAGTCTCTACTGTAAAGTGTGGGAAGAGGGTATACCCCTTTACGGAGGACAGACAGCAGTACCTGTTCGCTCAGTGTGATGAATTGTCTGGAAGACCTTACAGTTAGAAAACATACACATGAGGGAACACAAACTTTTTTTTTTTGTCCAGGATTGAGTGTGCTACATAACCTAAGTCTGGAAAGTACTGGGGTTGTGTACACACACAGCCTGACTTACCACACCGTTGGTAACTCCACCATGGCCGGTCCCAAGTCCGTGCTGAGAAAGGAGGAGGGTAGATTTGAAGGGAAAGGGCCAGTAGTACATACCCTAAGTCTCTAAAGGAGTACTGGGGTTGTACACACAGCCTGGCCACTGTAGTGGTTTGGCACTTGTCAATTTTTTTGTCCAGGATTGAGCGTGCTACATAGCCTAAGTCTGGAAAGTACTGGGGTTGTACACACACAGCCTGGCTTACCATACCGTTGGTAACTCCACCATGGCCGGTCCCAAGTCCGTGCTGAGAAAGGAGGAGGGTAGATTTGAAGGGAAATGGCCAGTAGTACAAACCCTAAGTCTCTAAAGGAGTACTGGGGTTGTACACACAGCCTGGCCATTGCAGTGGTTTGACACGTCACACTTTTTGTCCAGGATTGAGTGTGCTACATAATCTAAGTCTGGAAAGTACTGGGGTTGTGTACACACACAGCCTGGCTTACCACACCGTTGGTAACTCCACCATGGCCGGTCCCAAGTCCGTGCTGAGAAAGGAGGAGGGTCAATAACCATTGTTCAATGAGCTTTTAGGCAGTTATCTGTGCAAAGGGCTAAAAAGAGATTGTACAGTCCACTTTAGGACTACATTACATGACAGTAATGTTTACTGTACATCTTTTCTCTGCTGTCCTGTCTGGTGTGCGTAGTCTCTACTGTAAAGTGTGGGAAGAGGGTATACCCCTTTACGGAGGACAGACAGCAGTACCTGTTCGCTCAGTGTGATGAATTGTCTGGAAGACCTTACAGTTAGAAAACATACACATGAGGGAACACAAACTTATTTTTTTTGTCCAGGATTGAGTGTGCTACATAACCTAAGTCTGGAAAGTACTGGGGTTGTGTACACACACAGCCTGGCTTACCACACCGTTGGTAACTCCACCATGGCCGGTCCCAAGTCCGTGCTGAGAAAGGAGGAGGGTCAATAACCATTGTTCAATGAGCTTTTAGGCAGTTATCTGTGCAAAGGGCTAAAAAGAGATTGTACAGTCCACTTTAGGACTACATTACATGACAGTAATGTTTACTGTACATCTTTTCTCTGCTGTCCTGTCTGGTGTGCGTAGTCTCTACAGTAAAGTGTGGGAAGAGGGTATACCCCTTTACGGAGGACAGACAGCAGTACCTGTTCGCTCAGTGTGATGAATTGTCTGGAAGACCTTACAGTTAGAAAACATACACATGAGGGAACACAAACTTTTTTTTTTTTGTCCAGGATTGAGTGTGCTACATAACCTAAGTCTGGAAAGTACTGGGGTTGTGTACACACACAGCCTGGCTTACCACACCGTTGGTAACTCCACCATGGCCGGTCCCAAGTCCGTGCTGAGAAAGGAGGAGGGTAGATTTGAAGGGAAAGGGCCAGTAGTACATACCCTAAGTCTCTAAAGGAGTACTGGGGTTGTACACACAGCCTGGCCACTGTAGTGGTTTGGCACTTGTCAATTTTTTTGTCCAGGATTGAGCGTGCTACATAGCCTAAGTCTGGAAAGTACTGGGGTTGTACACACACAGCCTGGCTTACCATACCGTTGGTAACTCCACCATGGCCGGTCCCAAGTCCGTGCTGAGAAAGGAGGAGGATAGATTTGAAGGGAAATGGCCAGTAGTACAAACCCTAAGTCTCTAAAGGAGTACTGGGGTTGTACACACAGCCTGGCCATTGCAGTGGTTTGACACGTCACACTTTTTGTTCAGGATTGAGTGTGCTACATAATCTAAGTCTGGAAAGTACTGGGGTTGTGTACACACACAGCCTGGCTTACCACACCGTTGGTAACGCCACCATGGCCGGTCCCAAGTCCGTGCTGAGAAAGGAGGAGGGTCAATAACCATTGTTCAATGAGCTTTTAGGCAGTTATCTGTGCAAAGGGCTAAAAAGAGATTGTACAGTCCACTTTAGGACTACATTACATGACAGTAATGTTTACTGTACATCTTTTCTCTGCTGTCCTGTCTGGTGTGCGTAGTCTCTACTGTAAAGTGTGGGAAGAGGGTATACCCCTTTACGGAGGACAGACAGCAGTACCTGTTCGCTCAGTGTGATGAATTGTCTGGAAGACCTTACAGTTAGAAAACATACACATGAGGGAACACAAACTTATTTTTTTTGTCCAGGATTGAGTGTGCTACATAACCTAAGTCTGGAAAGTACTGGGGTTGTGTACACACACAGCCTGGCTTACCACACCGTTGGTAACTCCACCATGGCCGGTCCCAAGTCCGTGCTGAGAAAGGAGGAGGGTCAATAACCATTGTTCAATGAGCTTTTAGGCAGTTATCTGTGCAAAGGGCTAAAAAGAGATTGTACAGTCCACTTTAGGACTACATTACATGACAGTAATGTTTACTGTACATCTTTTCTCTGCTGTCCTGTCTGGTGTGCGTAGTCTCTACTGTAAAGTGTGGGAAGAGGGTATACCCCTTTACGGAGGACAGACAGCAGTACCTGTTCGCTCAGTGTGATGAATTGTCTGGAAGACCTTACAGTTAGAAAACATACACATGAGGGAACACAAACTTTTTTTTTTTGTCCAGGATTGAGTGTGCTACATAACCTAAGTCTGGAAAGTACTGGGGTTGTGTACACACACAGCCTGGCTTACCACACCGTTGGTAAGTCCACCATGGCCGGTCCCAAGTCCGTGCTGAGAAAGGAGGAGGGTAGATTTGAAGGGAAATGGCCAGTAGTACAAACCCTAAGTCTCTAAAGGAGTACTGGGGTTGTACACACAGCCTGGCCACTGCAGTGGTTTGACACTTGTCAAACTTTTTGTCCAGGATTGAGTGTGCTACACAACCTAAGTCTGGAAAGTACTGGGGTTGTGTACACACAGCCTGGCTTACCACACCGTTGGTAACTCCACCATGGCCGGTCCCAAGTCCGTGCTGAGAAAGGAGGAGGGTAGATTTGAAGGGAAAGGGCCAGTAGTACATACCCTAAGTCTCTAAAGGAGTACTGGGGTTGTACACACAGCCTGGCCACTGTAGTGGTTTGGCACTTGTCAATTTTTTTGTCCAGGATTGAGCGTGCTACATAGCCTAAGTCTGGAAAGTACTGGGGTTGTACACACACAGCCTGGCTTACCACACCGTTGGTAACTCCACCATGGCCGGTCCCAAGTCCGTGCTGAGAAAGGAGGAGGGTAGATTTGAAGGGAAATGGCCAGTAGTACAAACCCTAAGTCTCTAAAGGAGTACTGGGGTTGTACACACAGCCTGGCCACTGCAGTGGTTTGACACTTGTCAAACTTTTTGTCCAGGATTGAGTGTGCTACACAACCTAAGTCTGGAAAGTACTGGGGTTGTGTACACACAGCCTGGCTTACCACACCGTTGGTAACTCCACCATGGCCGGTCCCAAGTCCGTGCTGAGAAAGGAGGAGGGTAGATTTGAAGGGAAAGGGCCAGTAGTACATACCCTAAGTCTCTAAAGGAGTACTGGGGTTGTACACACAGCCTGGCCACTGCAGTGGTTTGACACGTCACACTTTTTGTCCAGGATTGAGTGTGCTACATAACCTAAGTCTGGAAAGTACTGGGGTTGTGTACACACACAGCTTGGCTTACCACACCGTTGGTAACTCCACCATGGCCGGTCCCAAGTCCGTGCTGAGAAAGGAGGAGTGTCAATAACCATTGTTCAATAAGCTTTTAGGCAGTTATCTGTGCAAAGGGCTAAAAAGAGATTGTACAGTCCACTTTAGGACTACATTACATGACAGTAATGTTTACTGTACATCTTTTCTCTGCTGTCCTGTCTGGTGTGCGTAGTCTCTACTGTAAAGTGTGGGAAGAGGGTATACCCCTTTACGGAGGACAGACAGCAGTACCTGTTCGCTCAGTGTGATGAATTGTCTGGAAGACCTTACAGTTAGAAAACATACACATGAGGGAACACAAACTTATTTTTTTTGTCCAGGATTGAGTGTGCTACATAACCTAAGTCTGGAAAGTACTGGGGTTGTGTACACACACAGCCTGGCTTACCACACCGTTGGTAACTCCACCATGGCCGGTCCCAAGTCCGTGCTGAGAAAGGAGGAGGGTAGATTTGAAGAGAAAGGGCCAGTAGTACATACCCTAAGTCTCTAAAGGAGTACTGGGGTTGTACACACAGCCTGGCCACTGTAGTGGTTTGGCACTTGTCAATTTTTTTGTCCAGGATTGAGCGTGCTACATAGCCTAAGTCTGGAAAGTACTGGGGTTGTACACACACAGCCTGGCTTACCACACCGTTGGTAACTCCACCATGGCCGGTCCCAAGTCCGTGCTGAGAAAGGAGGAGGGTAGATTTGAAGGGAAAGGGCCAGTAGTACATACCCTAAGTCTCTAAAGGAGTACTGGGGTTGTACACATAGCCTGGCCACTGCAGTGGTTTGACACGTCACACTTTTTGTCCAGGATTGAGTGTGCTACATAACCTAAGTCTGGAAAGTACTGGGGTTGTGTACACACACAGCTTGGCTTACCACACCGTTGGTAACTCCACCATGGCCGGTCCCAAGTCCGTGCTGAGAAAGGAGGAGTGTCAATAACCATTGTTCAATGAGCTTTTAGGCAGTTATCTGTGCAAAGGGCTAAAAAGAGATTGTACAGTCCACTTTAGGACTACATTACATGACAGTAATGTTTACTGTACATCTTTTCTCTGCTGTCCTGTCTGGTGTGCGTAGTCTCTACTGTAAAGTGTGGGAAGAGGGTATACCCCTTTACGGAGGACAGACAGCAGTACCTGTTCGCTCAGTGTGATGAATTGTCTGGAAGACCTTACAGTTAGAAAACATACACATGAGGGAACACAAACTTTTTTTTTTTTGTCCAGGATTGAGTGTGCTACATAACCTATGTCTGGAAAGTACTGGGGTTGTGTACACACACAGCCTGGCTTACCACACCATTGGTAACTCCACCATGGCCGGTCCCAAGTCCGTGCTGAGAAAGGAGGAGGGTAGATTTGAAGGGAAAGGGCCAGTAGTACATACCCTAAGTCTCTAAAGGAGTACTGGGGTTGTACACACAGCCTGGCCACTGCAGTGGTTTGACACGTCACACTTTTTGTCCAGGATTGAGTGTGCTACATAACCTAAGTCTGGAAAGTACTTGGGTTGTGTACACACACAGCTTGGCTTACCACACCGTTGGTAACTCCACCATGGCCGGTCCCAAGTCCGTGCTGAGAAAGGAGGAGTGTCAATAACCATTGTTCAATGAGCTTTTAGGCAGTTATCTGTGCAAAGGGCTAAAAAGAGATTGTACAGTCCACTTTAGGACTACATTACATGACAGTAATGTTTACTGTACATCTTTTCTCTGCTGTCCTGTCTGGTGTGCGTAGTCTCTACTGTAAAGTGTGGGAAGAGGGTATACCCCTTTACGGAGGACAGACAGCAGTACCTGTTCGCTCAGTGTGATGAATTGTCTGGAAGACCTTACAGTTAGAAAACATACACATGAGGGAACACAAACTTTTTTTTTTTGTCCAGGATTGAGTGTGCTACATAACCTAAGTCTGGAAAGTACTGGGGTTGTGTACACACACAGCCTGGCTTACCACACACCGTTGGTAACTCCACCATGGCCGGTCCCAAGTCCGTGCTGAGAAAGGAGGAGGGTAGATTTGAAGGGAAAGGGCCAGTAGTACATACCCTAAGTCTCTAAAGGAGTACTGGGGTTGTACACACAGCCTGGCCACTGTAGTGGTTTGGCACTTGTCAATTTTTTTGTCCAGGATTGAGCGTGCTACATAGCCTAAGTCTGGAAAGTACTGGGGTTGTACACACACAGCCTGGCTTACCACACCGTTGGTAACTCCACCATGGCCGGTCCCAAGTCCGTGCTGAGAAAGGAGGAGGGTAGATTTGAAGGGAAAGGGCCAGTAGTACATACCCTAAGTCTCTAAAGGAGTACTGGGGTTGTACACACAGCCTGGCCACTGCAGTGGTTTGACACGTCACACTTTTTGTCCAGGATTGAGTGTGCTACATAACCTAAGTCTGGAAAGTACTGGGGTTGTGTACACACACAGCTTGGCTTACCACACCGTTGGTAACTCCACCATGGCCGGTCCCAAGTCCGTGCGAGAAAGGAGGAGTGTCAATAACCATTGTTCAATGAGCTTTTAGGCAGTTATCTGTGCAAAGGGCTAAAAAGAGATTGTACAGTCCACTTTAGGACTACATTACATGACAGTAATTTTTACTGTACATCTTTTCTCTGCTGTCCTGTCTGGTGTGCGTAGTCTCTACTGTAAAGTGTGGGAAGAGGGTATACCCCTTTACGGAGGACAGACAGCAGTACCTGTTCGCTCAGTGTGATGAATTGTCTGGAAGACCTTACAGTTAGAAAACATACACATGAGGGAACACAAACTTATTTTTTTTGTCCAGGATTGAGTGTGCTACATAACCTAAGTCTGGAAAGTACTGGGGTTGTACACACACAGCCTGGCTTACCACACCGTTGGTAACTCCACCATGGCCGGTCCCAAGTCCGTGCTGAGAAAGGAGGAGGGTAGAATTGAAGGGAAATGGCCAGTAGTACAAACCCTAAGTCTCTAAAGGAGTACTGGGGTTGTACACACAGCCTGGCCACTGTAGTGGTTTGGCACTTGTCAATTTTTTTGTCCAGGATTGAGCGTGCTACATAGCCTAAGTCTGGAAAGTACTGGGGTTGTACACACACAGCCTGGCTTACCACACCGTTGGTAACTCCACCATGGCCGGTCCCAAGTCCGTGCTGAGAAAGGAGGAGGGTAGATTTGAAGGGAAAGGGCCAGTAGTACATACCCTAAGTCTCTAAAGGAGTACTGGGGTTGTACACACAGCCTGGCCACTGTAGTGGTTTGGCACTTGTCAATTTTTTTGTCCAGGATTGAGCGTGCTACATAGCCTAAGTCTGGAAAGTACTGGGGTTGTACACACACAGCCTGGCTTACCACACCGTTGGTAACTCCACCATGGCCGGTCCCAAGTCCGTGCTGAGAAAGGAGGAGGGTAGATTTGAAGGGAAAGGGCCAGTAGTACATACCCTAAGTCTCTAAAGGAGTACTGGGGTTGTACACACAGCCTGGCCACTGCAGTGGTTTGACACGTCACACTTTTTGTCCAGGATTGAGTGTGCTACATAACCTAAGTCTGGAAAGTACTGGGGTTGTGTACACACACAGCTTGGCTTACCACACCGTTGGTAACTCCACCATGGCCGGTCCCAAGTCCGTGCTGAGAAAGGAGGAGTGTCAATAACCATTGTTCAATGAGCTTTTAGGCAGTTATCTGTGCAATGGGCTAAAAAGAGATTGTACAGTCCACTTTAGGACTACATTACATGACAGTAATGTTTACTGTACATCTTTTCTCTGCTGTCCTGTCTGGTGTGCGTAGTCTCTACTGTAAAGTGTGGGAAGAGGGTATACCCCTTTACGGAGGACAGACAGCAGTACCTGTTCGCTCAGTGTGATGAATTGTCTGGAAGACCTTACAGTTAGAAAACATACACATGAGGGAACACAAACTTATTTTTTTTGTCCAGGATTGAGTGTGCTACATAACCTAAGTCTGGAAAGTACTGGGGTTGTACACACACAGCCTGGCTTACCACACCGTTGGTAACTCCACCATGGCCGGTCCCAAGTCCGTGCTGAGAAAGGAGGAGGGTAGATTTGAAGGGAAATGGCCAGTAGTACAAACCCTAAGTCTCTAAAGGAGTACTGGGGTTGTACACACAGCCTGGCCACTGTAGTGGTTTGGCACTTGTCAATTTTTTTGTCCAGGATTGAGCGTGCTACATAGCCTAAGTCTGGAAAGTACTGGGGTTGTACACACACAGCCTGGCTTACCACACCGTTGGTAACTCCACCATGGCCGGTCCCAAGTCCGTGCTGAGAAAGGAGGAGGGTAGATTTGAAGGGAAAGGGCCAGTAGTACATACCCTAAGTCTCTAAAGGAGTACTGGGGTTGTACACACAGCCTGGCCACTGTAGTGGTTTGGCACTTGTCAATTTTTTTGTCCAGGATTGAGCGTGCTACATAGCCTAAGTCTGGAAAGTACTGGGGTTGTACACACACAGCCTGGCTTACCACACCGTTGGTAACTCCACCATGGCCGGTCCCAAGTCCGTGCTGAGAAAGGAGGAGGGTAGATTTGAAGGGAAAGGGCCAGTAGTACATACCCTAAGTCTCTAAAGGAGTACTGGGGTTGTACACACAGCCTGGCCACTGCAGTGGTTTGACACGTCACACTTTTTGTCCAGGATTGAGTGTGCTACATAACCTAAGTCTGGAAAGTACTGGGGTTGTGTACACACACAGCTTGGCTTACCACACCGTTGGTAACTCCACCATGGCCGGTCCCAAGTCCGTGCTGAGAAAGGAGGAGTGTCAATAACCATTGTTCAATGAGCTTTTTTTTTTTTTTTTTTTTTTTTTTTTAATTGTTTATTTATAAAGTTTTTTCCAAAAAAAGAAAAAGGTACAATACAGTATAAAGAAAAAGCATTTCAACTTTCGATAATACAAAGCCATGTATATAGAAACGTACAAAATTGAGCGTACATACAGGTATGTTCATAAAGTAAGCATCTTCCAACCATGGATCATTCAAGTGCAATTAGCATACCATAGCATGTGATAAATGAAAGCGGAAGAGGATATATAGTTACGTATAACAACAATACAGGAAAAAAAAAAAAAAAGAAAGAAAAAGATAGCAGGGTACAACTTAATCAGACGTTTGCATCATGGGAATCAGGAGGTTTAAGGGTTAGTAGACTCAAGGGGGAACTCAGAGTCGTCCCATTTCTTCCATATTTTATAAAAAGAGGGTAGTGTATCTTCCGTTTTAGCAGTCAAGTGTTCTATCCTACGTATATCTGCCATTATGGAAAGAAAAAGATGGAATGTGGGGGGAGTGGTGGATAGCCAATGTCTAGGAATTGCTCTCTTAGCGGCCAGAAGGATAAAGGACATCAGGTTGCGCGAGGGTTTAGACAGTCTCGGAAAAGGAAGGCCTAGAAGGAAGTGCATGGGATTCAGAGGGATAGGTGACATTAGTACCTTTTGTAAAAGATCCTGAATTTTAGTCCAATAAGGGCTAATAAAGGGGCATTCCCAAAATATATGGAAATGAGAACCTACAGACTCGCCGCATCTCCAGCAAATATTGGAGATGGCTGGGTTGCGAGCATGCAGCAAGTCTGGGGTCCTGTACCAAAACATCAAGATCTTAATAGCGGTTTCCCTCTGCACTACACAACGTGACGTTTTGGATGTAGATTCCCATATTTTACCCCAGTCTAATAGAGAGATTGGTCGTTGCAGTATGCGGGACCATTTTTTCATGTAATTATGAGTGAGTTCCGTTAGAGGTGGGGTTTCCTGTAGGATTTTGTATATAGAGGAAATCTGTTTGGTTTCATAGGGGCCGTTGGCACACAGGGCCTCAAAATCAGTCGGTTTCTCCAAAGAAAGAGAGGGGGAGTTAGAGTGGAAGAAATGTTTAAACTGTAGGTATGAGTATAGAAGGGAGGCAGGCAAGTCATATTTTGTTTGCAGATCCGAGAAAGGCATAAGTTTACGTGTAGCCGGATGTACGAGATGTCGCAACTGAAAGATTCCCGCCTGCGTCCAGGGAAGCATCCTTGTATAAGACAGACCATCGGGTATATCCGGGTTAAAGAGTACATTTAGAAATGGGGGACATTTAGAGGATAGGGAAAACTGCTCCGCACATCTCTTCCAAATGGAAAGGGTGAAAAGCATTGGTGCTAGGCATAAGGATCGCAATTGAGGCATAAATTTAGCAGAGGAAGGCCATAACAAATAGCACGGGTGTACTGGAACAGTGACCCCCATCTCAATCTCAGCCCACCTGCTCGGAGCCTTTCTAGAGATCCAGGAAGTCAATACCCGGAGGTGAGAGGCGTAATAGTATTTAATGATATCTGGCGCCGCCAGTCCACCTCTGGACTTTAAAGAGTAGACTACGGAGCGTGCAATCCTATGGGATGCATTATTCCATATGAACTTGAGGCATTTTCTTTGGATAAGTTTCAATTGCGACATTGGGACTGGGATAGGAAGTGTTTCAAATAAATACAGTAATTTAGGAAGTATTGACATCTTAAGGACATTAATTCTACCGAGGAGAGAAATAGGAAGAGGGGACCACAGATTTAAGAGACGGGTTATTTCTGCAAACATGGGAGGAAAATTTGCTTGATAGAGGGAGTCGTACGAGGAAGTAAGATGAACTCCTAAGTACTTCAAGGAAGAAGGGCACCAACGATAGCTAAAGGAGCATTGGAGGGTGTCAAGCAATGCTGGTGAAATGTTAATGGGTAGACCTTCTGTTTTTGACTGGTTGATTTTAAACCCTGAGAGAGAACCAAAGGTGGAGAGAATTGTCTGAAGGGAAGGCAAGGATGTGAGGGGATGGGTGAGTGTCAGTAAAATATCGTCAGCAAAAAGTGATAGTTTGTATTCTTGTTGTCGCAACGATACCCCCCGGATGTCTGGGTGAGACCTGATGGCTGAAGCTAGAGGTTCTAAGCTTAGAATAAACAACAGGGGTGACAAAGGGCACCCCTGTCTAGTGCCATTGGTGAGGGGGAACCGCTGCGACAAGTATGAGGACAATTGAACCTGAGAGGAAGGTGTAGAGTATACAGCTTGCAAGGCTTGTATAAAGGGTCCTGAGAATCCGTATCTGGAAAGGGCTGCAAACATAAACGCCCAACTTAGGCGGTCAAAAGCCTTTTGTGCATCTAGGCTTAGGACAATGGCGGATTGCTTGGTTTTAGTCAAAAGATCTATCAGGTCTATAGTCCGTCGTGTATTATCACCTGCATGTCGCGTTGGGACAAAGCCTACTTGGTCTCTGTGAATCAACCTCGGTAGTAGTGGGGAAAGTCTGTTGGCCAGTAGTTTAGTGAAGATCTTATAATCCGAATTTAATAACGCAATAGGGCGATAATTATCTGGGAGTGACGGATCTTTACCCGGTTTAGGAATGACGGTTATGTGTGCATGTAGGAACTGTGAATGTGGGACAGAACCTTTGAGCAAAGAGGAAAATAAAGTCTGCAAGTAGGGATTTAGAATTGGAGCAAAGATTTTGTAGTAAATATAAGGGAGTCCGTCCGGGCCCGGGGATTTGTGAGCCGGCAAGGCTTTAATCACCCCCGCTATCTCATCCACAGTAATAGGGGCGTTGAGCGTGGAGTTTTGTTCAGTGGACAGTTTGGGTAGGTCTATGGAGGACATAAAATCATCAAATTTTGTCTGGGAGAATTGGGACGTAGAATCTGAACTTAAGCAGTTATAAAGTTTCTTGTAAAATTCACCAAATACCTGGGACATAGCCTTAGGGCAGTGGGTAGGAGTGCCGTCTGATCGCATCAAATGGTCAGGTATCGAAAGGAAGGGGCGTGATTTCAGTCTATTAACAAGCATTCTATGTGGCTTGTTTGCAAATTCATAGAACTTTTGCCTGGCCCATAGCATAGATTTGGAAATCCTGTTCATGTCAAAAGATTTGATGCGGTTCCGGAGAGAGGTAACTACTCTCAGTCGTTCCACCGTGGGGGAGTTGAGTAGGTGCATCTCTGCGATTTTCAGTTGAGCAAGGAGATCAGTTTTGAGTTTGATGGAGTCCCGCTTAAGGCGGGATCCCGCAGAGATGCATTCACCCCTGAAAAAAGCCTTATGGGCCTCCCACAAGGTGGAAACCTCTGCAACCGATCCATCATTTAGGTGGAAAAATTCAGATAGTTTTTGATGCAATTGGGTTTGGATTATTGGGTCTTTAATCAGAGATTCATTAAGACGCCAATGGCAGGTCTTGGGGGTGGAGGCTGTCAAGACAAAGTCAAGTTCAATGGGTGCATGATCCGACCAAGTAATGGGGTTGATCTCAGAAGAGACAATATATGGAAGGAGAGGGGCAGTTACAAAGAAGTGGTCCAATCTGGAATACATCTTGTGAGCAGGAGAGTAAAACGTATAGCTTGTCTGAGTAGGGTGTTTCACTCTCCATGTGTCAAAGAGGTTGTGCGATCTAGTTAGTTTACGGAATGAGGAGGAGAGCTTCTGGACCGCGGGCCGTGGGGTGTCTTGAAATAGGGCTCGTCTATCCTTAGTCGGGGACATGCACACATTGAAATCTCCCCCTATAATCATAAATGGTTGAGAAAACGATTGGAGTTTCTCCAAAACTTTTGTAATAAAACCAATCTGACCCACGTTTGGAGCATATATGTTAGCTAAAATGAATTGAGTGTTCAGATGACTACAACTCAGGAGCACAAAACGACCGTGTGGATCCAGATAGGAAGAGAGAATGCGTAGCGGGCAAGAACGTTTAATAAGAATTGCCACACCAGCCTTCCCAGAGGGATCAGAGGCTAAATAGGCCAAAGGAAAATGCTTAGATGCGAATTTAAAGGATCCACCCGGTCTGAAGTGGGTCTCCTGGACCATGATCACCTCCGCATTGGAGGTCCTGAACTCCTTCAGAGCCTGCCATCTCTTGCTGATGGAATTCAGGCCCTTCACATTACAGGAGTATATTCTAAGAGCCATAGTAAATCAGACTCGTGTATAGCTAGCGTACCATAGTTTGTAAACCGACAGTAATATAACCTTAGTGCAACATGTACATTAACAAGTAAATATTCGAGTTGAAATGGTATCATAAAAGAAACATTGGTGACCAAAAAAGGGTCAGAAAACAGGCTTCCGTGAAGTGGGAATGAGAATCTATCAAAAAAAAGAGAAAAAAAAAAGAAGAAAAAAACAACGGAAAAAATAATTTGAAAACATTTTTGGAGACCCTGAAGAAAAAAAAACTTCAGGGAACCCAGGCAGCAGCCTGGGGTATTAGTAAGGGACATGGCATACCATGCGAACCGACGGTAGATTCCCGTCTCTTCAAAGAAAAAAAGTCAGCTCCGTTCAATGGATGGTTAGCAGTTAAACAAAAGGATTGTGAGCCATTGTAAGATTGGTAAGGTTGGGAAATGCTCAAGAGAGCCTTGAAGAGGGAGCCCCCTCAGGTAGGAAATCTGGCAGGATTAGCTCGTTGAGGAGTGGAGAAGGACTTCTGCGGCCGCCGACGTACGGGGGTCCATATCTTGGCTGGTGTCGTCAGAGGCTTGGGGTTTTGGATGGGAAGCTGTAAGTCCTCCTCAGGGATGGGTGGGAGACCTAGGTTACGAATGAAGGCTTCGCTTTCAGAAAGGTCACGTAGGGAGAATTGGGCGCCATCTTTAGATACAGAGAGACGAAATGGAAACCCCCAGCGGTAAGGCACTTGATGGTTTTGTAAGTGCGTGGTAACTGGGCGGAAGCTGCGTCTCTTCGCCAGGGTGATAGGGGAGAGGTCGCTGAAAATTTGAATCTTGGCTTGTTTAAAGTCAATGCGAGACTTGTTGCGAGTTGCGGTAGTGAGGGCTTCCTTACTCTCATAATAATGAAAACGGACAATGACGTCCCTGGGGTTAGAGCCGAGCGGAGGTTTAGGAGCCAGAGATCTGTGAGCCCGGTCAAGACGCCAATCGATATCTGGGATGTGGGGGGCCAAGGTGACAAATAGGCTTAGGAGGTATGGGCGGAGTTCTTTATCACTGATAGCCTCAGGTACTCCCCGGATTCTTAGGTTCTGACGCCTTTCTCTGTTCTCCAAGTCCTCTTGTTGGAGCTGGAGTTGGGAGGCCGTGTGCTTCATAGCGGCATTGTCTTCCTCCAGAGCGTGTACATATTGGGTCAACTCGTCGAATTTGTTCTCCAGGGTGTCTGTACGTTCTCCAAGTTGATCTATTTCCCCACGGAGTTCGTGTGCTATTTTACCCACCTCTCTAGTTATGTTATGGGTCAGGTCCTGGAGCAGTGATTGAAGCTTAAGGTCCAACACAGCTACTGTCACCATAGCTGATGTATCGGAAAGTTGTGTTGGGTGGGACCTGAGGTCCGTCTGAGGTGGTTGTTCGGCTGTGGGGAGGGAGTCGGTAGGGACTGGTGAAGACGACGCAGCATTCGGGGTTGGGGATTGTGACTTATACAGGAAGCGCTCCATGGTTTTATTAGGTGATGGCGGGATAAATCCACGGTAAATTTCTTTCTGGAAACCAATCTTTCCCATAAGCAGCTCGGAAGTAGCTGACCAGCTGTGGTGTCGCTCCTGGATCTAAAGAAGCTGTGGACGCTGTACAGGAGCTGCAAATGTAGGGACGGGGACCGAAAGTCTACATGACTTCCATCCTACATGTCACGCCTGAGACCCCTCAGTACCAGAGACCCTGCGTGGGGCGATTCAGACCCGGAGGAGTTAGGAAGGGTCCTAAAGGCCTGTAGCCGGGTGGAGCAAGATGGCCGATGTATGTGGTTATGGGGTAAAAAAACCCTATCTGCACTGATACAGGGTAAGTTGCCAGCAGGATACCTTGAGACAGGCCAGTGTCTGGTGCTGTATAATCGGGATGGTCCAGGGAAGGCAAAGCAATGAGGCTGATAACTCGTGTCAGGGTGTAGCAAGATGGCTGCTTCCTACCTATGTCCTGGCTGACCGACGTAGTAGGCTTGGGAGCAGAATCCGCGGTCCCACCGACCACGTGGGAAGGGGTGCCCAGCTGTAGAGCAGTCCAGAAAGGAGATGCAGGTGTAGGGGAGCCGGTGGATCCAGAGAACAGCGGAGGAGTTGCTGCTGGGTGGGCCAAGATGGCCGTCGTTTCCCTCAAACAGGCCGGAGCTGCGGAATCCACTCCAGGCGGCCTGGCTCTAGGAGATCGCCGTGTACCCGAGCCTCAGCGGACCCCCGGCAGGCCGAAAAACAGCCACGAGAGAGCCCGGATGGCAGGAGGCAGCGGCGTCCGTTCCGCGGGGTGTACCAAGATGGCCGCCGTATGCTCCGACTAGGCCGAAGCCGCGGACTCGCGCAGCAGCGGCCGCGGCGAGTGCGCGAACCGCGTCTCCGGTGCCCAGAGGTCCACAGATACCGAGGGATCCGCACCGAGGACCAGGTAAGGACAGAGGGACCCGAGAATCCACCACTTAGGCCCTCGGAATGCCGGAGCTCACAGCCAGAGCGTCCACTCAGCACAACGTCCGGCCACGCCCCTCGTTCAATGAGCTTTTAGGCAGTTATCTGTGCAAAGGGCTAAAAAGAGATTGTACAGTCCACTTTAGGACTACATTACATGACAGTAATGTTTACTGTACATCTTTTCTCTGCTGTCCCGTCTAGTGTGCGTAGTCTCTACTGTAAAGTGTGGGAAGAGGGTATACCCCTTTACGGAGGACAGACAGCAGTACCTGTTCGCTCAGTGTGATGAATTGTCTGGAAGACCTTACAGTTAGAAAACATACACATGAGGGAACACAAACTTATTTTTTTTGTCCAGGATTGAGTGTGCTACATAACCTAAGTCTGGAAAGTACTGGGGTTGTGTACACACACAGCCTGGCTTACCACACCGTTGGTAACTCCACCATGGCCGGTCCCAAGTCCGTGCTGAGAAAGGAGGAGGGTAGATTTGAAGGGAAAGGGCCAGTAGTACATACCCTAAGTCTCTAAAGGTGTACTGGGGTTGTACACACAGCCTGGCCACTGTAGTGGTTTGGCACTTGTCAATTTTTTTGTCCAGGATTGAGCGTGCTACATAGCCTAAGTCTGGAAAGTACTGGGGTTGTACACACACAGCCTGGCTTACCACACCGTTGGTAACTCCACCATGGCCGGTCCCAAGTCCGTGCTGAGAAAGGAGGAGGGTAGATTTGAAGGGAAATGGCCAGTAGTACAAACCCTAAGTCTCTAAAGGAGTACTGGGGTTGTACACACAGCCTGGCCACTGCAGTGGTTTGACACTTGTCAAACTTTTTGTCCAGGATTGAGTGTGCTACACAACCTAAGTCTGGAAAGTACTGGGGTTGTGTACACACATAGCCTGGCTTACCACACCGTTGGTAACTCCACCATGGCCGGTCCCAAGTCCGTGCTGAGAAAGGAGGAGGGTAGATTTGAAGGGAAAGGGCCAGTAGTACATACCCTAAGTCTCTGAAGGAGTACTGGGGTTGTACACACAGCCTCACCATTGCAGTGGTTTGACACGTCACACCTTTTGTCCAGGATTGAGTGTGCTACATAACCTAAGTCTGGAAAGTACTGGGGTTGTGTACACACACAGCCTGGCTTACCACACCGTTGGTAACTCCACCATGGCCGGTCCCAAGTCCGTGCTGAGAAAGGAGGAGGGTAGATTTGAAGGGAAAGGGCCAGTAGTACATACCCTAAGTCTCTAAAGGAGTACTGGGGTTGTACACACAGCCTGGCCACTGTAGTGGTTTGGCACTTGTCAATTTTTTTGTCCAGGATTGAGCGTGCTACATAGCCTAAGTCTGGAAAGTACTGGGGTTGTACACACACAGCCTGGCTTACCACACCGTTGGTAACTCCACCATGGCCGGTCCCAAGTCCGTGCTGAGAAAGGAGGAGGGTAGATTTGAAGGGAAAGGGCCAGTAGTACATACCCTAGGTCTCTAAAGGAGTACTGGGGTTGTACACACAGCCTGGCCATTGCAGTGGTTTGACACGTCACACTTTTTGTCCAGGATTGAGTGTGCTACATAACCTAAGTCTAGAAAGTACTGGGGTTGTGTACACACACAGCTTGGCTTACCACACCGTTGGTAACTCCACCATGGCCGGTCCCAAGTCCGTGCTGAGAAAGGAGGAGTGTCAATAACCATTGTTCAATGAGCTTTTAGGCAGTTATCTGTGCAAAGGGCTAAAAAGAGATTGTACAGTCCACTTTAGGACTACATTACATGACAGTAATGTTTACTGTACATCTTTTCTCTGCTGTCCTGTCTGGTGTGCGTAGTCTCTACTGTAAAGTGTGGGAAGAGGGTATACCCCTTTACGGAGGACAGACAGCAGTACCTAATCGCTCAGTGTGATGAATTGTCTGGAAGACCTTACAGTTAGAAAACATACACATGAGGGAACACAAACTTATTTTTTTTGTCCAGGATTGAGTGTGCTACATAACCTAAGTCTGGAAAGTACTGGGGTTGTGTACACACACAGCCTGGCTTACCACACCGTTGGTAACTCCACCATGGCCGGTCCCAAGTCCGTGCTGAGAAAGGAGGAGGGTAGATTTGAAGGGAAAGGGCCAGTAGTACATACCCTAAGTCTCTAAAGGAGTACTGGGGTTGTACACACAGCCTGGCCACTGTAGTGGTTTGGCACTTGTCAATTTTTTTGTCCAGGATTGAGCGTGCTACATAGCCTAAGTCTGGAAAGTACTGGGGTTGTACACACACAGCCTGGCTTACCACACCGTTGGTAACTCCACCATGGCCGGTCCCAAGTCCGTGCTGAGAAAGGAGGAGGGTAGATTTGAAGGGAAAGGGCCAGTAGTACATACCCTAAGTCTCTAAAGGAGTACTGGGGTTGTACACACAGCCTGGCCACTGCAGTGGTTTGACACGTCACACTTTTTGTCCAGGATTGAGTGTGCTACATAACCTAAGTCTGGAAAGTATTGGGTTTGTGTACACACACAGCTTGGCTTACCACACCGTTGGTAACTCCACCATGGCCGGTCCCAAGTCCGTGCTGAGAAAGGAGGAGTGTCAATAACCATTGTTCAATGAGCTTTTAGGCAGTTATCTGTGCAAAGGGCTAAAAAGAGATTGTACAGTCCACTTTAGGACTACATTACATGACAGTAATGTTTACTGTACATCTTTTCTCTGCTGTCCCGTCTAGTGTGCGTAGTCTCTACTGTAAAGTGTAGGAAGAGGGTATACCCCTTTACGGAGGACAGACAGTAGTACCTGTTCGCTCAGTGTGGTGAATTGTCTGGAAGACCTTACAGTTAGAAAACATACACATGAGGGAACACACTTGTCAAACTTTTTTTTTTTGTCCAGGATTGAGTGTGCTACATAACCTAAGTCTGGAAAGTACTGGGGTTGTACACACACAGCCTGGCTTACCACACTGTTGGTAACTCCACCATGGCCGGTCCCAAGTCCGTGCTGAGAAAGGAGGAGGGTAGATTTGAAGGGAAAGGGCCAGTAGTACATACCCTAAGTCTCTAAAGGAGTACTGGGGATGTACACACAGCCTGGCCACTGCAGTGGTTTGACACGTTACACTTTTTGTCCAGGATTGAGTGTGCTACATAACCTAAGTCTGGAAAGTACTGAGGTTGTGTACACACACAGCCTGGCTTACCACACCGTTGGTAACTCCACCATGGCCGGTCCCAAGTCCGTGCTTAGAAAGGAGGACGGTCAATAACCATTGTTCAATGAGCTTTTAGGCAGTTATCTGTGCAAAGGGCTAAAAAGAGATTGTACAGTCCACTTTAGGACTACATTACATGACAGTAATGTTTACTGTACATCTTTTCTCTGCTGTCCTGTCTGGTGTGCGTAGTCTCTACTGTAAAGTGTGGGAAGAGGGTATACCCCTTTACGGAGGACAGACAGCAGTACCTGTTCGCTCAGGCCGCGTACACACGCGCGCACTGTTCGCCCAACTTTGTCCGTCAAACAGTTTCGGCAAACAGTCCGCTCAAACTTAGCATGGACGGACATGGCCACACACGACGGACCAACAGTTTGCTGAAACCGAGCGCGATGACGTGAACGGCACGTACGACGGGACGAAAAATACGACGTCCTATACACTGCATTATAGCTTTCGGCGTGAAAATTCTTTCTGAGCATGTGCGCAACTTTGTTTGACGAACAAGCCTACACACGAGCGGACTGTTCGCTGAAACAAGGTTTCAGCGGACAGTTTTTCGGAAATTCCGAAAAACCTTGTCCGTCAAACTGTCCGCTGAAACTGTCCGCTGAAAGCCCACACACGAGCGGACTGTCCGCCCAAACACTGTACAGCGGACAAAGTTGGGCGAACAGTCCGCCCGTGTGTACGCGGCCTCAGTGTGATGAATTGTCTGGAAGACCTTACAGTTAGAAAACATACACATGAGGGAACACAAACTTTTTTTTTTTGTCCAGGATTGAGTGTGCTACATAACCTAAGTCTGGAAAGTACTGGGGTTGTGTACACACACAGCCTGGCTTACCACACCGTTGGTAACTCCACCATGGCCGGTCCCAAGTCCGTGCTGAGAAAGGAGGAGGGTAGATTTGAAGGGAAAGGGCCAGTAGTACATACCCTAAGTCTCTAAAGGAGTACTGGGGTTGTACACACAGCCTGGCCACTGTAGTGGTTTGGCACTTGTCAATTTTTTTGTCCAGGATTGAGCGTGCTACATAGCTTAAGTCTGGAAAGTACTGGGGTTGTACACACACAGCCTGGCTTACCACACCGTTGGTAACTCCACCATGGCCGGTCCCAAGTCCGTGCTGAGAAAGGAGGAGGGTAGATTTGAAGGGAAAGGGCCAGTAGTACATACCCTAAGTCTCTAAAGGAGTACTGGGGTTGTACACACAGCCTGGCCACTGCAGTGGTTTGACACGTCACACTTTTTGTCCAGGATTGAGTGTGCTACATAACCTAAGTCTGGAAAGTACTGGGGTTGTGTACACACACAGCTTGGCTTACCACACCGTTGGTAACTCCACCATGGCCGGTCCCAAGTCCGTGCTGAGAAAGGAGGAGTGTCAATAACCATTGTTCAATGAGCTTTTAGGCAGTTATCTGTGCAAAGGGCTAAAAAGAGATTGTACAGTCCACTTTAGGACTACATTACATGACAGTAATGTTTACTGTACATCTTTTCTCTGCTGTCCTGTCTGGTGTGCGTAGTCTCTACTGTAAAGTGTGGGAAGAGGGTATACCCCTTTACGGAGGACAGACAGCAGTACCTGTTCGCTCAGTGTGATGAATTGTCTGGAAGACCTTACAGTTAGAAAACATACACATGAGGGAACACAAACTTATTTTTTTTGTCCAGGATTGAGTGTGCTACATAACCTAAGTCTGGAAAGTACTGGGGTTGTGTACACACACAGCCTGGCTTACCACACCGTTGGTAACTCCACCATGGCCGGTCCCAAGTCCGTGCTGAGAAAGGAGGAGGGTAGATTTGAAGGGAAAGGGCCAGTAGTACATACCCTAAGTCTCTAAAGGAGTACTGGGGTTGTACACACAGCCTGGCCACTGTAGTGGTTTGGCACTTGTCAATTTCTTTGTCCAGGATTGAGCGTGCTACATAGCCTAAGTCTGGAAAGTACTGGGGTTGTACACACACAGCCTGGCTTACCACACCGTTGGTAACTCCACCATGGCCGGTCCCAGGTCCGTGCTGAGAAAGGAGGAGGGTAGATTTGAAGGGAAAGGGCCAGTAGTACATACCCTAAGTCTCTAAAGGAGTACTGGGGTTGTACACACAGCCTGGCCACTGCAGTGGTTTGACACGTCACACTTTTTGTCCAGGATTGAGTGTGCTACATAACCTAAGTCTGGAAAGTACTGGGGTTGTGTACACACACAGCTTGGCTTACCACACCGTTGGTAACTCCACCATGGCCGGTCCCAAGTCCGTGCTGAGAAAGGAGGAGTGTCAATAACCATTGTTCAATGAGCTTTTAGGCAGTTATCTGTGCAAAGGGCTAAAAAGAGATTGTACAGTCCACTTTAGGACTACATTACATGACAGTAATGTTTACTGTACATCTTTTCTCTGCTGTCCCGTCTAGTGTGCGTAGTCTCTACTGTAAAGTGTAGGAAGAGGGTATACCCCTTTATGGAGGACAGACAGTAGTACCTGTTCGCTCAGTGTGGTGAATTGTCTGGAAGACCTTACAGTTAGAAAACATACACATGAGGGAACACACTTGTCAAACTTTTTTTTTTTGTCCAGAATTGAGTGTGCTACATAACCTAAGTCTGGAAAGTACTGGGGTTGTACACACACAGCCTGGCTTACCACACTGTTGGTAACTCCACCATGGCCGGTCCCAAGTCCGTGCTGAGAAAGGAGGAGGGTAGATTTGAAGGGAAAGGGCCAGTAGTACATACCCTAAGTCTCTAAAGGAGTACTGGGGATGTACACACAGCCTGGCCACTGCAGTGGTTTGACACGTTACACTTTTTGTCCAGGATTGAGTGTGCTACATAACCTAAGTCTGGAAAGTACTGAGGTTGTGTACACACACAGCCTGGCTTACCACACCGTTGGTAACTCCACCATGGCCGGTCCCAAGTCCGTGCTTAGAAAGGAGGAGGGTCAATAACCATTGTTCAATGAGCTTTTAGGCAGTTATCTGTGCAAAGGGCTAAAAAGAGATTGTACAGTCCACTTTAGGACTACATTACATGACAGTAATGTTTACTGTACATCTTTTCTCTGCTGTCCTGTCTGGTGTGCGTAGTCTCTACTGTAAAGTGTGGGAAGAGGGTATACCCCTTTACGGAGGACAGACAGCAGTACCTGTTCGCTCAGGCCGCGTACACACGCGCGCACTGTTCGCCCAACTTTGTCCGTCAAACAGTTTCGGCAAACAGTCCGCTCAAACTTAGCATGGACGGACATGGCCACACACGACGGACCAACAGTTTGCTGAAACCGAGCGCGATGACGTGAACGGCACGTACGACGGGACGAAAAATACGACGTCCTATACACTGCATTATAGCTTTCGGCGTGAAAATTCTTTCTGAGCATGCGCGCAACTTTGTTTGACGAACAAGCCTACACACGAGCGGACTGTTCGCTGAAACAAGGTTTCAGCGGACAGTTTTTCGGAAATTCCGAAAAACCTTGTCCGTCAAACTGTCCGCTGAAACTGTCCGCTGAAAGCCCACACACGAGCGGACTGTCCGCCCAAACACTGTACAGCGGACAAAGTTGGGCGAACAGTCCGCCCGTGTGTACGCGGCCTCAGTGTGATGAATTGTCTGGAAGACCTTACAGTTAGAAAACATACACATGAGGGAACACAAACTTTTTTTTTTTGTCCAGGATTGAGTGTGCTACATAACCTAAGTCTGGAAAGTACTGGGGTTGTGTACACACACAGCCTGGCTTACCACACCGTTGGTAACTCCACCATGGCCGGTCCCAAGTCCGTGCTGAGAAAGGAGGAGGGTAGATTTGAAGGGAAAGGGCCAGTAGTACATACCCTAAGTCTCTAAAGGAGTACTGGGGTTGTACACACAGCCTGGCCACTGTAGTGGTTTGGCACTTGTCAATTTTTTTGTCCAGGATTGAGTGTGCTACATAACCTAAGTCTGGAAAGTACTGGGGTTGTACACACACAGCCTGGCTTACCACACTGTTGGTAACTCCACCATGGCCGGTCCCAAGTCCGTGCTGAGAAAGGAGGAGGGTAGATTTGAAGGGAAAGGGCCAGTAGTACATACCCTAAGTCTCTAAAGGAGTACTGGGGATGTACACACAGCCTGGCCACTGCAGTGGTTTGACACGTTACACTTTTTGTCCAGGATTGAGTGTGCTACATAACCTAAGTCTGGAAAGTACTGAGGTTGTGTACACACACAGCCTGGCTTACCACACCGTTGGTAACTCCACCATGGCCGGTCCCAAGTCCGTGCTGAGAAAGGAGGAGGGTCAATAACCATTGTTCAATGAGCTTTTAGGCAGTTATCTGTGCAAAGGGCTAAAAAGAGATTGTACAGTCCACTTTAGGACTACATTACATGACAGTAATGTTTACTGTACATCTTTTCTCTGCTGTCCTGTCTGGTGTGCGCAGTCTCTACTGTAAAGTGTGGGAAGAGGGTATACCCCTTTACGGAGGACAGACAGCAGTACCTGTTCGCTCAGTGTGATGAATTGTCTGGAAGACCTTACAGTTAGAAAACATACACATGAGGGAACACAAACTTATTTTTTTTGTCCAGGATTGAGTGTGCTACATAACCTAAGTCTGGAAAGTACTGGGGTTGTGTACACACACAGCCTGGCTTACCACACCGTTGGTAACTCCACCATGGCCGGTCCCAAGTCCGTGCTGAGAAAGGAGGAGGGTAGATTTGAAGGGAAATGGCCAGTAGTACATACCCTAAGTCTCTAAAGGAGTACTGGGGTTGTACACACAGCCTGGCCACTGTAGTGGTTTGGCACTTGTCAATTTTTTTGTCCAGGATTGAGCGTGCTACATAGTCTAAGTCTGGAAAGTACTGGGGTTGTGTACACACACAGCCTGGCTTACCACACCGTTGGTAACTCCACCATGGCCGGTCCCAAGTCCGTGCTGAGAAAGGAGGAGGGTAGATTTGAAGGGAAAGGGCCAGTAGTACATACCCTAAGTCTGGAAAGGAGTACTGGGGTTGTACACACAGCCTGGCCACTGCAGTGGTTTGACACTTGTCAAACCTTTTGTCCAGGATTGAGTGTGCTACATAACATAACAGTAGGATCTTATAGGCCATTGGACATTTACATTTTTGTCACGTTTATTCCTGGTCAGCTTGGCACGGGAATCTAAGTAAAAAAAGGGAACATGTTCCTTCCAGGCCATGTAATATATATATATATATATATATATATATATATATATATATATATATATAAACACATAAACACTACATAGCACTATATACAAAATAAAATTCCCCAATAAAGAGCTGATCCGATCCCAGTTCTGGACGTTTCCCAACAAACCCAAACGGCTGTTTGCGTTGAATCTTTAATAGGCCAATTAAAAGCAATCACCCCTTTCATCCCCTACAGTGTGATCACACTTAGATCGCCTATATAGGGCTAATGTCACGTGTCCAACCCCCAGAACAAACCCTCCCGCTACAGAAGTGTGTACGACGCGTCATTTAGATTTCATTTACTTCTCCTGATAACATAAATAGCGGTATGTAGGTCTTTGTACGAGAAGGTGGGTGGCCCTGAGAAGGACCTTTGTGTAGGCGAAGTAGGTAGGTGTCTATGAGGGTTTAGCCTCCGAATCCATAAAGCGTGCGCCCCTGGCGTTTGAGAGCATAGACGACATCCATGGCGGTGACGGTCTTCCTCTTGGCGTGTTCGGTGTAGGTGACGGCATCGCGGATGACATTCTCCAGGAAAACCTTCAGCACTCCTCTGGTCTCCTCATAGATGAGTCCAGAGATGCGCTTGACACCCCCTCTGCGGGGCAAACGTCGGATGTCGGGTTTGGTGATGCCCTGGATGTTGTCCCGGAGCACCTTCCTGTGCCGCTTGGCACCTCCTTTCCCCAGACCCTTCCCTCCTTTACCGCAACCAGACATGACGAGTATTTCCTGCACAAACAAAAACGGAGCTCAGCCGTCTGCCTGCCTTCCTTATATACAGCCTGAGCGGACCTGATGGAAACCTTCCGGTGATAGAGTCATACCCATTTATTATTAAAAAACAAAAGAGAGGGAATGTCATTCATTTATAAGGCTCCTATATATTCTATTGCACGGAGAATGCGAATCTTTAACACTTCATAACAGAAAAAAACAATCAGCAGTTCCAATTGTTCATAGTAATTTTATATTTCTAAAACATAATTTTGAAAACGAAACAAAGAAACACATTGCTTCTGATGTCTCTCCTTCCTAAGGATGAGCGGACCTGATGGGAGACAGGAGGAGAATGGGCGGGTCTAGTCATTTATTACCCAGCATAGAATTTCATTTAATTAGAAGCTTTTCAATAGTTTGCTGAATGGAAACTGATGTGATCCATCAGACGCACAACATTATCTTAATTGATTAATTGTACATATTTGTCTGGCATGTCATGATTATTACCTATTTTTATCAATAATATCATATTTATCGATCTTTGTATAGGAAGTGTAAAATATGTGCAATTTGCTATATGTATAAATTATATATCAGACAGTGAGAGAAGGAAAAAAAAAAAAAAATATATATATATATATATATATATATATTACAGTTCCCCATTTAGTTTTCTGAATTCTGAGGACTTGGAATAAAAGAGCACATATGGAAATGTTTTATATTATTATTCAATAAGCTTCGGACTCCATTTTTATTTATTCCGGACTAATGGATGAAAATAAAGCTGTGTTAAGTTTTTTTGCAGCCTATGAGTCAAGGCATGTTTAGGCTTTAGGTGGATGGTCAGGGGGCGCTAAAATGGTGGCTCAGCTGCCTGTTTTTACCACCTCTGTAAAATGCCCATAGGAAGGAAGGGCTGGGGTACAGGATGTCCAAAAACAGCAGAAAATGCCCCTCCACTCAGTAGTATCCACTTGTATAGCCATTCTCAGCCAAGGTTCCTCCAGAGGTTGCTAGGGGTTCTAGGAGCCATAGCTGATCGACCTCCCATTTGATGGTACAGTTCCAGGACCAACGTCACTCTGTAGAGTCAGTGGCATGATATCAATTTTTTTAGTGTGGCATTCTGGCCACCACTGTAAGGGGGTAATTTTTCCCACTGACCAACAATGTAAAGGGCATTGTTTAAGTCATTTTCACAGGTGTTCCCCAAGACCTGGAAATAAGCTTAAAGTGGGGTGCCCCCTAAAAAAATAAATAAAAAAATAAAGTCAGCAGCTACAAATACTGCAGTTGCTGACTTTTAATAATCGGACACTTACCTGTCCTAGGGTCCAGCGATGCGGGGGAACGAAGCCCCCCTCCACTCGCGGCGTCGGCATTCTTACTGTGAAGCCACAGCCGGGCACCCACTGCGCATGCACGAGCAGCACCGCGTGCCGTGATACACCGCACAGTCATCTGGGACACATGACAGATCCCAGATGACTGTGCGGCGCTGAGGGGAAATGTTACTAGCCTGGGCACTGAAGGAGGCAGACTACGAGGGACCCCCTAGCAACAGGCATTTAGAGAGTGAGTAATTTTTTTTTCCCAATTATTTTTTTTTTACATTTTGTTTATGAATTTTAAGCTTTTTTTTTTTTTGGGTGGCAACACCACTTCAAGGATTCAAAGGTTTAGTTAGGGCAGTGGTTTCCAAACTGCAGCACTTTGTTTGCTTTTATCCAGCCCTTGGGGCACTATTCCCCCCACTGACACCAACATTGGGGCGTCATTTCTGCCACTGACACCAACAATGATGGACTAACCATTTCTCCCACTGACAACAAGAATGGGGCACTATTCCTTCCACTCACACCAACAAAGGGGCATTTTTTACTTCCACATTTTCATAGTTGCCAACATTGGGAAAAAAATGTAAAGGGATGCTTTATTTGTTTGTAGGCGGAGTCTTATAATAAATAGGGAGTTAGGCATTTGTGTGTAGGTGTGACGTAGTGGGAATAGAAAAATATGGTGTGCAGGGAAATGGGCATGGTTGGGCTTGGAGGGGGCGTGACTCAAAGGGGTATGGTTAGAGTCTTAGCTGAATGAGGGATGGAGGGAGAAAACAAAGGGAGAAAGAGAGGAAGTGAGAGAAGGAAGGAAAGAAAAAGGGATGGAGGGACAGCAGGCCAGATCCTATAACACAATAGAAATATGTGTATTCCAGAATTTAACAATCAGCAGATAAAGATACTCCAAACCTGATGTTAGTGTTTCAATCATCACGGCACCATGGTTCTTATGGTGTCCGGGTGATTGAAGCGCATTATTACATTGTGATATAAAATGAAATAGTTCAACTCACCATAATGTAGAATCAGTGGGAGCTCTGAGTGTGTCACTTTTTACATCACTTCATCAGGTGTTCCCAGCAAAGTCCCTCCTTACATCAGGTGTCCCCAGAAGTCTCTCCTTACATCAGCAGTCCCCCAGCAGAGTCTCTCCTTACATCAGGAGTCCCCCAGCAGAGTCCCTCCTTACATCAGGTGTCCCCAGCAGAACCTCTTCTTACATCAGGTGTCCACCCAGCAGAGTCTCTCTTTACATTAGGTGTCCCCCTGCAGAGTCTCTCCTTACATCAGGTGCCCCCCCTGCAGAGTCCCTCCTTACATCAAGTTTCCCCAGCAGAGTCTCTCCTTACATCAAGTATCCCCCAGCGGTGTGTGTCCCCTTACATCAGGTATGCCCCAGCGGTGTGTGTCCCCTTACATCAGGTATGCCCCAGAAGTGTGTGTCCCTTTTACATCAGGCATGCCCCAGCGGTGTGTGTCCCTTTTACATCAGGTATGCCCCAGCTGTGTGTGTCCCCTTACATCAGGTATACCCCAGCGGTGTGTGTCCCCTTACATCAGGTATGCCCCAGTGGTGTGTGTCCCCTTACATCAGGTATTCCCCAGCGGTGCGGCATCCCCCTCTTAAACAAAGAGAACTACCAAGAATGTTACCTTTCTGGAGGGTCAAGACTACAGCATCTAAAAAGAAGGAACCAGCACTTTTTAAATATTTTTTGTACGTTATATTATGTGATTGGGGACATGTGTCAAATATAAAGTAGGTGTTCTCTCAATTTGGCTGAAAAAGTGGACATACATTTTAAGATCTTTAGTAATGATTATTCTTCACCGAAGTGGTCATCCTTATCCCTAAAGTGCAACAGCTGCAATAGATTATAGATCTATTGCAGCTGTTGCACTTTAGTAATATATTTATTATTATATATTTATTTTACCTATATTGTTTTGGTGTAGAGATCACTATTTTTTGCTGGCTGCTTCCTTATTAATATATTTTATTAATATATTTTTTTGAGATACTTAGTAGTAGTTAGGTGGAGCGCATTAGTACCTTTCGTTCATCCTTATCCCTGCTTTACCATCCAGTGAGTCCCTAACCTGGAACAAGCATTCATACACCGACATCTGAAAAGCCATCCTTCAAGGTTGTACCAGCTCAGTAACTCACTGAATAGTGAACTAGGATCAGGATGACAGTCAGCAATGGCCGCACCCATATTTCTGCACTGACAAGTCCTTTTAACTACTTGCCTACTGGGCACTTAAACACCCCTCCTGCCCAGACCAATTTTCAGCTTTTAGTGCTCTCACAATTTGAATGACAATTACTCAGTCATGCAACACTGTACCCAAATGAATTTTTTGACCTTTTTTTCCCAAAAATAGAGCTTTCTTTTGGTGGTATTTGATCACCTCTGGGGTTTTTATTTTTTGCGCTATAAATAAAAAAAGACCCAAAACTTCGAAAAAAACCCCCGCATATTTCTTTGTTTCTGTGACAAAATTATGCAAATTATTAATTTTTCTTCATAAATTTTGGCCACAATTTATACTGCTACATGTCTTTGGTAAACATAGTGGATATTAGATAATAGTGGCAAAAATTAGTGGATATTATTTGGTCTTTGGGAAAATTAGAGAGTCTACAAGCTATGGTGCGATTCATACAAAATTGATCACATCTGATGTACTGGTGGCCTATCTCACTGCTTGCGACCCAAACAAGTCAGGGAAGTACAAATACCCTCCAAATGACCCCTTTTTGGAAAGTAGACATTCCAAGGTATTTAGTAAGAGGCATAGTGAGCTTTTTGATGCTGTCATTTTTTCCCACAATTCTTTGCAAAATTAAGATTTTTTTTCCCCACAAATTGTCATTGTAATAGGTTATTTCTCTCACATGGCATGTGTATACCACAAATGACACCCCCCCCCCCCAAAAAAAAATCTGCTACTCCTCCTGAGTATTACAATACCACATGTGTGGGACTTTTTCACAGCCTGGCCACATAGAGAGGTCCAACATGCAGGGAGCGCCATCACGTGTTCTAGGAGCATAAATTACACATCTAACTTGTTGACTACCTATTACACTTTTGAAGGCCCTGGAGCACCAGGACAATGACACGTGACACTGATGACAGATGGCACTGATACGTGGCACTGATGACAGATGGCACTTATACGTGGCACTGATGACAGATGGCACTTATACGTGGCACTGATGACACGTGCCACTAATACGTGGCACTGATGACAGATGGCACTAATATGTGGCACTAATACATGACACTGATGACAGATGGCACTGATAAGTGGCATTGATGACACGTGACACTGACAACAGATGGCACGTTACACTGACAGGTGACACTGATGACAAATGCACTGATACATGGCACTGATGACAGGTGGCACTATGTGGCACTGATGACACGTGGCACTGATGACAGATGGCACTTATACGTGGAACTGATGACAGATGGCACTGGGGACAAATGGCACTGACAACAGGTGGCACTGGGGACAGATAGCACTAACAGGTGGCACTGGGGGCAGGTGGAACTGGTCAAGGATGGCACTGGGGGCAGGTGGAACTGGTCAAGGATGGCACTGGGGCGGATGGCCCTGTGGGAGGATGGCACTGGGATGGATGGCACTTTTTTTTTACTTTTTTACTTACGGCTGCTGCAGCCGTTGATCTCTCCCTTCTCACACGCTCTGTGTGAGGAGGGAGAGCGGCGCTGAGAGATGATCTCATATGTTAACATATGAGATCATCTCTCATTGGACACGCCGATCACGCAGTAAACGGCCGCTGTGATTGGCCGTTTACAGCGATCTGTGACTGGCTGTGTCCAAGGGACACGGCCAGCACAGAACTTCCCCGATGCGCACCCGCGGCGGCGCGCAAAGGGGAAGTAAATAGGAGGGCGTCCGGGGACACCCTCCCAGCAGTTAGCATCCGTGCTGTAGCCGTCTTTCGGATATAGCGCAGGCGGGAAGTGGTTAAAGGATATGTTCACCTTTCATAATATGTTACACATATATTTGGGATGTACCATGTTATAAATATACATCGCCCCCCCCCCTCCTCCCCCACTGTGACCGCAACCAGGGAATCTTCTCCACCCGCTAGCTTTTAAATGTTTTTTTTTTAATGTGTCTGTGCAGGGCTCCACCCACCCGGACTCGTCAGTAAAGTACCGGGTATTGATGTGGTTAATCGCCACGGTTATAATTGTGGTAGTTCATTGATTCTTCCGGGAAGAATGAATCAGCTTCTCTCATACAAGGTACAAGCAAGCCGATACACTGACAGGTTTGCAGGAAACCTGCATGGCATCAGCGATCTTCTGATCATTATTACAATGCTTTCCAGGATCCTGCAACAAAAAATAATAAATGCACATTTTTTTACCTGCAGAAAAAAATTGTATTTATAATTTTTTGTGAAAAGGTGAACTTATCCTTAAACCACATCCTGCCCGGCATATAGCAAAATGATAGCCAGGTGGTGGCTCTCCCGTTCTGACTGGACAACATATGACGTCCTTCAGAACGAGCCACTGCAGCCTATGACGTAGGCTCTTTACCATGTGATCAGCTGTGTCCAATCACCTAACCAGGAAGTGCCAGTGATCGGCATTCCTCTGTTCACACTGACAGGACGTGAGAAGGAGTACCGATAAGTGGCTCTCCTGACAGGGGGGTCTGTACTGATAATCAGTGAAGCCCCATCAGCGATCCATATCAGTGATTCTCATTCTGAAGGGCATCATATGTTGTCCAGTTAGAACGGGAGAGCCACTACCTGGCCATCATTTTACTATAGGCTGGGAAGGATGTGGTTAAAGGATAAGTTCACCTATTCACAAAAAAATTATAAAATGCACATTTTTTTGCATTTATTCTTTTTTGTTGCAGGCCCACCAGTGATGCCAATCAGTGCTGCATATTAGTGCTACCTCATCAGTGATGGAGAAAAAAAAAATTATAACCAAAACAAAGAAAACGTTTTTTTCAAGAATTTTCAGTCTTTTTTTCATTTTTTTCGCGAAAATTAAAAATAAAATCGTGGGGATTAACCACAGCAATACCGGGCACTTTCGCCCCCTTCCTTCCCAGACCAATTTTCAGCTTTCAGCGTTCTCGCAAATTCAATGATAATTGCGCGTTCATGCTGCGCTGTACCCAAATTAAATTTTTATCATTTTGTTCACACAAATATAGCTTTCTTTTGGTGGTATTTATTCACAACTCTGTTTTTTTTTTTTTTTTGTATTTTTTTTCAATATAAGCGCAAAAAGAGTGGAAATTTGGACCAAAAAAATATATATTTTCTTCTTTCTATTTTAAAAGAAATCCAATAAAATCAAATTTTGTCATAAATTTAAGCCAAAATGTATTCTGCTACATGTGTTTGTTAAAAAAAAATCCCATTAAGTGTATAATAATTGGTATGTGTGATCACGGGCAGATGTTCGCAGATGATCATGGACATTTGTGTGCAGATAATCATTGAGACATGTGATTTTATTGCTACGTATGTGAGGACATGTGTTTTTACTGTGTAGGGACGTGTGTGGGGACACTATGTGTTTGCATTGTGTGGGGACACAAATTTGGGGACATTGTGTGGGCACTAGGGATGAGCAGAACACCCCCCGGTTCGGTTCGCATCAGAACGGACCGCAAATTCATACAAACTTTAGAACCCCATTGAAGTCTATGGGACTCGAACGTTCGAACTAAAAAGTGCTAATTTTAATGGCTAATATGCAAGATACTGTCCTAAAAAGGGTTTGAGGACCTGGCTCCTGCCCCAGGTGACATGGGTCAATGCCTAAAATGTTTTTAAAATAGCCGTTTTGGCGGGAGCACTGATTTTAATGATGATTAAAGTGAAAAAACAAAAACAAAACTGAAATATTCCTTTAAATGTCGTGCCTGGGGGTGTCTATAGCATGCCTGTGAAGTGCCACGTGTTTCCCGTGTTTAGAACAGTCCCTGCACAAAATGACATTTTAAGGAAAGAAAGTCATTTAAAACTGCTTGCGTTTTTAATGTAATATCTGGTTCCGGCAATATGGATGAAAATCATTGAGGAAAATGGCATGGGTAGCCCCCCTGCCCATTACCACCCCCTTTGGGTCCTGTACGGATATTCAGGGGAACCCCGTACCCATATTAAAGATGTGGGGCCCCCAGGCCCTATATACTCAGAACAGCAGTATACAGGTGGTGCAAACAAGACAGGGACTGTGTAGGTTTGTTGTGTTAAGTAGAATCTGTATGTAATTTTGAACTGGTACATTTTTAAAGTGTAGCTCCAGTCAAAAAATCAATTTTTAAGCATTTTGGAAAACATACGGAAGGATTATCACCCCTGTATAATTTGTTTTGCCGTCCGTCTTTTTTCATCTCACTTCCTGTTGTCTCCTTCCGTTTGCAAGTAGGAGACGTTTGTAAGTTGGATGTTTGAAAGTAGGGGCCTGTCCTATATGCTCTGCAGAAATGGCGGAACAAGGTGTTGGTTTTGCCACAACATTGTAAGCCCTCAAAGTGACTCTTGGTGGACGCTGGAGCGCCCTGCTGTGAACGATTATATCAAGAATTGTAATTACATGCCATTGTTGAACAGTGGTAGAAAAATTGGGCCTTTGGTGGTTGTGGTGCTGGTGCCACAACACTACAAGTCCCCACAGTTACTCTCGGTGGGCACAGGAACGGGCCCTGCTGTGAAATATCATATCAAGAATTGTAATTACATGCCCCTGTTATACAGGGGCTGAAAAATTGGGCCTTAGGCACTGTTGCTGGTGCCACAACACTGCAACCTCTCCCATATACTCTAGTTGTAGTGCAGGAATGAGCCCTGCTGCAAAGCATTGCATCAAAAATTGTAAGTAAACGTCCCTGTTAAACAGGGGCTTAAAAATTGGGCTGGTGGCATCACCCAGAACCAAAAAATGTTCTTCCAACATATCAGTGGAGGAGGAAGAGGACAATCAACATAACAGGACAGTCACTCAGCATCATCATAGGCAGTCTTGAAGGGATGTGATATTTAAAAAAAAAAAAAAAATATTCGGTTACATCAGCTTCAGGTGCTTGGTAGCTGTGGGTGATCCAAGACTGATTCATCTTTATGAAGGTCAGTCGATCAACCGAGTCAGTGGACAGGCGCACCCTGTGATCGGTAACAAAACCACCAGCAGCACTGAAGGAGCGTTCCGAAAGAACGCTGTATGCAGGACAGGCCAGTAGCTCATTGCATACTGTGCAAGCTCTGGCCAGTGATCCATCCTCAAGACCCAGTAAGCCAGAGGATTTTCGGTGGGAAAGGTGTCCAAGTCTGACCTTGCCCCTAGGTATTCCAGCACCATGTAAATCAGACGCTGGCCATGGTTGCTGGAACCGATCATACCTTGGGGCTGCGGACTAAAAAATTGTCTGAATGCATCAGTCAGACGGCCACCTTCTCCACCGCTCCTTCTGACCGATGCCTCAGCAACACGTTGTCCAGGACCAGGAGTTTGTAACTTCCCAGTCTCTGGGAATGCGTTGCACAGACCTTTCTGCAAGGCCTCCCGGAGATGTCTCATCCTCTGCGACGGCAAGATAAGGTCGGCAACCTTACCCTTGTAGGGTGGATCAAGGAGAGTGGCCAGCCAGTAATGGTCCCTCTCCTTGATCCGAAGAATACGAGGATCCTTCTGCAGGCTTTGCAGGATCAGGGAGGCCATGCAGCGTAGGTTAGCTGAGACATTCAGTCCGGAATCCCCTGGGTCACTAAGGACAACATGATCCGCAGCTATGCCCCACTGGCGTGGTGAGAAAAAACCCAGCTCCCCTGACCCTGTCCTGGTGCCGTAGTAGCACAGGTACTCATCTGATGGCCCTCTGTTGCGTGTGCAGCTGCTACATCATGGCCAACGTTGAGTTCCACCTGGTGGGCATGTCAATATGCACCTTACCGCTGACCGCCCTGTCCAGCGAGGCAAGGACATTGCCTTCCACATGCCGGTAGAGAGCCAGAATCGCCTTCCGTGAGAAAAAGTGGCGCTTGGGGACCTGCCACTGAGGAACCGCACATTGTACAAACTCACGGAAGGGGGCCGAGTCTACCAACCGAAAAGGCAGCAGTTGAAGTGCTAGCAATTTAGCCAAGCTAACATTCAACTGCTGGGCATGTGGATGGCTGGGAGTGAACTTCTTTCGACAGTCCAGCAGCAGGGGCAGGGAAATTTGCCTGCTATAATTGGACGTTGGTGTACTGCTAGCAGAGTGCCTGCAAGCACTTGGCTGTGACACACCTAATTCTACACCTTCATTCCTCTCAGAGCAGGTTTCAGAGAGGAATGAAGGTCTAGTGGGGTTGAAGATCCCAGCTGATGAGGAGCAAGGAGAGGTCCGCTTTGTTTTTTGGTGTGGGTCTTTGAGGTACGCTTGCCAACGAGCTGCATGGCAGGTCAACATATGTCTGGTCAAGCATGTGGTGCCCAAGAGGCTGATGTTTTGGCCACGCGAGATACGCTTGAGACATATGTTGCAAATAGCAGCGGTGCGATCTGATGCACTCGTCTCAAAAAAGGCCCACACCAAAGAACTTTTAGAATAATACGCAGCTCCCTGAACAGGCGGAGGTCTGCGGTGTGGGTGTGCTGCCCCTAAGCTGGCCCCCGGAGGGCATCCTGCCTCGTTGGACATGTGCCGCCTCCTCCTCCCTCCTACCAGGCACCCACATGGAGTCAGTGCCCCCATAACCCCCTCCCTCTTCATCGCTGGAGAAAACCTGGCAGTATGCTGCAGCTTGTGGAACATGACTGCCAGATTGCTGTCCTTCTTGAGCATCCCCTCTCTCTGCGCTCACGCTACTGCCTTCCTCTAGCTGAGTGTCATCATCAGAGCCTACAAAACACTGGGCATCCTCCTGGAGCATGTACCCAACACTGTGCTCAAAGAGTTCAGGGGACTCCTCAGGAGGACGTGGTGGGTCTAGGGAAGGAGTCACTGATGATGACATTGAGACGAGGGAAGACAATGCGTTGGCAGCTGCTTTGCTAGTACACTGAGCCTGGGTGACAGAGGATGAGGAGGGTGAAGAGGGCTGGGTCATCCACTCTACCAAGTCTTCGACATGATGCGGCTCAACAAGTCCAGCTGCCGAAAAGAAGGACAAGCATGTCCCATAGCCACATGCTGATGATGACGAAGCACCGCGTCCACGACCAGCACTGGTGTCTCTAGACACAGAGCCTGCTTGCCCTCTTTTATCGGCTCGCGCCTGTCTGCCTCTCCTTGTTGGCCTACCAGACATGGTAATGGCCTGAAGGGAGATGGGAAAACCAGCAATTGGGTAGTGTATATTGTGCTGGAGGCACACAACACCCACTAACTCCTGCAGATGGCTCAATTAGAGAAGAGGTATATAGGTGGATATAATGGTGTATACTGTGGTCAGGGCACGCAGACAACACGCACAATCTCCTACAACTGACTGCAAGCTCTATTACAGAAGAGCATATTGCTAGCTATATAGGTGGATATAATGGTGTATACTGCGGTCAGGGCACGCAGACAACACCCACAAACTCCTGCAGATTGCTAACAGCTCAATTACACAAGAGCAAGAATGCAAAATTGGCCGATAACGAACGGTGTATACTGTGTTGAAGGCACACAGAGAACACCCACTAACTCCTACAGACGCCAACACACTACACAAGGCTGTCGCGCTGGCGGCCTTATATAGTGTGGGTCGTGAACTACACAGCCTGAGCTATGATTGGCCACTGGCATCCTGCCTGTGGCCAATCATGGCTCTCCTTGCTGCTGGCGCTGTGATTGGCCAAGCATGCGGGGTCATAGTGCATGCTTGCCCAATCATGAGCCAGCAAAGCACTGCGATGGCGCAGTGCATTGTGGGCCGTGAGTGCCACACGAATTTGGCGCGAATGGCCCATAACGTTCGGTATTCGCCGAACATGCAAACAACCGATGTTCGAGTCGAATGTCTGGAACTGGAGAAAGTGCAGAGAAGGGCAACCAAACTGATAAGAGGCATGGAGGAACTCAGCTATGAGGAGAGATTAGAGGAACTAAATTTATTTTTTTTCCCCTGCTGTAGCAAATTGGAGTATGCTCTGCTGGGTTTTTTTTTCGCCTTCCTCTGGATCAATTGTGGGCATAAAATTGGGTATCTGGATTGTACGATTATTTTTTATTTTATTTATTTGTTTTTAAGGTTGAACTGGATGGACTTGTGTCTTTTTTCAACCTGACTAACTATGTAACTATGTAACTATGAATGTATGTTCGACTCGAACATGAAGGTCATCCCTATCGATCACATCACACAAGGTTCTCATGGCACCGGCTGATGTTTTTGTTCCCGGCTCCTTCTACTCAGCTATAGATGAGTTCTGTATTAGAGGGAAATGTTTCCTGATCTTCACTCATCTAATGTGAAGACAATTGTAGTGGGAGATGTGAGAAGATTGTTTTCTGATGAGAATGTGTGTAGAAAAGCAGGTAGAAGGAAGAATGGGACACACACTCAGGAGGATGGATGTGTTTGCAGCCTTTGTGTGCAGCCTCCTGAGCAGATCATGAGAGTGGTAAGTGACAGATCGGTAAGTGACAGTCCAGTGAGCAGATCGGGTCCCCGATTAAGATTGGACATCCTTTTATTTCTTATTATAATAATTTTTCTGTCTGCCAGAGAAACACAACAAGCGAGAGAAGATTCCCCAACACTGGAGTGACAGTCAGTGGGCGTGTTTCTAACGTGTAACCAATAGCAGTGCAGAAAGCAAGTTCTATATCAACCAATAGAAGTGCAGAACGTCTCTATATAAGCCAGAGCACCACACATACACTGTGTTGTAGTGATAGGAAGTCCGGATTTTTAAAGTGAAAACACTGCAGCTGCTGACTTAATAAACACACTTACCTGTCCAGGGCGCCCGCGATGTCGGCCGCCCGAGGCCGACCCGTCCCTCGGCTCTCGGGTCCCGGCGCCGCCATTCCCTCTAAGGGAAACAGGCAGCGGAGCCTTATGGCTTCACTGCCCGTTTCCTACTGCGCATGCGCGAGTCCCGCAGCTACTGCGCATACGCGCGTCCCGCAGCGCTTTCTGAATGGGACGCGCTGTGTTCTGGAACACACAGTTCCCAGAACACAGCGCGACCCATTACCCAAAAGACGCCGCGACGAAGAGAGAAGACAGAAGATCTCCACGGAGGAGGAAGATTAGGATAAAGTGCCTAGCAACAGGCATTTCTGGTAAGTAAAAAAAAAAAAAAATCATTTTTTTTTTTTTTTGTAATTTTTTACATTTTTTGGTTTTCAGGGTGGCCCTCCACTTTAAAGTGAATCGGTTCATTTCGAACTGCTCACTGAAATGAACCGATTCAATGAATCGATTCTTCGGTTCTTCGGTTCACTTGCTGAGTCTACTGACAAGCAAGTGAACTGAAGCTCTGATTCAACCTTCCTAAATGATTAGAATCAGAAGACTGATTCACACAGAAGGTTGGCAGGTCCTGGGGATGTTTACTTTGATTTTGTTCATCGGCGCAGAGCACAATTGTTGTCAATTGACAATTGTTCTATGAATTTTGGTGATGCACAAACAGCTGTGTTAGGGTGGGTTCACACTTGTGCGATGCGGGAACCCTGCAATTCCACTACGGGTTCCTGCATCGCACCCGACTCGCACGACAGTTCACAACGACATATGCGAACTGCTGGGGAGTGTCATACAATGTTAATGACATCCCCATTTCAGCTCGCATGTTGCACTGCAAAGTGTCAGTTTGGACATGAATCGGATCACATGGGTGCTATGCGATCCGATTCTGGTGCGGACCAAAAAAAGGGTCCTGTTGCGAGTTTAGTCCGAATGCGATACGATTTCAGCCATACTATCTGTATGGATGAAATCGCATTGCACGGACATCGCATGCGATTTTGCACTATGCAGCAGTGTGAACTGGCCCTGAGCCTAGGTTTCTGCAAATTTGATGGATAGCAATGTTACCTGTGAAGTTGCCCCAGAATGCAGTTCACATGCACACAAACCCCCCTTTTCATGTAGGCTCTGTTTCCACTTGTGCAACTTGTCCTGCGACTTGGGACTGCAAAGTTGCATGACAAGAAGTACCCGATTTCCAATGAGTACCATTCATATCTGTGCGACTTCAAGTCACAGCGACTTCAAAGTAGTCCCTGCACTACTTTGGTCCCATTTTAATGTGACTTGAGGTCCATAAACCTCCAGAATACACAGGCATGGCTTCAAGTCGTGGCAGAATCGTGCAACTTTCAGGCTTTTCAGGCTAACGCAGCCTGAAAGTTGCACAATTCTGCCGCAATTTTGATGCAACTTTAAAGCAATGCCTGTGTATTCCGGAGGTCTATGGATCTCAAATTGCATCAAAGTGGGACCAAAGTAGTGCAGGGACTACTTTTAAGTCGCACAGATACGAATAATACTCATTGGAAATCATAGAGTACAAAGTCGCAGGCCAAGTTGCACAAGTGGAAATGGAGCCTAAATGAAAAGCGGGTTTTTGTGCATGTGAACTGCATTCTGATGGGCCAACTTCACAGGTAACATTGCTAGCCATCATATTTTCCCATAGTCTTTACAGCGCATGCGCAGGAATGATGATCAGATTTTACTACCACTACCATGGGCGAAGTACCCCTGGTAGTAAAATTCAATCGTTATGGCTATTTTCACACTTGTGCGACTTGAAAGTCAAGTGCTTTTGCCATGATTTTTGCCACGACTTGAAGCAATGTCTGTGTAATCTGGAGGTCTCTGCCACAAGTCGCATCAAAGTCGGACAAAAGTAGTACAAAAACTACTTTGAAGTCACACAGATATGAACTGAACTCATTGGAAATCACGGGTTATGACTTGTCATGTGACTTTGCAGTCTCAAGTCGCAGGACAAGTCGCATGAGTGTGAAAGGGACTTAGGCTGTCCGTACCACCTGATCACTGCTGCTACCTCATTGGTTTAGTGTATTGTTTTACTGGTGGTGACTTGTGGTTCTTTCAGTGTACTGGGTTCTAAAAACTGATCTGATTCTTTAACTCGGTAACTTGTACGATTCTTTAACTCGGTAACTTGTACGATTCTTTAACTCGGTAACTTGTACGATTCTTTAACTCGGTGTACTGTGTACTCCTTGCTCTTGTTTTAAGTTTGTATCCAGTTCCTGAGTATCACTGTGCTTGGAGTCAGCTGATTGGTTGCAGGGAGGGGCGGATTACCACTGCCAGCTCTGCTATGTACTGAGTGCAGAGTGAACTGTTTCAAACGAATCAGTTCACTGAAAAGAATCGATTCATCCAGTTCACTAAAAAGAACCGATTCATAAGAACGATTCGTTCATGAACTGGACATCACTACTGTGTTGATCTATTTTCAAAACCTCATCATTGAGAATCATGACTGAGACTGAGACTGCCCCAGCCGCCGCTCCTCCAGCGGAGCCCGCCGCCAAGAAGAAGGCGACTAAGAAGGCGGCAGCCGGAGGAGCCAAGAAAGGCAGCAAGAAGCCGCCCGGTCCCAGCGTGTCCGACCTCATCGTCACAGCCGTGGCCGCTTCCAAGGAGCGCAGCGGGGTCTCCCTGGCCGCCCTCAAGTAGCTCCTGGCCACCGGAGGATACGATGTGGACAAGAACAACAGCCGCCTGAAGATCGCCATCAGGGCACTGGTGACTAAGGGGAGCCTCGTCCAGGTCAAAGGACATGGAGCCTCCGGATCCTTCAAGATCAACAAGAAGCAGCAAGAGGGCGACAAGGCCAAGAAAGTCACCATCAAGAAGAAGCCATTGGCTGCGGCCAAGCCCAAGAAACCTGCAGCCGCCAAGAAGCCAGCCAAGTCCCCCAAGAAGAAAGTCCCCAGCAAAGCCGCCAAGAGCCCCAAGAAGGCCACCAAGAAACCGGCAAAGGCTGCAGCTGCTCCCGCCAAGAAGGCGACAAAGAGCCCCAAGAAGCCCAAAGCTGCAGCCAAGCCGAAAAAAGCCGCCAAGAGTCCGGCTAAGAAGGCGGCTAAAGCCAAGACAGCAGCCAAGCCCAAGAAGGCCGCTCCGAAGAAGAAATAAGAATACCTCCCTCATCTCCACCCCCCCAAAGGCTCTTCTCAGAGCCATCCACCTCCTCCTAACAGAGCTATACCTACCTACACCCACCTCCTCCTAACCGAGTCACAGCTACCTACCAACACCCACCTCCTCCTAACAGAGCCACACCTACCTACCAACACCCACCTCCTTCTAACAGAGCCACACCTACCTACCTACACCCACCTCCTCCTAACAGAGCTACACCTACCTACCTACAGCCACCTCCTCCTAACAGAGCCACACCTGACTACCTACAGCCACCTCCTCCTAACAGAGCCACACCTGCCTACCTACAGCCACCAGGGGCCGCATAGCTTTTACACACGTCTAGGTGAGATGTTCCCATCACACATTGTACATTTGTCCCTTGCAGGGAATCCCCGATTACATTTTATGATAAATCCCACAAATGATCACTAGAGATCCTGTAGATCGGAAATCCCTCCTGCTATAAAGGATCGTTTCAGGGGCCCCATCCCACCCACATCTGTCATGTGAAGATAGGAGACCTGGAGGTTTTCCCGCACACTGGCTGTGGGGTCTCCCCGGGGGAGAGACATTCACACTACAATATGTCATCTGATCGGTAGAAGGGAAATCATTGTACTGATCGGGAATGTTAGAATGATCAGCAACAAGAACATTGTGTTATGCGGAGAATGGACTCTCCACTGTCATAGAATTCCATATTTTTCACCCAAATTATGAAGAGGATTAGCAGCCCCGATGTCACATTCAGGTTAGAAATTTTATCTCCCGGCTCCACTTTTAGAAAGTTCCCCGTATGATGATAATAGTCTTATTGGCTGATCGGAATATATGTAATTTGTCGCAACAGATAGTGGAGGGTGTTTCGCACACACTATCTGCTGATTGGCTGACATAAAATAATTTGACGCTTGCAATGAGAAATGTACAAATCTCTGCAGGGTGCCAATAATTGTCTTCTGTAGATAATGAATGAGAATAAAGAAGAGAGTGTAAGATGTGCTGATGGGAAGGTGTAACAATGTGATCGGTGTGTGTGTGGGGGGAAGAGATTGGAGAAAGTTGTAGAATAGCAGAGGAGAGGTTCCTGATAGATCGGGGAGAGGAAATGTCTTCTTCCTACAGAAGAATGAATAGTGAGTGAGATTTCTTACTAGTCATTTGTATGATTTATACACCGGAGCTGAGAAAGAGGTGATCCCGGGATCTGTGTACAGGAGGGAGGAGGTGACTTCTTATTTATCTTGAACACATTTCCTTTCCCCGATCTGGTAATGAGATAAGTATAGAGAATCTTTCTAGGAACTTGTCTTCCTCTCCTATATATTATTACATTGTATTATGGTGGGAAAAGATCGGCAGGAGAAAAGCTCTTCTTCCTAGAGAAGTGAGAATTGTTACTTTGTAATCGTCTTAGAAATGTTAGAGATCAGCGTGCAGAGAAGAGTGAGAAGAATGAAGAGATGTGGTGGGAAGGATTTGTATGATGTAGTGGCGATGAGATAGTATGGAGCTCTCTGAGGAGGATGTGGTGGCTCTGAGAAGAGCCTTTGTTGTGTGGGGTGGGGTGGCGATGAGGAGGTCGGTGGGGGGTGTATTAGGCCCTCTCTCCGCGGATGCGGCGTGCCAGCTGGATGTCTTTGGACATGATGGTGACCCTCTTGGCATGGATGGCGCAGAGGTTGGTGTCCTCGAAGAGTCCTACGAGATAAGCCTCAGAGGCTTCCTGCAGAGCCATGACGGCGGAGCTCTGGAAGCGCAGGTCGGTCTTGAAGTCCTGGGCGATCTCTCGGACGAGGCGCTGGAAGGGCAGCTTGCGGATGAGCAGCTCGGTGGATTTCTGGTAGCGGCGGATCTCTCGGAGAGCCACGGTGCCGGGCCTGTAGTGGTGAGGCTTCTTCACTCCGCCGGTGGCCGGGGCGCTCTTGCGGGCGGCTTTGGTGGCCAGCTGCTTGCGGGGAGCTTTCCCTCCGGTGGACTTACGAGCGGTCTGCTTGGTCCTTGCCATGGCCGATCAATGCTTCCAATTTCCACAAGGAATACATTACAAGTGTGAGAACACAGGCTGTGCGGCGTCTATATACATCACTGCCTTCTGATTGGACAACTAAAACACACCCCTTTTCATGATTGGTTTACTTTTTTTTTTAAAAGCGGCATTTTTAAAATGTCCGCCATGATCTGTCTGTTATCTGTGTTAGTAGAGTTACCTTCTTTGTGTGGGGTGGGGGAGGGGAGTTCCTCCACATCATACAATGTGTAAGAATTAGGAGCTCTGACATTGGACTGCTTGTCTCCATAATAAATGAGATGACAGAAAATTCTCACTGATCGGATTATTCCGTTCTTAGTGAATAACAAGTAGAAAGGTGACTTGTACAGCTTGTTCCGTCCAGCACAATTCTGTACTAACATGAAGGGACAGATCGCTGAGCAGACAATGAATCGTGTCCCCCCAGCACATCTTGGATCGGTTGGTGTTCCCATTGGTTTCCATCAGATCCATGTGGATACAATTCAACTAATCGGCTCCAATGTATCCTCTATGGAAGAGCAACACTGACATCTGCTGGTGACAAGAGAAATGGCTTCTGTGCTGGGATCTAGAAAGCGCTACAATAAGATTTCATTGTTTTCTTTCCGAATCCCACTTATAGGAAAAATAGATGATTACAACGTGATCTTTGGGAACAGAATTAGAACTCATACCGGGAAATTGGAGGGAATGGACACGGGCGACATCTAGATTGCATAATTAATCTGATGAATTTGCATTAAGGTTTTGTCAGAAAATTCACTAAAAACATTATTTGAACCATATTGCTCACCATATCTTCATCATGTTTACTTTACAATGAAATCGCAGCTCTGATATGGTGTATGTGTTCTACAAGAACCTTTTTGTCCTGTTGGGATGATGGGGGGTGTCGGGGAATTACTTGGCGCTGGTGTGTTCGACTTTAATACGAATTATTCTAACATTAATATAATACAGAATATATATATATATATATATATAATGCCAACTGTTTACACAACTCTTTACAATAAAAATGGTGATAGTTCAATCACAATAGATTTCAATACACAAGTAATAGGAGGGACCCTGCTCATGGAGTTTACAATCTAAAGAAATGTTTTTATAATGAAAGATTAGAAATCCTTATCAGTGTAAGCTTTAGAAACATTGAGATTGCATTATGTTTGCCCATATCTCAGCAAATTAGATGACAGAGGGAGGGAGTTAAGAGGGTTAAATGTTCCCTGTAACCGTCACTTTCCAATCTGAGTATTGTAATCTGAGGCACCTGATATTTACCAAATACTCCTTTTTTTTTTTATTAGAGAAAAGACACACACACACACACACACACACACACACACACACTTATATACATAGAGAGATACACAACAGGAAAGTCAATGTGTGCCCAGCTGATGATCTAAATCCCCCACCCATCTAAGGTGAGATGATTATGTATAATAGTTGGACTCCCATGAAGAAAATAAATGCTATATGACACATTTGAATCAAACACAATGTGATGTATAAGTAATATTTCTAAGCAGATGATCCCTAAACGATGTCGTAAAAGTAAGCATCCCCTTTTATGTGTCTCTGCAGACATTAGCATGCCTTGTACAGTCTTACATAGTCCATAAAACAAAAAAGTAAACGTGTAGGTGAAAATGATGTATACAAAACGGAAAATTGTATACTCACCTTTCCGTAATTTTCCTTTCCTGTTGCATCTCATGGCAGCATACACCTATGGGTTGTGGCTCCGCCCCCGCAACCTGATAGGACCGTTTAACTATTAAATCTTGAGAGGGCCCCTGCTTCAGCATTCTCAATATATAGATACCTCACCTTAGACGGGTGGGCATCTGTATGCTGCCATGAGATGCAACAGGAAAGGAAAATTACGGAAAGGTGAGTATACAATTTTCCGTTTTCCTGTCGCATCATGGCAGCATACACCTATGGGGAATAACTCGCAAAACTGGGTGGGTCTAAGCAGAAAAAGTTTATTTACAAGGAATGGAGGAATTGGACTGAATAATCGCTCTACCAAAATCCACCGTGGACAACCTAGCGGAGTCCACTTTGTAGTGGGATATAAAAGTACTTTTTGAAGACCATGTGGCTGCCTTGCAGATGGTTTCTGAGGACACTTTGCAGAAGGCTGCCCAGGAGGTTGCCATTGCCCTTGTAGAGTGTGCCTTTAAGCCCTCAGGTATCTGAGCTTGATTAGAAGAGTAGGATTTCTTTATGATTTTCACAAGCCATGCTGCGATGGTGCGGGAAGTAGCTGCCTGTCCTCTTCTGGAGCCATGAGGGATGACTAGGAGGTTTTCCACTTTCCTGAAGTCACTGGTCTTCGAGAGGTAGGCCAGTAAGTTAGATTTTACATCCAGTGGATGAGGGCCGCCCTGCTCTGTAGAAAGAGTGGGAAGGCATATTTCCTGATTAAAATGAAAGGAGGAAGCCACTTTGGGGACGAAGCGGTCTGAAGGTTTCAGAACTACCTTGTCTGGGTAGATGGTAAGGTATGGTTCCTTTGCCATTAGTGCATGCATTTCCGACACCCTCTTGGCTGATGTAATCGCTATCAGAAAGGTGATTTTGAGGGTTAGATTCCAAAGGGAAGCTTTTTCAACTGGAAAGAATGGGTCATGGGATAGGAAGTCCAGTACTATCGAAAGATCCCAAGTTGGAAATGAGGGCTTTCTGGGAGGTCTCAATCTTAGACAAGCCTTCTGGAATTGAGAAATAAGAGGTTCTTGAGCCCATTTCACCCCCGTAATGGCAGATAGAGCTGATACGTGTACTTTCAAGGTGCTTGAACCAAGACCTTTGTCAAGACCTAGCTGAAGGAACTCTAGGACCTGAGCAAATGTAGGGGATGAAGGGTCCCAGGCTTGTTGTTGTGCGACCGAGAGGAACTTATCCCAGATTCTCTTGTAAGTGTTATTAGTGGTAAACCTTCTGGCTTGGAGAAGGGTGTTTATCACTTTGTGGGAACATCCGTGAGCTATGAACCTAGCCCTTTCAGTCTCCATGCTGTTAGGTGTAACTTCTCTGGGCATGGATGGAGGAATTGACCTTGAGAGAGTAGATCCGCTGTCACAGGGAGCGGCAATGGTTCTGCTGTACTCAATTGGAGTAGGGTCGTGAACCACGGCCTCCTCTACCAAAAGGGCAGGACTGCTAAAACTGTGGCACTTGATTTCCTGAGTCTGAGTAGAAGCCTCGATATGATTGGAGTTGGTGGAAACACGTAACCTAGGTGGAAATTCCAGTTGTGTTGTAAACAATCCGTGCCTTCCGCCGAAGGAAAGGGAACTCTCGCCAGGTACCTCTGACACTTTGCGTTGTTTGGAGTTGCTGCCAGATCGATATCCGGAACCCCCCAAGTCTTTGTTATCAGAGAAAAGGCCTGACTGCTTAGGGCCCATTCGTGGTTGCATACGAACTGTCGACTCAAGGTGTCTGCTATCTAATTCTGGACACCTGGTACGTATGTTGCCCTGAGACTGGTTAAATTCAGTTGTGCCCATTGGAAGACTGGTTGGACTTCTTGCAACATGGAGCGACTCCTGGTGCCTCCTTGCCTGTTGATATAGGCCACAGCCACTCGATTGTCCATCTTTAGCAGGACATCTTTTCCCTCCAGAAATGGGCTGAAGGCTAGTAGTGCCTGGAATGCTGCTTTCATCTCCAATAAGTTGGAAACCACATCGTGTGTCCTGAATGGCCAACAACCTTGGGCTGCGTGGTGACGATAGTGTGCTCCCCATCCTTCCATGCTGGCATCCGAGGTGATTACTTCTTGAGAGAGAAGGACTAAGCGTTTACACCTCTTCAGATTGTGTGGTTTTGTCCACCATGATAGCGATTGCTTCACCTCTTCCCGGATCACTATCGGCTGGGTCATTGACACGCCGTTCCATTGTTTGAGGAATGATATTTGAAGAGGCCTGGCATTCCACTGGGCCCATTGTACCATTGGGATAGTCGCCGAGAATGACCCTAAAATACTGAGACATTCCCTGGCGGGGATGGTAGTGGCCACGAGTAACCTCTTTACTTTCTGGATTAGGATGGGAACTTTCTCCTCCGGGAGTTCTACTGTATTGAGTCGGGTATCCAGCTCTGCCCCCAGAAAAATCATTCGCTGTGTGGGATTTAGACTGCTCTTCCCCCAATTTATCAGCCACCCAAATTTTTGCAGGGTGGAAATTAGGATTGCGCGGTGAAGTAGGAGGGAATCTCGGTTGTCGGCCAGGAGAAGGATATCGTCTAGGTAGTGGTGCACCCTCAGGCCTTGCTCCCTTAATAGGGCAATTACTGGCAGTAACACTTTTGTAAATGTTCTTGGAGCAGTGGATATTCCGAACGGGAAACTTTGGAATTGGAAATGTTGATGACCTACAACAAAACTGAGAAATTTCTGAAATGAGGTGTGAATGGGAACGTGCAGGTAGGCGTCTTGTAAATCGATGGAGAGCATCCAATCTCCTATGTTGATGGCCTGGAGGATTGTCTGCAGACTCTCCATTTTGAATGCCTCCACCAGGATTCGGTGATTGAGTTTCTTTAAGTCCATGACAGGACGTAAGTCTCCTGTCTTCTTTTTTACCAGAAATAGAGGAGAATATAATCCTCTCCCTCTCTGTGGTAGAGGAACTTCCCTTATAGCTTGCTTCTGGATTAGGTCCTGAACATATCCGAGAGTAGTACTCTCTTTTGGTGATGGTATCCTTGTTATTCGGAAATGGTCCCTTGGGTGCTTTCGGAACCTCCATCCGTGTCCGAATTGGACAGTCGCCACTGCCCATGGATCCTTTATTGTCCCCGCCCATACCTGCTTGAACAACCTTAGCCTGGCTCCTACTACAGCTGGTTGGGCGGGCGCACCTTCAAAAAGACTTTTGATCCCCTGAAGTAGGGGTCTTGGCTTTCTGGAGCTTGAGGAAGGATGATTGAGGGTTCTTCCAGTTTCTCCTGTACTCCTTGCCAGGTCTATAGGATCTTGCCTCCCTATATTTGTCTGGGAGGTTACGTCTGGGGGCTGACGGTCTTTGCTGTTTAGATCTTCTATCTGAAGGGATCAGACCCGATTTTCCCCCGGTAACTTTAGAAATCGCAGAATCTAGCTTTTCTCCAAAGAGATTTGCTCCGTCAAAGGGAATCTTGCACCAGTTTGTCTTCGAGGATGGGTCTGCAGACCAGGGTTTCAGCCAAAGTGCCCTTCTGGCCATTACTGAGCTCAGCATTGCTCTAGATGTAGATTTAATTATATCTACAGAGGCTTCTGCGACAAAGTCGCCTGCGAGAGATCCTGTAGGGCTGAGATTACCTTCTCTTGTTCCCCTCCTTCTGACACCAGTCTCTCGGTATTGGCGGACCAGTTGGAAATGGCTCTACCCACAGCTGCTAGGGAAACAGCTGGTCTGCATGCGCCTCCTGCTGATAGGTAAGATCTTTTCAGATCTAGGTCAATTTTCCTATCTAGTACATCTTTAAATGTAACCGCATCTTCGATTGGAAGTGTCACATGTCTGGCAAGACGCATCAGAGAAGAATCCACCACTGGCGGGGTCACTAATGGAGTGACACTAGGCTCCTTCAGGGGATAAAGTTTTGCTAACCTGTTAGTTAGACTGATCTTCTTATCCGGCTTTTGCCATTCCTCTTTAATCAAATCCTCTAGTTCCTCAATAAATGGGAAGGTCTCAGGATCTTTCTTGAGATTTGGAAAATATTTCCTCAGCTTCTGAGGAGTTTGTTTTTCTTCCACCCAATTGATCGCTTCCTTCACTGATTTAATGAAGGGTTCAACTAGTGCAAAGTCGAAGCCGTTAGAGGCGTCAATGTCATCATTATCTGACAAAGGATCTGACATCCTTGAAGTGGAGGGAACAGCAGATGTGGTGCCTTGCAAAGGTCTGCTAGTTTCCGGTCCTGCGATTTGGAGGGGCAATTCAGTAGCTGGAGTACTAGGATCTAATTCCCTGTCTTTTGTTGCTTCATTGAAGCATGAACGACAGGCCAGCTTATCTGGGAGTGCTATTGCGCCACAAACCCAGCATGAGTTTCCAGAGGGATGGAGACTTTGAGCGCGAGAAGAGTGTCTGCTAGTAGGGGATCTTCTGTGGTAGGAGTGTCCATGTCGGGAGTAGGACCTTGATCGCCTCCTCCTGTGATCTCCGCTCTCTCTGCGCCTTGAGCGGCTTCTGCTATGGTCTCGGTCCCGTCTATGACTTGAGCGGCTTCTTCTTGAGCGCCTTGAGTGCGACGATCTGGATGACCTGATAGGGCTGTGCAATTTAGACAGCGTTAGTGACAGGCTCTCTTTTTCCTCTTCGTACTTACCATGTTGACCCCACTTACCTAATAGGCTGGCGATGGTCTGCTGGGGCAGCGGCCTCCAAGAAGAGTGAATCCTAAAAACGAACGGAAATCAGTGTGCAAAGACAGGTAGGGAGATATGCCAGTTGCAGAAAAATAACTTTAGAAACGAAGAGACTGACCTGAGATCCGAAGGAAACGATATGTAAGAAACGATCGGAATGACGAAGACGATCTTGGTCGTGAAGCAGCAGCCACGGTACACAAAGCAAAAATGCAATTTTTAAACCCCGCGCTAATGCCGTCGTAACGCCGACGTCATCCCGCACATGCGCAGAAATGTCCCACGACGTTCGGCTCCATTTTGGAAAGTGGCGAACCGGCAATACAACGAGGCACTGAACGCCAGCGCATGCGTAGAGGAGATCAATCATCGGCGCCCGAGGAGCGAGGTTCTACAGAGCTTGACAGGAAAGGAACAGAAAATACCTAGAAAGCACAGGTTAGAGGCCGCTGCATAATAAATCTGTTTAAGATTTGTAAAGATAAATAACGATACCCCTGAGACCATCAGAGTGGGGATTCCTCCATTAAGCTCATTTAGAGGCTGTACAGGTAGGACTTCCACCCAGGAGAGGCTTGAACCTGGCTGGGGCGATAGCGGTAAGGGGTGATGTCAGGTCTTCTCAGGTGAGGAAAAAAAGGAGAATGCTGAAGCAGGGGCCCTCTCAAGATTTAATAGTTAAACGGTCCTATCAGGTTGCGGGGGCGGAGCCACAACCCATAGGTGTATGCTGCCATGATGCGACAGGAAAATAAGATTATATACGCATCATCCTTATATAAATAGATATCCGCTTTCAATTTACGAAAAAAAAAAAAAGTTCCCATGTGTTCTCTGAGGAGGAGCAACACTGACACCTAGTGGTTATGAAAATGTATGTCTTCTATACGGAACTATGGAAAGATATGCAATGTGATTGGATGGAAATAAAATGTCAGGAATTTCTGAATAAAGGGAATCTGCAACACCAGTTTGTACTGGGATTATTATTATATATAGTATTTCTTACTATAACACAGCTTCAAATGTCCAAATTCATTAGATTTTACAATCGGTATAATCGGTTGATTTTTCATTTAATGTATTTAGAATTTTTAATTGCGATAAAATGTGATGAGAGCTCATTGATGGAAATGGTGGGCGGCTCTTAGAAGAGCCTTTGTGTCTTGTGTTGGGATGATGATGGGGGGATGGGGGATTACTTGGCGCTGGTGTACTTGGTGACGGCCTTGGTGCCCTCGGAGACGGCGTGCTTGGCCAGCTCTCCGGGCAGGAGGAGGCGGACGGCGGTCTGGATCTCCCGGGAGGTGATGGTGCGGCGCTTGTTGTAATGAGGCAGGCGGGAAGATTCGCCGGCGATGCGCTCGAAGATGTCATTGACGAAGGAGTTCATGATGCCCATGGCCTTGGACGAGATGCCGGTGTCGGGGTGGACCTGCTTGAGCACCTTGTACACGTAGATGGCATAACTCTCCTTCCTGCTCTTCCTCCGCTTCTTGCCGTCCTTCTTCTGGCTCTTGGTCACGGCTTTCTTGGAGCCCTTCTTGGGCGCCGGGGCGGACTTGGCTGGTTCAGGCATGATAAGGGTTAATGTGATCTCCGCTGTGTGGAGGGAATGTGTGCTGGAGCCGCCCTCATGTGCTGCTTTTATAGGCGTCCTATGCAAATGAAGTCTCTTCCCTCCTCACGCTTCTATTGGAGGATTCAGTCATGTGGTGGGGAGGAGTGTTTTGCTTCCCTTGCTCGTTTACTGATTGGTGTAGAAACAAGTCAGAACATAATTGGCTGGCTTGGAAATTAACCAACCACAGTGTATGATGTCAGAGCATTGACTGTATAAACATAAGGAAGCTGCAGAAATGAGCGATCTTTAGCAGAGTAACAGAAGAATCTCACAATGTCTGGCCGTGGAAAACAAGGAGGCAAGGTTCGGGCTAAGGCCAAGACCCGATCATCCCGGGCTGGTCTGCAGTTCCCAGTAGTGATGGGAAGTTCGGATCTTTAAAATGAATCGGTTCATTTCGAACTGCTCACTGAAATGAACCGATTCAATGAATCGGTTCTTCGGTTCACTTGCTGAGTCTACTGACAAGCATAGAACCGAAGCTCTGATTCAACCTTCTTAAATGAGTAGAATCAGAAGACTGATTCACACAGAAGGTTGGCAGGTCCTGGGGACGTTTACTTTGATTTAGTTCATCGGCGCAGAGCACAATTGTTGTCAATTGAAAATTATTCCATTGTTGTCAGATTAGCGCAGTGTCATGCATCTTGGTGATACACAAACAGCTGTGTTAGGCTGGGTTCACACTTGTGCGATGCGGGAACCCTGCGATTCCACGACGGGTTCCTGCATCGCACCCGACTCGCACGACAGTTCACAACGACATATGCGAACTGCTGGGGAGTGTCATACAATGTTAATGGCACCCCCATTTCAGTTCGCATGTCGCACTGCGAAGTGTCAGTTTGGACATGAATCGAATCGCATGAGTGCTATGTGATCCGATTCTGGTGCGGACCAAAAAAAGGGTCCTGTGCGAGTTTAGTCCGAATGCGATACGATTTCAATCATACTAGCTGTATGGCTGAAATCGCATTGCACGGACATCGCCTGCGATTTGCACTGCAGTGCAAATCGCATGCGATTTTGCACTATGCTGCAGTGTGAACCGGCCCTGAGCCTAGGTTTCCGCAAATTTGATGGATAGCAATGTTACCTGTGAAGTTGCCCCAGAATGCAGTTCACATGCACACAAACCCCGCTTTTCATTGAGGCTCTGTTTCCACTTGTGCAACTTGTCCTGCGACTTGGGACTGCAAAGTTGCATGACAAGAAGTACCCAATGATTTCCAATGAGTACCATTCATATCTGTGCGACTTCAAGTCACAGCGACTTCAAAGTAGTCCCTGCACTACTTTGGTCCCATTATAATGTGACTCAAGGTCCATAAACCTCCAGAATACACAGGCATGGCTTCAAGTCGTGGCAGAATCGTGCAACTTTCTGGCTTTTCAGGCTAACGCAGCCTGAAAGTTGCACAATTCTGAGCAATTTTGATGCGACTTTAAAGCAATGCCTGTGTATTCCGGAGGTCTATGGATCTCAAGTTGCATCAAAGTGGGACCAAAGTAGTGTAGGGACTACTTTGAAGTCGCACAGATACGAATAATACTCATTGGACTTCATAGCGTACAAAGTCGCAGGACAAGTTGCACAAGTGGAAATGGAGCCTAAATGAAAAGTGGGTTTTTGTGCATGTGAACTGCATTCTGATGGGCCAACTTCCCAGTTAACATTGCTAGCCATCAGATTTTCCCATAGTCTTTACAGCGCATGCGCAGGAATGATGATCAGATTCTACTACCACTACCATGGGCGAAGTACCCCTGGTAGTAAAATCCAATTGTTAAGGCTATTTTCACACTTGTGCGACTTGAAAGTCAAGTGCTTTTGCCATGATTTTTGCCATGACTTGAAGCAATGTCTGTGTAATCTTGAGGTCTCTGCCACAAGTCGCATCAAAGTCAGACAAAAGTAGTACAAAAACTACTTTGAAGTCGCATAGATATGAACTGAACTCGTTGGAAATCACGGGGTGTGACTTGTCATGTGACTTTGCAGTCTCAAGTCGCAGGACAAGTCGCATGAGTGTGAAAGGGCCTTAGGCTGTCCGTACCACCTGATCACTGCTGCTACCTCATTGGTTTAGTGTATTGTTCTACTGGTGGGGACTCATGGTTCTTTCAGTGTACTGTGTTCTAAAAACAGATACGATTCTTTAACTCGGTAACTTGTACGATTCTTTAACTCGGTAACTTGTACGATTCTTTAACTCGGTAACTTGTACGATTCTTTAACTCGGTGTACTGTCTACTCCTGGCTCTTGTTTTAAGTTTGTATCCAGTTCCTGAGTGTCACTGTGCTTTGAGTCAGCTGATTGGTTGCAGGGAGGGGCCGAGCTCTCTCACTCTAGGATCATATTACAACTCTGCTGCTCTGCTATGTACTGAGTGCAGAGTGAACTGTTTCAAACGAATCAGTTACTGAAAAGAATCGATTCATCCAGTTCACTAAAAAGAACCGATTCAAAAGAACGATTCGTTCATGAACTGGACATCACTAGTTCCCAGTTGGTCGTGTTCACCGTCTGCTCAGGAAGGGCAACTATGCGGAGCGGGTCGGGGCCGGAGCTCCCGTCTATCTGGCCGCCGTCCTCGAGTATCTCACGGCTGAGATCCTCGAGCTGGCCGGCAACGCCGCCCGCGACAACAAGAAGACCCGCATCATCCCCCGACACCTCCAGCTGGCCGTCCGCAACGACGAGGAGCTCAACAAGCTGCTGGGCAGCGTCACCATCGCCCAGGGAGGAGTCCTGCCCAACATCCAGGCCGTGCTGCTGCCCAAGAAGACCGAGAGCCACAAGGCCGCCGCCAAATCCAAGTAATCCCGACAACTCCTTTCTACTCCCAAATCCATTCATTTCTACAACACAAAGGCTCTTCTCAGAGCCCCCCACATCTCTCTACAAAGAGCCCCCCACACACCCCTCATTGTGTCTACCACATCGCATGCAATCAGCCCTCAATTGTCTGCATAGCTTTACACGGGAAATACATTCTTATTTATTCACACTTCTAGTACAGGAGATCTGTACAGGGAGGACAATTACTACATATAAAGAGCCTGCAATGTATTATTGGAGGACCTGGTTCTCTTATAGGGACTGATCGGCATTGTCCTTCAAACTAGTTCTGCTGAATCTAATACAGATCAGAAAATTGTAGTAAAATAAACAATCATCCTCCGACTGATCGGGAACACAGATCTCAGAATGTTCCTATTATGCCGGGCGGGGTATGGAACGGATTTCACTTCATTTTAAATAGAACCTCACAATCATCTCAGATCGGCTAACCTGACACAGAAATGTAATGAAACAAAATTTAAATTCTTCCGGGGAACATTCCAGACACTTGATAAACGCGCTGACATATTATATTTCCCGGGGTTTACAGAATCCTAGAGAATGTTTTCTATAGAGATCAATGAAAAGTCTACAGAACAAGCATTTTCTGGGCTGAAAACGGAGAAAGATCAGAACACATTTCTTTGGATTCCTCATCAAAAACATCATTGGCTGATGAAGGAAACGCCGACAGTTCTGATTGGCTCATATTTCAAACTGCTACATTCCCCATTTGCCCGCCAGAATTCTTTAGAACGTTACAGACAAATAATCGGTCATTTTATACCGCCAAATCCGACACTGAGACCATCAGATGAGACAATTATCTGAGAAATATCATCAGCGCTTTGTTCCCAAACTGATTCATCGATTAGTCTGGAATAGAAATCGATTCAGAAGATTGTTGAATGATGTAAAATATGTTCTCTGTTACTAGATTTCTAAAAAGTGAAAGGACTGGTAGAAAACATGACACTCCCAGATACATATGTACAATGAATCAATAAAACAAACAGATCGTTATCCACTGTAACGAGAAATCAGCAAAATATTAACAATGTTTCTAAGTAATTATCTTAGAAACATTTCTTTACTAATCTTTTATAAATATTAACAATAGTAACTGTTGATTTGTGTTCTCTCCGAAAAAGAATTGGAAGAATAGGTTTGTCATGAGATCTGTATAGGATCATGGGATTGGCCTCTATCAGATGTAGCAGTAACAGATTTCCCCCATATTACATTTAGAGAATATATATATAATGTGAATGGACTGGTAGAAATCATGACACTGCCAGATATATAACAGTATGTACAATACATAATCAGATCTGCATAGGATTATGTAACTGAAAAAAAGATACAAATATGTACTATGGATCAATACAGACAATATTGCGCTTCTGATGAATTACATCGGTTTCCATTCAGCAAAATATTTAAAAGCTTCTAAAATGAATAGAGCCGCCCTTCTCATCTCCGCTCAGCTTTACACCCAGGAAGGAGAGATGTAGGAATAAAATACATTTCTTTGTTTCCTTTTCAAAATAATCTTTATAAATATGAAATATTGGAACTGGTGTTAGGGAGTGTTAAAGATTCATGTTTTCCATGTAATCTCCAGGTACACGTGAGATCTGCTTTACCAAAGAGTCGTAAGAACACAACAAAATGATCTATCCAATGTTGTATCCAATTGGGTAGAGAGTTGATCTTCAAGACTGTACAATCTGTACTCCGGATGAAATATGAAAACTTCTTCCACCCTAACAAATGAACGAATCCGATGATAATTGTACAGAAATCCTCCATCCGTTTCCTGCTGAGATTTGGCGCTACAATAGATCTGGTTCTCTGGATGGAACGTTCTTAGGAGCCATACACGCTATTCGATTGTTTATCAAAACCATATAATAAGAGATTCAACCTCAAGTTTCAATTTGTAAACAATCAGGCAGGCCCTTACACTGCGTGGTTTAGGTAAATCTGAAGAGAAATATCTGCAGAAAATCGAATCGTGTGTATGGGGCTTTAGACTTAGGGGAGAAATGTCCAGCTAAAGCTGATCCGATCCCAGTTCTGGACGTTTCCCAACAAACCCAAACGGCTGTTTGCGTTGAATCTTTAATAGGCCAATTAAAAGCAATCACCCCTTTCATCTCCTAGTGTGATCACACTTAGATCGCCTATATAGGGCGAATGTCACGTGTCCAACCCCCAGAACAAACCCTCCCGCTACAGAAGTGTGTACGACGCGTCATTTAGATTTCATTTACTTCTCCTGATAACGTAAATAGCGGTATGTAGTTCTTTGTACGAGAAGGTGGGTGGCCCTGAGAAGGGCCTTTGTATAGATGAAGTAGGTAGGTGTCTATGAGGGTTTAGCCTCCGAATCCATAAAGCGTGCGCCCCTGGCGTTTGAGAGCATAGACGACATCCATGGCGGTGACGGTCTTCCTCTTGGCGTGCTCGGTGTAGGTGACGGCATCGCGGATGACATTCTCCAGGAAAACCTTCAGCACTCCGCGGGTCTCCTCATAGATGAGTCCGGAGATGCGCTTGACACCCCCTCTGCGGGCCAAACGTCGGATGGCGGGTTTGGTGATGCCCTGGATGTTGTCCCGGAGCACCTTCCTGTGCCGCTTGGCGCCTCCTTTCCCCAGACCCTTCCCTCCTTTACCGCGACCAGACATGACGACTATTTCCTGCACAAACAGAAACGGAGCTCAGCCGTCTGCCTGCCCTCCTTATATACAGCCTGAGCGGACCTGATGGAAACCTTCCGGTGATAGAGTCATTCCCATTTATTATTAAAAAACAAAAGAGAGGGAATGTCATTCATTTATAAGGCTCCTATATATTCTATTGCACGGAGAATGCGAATCTTTAACACTTCATAACAGAAAAACAATCAGCAGTTCCAATTGTTCATAGTAATTTTATATTTCTAAAACATAATTTTGAAAACGAAACAAAGAAACACATTGCTTCTGACGTCTCTCCTTCCTAAGGATGAGCGGACCTGATGGGAGACAGGAGGAGAATGGGCGGGTCTAGTCATTTATTACCCAGCATAGAATTTCATTTAATTAGAAGCTTTTCAATAGTTTGCTGAATGGAAACTGATGTGATCCATCAGACGCACAACATTATCTTTATTGATTAATTGTACATATTTGTCTGGCATGTCATGATTATTACCTATTTTTATCAATAATATCATATTTATCGATCTTTGGATAGGAAGTGTAAAATATGTGCAATCTGCTATATGTATAAATTATATATCAGACAGTGAGAGAAGGAAAAAAAAAAAAAAATAAATAAAAAAAAAATTATATATATATATATATATATATATATATATATATATAGATAGATATATTACAGTTCCCCATTTAGTTTTCTGAATTCTGAGGACTTGGAATAAAAGAGCACATATGGAAATGTTTTATATTATTATTCAATAATCTTCGGACTCCATTTTTATTTATTCCGGACTAATGGATGAAAATAAAGCATCGATGATATCTCTCGGATAAATGTCTCATCTGATGATCTCAGTGTCGGATTTCGCGGTATAATAGGGCTGATTATTTGTCTGTAACATTCTAAAGAATTCTGGCGGGCAAGTTTGAATGTAGCAGTTTGAAATATGAGCCAATTAAAGCTGTTGGGCATTTCCTTCATCAGCCATTAATGTCTTTCTGATGAAAATTTCAAAGAAATGTGTTCTGAGATCTTTTTTGGTTTTCAACCCAGAAAATACTTGTTCTATAGACTTTTCATTGATTTCTATAGAAAACATTCTCTAGCAGGGCGGATTCTCTATTGTGAAGTACGAGAAAAAGATTAGAAGAAATGGTAACATTCATATTTCTAATGGATTTATTATTCTTGGTTAGATAAACTGCCCGACAATTCAGAGAAGCGTTGATCGATGTTCCCGAAGGAAGAGATATCAGGTTTTAGTGTCGGATTATTCCATCTGAGATCATTGGAAGGTTCCATGATATTCTGGCGGGACAATTGAATGAATCAGTTGAATAGTTGCATCAATCACAAATCTGGGCAATTTCTTCAGATAATAAAATGCATTTTCCTCCCAAAGAGTGTGAAGGAGGATCTGAGATCTGTGTTCCTTTCAGCTGGGGGATGTTTGTTTGGTATTGAATATTGAATGATCTCTGAGCCCCAGAAGATATTCAGCAGATTTAAAGGACAATAAAAAGCAGTCCCTGTAAGGAGATCACATCGTTCCTTCACATGAAATACGTTCTAATAAATGATACAAATCATAGAAACTCTGAATTACTGTTAGGACGGACGGGTAAGGAGGGGTGGATGGTTTTGGTTGGAGGGTTTAGCGGTGAGTAGACAATCAGCATAGAAAGATTGGAATGAAAAGAGATGAGAGAATGATGTACTGTGATCACATTTCCTGTCATTACTCCTCACCTCTATTACAAGTCTGAGTGTGATAAGAAGACAAAGGCTTTGCCTTTACAGGGAACTTTATCTGACAGTATTAATAATATATAACTTAATTGAAGAATAGGAATAGAAACCAGGAATGTCCCGCTCTATATAGAGCATGTTTGTGAGGCAATGCTAAAATAATAATAATATTGATCTTTAGACGCGGAGTAGATCGCTCAGACTGGGGAGGGGGTGAATAAACCTCCCTTCTATTCCCATCCTTATTCTAGATTTATCGCGGAGATCATCTCCACTTTCTGTCTGTATATACATCCCATATTCACCTCCTTGTACTGCGCACACACACCCCAGTGTTCTATCAGAAATGACCACAAGGTGGCAGAGCTGAATAACACTTATGCCGCACTCACACATTGTTACAATAAAAGATCCTCCACAATATCCCGCCTTATATTGTTACTTTACATGAAGTCACAAAAAGAGAAGATCGTGGAGTTCTAACCCTCAACACAATGGAGGAAAGAAGCAAGAACAACAAAACATTGTATCTACTCAATCAGCCCAGACAAATCTTTGTCTATTTGTATCTATTTCAATCAACAGCAGATCAATGTACGGGGGGGGGGGGGGGGGGGGTTGAGCTCATTCTGTGTACTTATAGTTCTAATTAACAATAATAATAATAAACATAATTCACATGTACAAAGTATCAGATACATACAAATCTGATCACAATATCACCCCGGGCAGCACACAGTCCTAAAAAAAAAATGTTTCCTAAATCATTGGACGTGTTTATCACCATAATGAGTTTACACATGATCTCCAATCCAAATCTGCGAACCATTTTATTCCCAATCATTCCAGTGTCTGAATGTCTTAGTATATATATATATATATATATATATATATATATATATATATATATATATTCAATACATTTCTATGTATTACATCCTAAATGACTATATACCAGTGATGGCGAACCTTGGCACCCCAGATGTTTTAAAACTACATTTCCCATGATGCTCCACTACACTGCAGAGTGGATGAGCATCATGGGAAATGTAGTTCCAAAACATCTGGGGTGCCAAGGTTCGCCATCACTGCTATATACCATACAGAAGGGATGAGCCGAACACCCCCGGTTCGGTTCGCACCAGAACTTTCGAACGGAACAAAAATTCGTACAAACTTCAGAACCCCATTGAAGTCTATGGGACTCGAATGTTTGAAATACAAAGTGCTAATTTTAATGGATAATATGTAAGATACAGTCCTAAAAAGGGTTTGGAGACCTGTCTCCTGCCCCTGGGGACATGGGTCAATGCTTAAAATGTTTTTAAAAATGGGCGTTTGGCAGGAGCACTGATTTTAATGATGATTAACCACTTGAGATCTGCGCTATAGCCAAATGACGGCTACAGCGCGGATCTCCTTTTCCGGGACTATGTCGTCCCGTGCACGAGTGGCCTGCGCGCCCCCCCGAGGGGCGTGCGCGGCGCGCTCTGTGATCGGCGAGTCCATGAGACTCACCTGATCACCGATCCGTGCAAGGGGTCGATCCCGACCCCTTATCACGTGATCAGCTGTCAGCCAATGACAGCTGATCATGTGATATAACGGAGCCGGTAATCAGCTATTATTCCTCCTCGCGCTGTCAGCGCGAGGAGAAAAAAAAAGCCGATCCAGCCCTGCTAGTGCCCATCTGCCCCCTGCCAGTGCCCACCTGCCCCCTGCCAGTGCCACATATATAAAAAGTAAGTGCCCCCTGTCAGTGCCACCCAGCAGTGCCCATAGTGCCACCCATCAGTGCCCACAGTGCCACCCAGCAGTGCCCACAGTGCCACCCAGCAGTGCCCACAGTCTGTCTCAAAGGTGCTGCACCCCAGTGCCACATATCCGTGCCCATCAGTGTCATCTACCAGTGCCCAGCAGTGCCACCCATCAGTGCCCAGCAGTGCCACCTATCAGAGCCACCTATCAGTGCCACCTATCAGTGCCCATCAGTCCCATCTATCAGTGGTACCTATCAGTGCCCATCCATGCCACCCATCCGTGCCACCCATCTGTGCCACTCATCCATGTCATCTTATCTGTGCCCATCTTTGCCCATCAGTGCCGCCTTATCTGTGCCCATCGGTGCCGCCTTATCTGTGCCTATTAGTGCCACCTTAACTATGCCTATCAGTGCCCACCAGTGCAGCCTATCAGTGCCTACCAATGCAGCCCATCAGTGCCCACCCGTGCAGCCTATCAGTGCCGCCTAATCAGCGCACTTCAATGAAGGAGAAAAATGACCCGTTTGCAAAATTTTATAACAAACTATTAAACATGATTTTTTTTTTTTTTTACATCTTTTTTTGTTTGTTTAGCAAAAAATAAAACTCTGAGCTGTAACTAAATATCACCAAAAGAAAGCTCTATTTGTGGGAAAAAAATGATAATAATTTCATTTGGGTACAGTGTTGTATGCCCGCACAATTGTCATTCAAAGTGCATCAGCGCTGAAAGCTGAAAATTGGTCTGCGACTAAGGGGGGTTTAAGTGCCCAGTAAGCAAGTGGTTAAAGTGAAAATAAAAGTGAAATATTCCTTTAAATATCATGCCTGGGGGGTGTCTATAGTATGCCTGTGAAGTGCCACGTGTTTCCCGTGTTTAGAACAGTCCCTGCACAAAATTACATTACGGAAAAAAAGTCATTTCAAACTGCTTGTGTTTTAAATGTAATATATGGTTCCAGCAATATGGATGAAAATCATTGAGAAAAATGGCATGGGTAATTCCTTGATCCAAAGAATACGAGGATCCTTCCGCAGGCTTTGCAGGACCAGGGAGGCCATGCAGCCTAGGTTAGCTGAGGCATTCATTCCGAAGTCCTCTGGGTCACTAAGGACAAGATGATCCGCAGCTACCTCCTCCCAGCCACGTACAAGTCCATGGTTTCTTGGGACTGTAAATCATCCCTACAAGACTGCTGCTGCTGCTGCTGATGCTGAGTGCCAGCCTCCACCTCCATGCTGACACAATCCTCCTCCTCCTCCTCCTCCTCCTCTTCCTGTGTGATGGGTGGGACAGCAGGAACACTGTCTGGATAAAGGGGGCCTTGAGAGGCAAGGAAGTCCTCCTCTTCCTGCCTCTGTTCTGTCTCAAGTGCCCTGTCCATTATTCCACGCAGCGTATGCTCCAACAGGTGAACCTCTTGTTCAGTGTCACTGATGCATGCACTGTCACTGCTCACCATCCTTGTGGCCTCCTCAAATGGTGACAGGACAGTGCATGCATCCCTGATCATGCCCCACTGGCATGGTGAGAAAAAAAAAACAAGCTCCTGGTGCCGTAGTCGCACAGGTACTCATTGACGGCCCTCTGCTGTGTGTGCAGCTGCTGCAGCATGGCCAACGTTGAGTTCCACCTGGTGGGCATGTCACATATAAGGCGGTTCTTGGGCAGGTTCAACTCCTTTTGGAGTTCAGCCAGCCAAGCACAGGCATTAAATGATCGGCGGAAAGATGGATTTAATATAGGAAAAGCTTGGCTTCTTATTCAGAATTTCCCACTGAAATGCATGGGTGACAGGCTGACCAGTTTGGTGTCATATTTTATTATTTCCAGCACTTGGCTCAGGCCAAATTGAACTATCTTATATAGTAGGATGCCAAATGAGTTTAAAACAAATGGAATTTGGGTGAGACAGGATCTATTTCATATAGGAATAGCTTGGTTTCCTATTCAGAATTTCCCTTTGAAATGCATGGCTGTCATGGTGCCATGTTTAGTGACATATTTTATGATTACCAGCACTTGGCTAAGGACAAATTGAACTATACTATATAGTAGGATGTCTAATGAGTATAAAACACGTGGAATTTGATTGAGCCAAGATCTATTTCATTTAGGAATAGCTTGGTTTCTTATTCAGAATTCCCCTCTGAAATGCATGGGTGAAAGGCTGACCAGTTTGGTGCCATACTGTATTATTTGCATAACCTGCCTGGGGCCAAATTGAACTATTCTATATAGTAGGATGCCCAATGAGTGTAAAACAAGTTGAATCTGGGTGAGCCAAGATGTATTTAATATAGGAATAACTTGGCATCTTAATCAGAATTTTCCATTGAAATGAATGGGTGACAGGATGACCAGTTTGGTGCCATGATATTTGATTTTCAGCACTTGGCTCAGGCCAAATTGAACTATCCTATATAGTAGGGTGCCCAATGAGTATAAAACAACTGGAACTTTGCTGAGCCAAGATGGATTTCATATAGGAAAATATTGGCTTCTAATTCAAAATTTCTCCTTTGAAATGCATGGGTAACAGGCTGACAAGTTTGGTGCCATATTTTCATTTCCAGCACTTGGCTCATGCCAAATTGAATTATCTTATATATTAGGATTCCCAATGAGTTTACAACAAGTGGAATTTGGGTGAGCCAAGATCTATTTCATATAGGAATAACTTATTTTTTTTTTCTTATTCAGAATTCCCCATGAAAAGCATGGCTGTCATGGTGCCATGTTTGGTGCCATATTTTCTGATTTCTAGCGCTTGGCTCAGGGCAAATTGAACTATCCTATATAGTAGGATGCCCAATGAGTATAAAAATAAGTGGAATTTGGGTGAGCCAAGATCAATTTCATATAGGAATAGTTTGGTATCTTATTCAGAATTCCCCATGAAATGCATGGCTGTCATGGTGCCATGTTTGGTGCCATATTTTCTGATTTCCAGCACTTGGCTCGGGCCAAATTGAACTATCCTATATAGTAGGATGCCCAGTGAGTATAAAACAACTGGAACTTAGATGAGCCAAGATGAATTTCATATAGGAAAAAGATTGGCTTCTTATTCAAAATTTCCCTTTAAAATGCATGGGTGACAGGGTGACAAGTTTGGTGCCATAATTTCATTTGCAGCACTTGGCTCATGCCAAATTGAATTATCCTATATAGTAGGATTCCCAATGAGTTTACAAGTGGAATTTGGGTGAGCCAAGATCTATTTCATATAGGAATAGCTTGGTTTCTTATTCAGAATTTCTCTTTGAAATGCATGGCTGTCATGGTGCCATGTTTGGTAACATATTTTATGATTTCCAGCACTTGGCTCGGGCCAAATTGAAGTATTCTATATAGTAGGATGTCCAATGAGTATAAAACAAGTGGAATTTGGCTGAGCCAAGATCTATTTAATTTAGGAATAGCTTGGCTTCTTATTCAGAATTCCCCTTTGAAATGCATGGGTGAAAGGCTGACCAGATTGGTGCCATACTTTACAATGTGCATAACCTGGCTGGGGCCAAATTGAACTATGCTATATAGTAGGATGCCCAAAGAGTGTAGAACAAGTGGAATTTGGGTGAGCCAAGATGGATTTTATATAGGAATAGCTTGTCTTCTTAATCAGAATTTCCCATTGAAATGCATGGGTGACAGGATGACCAGTTTGGTGCCATGATTTTTGATTTACAGCACTTGACTCAGGCCAAATTGAACTATTCTATATAGTAGGATGAGCAATGAGTTTAAAACAATTGAAATTCTGGTGAGCCAAGATGGATTTCATATAGGAATAGCTTTCCTTCTTTTTCAAAATTCCTCATTGAAATGCATAGGTGGAAGGCTGACCAGCTTGGTGCCATATTATATTATTTCCAGCACTAGACTCAGGTCAAATTTAACTATCATATATAGTAGGATGCCCATTTAGTATAAAACAACTGGAACTTAGATGAGCCAAGATATATTTCATATAGGAAAAAAGCCAATTGGCTTCTTATTCAAAATTTCCCTTTGAAATGCATGGGTGACAGGATGACAAGTTTAGTGCCATATTTTCATTTCCAGCAATTGGCTCATGCCAAATTGAATTATTTTATATATTAGGATTCCCAATGAGTTTACAACAAGTGGAATTTGGGTGAGCCAAGATCTATTTCATATAGGAATAACTTTTTTTTTTCTTATTCAGAATTCCCATTGAAATGCATGGCTGTCATGGTGCCAGGTTTGGCAACATATTTTATGATTTCCAGCACTTGACTCAGGCCATATTGAAGTATACTATATAGTATGATGTCCAATGAGTATAAAACAAGTGGAATTTGGCTGAGTCAAGATCTATTTCATTTAGGAATAGCTTGGCTTCTTATTCAGAATTCCCCTTTGAAATGCATGGGTGAAATGCTGACCAGATTGGTGCCATACTTTACAATGTGCATAACCTGACTGGGGCCAAATTGAACTATGCTATATAGTAGGAAGCCCATTGAGTATAAAACAAGTGAAATTTGGCTGAGCAAAGACGGATTTCATATAGGAAAAGATTGGCTTTTTATTCAAAATTTCCCATTGAAATGCATGGGTGACAGGATGACAAGTTTGGTGCCATCATTTCATTTCCAGCACTTGGCTCATGCCAAATTGAATTATCTTATATATTAGGATTCCCAATGAGTTTACAACAAGTGGAATTTGGGTGAGCCAAGATCTATTTCATATAGGAATAACTTTTTTTTTTTCTTATTCAGAATTCCCCATGAAATGCATGGCTGTCATGGTGCCATGTTTGGTGTCATATTTTCTGATTTCCAGCACTTGGCTCAGGCAAAATTGAACTATCCTATATAGTAGGATGCCCATTGAGTATAAAACAAGTGGAATTTGGGTGAGCCAAGATCAATTTCTTATAGGATTAGTTTGGTTTCTTTTTCAAAATTTCCCATTGAAATGCATGGCTGTCATGGTGCCATGTTTGGTAACACATTTTATGATTTCCAGCACTTGGCTCAGGCCAAATTGAAGTATTCTATATAGTAGGATGTCCAATGAGTATAAAACAAGTGGAATTTGGCTGAGCCAAATTCTATTTCATTTAGGAATAGATTGGCTTCTTATTCAGAATTCCCCTTTGAAATGCATGGGTGAAAGGCTGACCAGATTGGTGCCATACTTTACAATGTGCATAACCTGGCTGAGGCCAAATTGAACTATGCTATATAGTAGGATGCCCAAGGAGTGTAGAACAAGTGGAATTTGGGTGAGCCAAGATGGATTTTATATAGGAATAGCTTGTCTTCTTAATCAGAATTTCCCATTGAAATGCATGGGTGACAGGATGACCAGTTTGGTGCCATGATTTTTGATTTACAGTACTTGGCTCAGGCCAAATTGAACTATTCTATATAGTATGATGTGCAATGAGTTTAAAACAAGTGGAATTTGGGTGAGCCAAGATGGATTTCATATAGGAATAGCTTTCCTTCTTCTTCAAAATTCCTCATTGAAATGCATAGGTGGAAGGCTGACCAGCTTGGTGCCATATTATATTATTTCCAGCACTTCACTAAGGTCAAATTGAACTATCATATATAGTAGGATGTCCATTGAGTATAAAACAACTGGAACTTAGATGAGCCAAGATGGATTTCATATAGGAAAAAGATTGGCTTCTTATTCAAAATTTCCCTTTGAAATGCATGGGTGACGGGGCGCATGCGCGAAGTCTAACATGGCGGTCGCATCCTGCTAAGGCTCCGCACTCTCCACCACTGTTTCGGGACCTAACTACGGAACCGGACCCGCAACATTCGTCTTATTGGACTGTATCTCCACCTCGCAAACCCTGGCATCTAACGGTATGGTGCTCACGGGTCACAGAGGTAAGAACAAACCCAAACCCATCAAGGAGGCCCTCGCCCGTGCCTCGTCTAAAATGGCGGCTAAGGCCCTTGCTATCCAGCGGGCTTCCTCCGCCCCCAGCCGCGAAACTTCGGACAGCGATAATGACCATGAGGACAGCATACATGATCCCACGGATGCTTCCTCGTTACCATCAAGTATGATTCCCAGTGACTTTCTTAAACACATGGAAGCCATGCTACAGAAAGCCCTGAAAGTTACCTCGGAGCAGATCACTGACAGACTCTCGCGGGAGATACGTGACATTGGTCAGCGTACTGCTGCCTTGGAGTCCAGAATGGATGACATTGAACTCACCTTACAGGAGCAAGCCCAAGAACAAATTGCCCTCCGAGAGGAGAATGTCACCCTCCTCTCAAGATGGGAAGATGCAGAGAATCGCTCTCGTAGAGCCAACCTAAGAATAAGAGGTATCCCTGAGACAGTTGACGATGTTCAGTCCTTCGTAACGGCTATGTTTCAGGAATTAGCCCCGGGCATACCAATCGAACGCCTAGAATTCGACAGAATCCACAGGGCATTGACTCGCAGACAGGCGGACGGACCTCCCAGGGATATCATTGTTAAGCTGCATTTTTTTCGCACGAAAGAGCAACTACTCACTGCAGCACGCAATAAAGAATCGTTGCAGTTTCAGGGCCACACTTATCAGCTTTTTTCGGATTTGGCTCCCCTTACCATCACCAAGCGCCGGGCCATGAAGCCACAGCTACAGATCTTACTTCATCACCGAATGAAGTACACCTGGAGGTTCCCATTTGCTATACAGTTTTCCTATCAGGGACAGCAACACACTTGCTCGTCCCCGGAATCGTTGCAACGCCTGCTGGAAAGCCTTCATCTAGTTCGTCCTGACTCACACTCGGAGACCAGCCTGCCCCGCACTCCAGCACGTTCGGCAGCGCATCCCTACTCGGCTACGCCGCACCGTAACCAGCCTGGCCCGTTTTCTGTCCGCAAAGGAACCCCCGCCAGATTGCCGGATGACATAGCTTCTACTCCCAAATCTCGCCCGCCGTGCTGAACTAACTGCTCGGAAATTTTCACCCCCTTCTTTTTCAGTTTTCTCTCGCTAAATTTTTATATTTCCTTGTGAGGTTTCTAGGATTCGGACATCCGAGCGGAAGATGAATGATGTCCCCTACTCCGGAGGACTTCTTCCACCGAATCCTTTCGACCCGCTGTTCCGTACGTACTTGATCTTGTTTGTTCTTCTTTTTATTTTTATTTTTCCAAGTTTTTCAGCTCTGATGACCCCTAAATTGAAACCTTTTGACTTTTTAACCGTTTTTTCTTTTGATCTAGGGCTCTGTGCCTTCATGGAGTCTAACTCTCATACCGGTCCTTTGTATTGTGATTATCTTTTTATTACTGTGCCAAAGGAGCCTTACACCTGCACTATATAGGTCCAGTGATGTAAGGTTATACCCACAATTATTATGTATACATGATTTAACAATTACATTTGTAGATGATGTTAGCTCCTTTTAGTTATCTACTATATACCTACCAGCCCCCCATTATCCCTCCCCCCTCAGCTCTCACCTTTTCTGGCTCCTATCCCTTCCCAATTTTCCTGATGCCCTCCGTCCCTCCCCTTTCCCTCTCCCCTCTTCCCTAGCCTATCCTTCCCTATCCTGACTAACCCTCCCCCTTTCCCCCTCTTCCCCACCCTCATACACCTGCACCTCCACAGACCCCTGTATTCCTGTCCTGGTGAAGTGCTATATACCATTCTAATATTATGTCCGGCACCTCTGGGTGTCATGTCCATTGAGATGAGTCCTAATGTTCATTTTTTATATTATTTCCTTTTTCGTTTTGGTTTTTTACTGGTTCTGTAAATTGCAGTGTTTATGTACAATTGCTGTCCCGACGGTGGTGGAGAACAGCCACTGCTCCCCTCTCTCTTAATGCGCTCTCTCCTGGGCCGCCTGTGTTGGACCCCGGGGACTGAGCATTGTTTGGCCGAGCAACCCGTTTTGGTATCAGACTGTTTCTGTCATCTCATGGTTTGCCCTGCAGACAGATTTCCTCTCTTCTCCTCTCTCTTCTTTCTCTGTTCTTTCTTTCCTCCCTCCATTCCACTTCTTTTATCTCTTTTTGGTCGGTCGGTTCCTACTCCTTACATATTACTCTATAATATTTCTCACCCTGTTTCTTGATGGCCCCTCTGAATATCCTATCTCTTAATGTCAAAGGCCTTAATTCCCCCGGTAAGAGGGTTAAGGCCTTCCGAAATTTTCATTCTCTGAAAGCTGGGATAGTTGCCTTACAGGAAACGCACTTTTCAGGTTCCCAAACACCCAAGTTTTTCAGTTGCCGCTATCCTCAGGTCTTTACGACCTCTGCAGACACTAAACAAAGGGGTGTATTGATAGCTTTCCATCATTCTCTGCCTTTTACGCCCACAGTAGAAATTAAAGACCCAGAGGGGCGGTATATCATATTGGTAGGCCTACTCCAGGATACTGAAACCACTTTGGTTTCTTATTATGCCCCGAATGGTAACCCTAACCCTTTTTTTTCGCACCTTTTACAGGTTATTAAGACCCACAGTAGGGGTACACTTTTTATTTGTGGGGACTCCAATCTAACCCTACAACCACATATAGATAAATCGCCGTATACGCCTGAGGGTCATTCCCTTTCGGCTCAGCTTCGGAAACAGTTCCTTTCGGCTTCCCTCCTAGATACCTGGAGGGAATGTAATCCTTTGAAAAAAAATTACACGTTTTATTCATATCCTCACAATTCATTTTCTAGGATTGATCATATTCTGACACCAGTGGCCTCCTTCCCAGTTGTACTCCAGTCTAACATATGTCTGATTCCCTGGACTGACCACTGTGGTGTAGTCACTACTATTGCCTCACTGATCCCTAGATCCAAGGAAAGGTCGTGGAGCATGAACGAAGCACACCTTACTGATCAATCATACTGCTTTGATATTCGTTATGCTCTTACAGACTATTTGCAACATAATTCCAACGCAGATATCTCCCCGGTGCTACTCTGGGAGGCTCATAAGCCGGTAATTCGAGGCAGTTGCATCTCCCTAGCCACACATATTAAGAAAGACCGACAGGCCAGACAGCAAAAATTAGAAGAAGAATATCACTCACATTTTCTCCAGTTCCAAAATTCACCGACAGAGTCCCATAAGCTTATCCTTGAAAAAACTAAATTGGAGCTGGATCTTTTGTTAGCTGAATCAGCAGACAAGGTTCTTCGTAAGTCTAGTCACATGATATACACCAAAGCTAATAAACCGGATACCTTTATGGCCCTACGCCTCAGACAACCAGATAAAACCCGTAAGCCGATTAGACTTAAAATCGCTAAGAATTCCCATCACAAGCAACCCCATCAAAGTTCTAGCCGAATTCCACGAGAAGTTGGCTGACCTTTACTCAGACAAAACCCAGTTCTCCCCTCAGCATGCTGAATCCCTACTTCAGAACTTGTCTTTACTTGAACTATCCCACACAGCCAGAGATTCCATTGATGCTTTAATCACTACAGAAGAAGTACTTGTAGCTATAAAATCGCTCAAGCCACACAAACGCCCAGGCCCGGACGGTTTACCTAGCAATTATTATAAGAAATTCTCAGATATCCTAGCTCCCTTATTAGCAAATTCGTTTAACGCCCTATTGAGGCAGCAACCTCTTGGTAGAGACTCTCTAATGGCTAAGATAGTTATGATTCCTAAACCCAACTCAGATGACACCCAATGGTCCAACTATCGACCCATTTCCCTACTAAATGTAGATATAAAAATTGTATCTAAAATCTTGGCATTACGTCTCAATCTGATCATAGGAAATCTGGTTCACAAAGACCAGGTAGGTTTTATCCCCCGTAGGCAAGCTAGCGATAACATTCGCCGAGTAGTCTTGTTACAACACCTTGCGAGGACGCGCTCCATCCCCATGCACCTCCTATCCTTAGACATCAGAAAGGCGTTTGATACAGTCTCGTGGTCCTATCTCCACTTCATCTTGAAACGCTGGGGTTTTGGCCCCCACTTCCTACAGTGGATCATGTCTTTGTATGCCGACCCGCGAGCATCAGTGACATACTCTGGGTTTAACTCCCAAAGTTTTCCAATACGAAGAGGGACATGGCAGGGGTGCCCCCTGTTGCCACAACTCTTTGCTTTAGCAATAGAGCCCCTGGCCGCTTTGATTAGAGCACACCCGGATATTAGGGGACTAGAGGTTGCTTCTACCACCCATAAACTATGCCTGTTTGCTGACGACGCTCTATTGTTTATCACCTCTCCACACATTTCCATCCCTAATTTAATAAATCTCCTTGATAAATTCTCTAAAATCTCTGGCCTAGAAGTTAATCAGACAAAATCCAAAGCCCTTAATGTATCACTGTCAGATGACACCTTGGCGCTTCTTAAGACTAATTTTCCATTTCAATGGTCTGGTTCGTCTATCCCATATTTGGGCATTAAACTTACCAGTGATCCTGCAGACCTCTTCCAAGCAAATTACCTCCCAATGTTGAGGCATCTCTCCTCTTTACTCCAGGATTGGCGCCCCCTCTCCATCTCTTGGATGGGACGCATTGCCACGGTCAAAATGTCCCTACTCCCTAAGCTTCTTTACTTATATAGAGTCCTTCCCATCTCGGTTCCCCCTTATTTTCATCGCATAATCCAAGGCCGAGTATTTAATTATATATGGGGCCCTGTGAAACCTCGAATCTCTAGACCCACCTTACTTCGCCATCATAGGGCCGGTGGTTTGGGCATACCCAATTTTCAACATTACTACCACGCGGCCCAACTTGCCCAAGCCACGCTTTATCATGCTAAAGTGGAAATCCCCATCTGGGTGAGCCTTGAAGCGGTAGATCTTCACCCTATACCCCTAACTAATCTTCTCTGGCTCCCCCCTGCGGCCCGAGGCCCAATATCCAACCCCATAACCTCTACCTTTGTCAGACTCTGGGATAAACTTTGTAAACCGTTTCATTTGATCTCCCCGCACTTCCCTTTGTTGTCCTATATCGGTCACCCAAAGTTCTATCCTGCCTACACCTCCCCTTCCTCATTTCGAGCTTGGGAACATGCAAACCTAACTCGTATATGCGACCTGGTGGCCAGTGATACAGTCGAATCGTTCTCTTCCCTGCAAGCTCAATCACAGTTACCGAATAATGAATATTTTCGCTATCTCCAAATATCGCACTTTGTACAGCAGACTATTAGCTTGACTAGGGATACGAACACATACACGTTATTTGAAAAATTATGCAATACTGATCCACATGCCCCGGGACAAATATCACAGTTATACTCACACCTTACCTCCCAGCCGTCAACACTCCCGACATATGCGCAGTGTTGGTCCAGGGATCTGAACTTAAATCTGGATGAAAGCGACTGGTCTGATGTATGGCTACACACTAAACTCTCCTCATTAAATATTGTGGCTCTAGAGGTGAGCTACAAAGTTCTCATGCGTTGGTACTTAGTGCCAGATAGAATTGCAAAGTTTTTACCTTCATATTCTCCAAACTGTTTCCGTGGCTGTGACGAGAGGGGCACGCACTTGCATATTTGGTGGACCTGTCCAGTGGCCCAGTGCTTCTGGACTGAAATATTTTTGGTTCTGTCCACTCTGTTCGCCAGCTCACTGGATCCTGATCCAGCATTGGCCCTTCTCAATTTTTACCCCGATTCTTTCACCAGGGCCCAGATACGCCTTGCTCTGCAGATCACCACTGCAGCTAAACAAACAATAGCTAAAGCGTGGAAGACCTCCACCTTGCGTCTGACTGAAGTTAAGAATAGAGTTACGCAGGCAATGATACATAGTAAAATTGAAGCTATTGTTCAAGATACTGTCCCTAGACATACTAAAATCTGGCAACCATGGGTCGATCACTACTTACCTCCACATTTTGACCATCGGCTACTAGTACCATAAGTCCCAGCCCCCCCCCCCCGATTAACAACCAATTCCTGACCTTTGGTAGTTGTATAGGAACCGGCCGGTCGACCCACCCACCCTTCTGATCTCTCTCTCTTCATTCCCTCTACAATCCCATCCTGCCATCTCTCCCCCCCTCTTTCACTTTTCTTCTCTCATTTCTTCCCCCTTCGTTTCTTTCTTTTTCCTCTTTCTTCTTTTCTTCATCTACTCTTTTTGCCTTGTACTTTGATTTCTGTCTTAATGATGTACCCAATTGTGATAAAAGCTCACCCTAGTGGTGACCTTGGGTATAACCAGTTATGGTTTGAATGTTTTGTATTTGTTTGCAAACACGGAAATAGATGTTTTGCTCTCCTTTTTAATGTTAACATCCTGGCCTGTGCACAAGATGTTCATGTTTTCTATACCCTCTAAAGGCCTGACCGTGTGAATATTTGCTCTCAATAATCTGTATATTATATTACATTGCTTTTATGTCACTACTATCACAACTTGATGCGGACTTAGGTACTATCTGTTATTATTTTTTCTTAATGTTGTACAAGACGAATTGCAGATTTCTATGCGTTGTATGTATCTTGCGTTAATAAAATTTTTTGAAAGAAATGCATGGGTGACAGGGTGACAAGTGTGGTGCCATATTTTCATTTCCAGCACTTGGCTCATGCCAAATTGAATGATCCTATATAGTAGCATTCCCATAGAGTATAAAACAAGTGGGATTTGGGTGAGCCAAAATCAATGTCATATAGGAATAACTTGGCTTCTTATTCAGAATTTTCCATTGAAATGCATGGGTGACAGGGTGACAAGTTCTGTGCCATAATTTCATTTCCAGCACTTGGCTCATGCCAAATTGAATTATCTTATATATTAGGATTCCCAATGAGTTTACAACAAGTGGAATTTGGGTGAGCCAAGATCTATTTCATATAGGAATAACTTTTTTTTTTCTTATTCAGAATTCCCATTGAAATGCATGGCTGTGATGGTGCCATGTTTGGTGCCATATTTTCTGATTTCCAGCACTTGGCTCAGGCCAAATTGAACTATCCTATATAGTAGGATGCCCAATGAGTATAAAACAAGTGGAATTTGGGTGAGCCAAGATTAATTTCTTATAGGAATAGTTTGGTTTCTTATTCAAAATTTACCATTGAAATGCATGTGTGACAGGGTGACAAAATTAGTGCCATATTTTCCTTTCCATCACTTGGCTCGTGCCAAATTGAATTATCCTATATAGTAGGATTCCAAATGAGTTTACAAGTGGAATTTGGGAGAGCCAAGATCTATTTCATATAGGAATAGCTTGGTTTCTTATTCAGAATTTCTCTTTGAAATGCATGGCTGTCATGGTGCCATGTTTGGTAACATATTTTATGATTTCCAGCACTTGGCTCAGGCCAAATTGAAGTATACTATATAGTAGGATGTCCAATGAGTATAAAACAAGTGGAATTTGGCTGAGCCAAGATCTATTTCATTTAGGAATAGCTTGGCTTCTTATTCAGAATTCCCCTTTGAAATGCATGGGTGAAAGGCTGACCAGATTGGTGCCATACTTTACAATGTGCATAACCTGACTGGGGCCAAATTGAACTATGCTATATAGTAGGATGCCCATTGAGTAGAAAACAAGTGAAATTTGGCTGAGCAAAGACGGATTTCATATAGGAAAAGATGGGCTTTTTATTCAAAATTTCCCATTGAAATGCATGGGTGACAGGGTGACAAGTTTGGTGCCATCATTTCATTTCCAGCACTTGGCTCATGCCAAATTGAATTATCTTATATATTAGGATTCCCAAAGAGTTTACAACAAGTGGAATTTGGGTGAGCCAAGATCTATTTCATATAGGTATAACTTTTTTTTTTCTTATTCAGAATTCCCCATGAAAAGCATGGCTGTCATGGTGCCATGTTTGGTGCCATATTTTCTGATTTCCAGCGCTTGGCTTGGGTCAAATTGAACTATCCTATATAGTAGGATGCCCAATGAGTAAAAAAACAAGTGGAATTTGGGTGAGCCAAGATCAATTTCATATAGGAATAGTTTGGTATCTTATTCAGAATTCCCCATGAAATGCATGGCTGTCATGGTGCCATGTTTGGTGCCATATTTTCTGATTTCCGGCGCTTGGCTCAGGCCAAATTGAACTATCCTATATAGTAGGATGCCCAGTGAGTATAAAAAAAGTGGAATTTGGGTGAGCCAAGATCAATTTCTTATAGGATTAGTTTGGTTTCTTATTCAAAATTTCCCATTGAAATGCATGGGTGACAGGGTGACAAAATTAGTGCCATATTTTCATTTCCATCACTTGGCTTGTGCCAAATTGAATTATCCTATATAGTAGAATTCCAAATGAGTTTACAAGTGGAATTTGGGAGAGCCAAGATCTATTTCATATAGGAATAGCTTGGTTTCTTATTCAGAATTTCTCTTTGAAATGCATGGCTGTCATGGTGCCATGTTTGGTAACATATTTTATGATTTCCAGCACTTGGCTCAGGCCAAATTGAAGTATATTATATAGTAGGATGTCCAATGAGTATAAAACAAGTGGAATTTGGCTGAGCCAAGATCTATTTCATTTATGAATAGCTTGGCTTCTTATGCAGAATTCCCCTTTGAAATGCATGGGTGAAAGGCTGATAAGATTGGTGCCATACTTTACAATGTGCATAACCTGGCTGGGGCCAAATTGAACTATGCTATATTGTAGGATGCCCAAGGAGTGTAGAACAAGTGGAATTTGGGTGAGCCAAGATGAATTTCATATAGGAATAGCTTTCCTTCGTCTTCATAATTCCTCATTGAAATGCATAGGTGGAAGGCTGACCAGCTTGGTGCCATATTATATTATTTCCAGCACTTGACTAAGGTCAAATTGAACTATCATATATAGTAGGATGTCCATTGAGTATAAAACAACTGGAACTTAGATGAGCCAAGATGGATTTCATATAAGAAAAAAGATTGGCTTCTTATTCAAAATTTCCCTTTGAAATGCATGGGTGACAGTGTGACAAGTTTGGTGCCATATTTTCATTTCCAGCACTTGGCTCATGCCAAATTGAATGATCCTATATAGTAGCATTCCCAATGAGTTTACAACAAGTGGTATTTGTGTGAGCCAAGATCTATTTCATATAGGAATAACTTTTTTTTTTCTTATTCAGAATTTCCATGGCTGTCATGGTGCCATGTTTGGTGACATATTTTCTGATTTCCAGCACTTGGCTCAGGCCAAATTGAACTATCCTATATAGTAGGATGCCCAATGAGTATAAAACAAGTGGAATTTGGGTGAGCCAAGATTAATTTCTTATAGGAATAGTTTGGTTTCTTATTCAAAATTTCCCATTGAAATGCATTGGTGACAGGGTGACAAGTTTAGTGCCATATTTTCATTTCCAGCACTTGGCTCGTGCCAAATTGAAGTATTCTATATAGTAGGATTCCAAATGAGTTTACAACAAGTGGAATTTGGGTGAGCCAAGATCTATTTCATATAGGAATAGCTTGGTATCTTATTCAGAATTTCTCTTTGAAATGCATGGCTGTCATGGTGCCATGTTTGGTAACACATTTTATGATTTCCAGCACTTGGCTCAGGCCAAATTGAAGTATTCTATATAGTAGGATGTCCAATGAGTATAAAACAAGTGGAATTTGGCTGAGCCAAATTCTATTTCATTTAGGAATAGCTTGGCTTCTTATTCAGAATTCCCCTTTGAAATGCATGGGTGAAAGGCTGACCAGATTGATGCCATACTTTACAATGTGCATAACCTGGCTGGGGCCAACTATGCTATATAGTAGGATGCCCAAAGAGTGTAGAACAAGTGGAATTTGGGTGAGCCAAGATGGATTTTATATAGGAATAGCTTGTCTTCTTAATCAGAATTTCCCATTGAAATGCATGGGTGACAGGATGACCAGTTTGGTGCCATGATTTTTGATTTACAGTACTTGGCTCAGGCCAAATTGAACTATTCTATATAGTATGATGCGCAATGAGTTTAAAACAAGTGGAATTTGAGTAAGCCAAGATGGATTTCATATAGGAATAGCTTTCCTTCTTCAAAATTCCTCATTGAAATGCATAGGTAGAAGGCTGACCAGCTTGGTGCCATATTGTATTATTTCCAGCACTTGACTAAGGTCAAATTGAACTATCATATATAGTGATGGACGAACTTCCGACGGGACGTTTCGCGAACGCGAAACGCGAACGGGCACAAACGTTCGCGAAAACGACCGTTCGCCGCGGGCTCCATTGACTTCAATGGGAGGCGAATTTCGCAAACCTTTAGGTCGAATTTGCGGCCACGGGGTAATTATTAGGGGGTAGCACGTAGTCCCACCACCTGGACAATAGCATAATACATGTATGAGGTGAATTTGGGATCGATAACTACAAGCATTTTTTTTTTATTTGGGAAATTGTTCTGACAATTCAGGACTATGGAGCTAATGAAGGCAATGGAGGAGAGGGAAGGTCAGGGACCAGGGTAGGCAAACAAGAGGGTGCAGGAGATACAGAGCACTGACAGCAGCACCGTAATACAGAGCACTGACATCAGCACCGTGACATACAGCGCTGACAGCAGCTCCGTGACATACAGCGCTGACAGCAGCTCCGTGACATACAGCGCTGACAGCAGCTCCGTGACATACAGCGCTGACAGCAGCTCCATGACATACAGCGCTGACAGCAGCACCGTGACATACAGCGCTGACAGCAGCTCCGTGACATACAGCGCTGACAGCAGCTCCGTGACATACAGCGCTGACAGCAGCTCCATGACATACAGCGCTGACAGCAGCACCGTGACATACAGCGCTGACAGCAGCTCCGTGACATACAGCGCTGACAGCAGCTCCGTGACATACAGCGCTGACAGCAGCTCCGTGACATACAGCACTGACAGCAGCTCCGTGACATACAGCGCTGACAGCAGCTCCGTGACATACAGCGCTGACAGCAGCACCGTGACATACAGCGCTGACAGCAGCTCCGTGACATACAGCGCTGACAGCAGCTCCGTGACATACAGCGCTGACAGCAGCTCCGTGACATACAGCGCTGACAGCAGCTCCGTGACATACAGCGCTGACAGCAGCTCCGTGACATACAGCGCTGACAGCAGCTCCGTGACATACAGCGCTGACAGCAGCACCGTGACATACAGCGCTGACAGCAGCTCCGTGACATACAGCGCTGACAGCAGCTCCGTGACATACAGCGCTGACAGCAGCTCCGTGACATACAGCACTGACAGCAGCTCCGTGACATACAGCGCTGACAGCAGCTCCGTGACATACAGCGCTGACAGCAGCACCGTGACATACAGCGCTGACAGCAGCTCCGTGACATACAGCGCTGACAGCAGCTCCGTGACATACAGCGCTGACAGCAGCTCCGTGACATACAGCGCTGACAGCAGCTCCGTGACATACAGCGCTGACAGCAGCTCCGTGACATACAGCGCTGACAGCAGCTCCGTGACATACAGCGCTGACAGCAGCTCCGTGACATACAGCGCTGACAGCAGCTCCGTGACATACAGCGCTGACAGCAGCACCGTAAGCAGCCCCAGGAGGAAGTCAGCACAGCACAGGGATGGTGTGATCCCCTCATAATAAGAACCCCCAGGAGGAAGTCAGCACAGCACAGGGATGGTGGGAGCCCCTCATAATAAGAACCCCCAGGAGGAAGTCAGCACAGCACAGGGATGGTGGGAGCCCCTCATAATAAGAACACCCAGGAGGAAGTCAGCACAGCACAGGGATGGTGGGAACCCCTCATAATAAGCAGCCCCAGTAGAAATATGACACCGCTCAACCTCTTCAAAGAGGAGGGTAGGGGCATATAGTACGGTGTGCTTTTTTGGGTCAGGGAAGTGAGCCAAATGAATTAAGAAGGTCTGTGTGCTTGATTCCAAAAAATGTTTATAGACATATACATGGTCTACTGATCACATGTGTTGAATTCCTCCGAGATCCATGCCTCATTCATTTTTAGAAATGTGAGGTAGTTAACACTGTGGTGAGCTAGGCGAGTACGCTTATCGGTCACAATCCCCCCTGCTGCGCTGAACGTCCTTTCGGACAGGACACTGGATGAGGGGCAAGCCAACAGTTCGATTGCAAATTGGGCAAGCTCTGGCCAGAGGTCAAGCCTGCCCACCCAGTAGTCTAGGGGTTCATCACTCCTCAGAGCGTCCACATCGGCCGTTAACCCAATGTAGTCGGACACCTGACGGTCTAGGCGTTCCCTGATGCTGGATCCGGATGACACCTGTCGATGGGTCGGCTGAAAGAATGACCTCATATCCGAAGTCACCAACACATCTTCAAACCGGCCTCTTCTTGCAGGCGCTGTTGGATTGGTACCCGCAACTCCTTCTCTGGGAGTGGGAATTGCTCCTCTGCCAGGGCACGCAAAAGCAGAATGCAGCATTTCTCGAAGCAAGGCCTGGAAGTGCTGCATTCTGACAGCCCTCTGCGACGGCGGTAACATTTCCGCCATTTTGTGTTTGTACCGGGGATCTAAGTACGTTGCCACCCAGTACTGGTCCTTGACCCTCATGCTTTTTATACGGGGGTCCCTATTAAAACACTGGAGCATGAAGGCCCCCATTTGCACTCAAGCGGAAGGTATGTGGTGGTGGTGGTGTTGTTGGTGGTAGTGTCTTTGGGGGTGCACATAGCAGAGAGTGAAGAAGAGGGTGCAGATCGAGAGGATGAGGAGGGTGCAGAAGAATAAGGCTGAGTGAGCCACTCAACCAAGTCTGGTGCGTCCTTTAAAGTAATTGAACGCACCTTCTGCAACTTCCCACTTTGGCTCAAGGCTGTTGCTCCTGCCCTACCCCTACCACCCCTGCGGAAGGGCCTGCCTCTTCCTCTGCCTGTCATTTTTTAAATCACCCTGTGACAAAACTCTTAGTCCCTATACCGCTGAAGGACTGCTGCAGTATAGGGCAGCGGTCAGCAGTAGTGCACGTCAACCCTATGTATTGTGGACCGATAGCGGTCCTTACAGAACAGCAGACTGTACTGCACTCAGGCCTATGTACCGTAGCACCCTATACCAAGTTACCAGTCCTTATAAAAACTTTTGTGGACCAAGCAGGTTGTGTGTTAGTGATTAGCAGACTGTACGTCAGTCCCTATACCAATGAAGGACTGCTGCAGTATAGGGCAGCGGTCAGCAGTAGTGCACGGCAACCCTATGTATTGTGGACCGATAGCGGTCCTTACAGAACAGCAGACTGTAACGCACTCAGGCCTATGTACCGTAGCACCCTATACCAAGTTACCAGTCCTTATAAGAACTTTTGTGGACCAAGCAGGTTGTGTGTTAGTGTTTAGCAGACTGTGCGTCAGTCCCTATACCGCTGAAGGACTGCTGCAGTATAGGGCAGCGGTCAGCAGTAGTGCACGGCAACCCTATGTATTGTGGACCGATAGCGGTCCTTACAGAACAGCAGACTGTACTGCACTCAGGCCTATGTACCGTAGCACCCTATACCAAGTTACCAGTCCTTATAAGAACTTTTGTGGACCAAGCAGGTTGTGTGTTAGTGATTAGCAGACTGTACGTCAGTCCCTATACCAATGAAGGACTGCTGCAGTATAGGGCAGCGGTCAGCAGTAGTGCACGGCAACCCTATGTATTGTGGACCGATAGCGGTCCTTACAGAACAGCAGACTGTACTGCACTCAGGCCTATGTACCGTAGCACCCTATACCAAGTTACCAGTCCTTATAAAAACTTTTGTGGACCAAGCAGGTTGTGTGTTAGTGATTAGCAGACTGTACGTCAGTCCCTATACCAATGAAGGACTGCTGCAGTATAGGGCAGCGGTCAGCAGTAGTGCACGGCAACCCTATGTATTGTGGACCGATAGCGGTCCTTACAGAACAGCAGACTGTACTGCACTCAGGCCTATGTACCGTAGCACCCTATACCAAGTTACCAGTCCTTATAAGAACTTTTGTGGACCAAGCAGGTTGTGTGTTAGTGATTAGCAGACTGTACGTCAGTCCCTATACCAATGAAGGACTGCTGCAGTATAGGGCAGCGGTCAGCAGTAGTGCACGGCAACCCTATGTATTGTGGACCGATAGCGGTCCTTACAGAACAGCAGACTGTACTGCACTCAGGCCTATGTACCGTAGCACCCTATACCAAGTTACCAGTCCTTATAAAAACTTTTGTGGACCAAGCAGGTTGTGTGTTAGTGATTAGCAGACTGTACGTCAGTCCCTATACCAATGAAGGACTGCTGCAGTATAGGGCAGCGGTCAGCAGTAGTGCACGTCAACCCTATGTATTGTGGACCGATAGCGGTCCTTACAGAACAGCAGACTGTAACGCACTCAGGCCTATGTACCGTAGCACCCTATACCAAGTTACCAGTCCTTATAAGAACTTTTGTGGACCAAGCAGGTTGTGTGTTAGTGTTTAGCAGACTGTGCGTCAGTCCCTATACCGCTGAAGGACTGCTGCAGTATAGGGCAGCGGTCAGCAGTAGTGCACGGCAACCCTATGTATTGTGGACCGATAGCGGTCCTTACAGAACAGCAGACTGTACTGCACTCAGGCCTATGTACCGTAGCACCCTATACCAAGTTACCAGTCCTTATAAGAACTTTTGTGGACCAAGCAGGTTGTGTGTTAGTGTTTAGCAGACTGTGCGTCAGTCCCTATACCGCTGAAGGACTGCTGCAGTATAGGGCAGCGGTCAGCAGTAGTGCACGGCAACCCTATGTATTGTGGACCGATAGCGGTCCTTACAGAACAGCAGACTGTAACGCACTCAGGCCTATGTACCGTAGCACCCTATACCAAGTTACCAGTCCTTATAAGAACTTTTGTGGACCAAGCAGGTTGTGTGTTAGTGATTAGCAGACTGTACGTCAGTCCCTATACCAATGAAGGACTGCTGCAGTATAGGGCAGCGGTCAGCAGTAGTGCACGGCAACCCTATGTATTGTGGACCGATAGCGGTCCTTACAGAACAGCAGACTGTACTGCACTCAGGCCTATGTACCGTAGCACCCTATACCAAGTTACCAGTCCTTATAAAAACTTTTGTGGACCAAGCAGGTTGTGTGTTAGTGATTAGCAGACTGTACGTCAGTCCCTATACCAATGAAGGACTGCTGCAGTATAGGGCAGCGGTCAGCAGTAGTGCACGTCAACCCTATGTATTGTGGACCGATAGCGGTCCTTACAGAACAGCAGACTGTAACGCACTCAGGCCTATGTACCGTAGCACCCTATACCAAGTTACCAGTCCTTATAAGAACTTTTGTGGACCAAGCAGGTTGTGTGTTAGTGTTTAGCAGACTGTGCGTCAGTCCCTATACCGCTGAAGGACTGCTGCAGTATAGGGCAGCGGTCAGCAGTAGTGCACGGCAACCCTATGTATTGTGGACCGATAGCGGTCCTTACAGAACAGCAGACTGTACTGCACTCAGGCCTATGTACCGTAGCACCCTATACCAAGTTACCAGTCCTTATAAGAACTTTTGTGGACCAAGCAGGTTGTGTGTTAGTGTTTAGCAGACTGTGCGTCAGTCCCTATACCGCTGAAGGACTGCTGCAGTATAGGGCAGCGGTCAGCAGTAGTGCACGGCAACCCTATGTATTGTGGACCGATAGCGGTCCTTACAGAACAGCAGACTGTAACGCACTCAGGCCTATGTACCGTAGCACCCTATACCAAGTTACCAGTCCTTATAAGAACTTTTGTGGACCAAGCAGGTTGTGTGTTAGTGATTAGCAGACTGTACGTCAGTCCCTATACCAATGAAGGACTGCTGCAGTATAGGGCAGCGGTCAGCAGTAGTGCACGGCAACCCTATGTATTGTGGACCGATAGCGGTCCTTACAGAACAGCAGACTGTAACGCACTCAGGCCTATGTACCGTAGCACCCTATACCAAGTTACCAGTCCTTATAAGAACTTTTGTGGACCAAGCAGGTTGTGTGTTAGTGATTAGCAGACTGTACGTCAGTCCCTATACCAATGAAGGACTGCTGCAGTATAGGGCAGCGGTCAGCAGTAGTGCACGGCAACCCTATGTATTGTGGACCGATAGCGGTCCTTACAGAACAGCAGACTGTAACGCACTCAGGCCTATGTACCGTAGCACCCTATACCAAGTTACCAGTCCTTATAAGAACTTTTGTGGACCAAGCAGGTTGTGTGTTAGTGTTTAGCAGACTGTGCGTCAGTCCCTATACCGCTGAAGGACTGCTGCAGTATAGGGCAGCGGTCAGCAGTAGTGCACGGCAACCCTATGTATTGTGGACCGATAGCGGTCCTTACAGAACAGCAGACTGTACTGCACTCAGGCCTATGTACCGTAGCACCCTATACCAAGTTACCAGTCCTTATAAGAACTTTTGTGGACCAAGCAGGTTGTGTGTTAGTGATTAGCAGACTGTACGTCAGTCCCTATACCAATGAAGGACTGCTGCAGTATAGGGCAGCGGTCAGCAGTAGTGCACGGCAACCCTATGTATTGTGGACCGATAGCGGTCCTTACAGAACAGCAGACTGTACTGCACTCAGGCCTATGTACCGTAGCACCCTATACCAAGTTACCAGTCCTTATAAAAACTTTTGTGGACCAAGCAGGTTGTGTGTTAGTGATTAGCAGACTGTACGTCAGTCCCTATACCAATGAAGGACTGCTGCAGTATAGGGCAGCGGTCAGCAGTAGTGCACGGCAACCCTATGTATTGTGGACCGATAGCGGTCCTTACAGAACAGCAGACTGTACTGCACTCAGGCCTATGTACCGTAGCACCCTATACCAAGTTACCAGTCCTTATAAGAACTTTTGTGGACCAAGCAGGTTGTGTGTTAGTGATTAGCAGACTGTACGTCAGTCCCTATACCAATGAAGGACTGCTGCAGTATAGGGCAGCGGTCAGCAGTAGTGCACGGCAACCCTATGTATTGTGGACCGATAGCGGTCCTTACAGAACAGCAGACTGTACTGCACTCAGGCCTATGTACCGTAGCACCCTATACCAAGTTACCAGTCCTTATAAAAACTTTTGTGGACCAAGCAGGTTGTGTGTTAGTGATTAGCAGACTGTACGTCAGTCCCTATACCAATGAAGGACTGCTGCAGTATAGGGCAGCGGTCAGCAGTAGTGCACGTCAACCCTATGTATTGTGGACCGATAGCGGTCCTTACAGAACAGCAGACTGTAACGCACTCAGGCCTATGTACCGTAGCACCCTATACCAAGTTACCAGTCCTTATAAGAACTTTTGTGGACCAAGCAGGTTGTGTGTTAGTGTTTAGCAGACTGTGCGTCAGTCCCTATACCGCTGAAGGACTGCTGCAGTATAGGGCAGCGGTCAGCAGTAGTGCACGGCAACCCTATGTATTGTGGACCGATAGCGGTCCTTACAGAACAGCAGACTGTACTGCACTCAGGCCTATGTACCGTAGCACCCTATACCAAGTTACCAGTCCTTATAAGAACTTTTGTGGACCAAGCAGGTTGTGTGTTAGTGTTTAGCAGACTGTGCGTCAGTCCCTATACCGCTGAAGGACTGCTGCAGTATAGGGCAGCGGTCAGCAGTAGTGCACGGCAACCCTATGTATTGTGGACCGATAGCGGTCCTTACAGAACAGCAGACTGTAACGCACTCAGGCCTATGTACCGTAGCACCCTATACCAAGTTACCAGTCCTTATAAGAACTTTTGTGGACCAAGCAGGTTGTGTATTAGTGTTTAGCAGACTGTGCGTCAGTCCCTATGCCGCTGAAGGACTGCTGCAGTATAGGGCAGCGGTCAGCAGTAGTGCACGGCAACCCTATCTATTGTGGACCGATAGCGGTCCTTACAGAACAGCAGACTGTACCGCACCCAAGCCTATGTACCGTAGCACCCTAGACCGACCAAGTTACCAGTCCTTATAAGAACTTTTGTGGAACAAGTGAGTTGTGAATGATTAGCAGACTGCAGCAGAAGGGCAGCAGTCAAGTATAATATTCTTTCTATATTTGGAAGAAAGAATATTATACGTGTACAAGCCTATTACCGTACCACTGATACCAGTCCTGAAAAGAACCTTTGTGGAACTAATAGTAACAGCAAGTCTTTAAAATTATCCTCACTGCCTGACAACACTGCTTCCTGCCTGTCCCTATACAAATTGGCAAAAAAGAGTAGGCTGGAACGATTAGCTGGAACAGCTCTTTTGTGGACCTGATAGTAACAGCTAATGATGATGATGATGATGATGATGAAGAAAGACTAATCTGGCTGAGCTGTCCCTAAAATAGCAGCATACAGCGCTCTGTCCCTTTATCTAAACTGACAAAAGAAACTCAGGCTGCTGACCTAACACCTATACCAGTCCTGAAAAGAACTTTTGTGTACCAAATAGCTAGCGTTTTCTCTGTCCCTACTCCACACAGGATCCTTTCCCTACAGTGACAGAAGAAAGAATGTAAAATGGCCACCGGATCGGGTGTATTTATAGGTTAGGGGGAATGTCCAAGTGTCCATGAGCTGTCATGTCTCAATTGGTTGTCCTGTAACACATGATAAACGTGTCACGAAAGGTTAAAGTTCTTGTATACATTAAACACGTAAGTCCGCCGGGGCGAACGACGGAAAAAGGCGTTCGAACCCGCGGACGGCGAAAGTCGGAAATTCGCCGCGAAACGACCGCCGGGCGAACCGTTCGGCCATCACTAATCATATATAGTAGGATGTCCATTTAGTATAAAACAACTGGAACTTAGATGAGCCAAGATGGAATTCATATAGGAAAAAGATTGGCTTCTTATTCAAAATTTCCCTTTGAAATGCATGGGTGACAGGGTGACAAGTGTGGTGCCATATTTTCATTTCCAGCACTTGGCTCATGCCAAATTGAATGATCCTATATAGTAGCATTCCCAATGAGTATAAAACAAGTGGGATTTGGGTGAGCCAAGATCAATTTCATATAGGAATAGCTTGGCTTCTTATTCAGAATTCCCATTGAAATGCATGGCTGTCATGGTGCCATGTTTGGTGCCATATTTTCTGATTTCCAGCACTTGGCTCAGGCCAAATTGAACTATCCTATATATTAGGATGCCCAATGAGTATAAAACAAGTGGAATTTGGGTGAGCCAAGATTAATTTCTTATAGGAATAGTTTGGTTTCTTATTCAAAATTTCCCATTGAAATGCATGGGTGACAGGGTGACAAAATTAGTGCCATATTTTCTGATTTCCAGCACTTGGCTCAGGCTAAATTGAACTATCCTATATAGTAGGATTCCAAATGAGTTTACAACAAGTGGAATTTGGCTGAGCCAAGATCTATTTCATATAGGAATAGCTTGGTTTCTTATTCAGAATTTCTCTTTGAAATGCATGGCTGTCATGGTGCCAGGTTTGGTAACATATTTTATGATTTCCAGCACTTGGCTCAGGCCAAATTGAAGTATACTATATAGTAGGATGTCCAATGAGTATAAAACAAGTGGAATTTGGCTGAGCCAAGATCTATTTCATTTAGGAATAGCTTGGCTTCTTATTCAGAATGCCCCTTTGAAATGCATGGGTGAATGGCTGACCAGATTGGCGCCATACTTTACAATGTGCATAACCTGACTGGGGCCAAATTGAACTGTGCTATATAGTATGATGCCCATTGAGTATAAAACAAGTGAAATTTGGCTGAGCAAAGACGGATTTCATATAGGATAAGATTGGCTTTTTATTCAAAATTTCCCATTGAAATGCATGGGTGAAAGGGTGACAAGTTTGGTGCCATCATTTCATTTCCAGCACTTGGCTCATGCCAAATTGAATTATCTTATATATTAGGATTCCCAATGAGTTTACAACAAGTGGAATTTGGGTGAGCCAAGATCTATTTAATATAGGAATAACTTACTTTTTTTCTTATTCAGAATTCCCCATGAAAAGCATGGCTGTCATGGTGCCATGTTTGGTGCCATATTTTCTGATTTCCAGCGCTTGGCTCAGGTCAAATTGAACTATCCTATATAGTAGGATGCCCAATGAGTATAAAAACAAGTGGAATTTGGGTGAGCCAAGATCAATTTCATATAGGAATAGTTTGGTATCTTATTCAGAATTCCCCATGAAATGCATGGCTGTCATGGTGCCATGTTTGGTGCCATATTTTCTGATTTCCAGCACTTGGCTCAGGCTAAATTGAACTATCCTATATAGTAGGATGCCAAGTGAGTATAAAACAAGTGGAATTTGGGTGAGCCAAGATCAATTTCTTATAGGATTAGTTTGGTTTCTTATTCAAAATTTCCCATTGAAATGCATGGGTGACAGGGTGACAAGTTTAGTGCCATATTTTAATTTCCAGAACTTGGCTCATGCCAAATTAAATTATCCTATATAGTAGGATTCCCAGTGAGTTTACAACAAGTGGAAGGTGGGGCGGGCTTGGGGTGGTGGTAGAGAAGGCCCGCTGGGCAAAATTTGGAGCCCCTAGGATTAATGGCTCAGGAGATATTGAATCTGCCAAATGTCAATATCAGGCAGAATTTAACTTTGTCGCCTATGGGAATGTTTTGTTCAGTTGGTGTAATTTTAAAATGCACTGCTACCGAACCATATGGGGTGGCGACACAAAACTTGGGAGACATGTAGAAGGGGTAGAGAAGACTCATTGTACCAAATTTGGTGTCTCTGTGATTAATGGTTCAGGAGATATTGAACCGGGAAAAGCCAATATCGGGCACATTTTTCCATTGCTGGCTATGGGGATATTTTGTTCAGTTGGTGTAGTTTAAAAATTAATTGCTGCCGAAGCATATGGAGCGGCGACACAAAACTTGGGAGACGTGTAGAGTGGCTATAGAAGACCGACTGTACCAAATTTGGAGTCTCTGTGATTAATGGTTCAGGAGATATTGAACCGGGAAAAGCCAATATCGGGCACATTTTTTCCATTGCTGGCTATGGGGATATTTTGTTCAGTTGGTGTAGTTTAAAAATTAATTGCTGCCGAAGCATATGGAGCGGCGACACAAAACTTGGGAGACATGTAGAGTGGCTATAGAAGACCGACTGTACCAAATTTGGAGTCTCTGTGATTAATGGTTCAGGAGGTATTGAACCGGGAAAAGCCAATATCGGGCACATTTTTTCCATTGCTGGCTATGGGGATATTTTGTTCAGTTGGTGTAGTTTATAAATTAACTGCTGCCGAACCATATGGAGCGGCGACACAAAACTTTAAAGACACGTAGGGGGGCTAGTGAAGACCACGTGTGCCAAATTTGGAGTCTCTAACATTAATGGTTCAGGAGATATTGACTGAAACATATCCAATGAGCGAAATCTCGGAAGTCCTGGATGAGGTTAAATCCGCCTGACACGGACGGGAGGGAGTTCCAGAAGCCCGGCAGTGGAGTGCTTGGCAGTCCCCTAGATGCAGTAAGCTAACTCATTTTTGAGGGCGGCGGGAAAGGTTGCTGCGGATATATAGGAGGATGCTTTTTCTTAGCGCCTCCACCATGGGACCTCACCGACGGGCACTTGACAGCTCCACCTTGCGGGAAACATAGCGGTAAGAGGTCAGAAGGCTAGCCGGGCTCTGGTGCCACCTTGTGGGCATGAATTTAGGATATTTACCGGTCAATATCTCTGGAGCCATAAGTCTTAGGAACTTGAAACTTGATAGAGTGGGACACCTTAACCTATTACATGTATTTGCCAAGTATGCTGTCCATGGCACCAGAGGGTTCAGGAGATATTGAACCGGGAAAAGCCAATATCGGGCACATTTTACCATTGCTGGCTATGGGGATATTTTGTTCAGTTGGTGTAGTTTAAAAATTAACTGCTGCCGAACCATATGGAGCGACGACACAAAACTTGGGAGACATGTAGAGTGGGTATACAAGACTGACTGTATCAAATTTGGAGTCTCTGTGATTAACGGTTCACGAGATATTGAACCGGGAAAAGCCAATATCGGGCACATTTTTTCCATTGCTGGCTATGGGGATATTTTGTTCAGTTGGTGTAGCTTATAAATTAACTGCTGCCGAACCATATGGAGCGGCGACACAAAACTTTAAAGACACGTAGGGGGGCTAGTGAAGACCACGTGTGCCAAATTTGGAGTCTCTAACATTAATGGTTCAGGAGATATTGACTGAAACATATCCAATGAGCGAAATCTCGGAAGTCCTGGATGAGGTTAAATCCGCCTGACACGGCCGGGAGGGAGTTCCAGAAGCCCGGCAGTGGAGTGCTTGGCAGTCCCCTAGATGCAGTAAGCTAACTCACTTTTGAGGGCGGCGGGAAAGGTTGCTGCGGATATATAGGAGGATGCTTTTTCTTAGCGCCTCCACCATGGGACCTCACCGACGGGCACTTGACAGCTCCCCCTTGCGGGAAACATAGCGGTAAGAGGTCAGAAGGCTAGCCGGGCTCTGGTGCCACCTTGTGGGCATGAATTTAGGATATTTACCGGTCAATATCTCTGGAGCCATAAGTCTTAGGAACTTGAAACTTGATAGAGTGGGACACCTTAACCTATTACATGTATTTGCCAAGTATGCTGTCCATGGCACCAGAGGGTTCAGGAAATATTGAACCGGGAAAAGCCAATATCGGGCACATTTTACCATTGCTGGCTATGGGGATATTTTGTTCAGTTGGTGTAGTTTAAAAATTAATTGCTGCCGAAGCATATGGAGCGGCGACACAAAACTTGGGAGACATGTAGAGTGGGTAGAGAAGACTCATTGTACCAAATTTGGTGTCTCTGTGATTAATGGTTCAGGAGATATTGAACCGGGAAAAGCCCATATCGGGCACATTTTACCATTGCTGGCTATGGGGATATTTTGTCCAGTTGGTGTAGTTTAAAAATTAACTGCTGCCGAACCATATGGAACGGCGACACAAAACTTGGGAGACATGTAGAGTGGGTATAGAAGACTGACTGTACCAAATTTGGAGTCTCTGTGATTAATGGTTCAGGAGATATTGAATCGGTAAAAGCCAATATTGGGCGACATTTTACCATTGCTGTCTATGGGGATATTTTGTTCAGTTGGTGTATTTAAAAAAAAAAAAACTGCTGCCGAACCATATATAGCGGCGACACAAAACTTTAAAGACACGTAGGGGGGCTAGTGAAGACCACGTGTGCCAAATTTGGAGTCTCTAACATTAATGGTTCAGGAGATATTGACTGAAACATATCCAATGAGCGAAATTTCGGAAGTCCTGGATGAGGTTAAATCCGCCTGACACGGCCGGGAGGGAGTTCCAGAAGCCCGGCAGTGGAGTGCTTGGTTGTCCCCTAGATGCAGTAAGCTAACTCATTTTTGAGGGCGGCGGGAAAGATTGCTGCGGATATATAGGAGGATGCATAATTGAGTGTGCTACATAGCCTAAGTCTGGAAAGTTGTACACACAGCCTGGCCATTGCAGTGGTTTGACACGTCACACTTTTTGTCCAGGGTTGAGTGTGCTAGATAACCTAAGTCTGGAAAGTACTGGGGTTGTGTACACACACAGCCTGGCTTACCACACCGTTGGTAACTCCACCATGGCCGGTCCCAAGTCCGTGCTGAGAAAGGAGGAGGGTAGATTTGAAGGGAAAGGGCCAGTAGTACATACCCTAAGTCTCTAAAGGAGTACTGGGGTTGTACACACAGCCTGGCCACTGTAGTGGTTTGGCACTTGTCAATTTTTTTGTCCAGGATTGAGCGTGCTACATAGCCTAAGTCTGGAAAGTACTGGGGTTGTACACACACAGCCTGGCTTACCACACCGTTGGTAACTCCACCATGGCCGGTCCCAAGTCCGTGCTGAGAAAGGAGGAGGGTAGATTTGAAGGGAAAGGGCCAGTAGTACATACCCTAAGTCTCTAAAGGAGTACTGGGGTTGTACACACAGCCTGGCCACTGCAGTGGTTTGACACGTCACACTTTTTGTCCAGGATTGAGTGTGCTACATAACCTAAGTCTGGAAAGTACTGGGGTTGTGTACACACACAGCTTGGCTTACCACACCGTTGGTAACTCCACCATGGCCGGTCCCAAGTCCGTGCTGAGAAAGGAGGAGTGTCAATAACCATTGTTCAATGAGCTTTTAGGCAGTTATCTGTGCAAAGGGCTAAAAAGAGATTGTACAGTCCACTTTAGGACTACATTACATGACAGTAATGTTTACTGTACATCTTTTCTCTGCTGTCCTGTCTGGTGTGCGTAGTCTCTACTGTAAAGTGTGGGAAGAGGGTATACCCCTTTACGGAGGACAGACAGCAGTACCTGTTTGCTCAGTGTGATGAATTGTCTGGAAGACCTTACAGTTAGAAAACATACACATGAGGGAACACAAACTTATTTTTTTTTGTCCAGGATTGAGTGTGCTACATAACCTAAGTCTGGAAAGTACTGGGGTTGTGTACACACACAGCCTGGCTTACCACACCGTTGGTAACTCCACCATGGCCGGTCCCAAGTCCGTGCTGAGAAAGGAGGAGGGTAGATTTGAAGGGAAAGGGCCAGTAGTACATACCCTAAGTCTCTAAAGGAGTACTGGGGTTGTACACACAGCCTGGCCACTGTAGTGGTTTGGCACTTGTCAATTTTTTTGTCCAGGATTGAGCGTGCTACATAGCCTAAGTCTGGAAAGTACTGGGGTTGTACACACACAGCCTGGCTTACCACACCGTTGGTAACTCCACCATGGCCGGTCCCAAGTCCGTGCTGAGAAAGGAGGAGGGTAGATTTGAAGGGAAAGGGCCAGTAGTACATACCCTAGGTCTCTAAAGGAGTACTGGGGTTGTACACACAGCCTGGCCATTGCAGTAGTTTGACACGTCACACTTTTTGTCCAGGATTGAGTGTGCTACATAATCTAAGTCTGGAAAGTACTGGGGTTGTGTACACACACAGCCTGGCTTACCACACCGTTGGTAACTCCACCATGGCCGGTCCCAAGTCCGTGCTGAGAAAGGAGGAGGGTCAATAACCATTGTTCAATGAGCTTTTAGGCAGTTATCTGTGCAAAGGGCTAAAAAGAGATTGTACAGTCCACTTTAGGACTACATTACATGACAGTAATGTTTACTGTACATCTTTTCTCTGCTGTCCTGTCTGGTGTGCGTAGTCTCTACTGTAAAGTGTGGGAAGAGGGTATACCCCTTTACGGAGGACAGACAGCAGTACCTGTTCGCTCAGTGTGATGAATTGTCTGGAAGACCTTACAGTTAGAAAACATACACATGAGGGAACACAAACTTATTTTTTTTGTCCAGGATTGAGTGTGCTACATAACCTAAGTCTGGAAAGTACTGGGGTTGTGTACACACACAGCCTGGCTTACCACACCGTTGGTAACTCCACCATGGCCGGTCCCAAGTCCGTGCTGAGAAAGGAGGAGGGTAGATTTGAAGGGAAAGGGCCAGTAGTACATACCCTAAGTCTCTAAAGGAGTACTGGGGTTGTACACACAGCCTGGCCACTGTAGTGGTTTGGCACTTGTCAATTTTTTTGTCCAGGATTGAGCGTGCTACATAGCCTAAGTCTGGAAAGTACTGGGGTTGTACACACACAGCCTGGCTTACCACACCGTTGGTAACTCCACCATGGCCGGTCCCAAGTCCGTGCTGAGAAAGGAGGAGGGTAGATTTGAAGGGAAATGGCCAGTAGTACAAACTCTAAGTCTCTAAAGGAGTACTGGGGTTGTACACACAGCCTGGCCACTGCAGTGGTTTGACACTTGTCAAACTTTTTGTCCAGGATTGAGTGTGCTACACAACCTAAGTCTGGAAAGTACTGAGGTTGTGTACACACACAGCCTGGCTTACCACACCGTTGGTAACTCCACCAAGTCTGGAAGCAATAATTTTAGCAAATACTTTTATATCGGTGTTGAGGAGAGAGATAGGTCTGTAATTTTTTGTGGAGGTGTGGTCTTTTTCCGGTTTGGGGATAGTGGTGATGGTGGAACGCAGCATATCTACCGGTAGAGAACCAGAGGTGTTAGCAGAGTTGAAGAGGTCTGTAAGATGGGGAGCAATAATGGCGGCAAATGATTTATAGAATTCATTAGTGTATCCATCTTCACCTGGAGATTTGTGAAGCGGAAGAGAGTTGATGGCCTTTAGGGTTTCATCTAAGGAGAATGGACGGGAGAGCTCCTCTAGTTGATGGCTATTTATAGTCGGAAGATCCAGTGAGGATAGAAAATTTTGGATAATTTGGTCATTTGGTTGAGGGGTATCTGCATCTTTAGACAGGTTGTATAGCGAAGAGTAATAGTCGCTAAAGGCATTAGCTATATCCTGAGGATTTGTCAATAGTGTGTCAGAGGTAGGGTGCCTGAGGGAACTTATCTTATTTTTAAGACGTTGGGCTTTGACCTGTCTGGCTAGTAGAGCACCAGCCTTATTGCCTAAGGCACAGTATTTGGCTTTGATCAATTTGAGGTTGTGCTCAAATTTGGAAAGTAAAAGAGATCGGAGTTTCTGCCTCTGTTCTAGGAGCTCAGCAGTCAATTTTTGGGAGGGTTTCTGTTTATTTTGATGTTCCAGGAGAGCAATTTGGCGGAGGACCTCGTCAACTTGCTGAGACCTCTGGTATTTAACATTACTATGTAACTTAATTAGAATGCCACGCATGTAAGCTTTATAAGCTGACCAAAGTACAAACTTATCAGTGTTCGGTTGATCATTAGTTTGGAAATACAATTGATGTTCATCAGTGAGAAGTTGAATAACCTTGGGATCCGAGAGGAGAGAAGAGTCAAGTCTCCACAACCGAGCAGTGTTAAGTCTGCAGTTTCCCACATGAAGGGAGACAGGTGCGTGATCCGACCACGTGATACTGCCTATCTCAGATTTCGTTACATCTTGCAAGGTAAGTCTATCAACAACAAAGAAGTCAATTCTGGAATAGGAAAGTTGGGATGAGGAGAAGTAGGAGAAGTCCTGTTCATTGCTGTGGAGGCACCTCCAAGGATCATAAAGGTCATTTGCATGAAGAAAGGGATTCAGTATGGACCGTTGGGTTTTAGGCTTAGAGGTAGTGTCTAAAGAGGAATCTCCAATAATGTTAAAGTCTCCGCCCATGAGGAGCCTCCCTTTTCGAATTTGCGTGACTTTTTTGTATAGTCGGTTGAGAAAACGCAGTTGATGTGTATTTGGACCGTATACATTCACCAGAGTGTAGGTAGTTTGGTTAATGTCGCAGACAATAAATAGGAATCTGCCTTGTGGATCGACAATTGATTGATGTAGCATAAACTGTACAGTGTTTCGTATAGCAGTGAGTACACCATTTCTTTTCCTCGGCCCTGAGGCTAAGATAATATGGTCATAGTTTGTTATCTTGAGTGTAGGAGATTTTGCAGCTGCAAAATGAGTCTCTTGTACTAAGAGGATGTCAGCTTTGTTGTTGGTAGCCTCTTTAATGAGTGCAGATCTTTTTTGAGGGGAGTTTAAGCCCCTGGCGTTAATAGAGACTAGTTTGAAAGCCATTCTTAGGATTGGATAGAAGTATGGACGTCCGTAGAAACAGCAGAGTAGTAAGATATGTAGGGCTGTTTTGCTAGTCCGACTGCGGGAGGGGTGCGCTGTATGTTACAGTGCTAGATACCTGATGCAATGCAGGAGTAGAAGTGAGAGAAGAGTAACTGGTGCTGGGTGTGGACGAGGGATAGGGATTAAAAAATGAGAGCTCAGTAACGAAAAAGGGTCTGAGCTCAATGTGCAGAAATTACTGCAAAAAAGAGAGTGGGGTAGAGAGATCTTACGTCCGCAACGTGGGACAGGGATCTCTGAACAGGCAAGCAAGTGCTGGATAGGAATGCGGCAGTTAGCCAGCCATAGTGGCTTTGTAGAGAAGGGTAACGTTTACGCAGGATGTCCATCAGAGGGATCCCCTCCGGTTTCCATGAGAGTCGGCATTTGGACAGAAGGGGTCATCGAGTCGTCTGGGATGATACGCCATTGCTTCAGGAGAGAAAGCCCCATAGGGAGGGTACGCACTGCATGAGTTTTGTTTTGATGCGTGATAAGAAGCTTAGTAGGGAAGCCCCATTTATAGGGTATATTATGATTTCGAAGCGCTTTTGTTATGGTGACTAGTTGTCTGCGATTATCCATCGTTGCTTTTGAGAGATCCGCATACAATGCAATGTTGGTGAAGGGGTCCGGGAGATTCGTTGCTCGTTTGGCTGCGTTTAGAATTCTGTCTTTGACAGAAAAAAAATGGATGCGCGCCAATACATCCCTGGGAGTAGAAGCAGGAAGGTGCGACGGCTTGGGGATTCTGTGTGCTCTGTCAATTTCCAGATCACGGGTAGTCAGGTCAGGTAAAAGAGCCTGCATCAATGCTTGTATAAATTGTATGAGCTCGGGTTGTTGGATCGATTCTGGGACATTGCAGAATTTAATATTGTTCCTTCTGGAACGATCTTCCAAATCTGCGATTTTAAGGTTGATTAATTGGAGCTCGTCTTCATGGTCTGCAAATCCGTCAACGAAATCATTATGTGCAGTAAGCATGTCTCCCATTTTATTCTCTAAATGAGTGATAGCAGTGTCATGTTGGTTCACTACTATAGATAGTGATGAGACTGCTGAGGATATGTCAGAATACAGTGTCTGCCTCAGTGAGAGCAGCATGCTCTTCATAGTGCTTTCTGATAAAGGTTGATCTGAGGCAGGGAAAGTCTCCAGCACAGAGGCCTGTTGCGGTGGGGGGAGGGGGGACATGCTGGGAGCTGAGGGAGGATGTAAGGGCTCCTCCGTCCTGAGCCTGGACTTAGCAGGGCTGGATGTTGTAGGAGAGGTAGGTGGGGAACACTCACCCTGAGCGGTGTGTAAACGCTGGGGTCCCGAGGCCAGCAGGGAACTCTGAGATGGCTGTGAGGAGGAGGACCGCGCTGAGGAATCACGGCCGCCGCCGCCATTTTGGCTGCCCAGCTCGTCAGGTGAGGGGAAATAATCCGTCAATTTTTTAGGGAGAGAGGATCTCTTTCGTCTTTTAAGCATGACCGCTTACTGTGTGAAGCCTTCGGATGCTTTATGAACGTTTTCTCCCTTCGCTAGAGCTGGTTAATCTGTCGCTGTGGCTGGTTTACTGCGGAGCAGAGGAATCAGTCAGCCATCCGCTCGAGCCGGCAAGCCACGCCCCCCACGTCACACTTTTTGTCCAGGATTGAGTGTGCTACATAACCTAAGTCTGGAAAGTACTGGGGTTGTGTACACACACAGCTTGGCTTACCACACCGTTGGTAACTCCCCCATGGCCGGTCCCAAGTCCGTGCTGAGAAAGGAGGAGTGTCAATAACCATTGTTCAATGAGCTTTTAGGCAGTTATCTGTGCAAAGGGCTAAAAAGAGATTGTACAGTCCACTTTAGGACTACATTACATGACAGTAATGTTTACTGTACATCTTTTCTCTGCTGTCCTGTCTGGTGTGCGTAGTCTCTACTGTAAAGTGTGGGAAGAGGGTATACCCCTTTACGGAGGACAGACAGCAGTACCTGTTCGCTCAGTGTGATGAATTGTCTGGAAGACCTTACAGTTAGAAAACATACACATGAGGGAACACAAACTTTTTTTTTTTGTCCAGGATTGAGTGTGCTACATAACCTAAGTCTGGAAAGTACTGGGGTTGTGTACACACACAGCCTGGCTTACCACACCGTTGGTAACTCCACCATGGCCGGTCCCAAGTCCGTGCTGAGAAAGGAGGAGGGTAGATTTGAAGGGAAAGGGCCAGTAGTACATACCCTAAGTCTCTAAAGGAGTACTGGGGTTGTACACACAGCCTGGCCACTGTAGTGGTTTGGCACTTGTCAATTTTTTTGTCCAGGATTGAGCGTGCTACATAGCCTAAGTCTGGAAAGTACTGGGGTTGTACACACACAGCCTGGCTTACCACACCGTTGGTAACTCCACCATGGTCGGTCCCAAGTCCATGCTGAGAAAGGAGGAGGGTAGATTTGAAGGGAAATGGCCAGTAGTACAAACCCTAAGTCTCTAAAGGAGTACTGGGGTTGTACACACAGCCTGGCCACTGCAGTGGTTTGACACTTGTCAAACTTTTTGTCCAGGATTGAGTGTGCTACACAACCTAAGTCTGGAAAGTACTGGGGTTGTGTACACACACAGCCTGGCTTACCACACCGTTGGTAACTCCACCATGGCCGGTCCCAAGTCCGTGCTGAGAAAGGAGGAGGGTAGATTTGAAGGGAAAGGGCCAGTAGTACATACCCTAAGTCTCTAAAGGAGTACTGGGGTTGTACACACAGCCTGACCATTGCAGTGGTTTGACACGTCACACTTTTTGTCCAGGATTGAGTGTGCTACATAACCTAAGTCTGGAAAGTACTGGGGTTGTGTACACACACAGCCTGGCTTACCACACCGTTGGTAACTCCACCATGGCCGGTCCCAAGTCCGTGCTGAGAAAGGAGGAGGGTAGATTTGAAGGGAAAGGGCCAGTAGTACATACCCTAAGTCTCTAAAGGAGTACTGGGGTTGTACACACAGCCTGGCCACTGTAGTGGTTTGGCACTTGTCAATTTTTTTGTCCAGGATTGAGCGTGCTACATAGCCTAAGTCTGGAAAGTACTGGGGTTGTACACACACAGCCTGGCTTACCACACCGTTGGTAACTCCACCATGGCCGGTCCCAAGTCCGTGCTGAGAAAGGAGGAGGGTAGATTTGAAGGGAAAGGGCCAGTAGTACATACCCTAAGTCTCTAAAGGAGTACTGGGGTTGTACACACAGCCTGGCCACTGCAGTGGTTTGACACGTCACACTTTTTGTCCAGGATTGAGTGTGCTACATAACCTAAGTCTGGAAAGTACTGGGGTTGTGTACACACACAGCTTGGCTTACCACACCGTTGGTAACTCCCCCATGGCCGGTCCCAAGTCCGTGCTGAGAAAGGAGGAGTGTCAATAACCATTGTTCAATGAGCTTTTAGGCAGTTATCTGTGCAAAGGGCTAAAAAGAGATTGTACAGTCCACTTTAGGACTACATTACATGACAGTAATGTTTACTGTACATCTTTTCTCTGCTGTCCTGTCTGGTGTGCGTAGTCTCTACTGTAAAGTGTGGGAAGAGGGTATACCCCTTTACGGAGGACAGACAGCAGTACCTGTTCGCTCAGTGTGATGAATTGTCTGGAAGACCTTACAGTTAGAAAACATACACATGAGGGAACACAAACTTTTTTTTTTGTCCAGGATTGAGTGTGCTACATAACCTAAGTCTGGAAAGTACTGGGGTTGTGTACACACACAGCCTGGCTTACCACACCGTTGGTAACTCCACCATGGCCGGTCCCAAGTCCGTGCTGAGAAAGGAGGAGGGTAGATTTGAAGGGAAAGGGCCAGTAGTACATACCCTAAGTCTCTTAAGGAGTACTGGGGTTGTACACACAGCCTGGCCACTGTAGTGGTTTGGCACTTGTCGATTTTTTTGTCCAGGATTGAGCATGCTACATAGCCTAAGTCTGGAAAGTACTGGGGTTGCACACACACAGCCTGGCTTACCACACCGTTGGTAACTCCACCATGGCCGGTCCCAAGTCCGTGCTGAGAAAGGAGGAGGGTAGATTTGAAGGGAAATGGCCAGTAGTACAAACCCTAAGTCTCTAAAGGAGTACTGGGGTTGTACACACAGCCTGGCCACTGCAGTGGTTTGACACTTGTCAAACTTTTTGTCCAGGATTGAGTGTGCTACACAACCTAAGTCTGGAAAGTACTGGGGTTGTGTACACACACAGCCTGGCTTACCACACCGTTGGTAACTCCACCATGGCCGGTCCCAAGTCCGTGCTGAGAAAGGAGGAGGGTAGATTTGAAGGGAAAGGGCCAGTAGTACATACCCTAAGTCTCTAAAGGAGTACTGGGGTTGTACACACAGCCTGACCATTGCAGTGGTTTGACACGTCACACTTTTTGTCCAGGATTGAGTGTGCTACATAACCTAAGTCTGGAAAGTACTGGGGTTGTGTACACACACAGCCTGGCTTACCACACCGTTGGTAACTCCACCATGGCCGGTCCCAAGTCCGTGCTGAGAAAGGAGGAGGGTAGATTTGAAGGGAAAGGGCCAGTAGTACATACCCTAAGTCTCTAAAGGAGTACTGGGGTTGTACACACAGCCTGGCCACTGTAGTGGTTTGGCACTTGTCAATTTTTTTGTCCAGGATTGAGCGTGCTACATAGCCTAAGTCTGGAAAGTACTGGGGTTGTACACACACAGCCTGGCTTACCACACCGTTGGTAACTCCACCATGGCCGGTCCCAAGTCCGTGCTGAGAAAGGAGGAGGGTAGATTTGAAGGGAAAGGGCCAGTAGTACATACCCTAAGTCTCTAAAGGAGTACTGGGGTTGTACACACAGCCTGACCATTGCAGTGGTTTGACACGTCACACTTTTTGTCCAGGATTGAGTGTGCTACATAACCTAAGTCTGGAAAGTACTGGGGTTGTGTACACACACAGCCTGGCTTACCACACCGTTGGTAACTCCACCATGGCCGGTCCCAAGTCCGTGCTGAGAAAGGAGGAGGGTAGATTTGAAGGGAAAGGGCCAGTAGTACATACCCTAAGTCTCTAAAGGAGTACTGGGGTAGTACACACAGCCTGGCCACTGCAGTGGTTTGACACGTCACACTTTTTGTCCAGGATTGAGTGTGCTACATAACCTAAGTCTGGAAAGTACTGGGGTTGTGTACACACACAGCTTGGCTTACCACACCGTTGGTAACTCCACCATGGCCGGTCCCAAGTCCGTGCTGAGAAAGGAGGAGTGTCAATAACCATTGTTCAATGAGCTTTTAGGCAGTTATCTGTGCAAAGGGCTAAAAAGAGATTGTACAGTCCACTTTAGGACTACATTACATGACAGTAATGTTTACTGTACATCTTTTCTCTGCTGTCCTGTCTGGTGTGCGTAGTCTCTACTGTAAAGTGTGGGAAGAGGGTATACCCCTTTACGGAGGACAGACAGCAGTACCTGTTCGCTCAGTGTGATGAATTGTCTGGAAGACCTTACAGTTAGAAAACATACACATGAGGGAACACAAACTTTTTTTTTTGTCCAGGATTGAGTGTGCTACATAACCTAAGTCTGGAAAGTACTGGGGTTGTGTACACACACAGCCTGGCTTACCACACCGTTGGTAACTCCACCATGGCCGGTCCCAAGTCCGTGCTGAGAAAGGAGGAGGGTAGATTTGAAGGGAAAGGGCCAGTAGTACATACCCTAAGTCTCTTAAGGAGTACTGGGGTTGTACACACAGCCTGGCCACTGTAGTGGTTTGGCACTTGTCGATTTTTTTGTCCAGGATTGAGCATGCTACATAGCCTAAGTCTGGAAAGTACTGGGGTTGCACACACACAGCCTGGCTTACCACACCGTTGGTAACTCCACCATGGCCGGTCCCAAGTCCGTGCTGAGAAAGGAGGAGGGTAGATTTGAAGGGAAAGGGCCAGTAGTACATACCCTAAGTCTCTAAAGGAGTACTGGGGTTGTACACACAGCCTGACCATTGCAGTGGTTTGACACGTCACACTTTTTGTCCAGGATTGAGTGTGCTACATAACCTAAGTCTGGAAAGTACTGGGGTTGTGTACACACACAGCCTGGCTTACCACACCGTTGGTAACTCCACCATGGCCGGTCCCAAGTCCGTGCTGAGAAAGGAGGAGGGTAGATTTGAAGGGAAAGGGCCAGTAGTACATACCCTAAGTCTCTAAAGGAGTACTGGGGTTGTACACACAGCCTGGCCACTGTAGTGGTTTGGCACTTGTCAATTTTTTTGTCCAGGATTGAGCGTGCTACATAGCCTAAGTCTGGAAAGTACTGGGGTTGTACACACACAGCCTGGCTTACCACACCGTTGGTAACTCCACCATGGCCGGTCCCAAGTCCGTGCTGAGAAAGGAGGAGGGTAGATTTGAAGGGAAAGGGCCAGTAGTACATACCCTAAGTCTCTAAAGGAGTACTGGGGTTGTACACACAGCCTGGCCACTGCAGTGGTTTGACACGTCACACTTTTTGTCCAGGATTGAGTGTGCTACATAACCTAAGTCTGGAAAGTACTGGGGTTGTGTACACACACAGCTTGGCTTACCACACCGTTGGTAACTCCCCCATGGCCGGTCCCAAGTCCGTGCTGAGAAAGGAGGAGTGTCAATAACCATTGTTCAATGAGCTTTTAGGCAGTTATCTGTGCAAAGGGCTAAAAAGAGATTGTACAGTCCACTTTAGGACTACATTACATGACAGTAATGTTTACTGTACATCTTTTCTCTGCTGTCCTGTCTGGTGTGCGTAGTCTCTACTGTAAAGTGTGGGAAGAGGGTATACCCCTTTACGGAGGACAGACAGCAGTACCTGTTCGCTCAGTGTGATGAATTGTCTGGAAGACCTTACAGTTAGAAAACATACACATGAGGGAACACAAACTTTTTTTTTTGTCCAGGATTGAGTGTGCTACATAACCTAAGTCTGGAAAGTACTGGGGTTGTGTACACACACAGCCTGGCTTACCACACCGTTGGTAACTCCACCATGGCCGGTCCCAAGTCCGTGCTGAGAAAGGAGGAGGGTAGATTTGAAGGGAAAGGGCCAGTAGTACATACCCTAAGTCTCTTAAGGAGTACTGGGGTTGTACACACAGCCTGGCCACTGTAGTGGTTTGGCACTTGTCGATTTTTTTGTCCAGGATTGAGCATGCTACATAGCCTAAGTCTGGAAAGTACTGGGGTTGCACACACACAGCCTGGCTTACCACACCGTTGGTAACTCCACCATGGCCGGTCCCAAGTCCGTGCTGAGAAAGGAGGAGGGTAGATTTGAAGGGAAATGGCCAGTAGTACAAACCCTAAGTCTCTAAAGGAGTACTGGGGTTGTACACACAGCCTGGCCACTGCAGTGGTTTGACACTTGTCAAACTTTTTGTCCAGGATTGAGTGTGCTACACAACCTAAGTCTGGAAAGTACTGGGGTTGTGTACACACACAGCCTGGCTTACCACACCGTTGGTAACTCCACCATGGCCGGTCCCAAGTCCGTGCTGAGAAAGGAGGAGGGTAGATTTGAAGGGAAAGGGCCAGTAGTACATACCCTAAGTCTCTAAAGGAGTACTGGGGTTGTACACACAGCCTGACCATTGCAGTGGTTTGACACGTCACACTTTTTGTCCAGGATTGAGTGTGCTACATAACCTAAGTCTGGAAAGTACTGGGGTTGTGTACACACACAGCCTGGCTTACCACACCGTTGGTAACTCCACCATGGCCGGTCCCAAGTCCGTGCTGAGAAAGGAGGAGGGTAGATTTGAAGGGAAAGGGCCAGTAGTACATACCCTAAGTCTCTAAAGGAGTACTGGGGTTGTACACACAGCCTGGCCACTGTAGTGGTTTGGCACTTGTCAATTTTTTTGTCCAGGATTGAGCGTGCTACATAGCCTAAGTCTGGAAAGTACTGGGGTTGTACACACACAGCCTGGCTTACCACACCGTTGGTAACTCCACCATGGCCGGTCCCAAGTCCGTGCTGAGAAAGGAGGAGGGTAGATTTGAAGGGAAAGGGCCAGTAGTACATACCCTAAGTCTCTAAAGGAGTACTGGGGTTGTACACACAGCCTGACCATTGCAGTGGTTTGACACGTCACACTTTTTGTCCAGGATTGAGTGTGCTACATAACCTAAGTCTGGAAAGTACTGGGGTTGTGTACACACACAGCCTGGCTTACCACACCGTTGGTAACTCCACCATGGCCGGTCCCAAGTCCGTGCTGAGAAAGGAGGAGGGTAGATTTGAAGGGAAAGGGCCAGTAGTACATACCCTAAGTCTCTAAAGGAGTACTGGGGTAGTACACACAGCCTGGCCACTGCAGTGGTTTGACACGTCACACTTTTTGTCCAGGATTGAGTGTGCTACATAACCTAAGTCTGGAAAGTACTGGGGTTGTGTACACACACAGCTTGGCTTACCACACCGTTGGTAACTCCACCATGGCCGGTCCCAAGTCCGTGCTGAGAAAGGAGGAGTGTCAATAACCATTGTTCAATGAGCTTTTAGGCAGTTATCTGTGCAAAGGGCTAAAAAGAGATTGTACAGTCCACTTTAGGACTACATTACATGACAGTAATGTTTACTGTACATCTTTTCTCTGCTGTCCTGTCTGGTGTGCGTAGTCTCTACTGTAAAGTGTGGGAAGAGGGTATACCCCTTTACGGAGGACAGACAGCAGTACCTGTTCGCTCAGTGTGATGAATTGTCTGGAAGACCTTACAGTTAGAAAACATACACATGAGGGAACACAAACTTATTTTTTTTGTCCAGGATTGAGTGTGCTACATAACCTAAGTCTGGAAAGTACTGGGGTTGTGTACACACACAGCCTGGCTTACCACACCGTTGGTAACTCCACCATGGCCGGTCCCAAGTCCGTGCTGAGAAATGAGGAGGGTAGATTTGAAGGGAAAGGGCCAGTAGTACATACCCTAAGTCTCTAAAGGAGTACTGGGGTTGTACACACAGCCTGGCCACTGTAGTGGTTTGGCACTTGTCATTTTTTTTGTCCAGGATTGAGCGTGCTACATAGCCTAAGTCTGGAAAGTACTGGGGTTGTACACACACAGCCTGGCTTACCACACCGTTGGTAACTCCACCATGGCCGGTCCCAAGTCCGTGCTGAGAAAGGAGGAGGGTAGATTTGAAGGGAAAGGGCCAGTAGTACATACCCTAAGTCTCTAAAGGAGTACTGGGGTTGTACACACAGCCTGGCCACTGCAGTGGTTTGACACGTCACACTTTTTGTCCAGGATTGAGTGTGCTACATAACCTAAGTCTGGAAAGTACTGGGGTTGTGTACACACACAGCTTGGCTTACCACACCGTTGGTAACTCCACCATGGCCGGTCCCAAGTCCGTGCTGAGAAAGGAGGAGTGTCAATAACCATTGTTCAATGAGCTTTTAGGCAGTTATCTGTGCAAAGGGCTAAAAAGAGATTGTAAGGTCCACTTTAGGACTACATTACATGACAGTAATGTTTACTGTACATCTTTTCTCTGCTGTCCTGTCTGGTGTGCGTAGTCTCTACTGTAAAGTGTGGGAAGAAGGGTATACCCCTTTACGGAGGACAGACAGCAGTACCTGTTCGCTCAGTGTGATGAATTGTCTGGAAGACCTTACAGTTAGAAAACATACACATGAGGGAACACAAACTTATTTTTTTTTGTCCAGGATTGAGTGTGCTACATAACCTAAGTCTGGAAAGTACTGGGGTTGTGTACACACACAGCCTGGCTTACCACACCGTTGGTAACTCCCCCATGGCCGGTCCCAAGTCCGTGCTGAGAAAGGAGGAGTGTCAATAACCATTGTTCAATGAGCTTTTAGGCAGTTATCTGTGCAAAGGGCTAAAAAGAGATTGTACAGTCCACTTTAGGACTACATTACATGACAGTAATGTTTACTGTACATCTTTTCTCTGCTGTCCTGTCTGGTGTGCGTAGTCTCTACTGTAAAGTGTGGGAAGAGGGTATACCCCTTTACGGAGGACAGACAGCAGTACCTGTTCGCTCAGTGTGATGAATTGTCTGGAAGACCTTACAGTTAGAAAACATACACATGAGGGAACACAAACTTTTTTTTTTTGTCCAGGATTGAGTGTGCTACATAACCTAAGTCTGGAAAGTACTGGGGTTGTGTACACACACAGCCTGGCTTACCACACCGTTGGTAACTCCACCATGGCCGGTCCCAAGTCCGTGCTGAGAAAGGAGGAGGGTAGATTTGAAGGGAAAGGGCCAGTAGTACATACCCTAAGTCTCTAAAGGAGTACTGGGGTTGTACACACAGCCTGGCCACTGTAGTGGTTTGGCACTTGTCAATTTTTTTGTCCAGGATTGAGCGTGCTACATAGCCTAAGTCTGGAAAGTACTGGGGTTGTACACACACAGCCTGGCTTACCACACCGTTGGTAACTCCACCATGGTCGGTCCCAAGTCCATGCTGAGAAAGGAGGAGGGTAGATTTGAAGGGAAATGGCCAGTAGTACAAACCCTAAGTCTCTAAAGGAGTACTGGGGTTGTACACACAGCCTGGCCACTGCAGTGGTTTGACACTTGTCAAACTTTTTGTCCAGGATTGAGTGTGCTACACAACCTAAGTCTGGAAAGTACTGGGGTTGTGTACACACACAGCCTGGCTTACCACACCGTTGGTAACTCCACTATGGCCGGTCCCAAGTCCGTGCTGAGAAAGGAGGAGGGTAGATTTGAAGGGAAAGGGCCAGTAGTACATACCCTAAGTCTCTAAAGGAGTACTGGGGTTGTACACACAGCCTGACCATTGCAGTGGTTTGACACGTCACACTTTTTGTCCAGGATTGAGTGTGCTACATAACCTAAGTCTGGAAAGTACTGGGGTTGTGTACACACACAGCCTGGCTTACCACACCGTTGGTAACTCCACCATGGCCGGTCCCAAGTCCGTGCTGAGAAAGGAGGAGGGTAGATTTGAAGGGAAAGGGCCAGTAGTACATACCCTAAGTCTCTAAAGGAGTACTGGGGTTGTACACACAGCCTGGCCACTGTAGTGGTTTGGCACTTGTCAATTTTTTTGTCCAGGATTGAGCGTGCTACATAGCCTAAGTCTGGAAAGTACTGGGGTTGTACACACACAGCCTGGCTTACCACACCGTTGGTAACTCCACCATGGCCGGTCCCAAGTCCGTGCTGAGAAAGGAGGAGGGTAGATTTGAAGGGAAAGGGCCAGTAGTACATACCCTAAGTCTCTAAAGGAGTACTGGGGTTGTACACACAGCCTGGCCACTGCAGTGGTTTGACACGTCACACTTTTTGTCCAGGATTGAGTGTGCTACATAACCTAAGTCTGGAAAGTACTGGGGTTGTGTACACACACAGCTTGGCTTACCACACCGTTGGTAACTCCCCCATGGCCGGTCCCAAGTCCGTGCTGAGAAAGGAGGAGTGTCAATAACCATTGTTCAATGAGCTTTTAGGCAGTTATCTGTGCAAAGGGCTAAAAAGAGATTGTACAGTCCACTTTAGGACTACATTACATGACAGTAATGTTTACTGTACATCTTTTCTCTGCTGTCCTGTCTGGTGTGCGTAGTCTCTACTGTAAAGTGTGGGAAGAGGGTATACCCCTTTACGGAGGACAGACAGCAGTACCTGTTCGCTCAGTGTGATGAATTGTCTGGAAGACCTTACAGTTAGAAAACATACACATGAGGGAACACAAACTTTTTTTTTTGTCCAGGATTGAGTGTGCTACATAACCTAAGTCTGGAAAGTACTGGGGTTGTGTACACACACAGCCTGGCTTACCACACCGTTGGTAACTCCACCATGGCCGGTCCCAAGTCCGTGCTGAGAAAGGAGGAGGGTAGATTTGAAGGGAAAGGGCCAGTAGTACATACCCTAAGTCTCTTAAGGAGTACTGGGGTTGTACACACAGCCTGGCCACTGTAGTGGTTTGGCACTTGTCGATTTTTTTGTCCAGGATTGAGCATGCTACATAGCCTAAGTCTGGAAAGTACTGGGGTTGCACACACACAGCCTGGCTTACCACACCGTTGGTAACTCCACCATGGCCGGTCCCAAGTCCGTGCTGAGAAAGGAGGAGGGTAGATTTGAAGGGAAATGGCCAGTAGTACAAACCCTAAGTCTCTAAAGGAGTACTGGGGTTGTACACACAGCCTGGCCACTGCAGTGGTTTGACACTTGTCAAACTTTTTGTCCAGGATTGAGTGTGCTACACAACCTAAGTCTGGAAAGTACTGGGGTTGTGTACACACACAGCCTGGCTTACCACACCGTTGGTAACTCCACCATGGCCGGTCCCAAGTCCGTGCTGAGAAAGGAGGAGGGTAGATTTGAAGGGAAAGGGCCAGTAGTACATACCCTAAGTCTCTAAAGGAGTACTGGGGTTGTACACACAGCCTGACCATTGCAGTGGTTTGACACGTCACACTTTTTGTCCAGGATTGAGTGTGCTACATAACCTAAGTCTGGAAAGTACTGGGGTTGTGTACACACACAGCCTGGCTTACCACACCGTTGGTAACTCCACCATGGCCGGTCCCAAGTCCGTGCTGAGAAAGGAGGAGGGTAGATTTGAAGGGAAAGGGCCAGTAGTACATACCCTAAGTCTCTAAAGGAGTACTGGGGTTGTACACACAGCCTGGCCACTGTAGTGGTTTGGCACTTGTCAATTTTTTTGTCCAGGATTGAGCGTGCTACATAGCCTAAGTCTGGAAAGTACTGGGGTTGTACACACACAGCCTGGCTTACCACACCGTTGGTAACTCCACCATGGCCGGTCCCAAGTCCGTGCTGAGAAAGGAGGAGGGTAGATTTGAAGGGAAAGGGCCAGTAGTACATACCCTAAGTCTCTAAAGGAGTACTGGGGTTGTACACACAGCCTGACCATTGCAGTGGTTTGACACGTCACACTTTTTGTCCAGGATTGAGTGTGCTACATAACCTAAGTCTGGAAAGTACTGGGGTTGTGTACACACACAGCCTGGCTTACCACACCGTTGGTAACTCCACCATGGCCGGTCCCAAGTCCGTGCTGAGAAAGGAGGAGGGTAGATTTGAAGGGAAAGGGCCAGTAGTACATACCCTAAGTCTCTAAAGGAGTACTGGGGTAGTACACACAGCCTGGCCACTGCAGTGGTTTGACACGTCACACTTTTTGTCCAGGATTGAGTGTGCTACATAACCTAAGTCTGGAAAGTACTGGGGTTGTGTACACACACAGCTTGGCTTACCACACCGTTGGTAACTCCACCATGGCCGGTCCCAAGTCCGTGCTGAGAAAGGAGGAGTGTCAATAACCATTGTTCAATGAGCTTTTAGGCAGTTATCTGTGCAAAGGGCTAAAAAGAGATTGTACAGTCCACTTTAGGACTACATTACATGACAGTAATGTTTACTGTACATCTTTTCTCTGCTGTCCTGTCTGGTGTGCGTAGTCTCTACTGTAAAGTGTGGGAAGAGGGTATACCCCTTTACGGAGGACAGACAGCAGTACCTGTTCGCTCAGTGTGATGAATTGTCTGGAAGACCTTACAGTTAGAAAACATACACATGAGGGAACACAAACTTATTTTTTTTGTCCAGGATTGAGTGTGCTACATAACCTAAGTCTGGAAAGTACTGGGGTTGTGTACACACACAGCCTGGCTTACCACACCGTTGGTAACTCCACCATGGCCGGTCCCAAGTCCGTGCTGAGAAATGAGGAGGGTAGATTTGAAGGGAAAGGGCCAGTAGTACATACCCTAAGTCTCTAAAGGAGTACTGGGGTTGTACACACAGCCTGGCCACTGTAGTGGTTTGGCACTTGTCATTTTTTTTGTCCAGGATTGAGCGTGCTACATAGCCTAAGTCTGGAAAGTACTGGGGTTGTACACACACAGCCTGGCTTACCACACCGTTGGTAACTCCACCATGGCCGGTCCCAAGTCCGTGCTGAGAAAGGAGGAGGGTAGATTTGAAGGGAAAGGGCCAGTAGTACATACCCTAAGTCTCTAAAGGAGTACTGGGGTTGTACACACAGCCTGGCCACTGCAGTGGTTTGACACGTCACACTTTTTGTCCAGGATTGAGTGTGCTACATAACCTAAGTCTGGAAAGTACTGGGGTTGTGTACACACACAGCTTGGCTTACCACACCGTTGGTAACTCCACCATGGCCGGTCCCAAGTCCGTGCTGAGAAAGGAGGAGTGTCAATAACCATTGTTCAATGAGCTTTTAGGCAGTTATCTGTGCAAAGGGCTAAAAAGAGATTGTAAGGTCCACTTTAGGACTACATTACATGACAGTAATGTTTACTGTACATCTTTTCTCTGCTGTCCTGTCTGGTGTGCGTAGTCTCTACTGTAAAGTGTGGGAAGAAGGGTATACCCCTTTACGGAGGACAGACAGCAGTACCTGTTCGCTCAGTGTGATGAATTGTCTGGAAGACCTTACAGTTAGAAAACATACACATGAGGGAACACAAACTTATTTTTTTTTGTCCAGGATTGAGTGTGCTACATAACCTAAGTCTGGAAAGTACTGGGGTTGTGTACACACACAGCCTGGCTTACCACACCGTTGGTAACTCCACCATGGCCGGTCCCAAGTCCGTGCTGAGAAAGGAGGAGGGTAGATTTGAAGGGAAAGGGCCAGTAGTACATACCCTAAGTCTCTAAAGGAGTACTGGGGTTGTACACACAGCCTGGCCACTGCAGTGGTTTGACACGTCACACTTTTTGTCCAGGATTGAGTGTGCTACATAACCTAAGTCTGGAAAGTACTGGGGTTGTGTACACACACAGCTTGGCTTACCACACCGTTGGTAACTCCACCATGGCCGGTCCCAAGTCCGTGCTGAGAAAGGAGGAGTGTCAATAACCATTGTTCAATGAGCTTTTAGGCAGTTATCTGTGCAAAGGGCTAAAAAGAGATTGTACAGTCCACTTTAGGACTACATTACATGACAGTAATGTTTACTGTACATCTTTTCTCTGCTGTCCTGTCTGGTGTGCGTAGTCTCTACTGTAAAGTGTGGGAAGAGGGTATACCCCTTTACGGAGGACAGACAGCAGTACCTGTTCGCTCAGTGTGATGAATTGTCTGGAAGACCTTACAGTTAGAAAACATACACATGAGGGAACACAAACTTATTTTTTTTGTCCAGGATTGAGTGTGCTACATAACCTAAGTCTGGAAAGTACTGGGGTTGTGTACACACACAGCCTGGCTTACCACACCGTTGGTAACTCCACCATGGCCGGTCCCAAGTCCGTGCTGAGAAAGGAGGAGGGTAGATTTGAAGGGAAAGGGCCAGTAGTACATACCCTAAGTCTCTAAAGGAGTACTGGGGTTGTACACACAGCCTGGCCACTGTAGTGGTTTGGCACTTGTCAATTTTTTTGTCCAGGATTGAGCGTGCTACATAGCCTAAGTCTGGAAAGTACTGGGGTTGTACACACACAGCCTGGCTTACCACACCGTTGGTAACTCCACCATGGCCGGTCCCAAGTCCGTGCTGAGAAAGGAGGAGGGTAGATTTGAAGGGAAAGGGCCAGTAGTACATACCCTAAGTCTCTAAAGGAGTACTGGGGTTGTACACACAGCCTGGCCACTGCAGTGGTTTGACACGTCACACTTTTTGTCCAGGATTGAGTGTGCTACATAACCTAAGTCTGGAAAGTACTGGGATTGTGTACACACACAGCTTGGCTTACCACACCGTTGGTAACTCCACCATGGCCGGTCCCAAATCCGTGCTGAGAAAGGAGGAGTGTCAATAACCATTGTTCAATGAGCTTTTAGGCAGTTATCTGTGCAAAGGGCTAAAAAGAGATTGTACAGTCCACTTTAGGACTACATTACATGACAGTAATGTTTACTGTACATCTTTTCTCTGCTGTCCTGTCTGGTGTGCGTAGTCTCTACTGTAAAGTGTGGGAAGAGGGTATACCCCTTTACGGAGGACAGACAGCAGTACCTGTTCGCTCAGTGTGATGAATTGTCTGGAAGACCTTACAGTTAGAAAACATACACATGAGGGAACACACTTGTCAAACTTTTTTTTTTTTGTCCAGGATTGAGTGTGCTACATAACCTAAGTCTGGAAAGTACTGGGGTTGTACACACACAGCCTGGCTTACCACACTGTTGGTAACTCCACCATGGCCGGTCCTAAGTCCGTGCTGAGAAAGGAGGAGGGTAGATTTGAAGGGAAAGGGCCAGTAGTACATACCCTAAGTCTCTAAAGGAGTACTGGGGATGTACACACAGCCTGGCCACTGCAGTGGTTTGACACGTTACACTTTTTGTCCAGGATTGAGTGTGCTACATAACCTAAGTCTGGAAAGTACTGAGGTTGTGTACACACACAGCCTGGCTTACCACACCGTTGGTAACTCCACCATGGCCGGTCCCAAGTCCGTGCTGAGAAAGGAGGAGGGTCAATAACCATTGTTCAATGAGCTTTTAGGCAGTTATCTGTGCAAAGGGCTAAAAAGAGATTGTACAGTCCACTTTAGGACTACATTACATGACAGTAATGTTTACTGTACATCTTTTCTCTGCTGTCCTGTCTGGTGTGCGTAGTCTCTACTGTAAAGTGTGGGAAGAGGGTATACCCCTTTACGGAGGACAGACAGCAGTACCTGTTCGCTCAGTGTGATGAATTGTCTGGAAGACCTTACAGTTAGAAAACATACACATGAGGGAACACACTTGTCAAACTTTTTTTTTTTTGTCCAGGATTGAGTGTGCTACATAACCTAAGTCTGGAAAGTACTGGGGTTGTACACACACAGCCTGGCTTACCACACTGTTGGTAACTCCACCATGGCCGGTCCCAAGTCCGTGCTGAGAAAGGAGGAGGGTAGATTTGAAGGGAAAGGGCCAGTAGTACATACCCTAAGTCTCTAAAGGAGTACTGGGGATGTACACACAGCCTGGCCACTGCAGTGGTTTGACACGTTACACTTTTTGTCCAGGATTGAGTGTGCTACATAACCTAAGTCTGGAAAGTACTGAGGTTGTGTACACACACAGCCTGGCTTACCACACCGTTGGTAACTCCACCATGGCCGGTCCCAAGTCCGTGCTGAGAAAGGAGGAGGGTCAATAACCATTGTTCAATGAGCTTTTAGGCAGTTATCTGTGCAAAGGGCTAAAAAGAGATTGTACAGTCCACTTTAGGACTACATTACATGACAGTAATGTTTACTGTACATCTTTTCTCTGCTGTCCTGTCTGGTGTGCGTAGTCTCTACTGTAAAGTGTGGGAAGAGGGTATACCCCTTTACGGAGGACAGACAGCAGTACCTGTTCGCTCAGTGTGATGAATTGTCTGGAAGACCTTACAGTTAGAAAACATACACATGAGGGAACACAAACTTATTTTTTTTGTCCAGGATTGAGTGTGCTACATAACCTAAGTCTGAAAAGTACTGGGGTTGTGTACACACACAGCCTGGCTTACCACACCGTTGGTAACTCCACCATGGCCGGTCCCAAGTCCGTGCTGAGAAAGGAGGAGGGTAGATTTGAAGGGAAAGGGCCAGTAGTACATACCCTAAGTCTCTAAAGGAGTACTGGGGTTGTACACACAGCCTGGCCACTGTAGTGGTTTGGCACTTGTCAATTTTTTTGTCCAGGATTGAGCGTGCTACATAGTCTAAGTCTGGAAAGTACTGGGGTTGTGTACACACACAGCCTGGCTTACCACACCGTTGGTAACTCCACCATGGCCGGTCCCAAGTCCGTGCTGAGAAAGGAGGTATGTACCCTAAGTCTCTAAAGGAGTACTGGGGTTGTACACACAGCCTGGCCACTGCAGTGGTTTGACACTTGTCAATTTTTTTTGTCCATGATTGAGTGTGCTACATAGCCTAAGTCTGGAAAGTACTGGGGTTGTGTACACACACAGCCTGGCATACCACACCGTTGGTAACTCCACCATGGCCGGTCCCAAGTCTGTGCTGAGAAATGAGGAGGGTAGATTTGAAGGGAAAGGGCCAGTAGTACATACCCTAAGTCTGGAAAGGAGTACTGGGGTTGTACACACAGCCTGGCCACTGCAGTGGTTTGACACTTGTCAAACCCTTTGTCCAGGATTGAGTGTGCTACATAACATAACAGTAGGATCTTATAGGCCATTGGACATTTACATTTTTGTCACGTTTATTCCTGGTCAGCTTGGCACGGGAATCTAAGTAAAAAAAGGGAACATGTTCCTTCCAGGCCATGTAATATATATAGCTCAGCCGTCTGCCTGCCTTCCTTATATACAGCCTGAGCGGACCTGATGGAAACCTTCCGGTGATAGAGTCATACCCATTTATTATTAAAAAACAAAAGAGAGGGAATGTCATTCATTTATAAGGCTCCTATATATTCTATTGCACGGAGAATGCGAATCTTTAACACTTCATAACAGAAAAAAACAATCAGCAGTTCCAATTGTTCATAGTAATTTTATATTTCTAAAACATAATTTTGAAAACGAAACAAAGAAACACATTGCTTCTGACGTCTCTCCTTCCTAAGGATGAGCGGACCTGATGGGAGACAGGAGGAGAATGGGCGGGTCTAGTCATTTATTACCCAGCATAGAATTTCATTTAATTAGAAGCTTTTCAATAGTTTGCTGAATGGAAACTGATGTGATCCATCAGACGCACAACATTATCTTAATTGATTAATTGTACATATTTGTCTGGCATGTCATGATTATTACCTATTTTTATCAATAATATCATATTTATCGATCTTTGTATAGGAAGTGTAAAATATGTGCAATTTGCTATATGTATAAATTATATATCAGACAGTGAGAGAAGGAAAAAAAAAAAAAAAATATATATATATATATATATATATATATATATATATATATATATATATATTACAGTTCCCCATTTAGTTTTCTGAATTCTGAGGACTTGGAATAAAAGAGCACATATGGAAATGTTTTATATTATTATTCAATAATCTTCGGACTCCATTTTTATTTATTCCGGACTAATGGATGAAAATAAAGCTGTGTTAAGTTTTTTTGCAGCCTATGAGTCAAGGCATGTTTAGGCTTTAGGTGGATGGTCAGGGGGCGCTAAAATGGTGGCTCAGCTGCCTGTTTTTACCACCTCTGTAAAATGCCCATAGGAAGGAAGGGCTGGGGTACAGGATGTCCAAAAACAGCAGAAAATGCCCCTCCACTCAGTAGTATCCACTTGTATAGCCATTCTCAGCCAAGGTTCCTCCAGAGGTTGCTAGGGGTTCTAGGAGCCATAGCTGATCGACCTCCCATTTGATGGTACAGTTCCAGGACCAACGTCACTCTGTAGAGTCAGTGGCATGATATCAATTTTTTTAGGGTGGCATTCTGGCCACCACTGTAAGGGGGTAATTTTTCCCACTGACCAACAATGTAAAGGGCATTGTTTAAGTCATTTTCACAGGTGTTCCCCAAGACCTGGAAATAAGCTTAAAGTGGGGTGCCCCCTAAAAAAATAAATAAAAAAAATAAAGTCAGCAGCTACAAATACTGCAGTTGCTGACTTTTAATAATCGGACACTTACCTGTCCTAGGGTCCAGCGATGCGGGGGAACGAAGCCCCCCTCCACTCGCGGCGTCGGCATTCTTACTGTGAAGCCACAGCCGGGCACCCACTGCGCATGCACGAGCAGCACCGCGTGCCGTGATACACCACACAGTCATCTGGGACACATGACAGATCCCAGATGACTGTGCGGCGCTGAGGGGAAATGTTACTAGCCTGGGCACTGAAGGAGGCAGACTACGAGGGACCCCCTAGCAACAGGCATTTAGAGAGTGAGTAATTTTTTTTCCCAATTATTTTTTTTTTTACATTTTGTTTATGAATTTTAAGCTCAGCAACACGTTGTCCAGGACCAGGAGTTTGTAACCTCCCAGTCTCTGGGAATGCGTTGCACAGACCTTTCTGCAAGGCCTCCCGGAGATGTCTCATCCTCTGCGACGGCAAGATAAGGTCGGCAACCTTACCCTTGTAGGGTGGATCAAGGAGAGTGGCCAGCCAGTAATGGTCCCTCTCCTTGATCCGAAGAATACGAGGATCCTTCTGCAGGCTTTGCAGGATCAGGGAGGCCATGCAGCGTAGGTTAGCTGAGACATTCAGTCCGGAATCCCCTGGGTCACTAAGGACAACATGATCCGCAGCTATGCCCCACTGGCGTGGTGAGAAAAAACCCAGCTCCCCTGACCCTGTCCTGGTGCCGTAGTAGCACAGGTACTCATCTGATGGCCCTCTGTTGCGTGTGCAGCTGCTACATCATGGCCAACGTTGAGTTCCACCTGGTGGGCATGTCAATATGCACCTTACCGCTGACCGCCCTGTCCAGCGAGGCAAGGACATTGCCTTCCACATGCCGGTAGAGAGCCAGAATCGCCTTCCGTGAGAAAAAGTGGCGCTTGGGGACCTGCCACTGAGGAACCGCACATTGTACAAACTCACGGAAGGGGGCCGAGTCTACCAACCGAAAAGGCAGCAGTTGAAGTGCTAGCAATTTAGCCAAGCTAACATTCAACTGCTGGGCATGTGGATGGCTGGGAGTGAACTTCTTTCGACAGTCCAGCAGCAGGGGCAGGGAAATTTGCCTGCTATAATTGGACGTTGGTGTACTGCTAGCAGAGTGCCTGCAAGCACTTGGCTGTGACACACCTAATTCTACACCTTCATTCCTCTCAGAGCAGGTTTCAGAGAGGAATGAAGGTCTAGTGGGGTTGAAGATCCCAGCTGATGAGGAGCAAGGAGAGGTCCGCTTTGTTTTTTGGTGTGGGTCTTTGAGGTACGCTTGCCAACGAGCTGCATGGCAGGTCAACATATGTCTGGTCAAGCATGTGGTGCCCAAGAGGCTGATGTTTTGGCCACGCGAGATACGCTTGAGACATATGTTGCAAATAGCAGCGGTGCGATCTGATGCACTCGTCTCAAAAAAGGCCCACACCAAAGAACTTTTAGAATAATGCGCAGCTCCCTGAACAGGCGGAGGTCTGCAGTGTGGGTGTGCTGCCCCTAAGCTGGCCCCCGGAGGGCATCCTGCCTCGTTGGACATGTGCCGCCTTCTCCTCCCTCCTACCAGGCACCCACATGGAGTCAGTGCCCTCATAACCCCCTCCCTCTTCATTGCTGGAGAAAACCTGGCAGTATGCTGCAGCTTGTGGAACATGACTGCCAGATTGCTGTCCTTCTTGAGCATCCCCTCTCTACTGCCTTCCTCTAGCTGAGTGTCATCATCAGAGCCTACAAAACACTGGGCATCCTCCTGGAGCATGTACCCAACACTGTGCTCAAAGAGTTCAGGGGACTCCTCAGGAGGACGTGGTGGGTCTAGGGAAGGAGTCACTGATGATGACATTGAGACGAGGGAAGACAATGCGTTGGCAGCTGCTTTGCTAGTACACTGAGCCTGGGTGACAGAGGATGAGGAGGGTGAAGAGGGCTGGGTCATCCACTCTACCAAGTCTTCGACATGATGCGGCTCAACAAGTCCAGCTGCCGAAAAGAAGGACAAGCATGTCCCATGGCCACATGCTGATGATGACGAAGCACCGCGTCCACGACCAGCACTGGTGTCTCTAGACACAGAGCCTGCTTGCCCTCTTTTATCGGCTCGCGCCTGTCTGCCTCTCCTTGTTGGCCTACCAGACATGGTAATGGCCTGAAGGGAGATGGGAAAACCAGCAATTGGGTAGTGTATATTGTGCTAGAGGCACACAACACCCACTAACTCCTGCAGATGGCTCAATTAGAGAAGAGGTATATAGGTGGATATAATGGTGTATACTGTGGTCATGGCACGCAGACAACACGCACAATCTCCTACAACTGACTGCAAGCTCTATTACAGAAGAGCATATTGCTAGCTATATAGGTGGATATAATGGTGTATACTGCGGTCAGGGCACGCAGACAACACCCACAAACTCCTGCAGATTGCTAACAGCTCAATTACACAAGAGCAAGAATGCAAAATTGGCCGATAACGAACGGTGTATACTGTGTTGAAGGCACACAGAGAACACCCACTAACTCCTACAGACGCCAACACACTACACAAGGCTGTCGCGCTGGCGGCCTTATATAGTGTGGGTCGTGAACTACACAGCCTGAGCTATGATTGGCCACTGGCATCCTGCCTGTGGCCAATCATGGCTCTCCTTGCTGCTGGCGCTGTGATTGGCCAAGCATGCGGGGTCATAGTGCATGCTTGCCCAATCATGAGCCAGCAAAGCACTGCGATGGCGCAGTGCATTGTGGGCAGTGAGTGCCACACGAATTTGGCGCGAATGGCCCATAACGTTCGGTATTCGCCGAACATGCAAACAACCGATGTTCGAGTCGAATGTCTGGAACTGGAGAAAGTGCAGAGAAGGGCAACCAAACTGATAAGAGGCATGGAGGAACTCAGCTATGAGGAGAGATTAGAGGAACTAAATTTATACACTCTTGAGAAGAGGAGATTAAGGGGGGATATGATCAACATGTTCAAATACATTAGGGGTCCATATAGTGAACTTGGTGTTGAGTTGTTCTCTGTACGGTCAACCCAGAGGACACGGGGGCACTCTTTACGTCTAGAGGAAAAGAGATTTCATCTTCAAGTACGGAAAGGTTTCTTCACAGTTAGAGCTGTGGAAATGTGGAATAGACTCCCGCCAGAGGTGGTTCTGGCCAGTTCAGTAGATTGCTTTAAGAAAGGCCTGGATACTTTCCTGATGGTACATAATATAACTAGGTAACTAACATAGGTAAAGTTGATCCAGGGAAAATCCGATCGCCTCTTGGGGGATCAGGAAGGAATTTTTTTCCCCTGCTGTAGCAAATTGGAGTATGCTCTGCTGGGTTTTTTTTCCGCCTTCCTCTGGATCAATTGTGGGCATAAAATTGGGTATCTGGATTGTACGATTATTTTTTATTTTATTTATTTGTTTTTAAGGTTGAACTGGATGGACTTGTGTCTTTTTTCAACCTGACTAACTATGTAACTATGTAACTATGAATGTATGTTCGACTCGAACATGAAGGTCATCCCTATCGATCACATCACACAAGGTTCTCATGGCACCGGCTGATGTTTTTGTTCCCGGCTCCTTCTACTCAGCTATAGATGAGCAGAGTTCTGTATTAGAGGGAAATGTTCCCTGATCTTCACTCATCTAATGTGAACACAATTGTAGTGGGAGATGTGAGAAGATTGTTTTCTGATGAGCATGTGTGTAGAAAAGCAGGTAGAAGGAAGAATGGGACACACACTCAGGAGGATGGATGTGTTTGCAGCCTTTGTGTGCAGCCTCCTGAGCAGATCATGAGAGCGGTAAGTGACAGATCGGTAAGTGACAGTCCAGTGAGCAGATCGGGTCCCCGATTAAGATTGGACATCCTTTTATTTCTTATTATAATAATTTTTCTGTCTGCCAGAGAAACACAACAAGCGAGAGAAGATTCCCCAACACTGGAGTGACAGTCAGTGGGCGTGTTTCTAACGTGTAACCAATAGCAGTGCAGAAAGCAAGTTCTATATCAACCAATAGAAGTGCAGAACGTCTCTATATAAGCCAGAGCACCACACATACACTGTGTTGTAGTGATGGGAAGTCCGGATTTTTAAAGAGGAGGGCCGGTTAAAAAAAAAAAAAGTCAGCAGCTGAAAACACTGCAGCTGCTGACTTAATAAACACACTTACCTGTCCAGGGCGCCCGCGATGTCGGCCGCCCGAGGCCGACCAGTCCCTCGGCTCTCGGGTCCCGGCGCCGCCATTCCCTCTAAGGGAAACAGGCAGCGGAGCCTTATGGCTTCACTGCCCGTTTCCTACTGCGCATGCGCGCGTCCCGCAGCGCTTTCTGAATGGGACGCGCTGTGTTCTGGAACACACAGTTCCCAGAACACAGCACGACCCATTACCCAAAAGACGCCGCGACGAAGAGAGAAGACAGAAGATCTCCACGGAGGAGGAAGATTAGGATAAAGTGCCTAGCAACAGGCATTTCTGGTAAGTAAAAAAAAAAAAATTCATTTTTATTTTTTTTTTGATTTTTTTGTAATTTTTTACATTTTTTGGTTTTCAGGGTGGCCCTCCACTTTAAAGTGAATCGGTTCATTTCGAACTGCTCACTGAAATGAACCGATTCAATGAATCGATTCTTCGGTTCTTCGGTTCACTTGCTGAGTCTACTGACAAGCAAGTGAACTGAAGCTCTGATTCAACCTTCCTAAATGATTAGAATCAGAAGACTGATTCACACAGAAGGTTGGCAGGTCCTGGGGATGTTTACTTTGATTTTGTTCATCGGCGCAGAGCACAATTGTTGTCAATTGACAATTGTTCTATTGTCAGATTAGCGCAGTGTCATGAATTTTGGTGATGCACAAACAGCTGTGTTAGGGTGGGTTCACACTTGTGCGATGCGGGAACCCTGCAATTCCACTACGGGTTCCTGCATCGCACCCGACTCGCACGACAGTTCACAACGACATATGCGAACTGCTGGGGAGTGTCATACAATGTTAATGACATCCCCATTTCAGCTCGCATGTTGCACTGCAAAGTGTCAGTTTGGACATGAATCGGATCACATGGGTGCTATGCGATCCGATTCTGGTGCGGACCAAAAAAAGGGTCCTGTTGCGAGTTTAGTCCGAATGCGATACGATTTCAGCCATACTATCTGTATGGATGAAATCGCATTGCACGGACATTGCATGCGATTTTGCACTATGCAGCAGTGTGAACTGGCCCTGAGCCTAGGTTTCTGCAAATTTGATGGATAGCAATGTTACCTGTGAAGTTGCCCCAGAATGCAGTTCACATGCACACAAACCCCCCTTTTCATGTAGGCTCTGTTTCCACGTGTGCAACTTGTCCTGCGACTTGGGACTGCATAGTTGCATGACAAGAAGTACCCGATTTCCAATGAGTACCATTCATATCTGTGCGACTTCAAGTCACAGCGACTTCAAAGTAGTCCCTGCACTACTTTGGTCCCATTTTAATGTGACTTGAGGTCCATAAACCTCCAGAATACACAGGCATGGCTTCAAGTCGTGGCAGAATCGTGCAACTTTCAGGCTTTTCAGGCTAACGCAGCCTGAAAGTTGCACAATTCTGCTTCAATTTTGATGCAACTTTAAAGCAATGCCTGTGTATTCCGGAGGTCTATGGATCTCAAATTGCATCAAAGTGGGACCAAAGTAGTGCAGGGACTACTTTTAAGTCGCACAGATACGAATAATACTCATTGGAAATCATAGAGTACAAAGTCGCAGGCCAAGTTGCACAAGTGGAAATGGAGCCTAAATGAAAAGCGGGTTTTTGTGCATGTGAACTGCATTCTGATGGGCCAACTTCACAGGTAACATTGCTAGCCATCATATTTTCCCATAGTCTTTACAGCGCATGCGCAGGAATGATGATCAGATTTTACTACCACTACCATGGGCGAAGTACCCCTGGTAGTAAAATTCAATCATTATGGCTATTTTCACACTTGTGCGACTTGAAAGTCAAGTGCTTTTGCCATGATTTTTGCCACGACTTGAAGCAATGTCTGTGTAATCTGGAGGTCTCTGCCACAAGTCGCATCAAAGTCGGACAAAAGTAGTACAAAAACTACTTTGAAGTCACACAGATAAGAACTGAACTCATTGGAAATCACGGGTTATGACTTGTCATGTGACTTTGCAGTCTCAAGTCGCAGGACAAGTCGCACGAGTGTGAAAGGGACTTAGGCTGTCCGTACCACCTGATCACTGCTGCTACCTCATTGGTTTAGTGTATTGTTTTACTGGTGGTGACTTGTGGTTCTTTCAGTGTACTGGGTTCTAAAAACTGATCTGATTCTTTAACTCGGTAACTTGTACGATTCTTTAACTCGGTAACTTGTACGATTCTTTAACTCGGTAACTTGTACGATTCTTTAACTCGGTGTACTGTGTACTCCTTGCTCTTGTTTTAAGTTTGTATCCAGTTCCTGAGTGTCACTGTGCTTGGAGTCAGCTGATTGGTTGCAGGGAGGGGCGGATTACCACTGCCAGCTCTGCTATGTACTGAGTGCAGAGTGAACTGTTTCAAACGAATCAGTTCACTGAAAAGAATCGATTCATCCAGTTCACTAAAAAGAACCGATTCATAAGAACGATTCGTTCATGAACTGGACATCACTACTGTGTTGATCTATTTTCAAAACCTCATCATTGAGAATCATGACTGAGACTGAGACTGCCCCAGCCGCCGCTCCTCCAGCGGAGCCCGCCACCAAGAAGAAGGCGACTAAGAAGGCGGCAGCCGGAGGAGCCAAGAAAGGCAGCAAGAAGCCGCCCGGTCCCAGCGTGTCCGACCTCATCGTCACAGCCGTGGCCGCTTCCAAGGAGCGCAGCGGGGTCTCCCTGGCCGCCCTCAAGTAGCTCCTGGCCACCGGAGGATACGATGTGGACAAGAACAACAGCCGCCTGAAGATCGCCATCAGGGCGCTGGTGACTAAGGGGAGCCTCGTCCAGGTCAAAGGACATGGAGCCTCCGGATCCTTCAAGATCAACAAGAAGCAGCAAGAGGGCGACAAGGCCAAGAAAGTCACCATCAAGAAGAAGCCATCGGCTGCGGCCAAGCCCAAGAAACCTGCAGCCGCCAAGAAGCCAGCCAAGTCCCCCAAGAAGAAAGTCCCCAGCAAAGCCGCCAAGAGCCCCAAGAAGGCCACCAAGAAACCGGCAAAGGCTGCAGCTGCTCCCGCCAAGAAGGCGACAAAGAGCCCCAAGAAGCCCAAAGCTGCAGCCAAGCCGAAAAAAGCCGCCAAGAGTCCGGCTAAGAAGGCGGCTAAAGCCAAGACAGCAGCCAAGCCCAAGAAGGCCGCTCCGAAGAAGAAATAAGAATACCTCCCTCATCTCCACCCCCTCAAAGGCTCTTCTCAGAGCCATCCACCTCCTCCTAACAGAGCTATACCTACCTACACCCACCTCCTCCTAACCGAGCCACAGCTACCTACCAACACCCACCTCCTCCTAACAGAGCCACACCTACCTACCAACACCCACCTCCTTCTAACAGAGCCACACCTACCTACCTACACCCACCTCCTCCTAACAGAGCTACACCTACCTACCTACAGCCACCTCCTCCTAACAGAGCCACACCTGACTACCTACAGCCACCTCCTCCTAACAGAGCCACACCTGCCTACCTACAGCCACCAGGGGCCGCATAGCTTTTACACACGTGAGATGTTCCCATCACACATTGTACATTTGTCCCTTGCAGGGAATCCCCGATTACATTTTATGATAAATCCCACAAATGATCACTAGAGATCCTGTAGATCGGAAATCCCTCCTGCTATAAAGGATCGTTTCAGGGGCCCCATCCCACCCACATCTGTCATGTGAAGATAGGAGACCTGGAGGTTTTCCCGCACACTGGCTGTGGGGTCTCCCCGGGGGAGAGACATTCACACTACAATATGTCATCTGATCGGTAGAAGGGAAATCATTGTACTGATCGGGAATGTTAGAATGATCAGCAACAAGAACATTGTGTTATGCGGAGAATGGACTCTCCACTGTCATAGAATTCCATATTTTTTACCCAAATTATGAAGAGGATTAGCAGCCCCGATGTCACATTCAGGTTAGAAATTTTATCTCCCGGCTCCACTTTTAGAAAGTTCCCCGTATGATGATAATAGTCTTATTGGCTGATCGGAATATATGTAATTTGTCGCAACAGATAGTGGAGGGTGTTTCGCACACACTATCTGCTGATTGGCTGACATAAAATAATTTGACGCTTGCAATGAGAAATGTACAAATCTCTGCAGGGTGCCAATAATTGTCTTCTGTAGATAATGAATGAGAATAAAGAAGAGAGTGTAAGATGTGCTGATGGGAAGGTGTAACAATGTGATCGGTGTGTGTGTGGGGGGAAGAGATTGGAGAAAGTTGTAGAATAGCAGAGGAGAGGTTCCTGATAGATCGGGGAGAGGAAATGTCTTCTTCCTACAGAAGAATGAATAGTGAGTGAGATTTCTTACTAGTCATTTGTATGATTTATACACCGGAGCGGAGAAAGAGGTGATCCCGGGATCTGTGTACAGGAGGGAGGAGGTGACTTCTTATTTATCTTGAACACATTTCCTTTCCCCGATCTGGTAATGAGATAAGTATAGAGAATCTTTCTAGGAACTTGTCTTCCTCTCCTTTATATTATTACATTGTATTATGGTGGGAAAAGATCGGCAGGAGAAAAGCTCTTCTTCCTAGAGAAGTGAGAATTGTTACTTTGTAATCGTCTTAGAAATGTTAGAGATCAGCGTGCAGAGAAGAGTGAGAAGAATGAAGAGATGTGGTGGGAAGGATTTGTATGATGTAGTGGCGATGAGATAGTATGGAGCTCTCTGAGGAGGATGTGGTGGCTCTGAGAAGAGCCTTTGTTGTGTGGGGTGGGGTGGCGATGAGGAGGTCGGTGGGGGGTGTATTAGGCCCTCTCTCCACGGATGCGGCGTGCCAGCTGGATGTCTTTGGACATGATGGTGACCCTCTTGGCATGGATGGCGCAGAGGTTGGTGTCCTCGAAGAGTCCTACGAGATAAGCCTCAGAGGCTTCCTGCAGAGCCATGACGGCGGAGCTCTGGAAGCGCAGGTCGGTCTTGAAGTCCTGGGCGATCTCTCGGACGAGGCGCTGGAAGGGCAGCTTGCGGATGAGCAGCTCGGTGGATTTCTGGTAGCGGCGGATCTCTCGGAGAGCCACGGTGCCGGGCCTGTAGTGGTGAGGCTTCTTCACTCCGCCGGTGGCCGGGGCGCTCTTGCGGGCGGCTTTGGTGGCCAGCTGCTTGCGGGGAGCTTTCCCTCCGGTGGACTTACGAGCGGTCTGCTTGGTCCTTGCCATGGCCGATCAATGCTTCCAATTTCCACAAGGAATACATTACAAGTGTGAGAACACAGGCTGTGCGGCGTCTATATACATCACTGCCTTCTGATTGGACAACTAAAACACACCCCTTTTCATGATTGGTTTACTTTTTTTTTTTAAAGCGGCATTTTTAAAATGTCCGCCATGATCTGTCTGTTATCTGTGTTAGTAGAGTTACCTTCTTTGTGTGGGGTGGGGGAGGGGAGTTCCTCCACATCATACAATGTGTAAGAATTAGGAGCTCTGACATTGGACTGCTTGTCTCCATAATAAATGAGATGACAGAAAATTCTCACTGATCGGATTATTCCGTTCTTAGTGAATAACAAGTAGAAAGGTGACTTGTACAGCTTGTTCCGTCCAGCACAATTCTGTACTAACATGAAGGGACAGATCGCTGAGCAGACAATGAATCGTGTCCCCCCAGCACATCTTGGATCGGTTGGTGTTCCCATTGGTTTCCATCAGATCCATGTGGATACAATTCAACTAATCGGCTCCAATGTATCCTCTATGGAAGAGCAACACTGACATCTGCTGGTGACAAGAGAAATGGCTTCTGTGCTGGGATCTAGAAAGCGCTACAATAAGATTTCATTGTTTTCTTTCCGAATCCCACTTATAGGAAAAATAGATGATTACAACGTGATCTTTGGGAACAGAATTAGAACTCATACCGGGAAATTGGAGGGAATGGACACGGGCGACATCTAGATTGCATAATTAATCTGATGAATTTGCATTAAGGTTTTGTCAGAAAATTCACTAAAAACATTATTTGAACCATATTGCTCACCATATCTTCATCATGTTTACTTTACAATGAAATCGCAGCTCTGATATGGTGTATGTGTTCTACAAGAACCTTTTTGTCCTGTTGGGATGATGGGGGGTGTCGGGGAATTACTTGGCGCTGGTGTGTTCGACTTTAATACGAATTATTCTAACATTAATATAATACAGAATATATATATATATATATATATATATATATATATATATATATATATATATATATAATGCCAACTATTTACACAACTCTTTACAATAAAAATGGTGATAGTTCAATCACAATAGATTTCAATACACAAGTAATAGGAGGGACCCTGCTCATGGAGTTTACAATCTAAAGAAATGTTTTTATAATGAAAGATTAGAAATCCTTATCAGTGTAAGCTTTAGAAACATTGAGATTGCATTATGTTTGCCCATATCTCAGCAAATTAGATGACAGAGGGAGGGAGTTAAGAGGGTTAAATGTTCCCTGTAACCGTCACTTTCCAATCTGAGTATTGTAATCTGAGGCACCTGATATTTACCAAATACTCCTTTTTTTTTTTATTAGAGAAAAGACACACACACACACACACACACACACACACACACACACACACACACACACACACACACACACACACACACACACACACACACACACACACACACACACACACACACACACTTATATACATAGAGAGATACACAACAGGAAAGTCAATGTGTGCCCAGCTGATGATCTAAATCCCCCACCCATCTAAGGTGAGATGATCATGTATAATAGTTGGACTCCCATGAAGAAAATAAATGCTATATGACACATTTGAATCAAACACAATGTGATGTATAAGTAATATTTCTAAGCAGATGATCCCTAAACGATGTCGTAAAAGTAAGCATCCCCTTTTATGTGTCTCTGCAGACATTAGCATGCCTTGTACAGTCTTACATAGTCCATAAAACAAAAAAGTAAACGTGTAGGTGAAAATGATGTATACAAAACGGAAAATTGTATACTCACCTTTCCGTAATTTTCCTTTCCTGTTGCATCTCATGGCAGCATACACCTATGGGTTGTGGCTCCGCCCCCGCAACCTGATAGGACCGTTTAACTATTAAATCTTGAGAGGGCCCCTGCTTCAGCATTCTCAATATATAGATACCTCACCTTAGACGGGTGGGCATCTGTATGCTGCCATGAGATGCAACAGGAAAGGAAAATTACGGAAAGGTGAGTATACAATTTTCCGTTTTCCTGTCGCATCATGGCAGCATACACCTATGGGGAATAACTCGCAAAACTGGGTGGGTCTAAGCAGAAAAAGTTTATTTACAAGGAATGGAGGAATTGGACTGAATAATCGCTCTACCAAAATCCACCGTGGACAACCTAGCGGAGTCCACTTTGTAGTGGGATATAAAAGTACTTTTTGAAGACCATGTGGCTGCCTTGCAGATGGTTTCTGAGGACACTTTGCAGAAGGCTGCCCAGGAGGTTGCCATTGCCCTTGTAGAGTGCGCCTTTAAGCCCTCAGGTATCTGAGCTTGATTAGAAGAGTAGGATTTCTTTATGATTTTCACAAGCCATGCTGCGATGGTGCGGGAAGTAGCTGCCTGTCCTCTTCTGGAGCCATGAGGGATGACTAGGAGGTTTTCCACTTTCCTGAAGTCACTGGTCTTCGAGAGGTAGGCCAGTAAGTTAGATTTTACATCCAGTGGATGAGGGCCGCCCTGCTCTGTAGAAAGAGTGGGAAGGCATATTTCCTGATTAAAATGAAAGGAGGAAGCCACTTTGGGGACGAAGCGGTCTGAAGGTTTCAGAACTACCTTGTCTGGGTAGATGGTAAGGTATGGTTCCTTTGCCATTAGTGCATGCATTTCCGACACCCTCTTGGCTGATGTAATCGCTATCAGAAAGGTGATTTTGAGGGTTAGATTCCAAAGGGAAGCTTTTTCAACTGGAAAGAATGGGTCATGGGATAGGAAGTCCAGTACTATCGAAAGATCCCAAGTTGGAAATGAGGGCTTTCTGGGAGGTCTCAATCTTAGACAAGCCTTCTGGAATTGAGAAATAAGAGGTTCTTGAGCCCATTTCACCCCCGTAATGGCAGATAGAGCTGATACGTGTACTTTCAAGGTGCTTGAACCAAGACCTTTGTCAAGACCTAGCTGAAGGAACTCTAGGACCTGAGCAAATGTAGGGGATGAAGGGTCCCAGGTTTGTTGTTGTGCGACCGAGAGGAACTTATCCCAGATTCTCTTGTAAGTGTTATTAGTGGTAAACCTTCTGGCTTGGAGAAGGGTGTTTATCACTTTGTGGGAACATCCGTGAGCTATGAACCTAGCCCTTTCAGTCTCCATGCTGTTAGGTGTAACTTCTCTGGGCATGGATGGAGGAATTGACCTTGAGAGAGTAGATCCGCTGTCACAGGGAGCGGCAATGGTTCTGCTGTACTCAATTGGAGTAGGGTCGTGAACCACGGCCTCCTCTGCCAAAAGGGCAGGACTGCTAAAACTGTGGCACTTGATTTCCTGAGTCTGAGTAGAAGCCTCGATATGATTGGAGTTGGTGGAAACACGTAACCTAGGTGGAAATTCCAGTTGTGTTGTAAACAATCCGTGCCTTCCGCCGAAGGAAAGGGAACTCTCGCCAGGTACCTCTGACACTTTGCGTTGTTTGGAGTTGCTGCCAGATCGATATCCGGAACCCCCCAAGTCTTTGTTATCAGAGAAAAGGCCTGACTGCTTAGGGCCCATTCGTGGTTGCATACGAACTGTCGACTCAAGGTGTCTGCTATCTAATTCTGGACACCTGGTACGTATGTTGCCCTGAGACTGGTTAAATTCAGTTGCGCCCATTGGAAGACTGGTTGGACTTCTTGCAACATGGAGCGACTCCTGGTGCCTCCTTGCCTGTTGATATAGGCCACAGCCACTCGATTGTCCATCTTTAGCAGGACATCTTTTCCCTCCAGAAATGGGCTGAAGGCTAGTAGTGCCTGGAATGCTGCTTTCATCTCCAATAAGTTGGAAACCACATCGTGTGTCCTGAATGGCCAACAACCTTGGGCTGTGTGGTGACGATAGTGTGCTCCCCATCCTTCCATGCTGGCATCCGAGGTGATTACTTCTTGAGAGAGAAGGACTAAGCGTTTACACCTCTTCAGATTGTGTGGTTTTGTCCACCATGATAGCGATTGCTTCACCTCTTCCCGGATCACTATCGGCTGGGTCATTGACACGCCGTTCCATTGTTTGAGGAATGATATTTGAAGAGGCCTGGCATTCCACTGGGCCCATTGTACCATTGGGATAGTCGCCGAGAATGACCCTAAAATACTGAGACATTCCCTGGCGGGGATGGTAGTGGCCACGAGTAACCTCTTTACTTTCTGGATTAGGATGGGAACTTTCTCCTCCGGGAGTTCTACTGTATTGAGTCGGGTATCCAGCTCTGCCCCCAGAAAAATCATTCGCTGTGTGGGATTTAGACTGCTCTTCCCCCAATTTATCAGCCACCCAAATTTTTGCAGGGTGGAAATTAGGATTGCGCGGTGAAGTAGGAGGGAATCTCGGTTGTCGGCCAGGAGAAGGATATCGTCTAGGTAGTGGTGCACCCTCAGGCCTTGCTCCCTTAATAGGGCAATTACTGGCAGTAACACTTTTGTAAATGTTCTTGGAGCAGTGGATATTCCGAACGGGAAACTTTGGAATTGGAAATGTTGATGACCTACAACAAAACTGAGAAATTTCTGAAATGAGGTGTGAATGGGAACGTGCAGGTAGGCGTCTTGTAAATCGATGGAGAGCATCCAATCTCCTATGTTGATGGCCTGGAGGATTGTCTGCAGACTCTCCATTTTGAATGCCTCCACCAGGATTCGGTGATTGAGTTTCTTTAAGTCCATGACAGGACGTAAGTCTCCTGTCTTCTTTTTTACCAGAAATAGAGGAGAATATAATCCTCTCCCTCTCTGTGGTAGAGGAACTTCCCTTATAGCTTGCTTCTGGATTAGGTCCTGAACATATCCGTTCAGTAGTACTCTCTTTTGGTGAGATGATGGTATCCTTGTTATTCGGAAATGGTCCCTTGGGTGCTTTCGGAACCTCCATCCGTGTCCGAATTGGACAGTCGCCACTGCCCATGGATCCTTTATTGTCCCCGCCCATACCTGCTTGAACAACCTTAGCCTGGCTCCTACTACAGCTGGTTGGGCGGGCGCACCTTCAAAAAGACTTTTGATCCCCTGAAGTAGGGGTCTTGGCTTTCTGGAGCTTGAGGAAGGATGATTGAGGGTTCTTCCAGTTTCTCCTGTACTCCTTGCCAGGTCTATAGGATCTTGCCTCCCTATATTTGTCTGGGAGGTTACGTCTGGGGGCTGACAGTCTTTGCTATTTAGATCTTCTATCTGAAGGGATCAGACCCGATTTTCCCCCGGTAACTTTAGAAATCGCAGAATCTAGCTTTTCTCCAAAGAGATTTGCTCCGTCAAAGGGAATCTTGCACCAGTTTGTCTTCGAGGATGGGTCTGCAGACCAGGGTTTCAGCCAAAGTGCCCTTCTGGCCATTACTGAGCTCAGCATTGCTCTAGATGTAGATTTAATTATATCTACAGAGGCTTCTGCGACAAAGTCGCCTGCGAGAGATCCTGTAGGGCTGAGATTACCTTCTCTTGTTCCCCTCCTTCTGACACCAGTCTCTCGGTATTGGCGGACCAGTTGGAAATGGCTCTACCCACAGCTGCTAGGGCCACAGCTGGTCTGCATGCGCCTCCTGCTGATAGGTAAGATCTTTTCAGATCTAGGTCAATTTTCCTATCTAGTACATCTTTAAATGTAACCGCATCTTCGATTGGAAGTGTCACATGTCTGGCAAGACGCATCAGAGAAGAATCCACCACTGGCGGGGTCACTAATGGAGTGACACTAGGCTCCTTCAGGGGATAAAGTTTTGCTAACCTGTTAGTTAGACTGATCTTCTTATCCGGCTTTTGCCATTCCTCTTTAATCAAATCCTCTAGTTCCTCAATAAATGGGAAGGTCTCAGGATCTTTCTTGAGATTTGGAAAATATTTCCTCAGCTTCTGAGGAGTTTGTTTTTCTTCCACCCAATTGATCGCTTCCTTCACTGATTTAATGAAGGGTTCAACTAGTGCAAAGTCGAAGCCGTTAGAGGCGTCAATGTCATCATTATCTGACAAAGGATCTGACATCCTTGAAGTGGAGGGAACAGCAGATGTGGTGCCTTGCAAAGGTCTGCTAGTTTCCGGTCCTGCGATTTGGAGGGGCAATTCAGTAGCTGGAGTACTAGGATCTAATTCCCTGTCTTTTGTTGCTTCATTGAAGCATGAACGACAGGCCAGCTTATCTGGGAGTGCTATTGCGCCACAAACCCAGCATGAGTTTCCAGAGGGATGGAGACTTTGAGCGCGAGAAGAGTGTCTGCTAGTAGGGGATCTTCTGTGGTAGGAGTGTCCATGTCGGGAGTAGGACCTTGATCGCCTCCTCCTGTGATCTCCGCTCTCTCTGCGCCTTGAGCGGCTTCTGCTATGGTCTCGGTCCCGTCTATGACTTGAGCGGCTTCTTCTTGAGCGCCTTGAGTGCGACGATCTGGATGACCTGATAGGGCTGTGCAATTTAGACAGCGTTAGTGACAGGCTCTCTTTTTCCTCTTCGTACTTACCATGTTGACCCCACTTACCTAATAGGCTGGCGATGGTCTGCTGGGGCAGCGGCCTCCAAGAAGAGTGAATCCTAAAAACGAACGGAAATCAGTGTGCAAAGACAGGTAGGGAGATATGCCAGTTGCAGAAAAATAACTTTAGAAACGAAGAGACTGACCTGAGATCCGAAGGAAACGATATGTAAGAAACGATCGGAATGACGAAGACGATCTTGGTCGTGAAGCAGCAGCCACGGTACACAAAGCAAAAATGCCATTTTTAAACCCCGCGCTAATGCCGTCGTAACGCCGACGTCATCCCGCACATGCGCAGAAATGTCCCACGACGTTCGGCTCCATTTTGGAAAGTGGCGAACCGGCAATACAACGAGGCACTGAACGCCAGCGCATGCGTAGAGGAGATCAATCATCGGCGCCCGAGGAGCAAGGTTCTACAGAGCTTGACAGGAAAGGAACAGAAAATACCTAGATAGCACAGGTTAGAGGCCGCTGCATAATAAATCTGTTTAAGATTTGTAAAGATAAATAACGATACCCCTGAGACCATCAGAGTGGGGATTCCTCCATTAAGCTCATTTAGAGGCTGTACAGGTAGGACTTCCACCCAGGAGAGGCTTGAACCTGGCTGGGGCGATAGCGGTAAGGGGTGATGTCCGGTCTTCTCAGGTGAGGAAAAAAAGGAGAATGCTGAAGCAGGGGCCCTCTCAAGATTTAATAGTTAAACGGTCCTATCAGGTTGCGGGGGCGGAGCCACAACCCATAGGTGTATGCTGCCATGATGCGACAGGAAAATAAGATTATATACGCATCATCCTTATATAAATAGATATCCGCTTTCAATTTACGAAAAAAAAAAAAAGTTCCCATGTGTTCTCTGAGGAGGAGCAACACTGACACCTAGTGGTTATGAAAATGTATGTCTTCTATACGGAGCTATGGAAAGATATGCAATGTGACTGGATGGAAATAAAATGTCAGGAATTTCTGAATAAAGGGAATCTGCAACACCAGTTTGTACTGGGATTATTATTATATATAGTATTTCTTACTATAACACAGCTTCAAATGTCCAAATTCATTAGATTTTACAATCGGTATAATCGGTTGATTTTTCATTTAATGTATTTAGAATTTTTAATTGCGATAAAATGTGATGAGAGCTCATTGATGGAAATGGTGGGCGGCTCTTAGAAGAGCCTTTGTGTCTTGTGTTGGGATGATGATGATGGGGGATTACTTGGCGCTGGTGTACTTGGTGACGGCCTTGGTGCCCTCGGAGACGGCGTGCTTGGCCAGCTCTCCGGGCAGGAGGAGGCGGACGGCGGTCTGGATCTCCCGGGAGGTGATGGTGCGGCGCTTGTTGTAATGAGCCAGGCGGGAAGATTCGCCGGCGATGCGCTCGAAGATGTCATTGACGAAGGAGTTCATGATGCCCATGGCCTTGGACGAGATGCCGGTGTCGGGGTGGACCTGCTTGAGCACCTTGTACACGTAGATGGCATAACTCTCCTTCCTGCTCTTCCTCCGCTTCTTGCCGTCCTTCTTCTGGCTCTTGGTCACGGCTTTCTTGGAGCCCTTCTTGGGTGCCGGGGCGGACTTGGCTGGTTCAGGCATGATAAGGGTTAATGTGATCTCCGCTGTGTGGAGGGAATGTGTGCTGGAGCCGCCCTCATGTGCTGCTTTTATAGGCGCCCTATGCAAATGAAGTCTCTTCCCTCCTCACGCTTCTATTGGAGGATTCAGTCATGTGGTGGGGAGGAGTGTTTTGCTTCCCTTGCTCGTTTACTGATTGGTGTAGAAACAAGTCAGAACATAATTGGCTGGCTTGGAAATTAACCAACCACAGTGTATGATGTCAGAGCATTGACTGTATAAACATAAGGAAGCTGCAGAAATGAGCGATCTTTAGCAGAGTAACAGAAGAATCTCACAATGTCTGGCCGTGGAAAACAAGGAGGCAAGGTTCGGGCTAAGGCCAAGACCCGATCATCCCGGGCTGGTCTGCAGTTCCCAGTTGGTCGTGTTCACCGTCTGCTCAGGAAGGGCAACTATGCGGAGCGGGTCGGGGCCGGAGCTCCCGTCTATCTGGCCGCCGTCCTCGAGTATCTCACGGCTGAGATCCTCGAGCTGGCCGGCAACGCCGCCCGCGACAACAAGAAGACCCGCATCATCCCCCGACACCTCCAGCTGGCCGTCCGCAACGACGAGGAGCTCAACAAGCTGCTGGGCGGCGTCACCATCGCCCAGGGAGGAGTCCTGCCCAACATCCAGGCCGTGCTGCTGCCCAAGAAGACCGAGAGCCACAAGGCCGCCGCCAAATCCAAGTAATCCCGACAACTCCTTTCTACTCCCAAATCCATTCATTTCTACAACACAAAGGCTCTTCTCAGAGCCCCCCACATCTCTCTACAAAGAGCCCCCCACACACCCCTCATTGTGTCTACCACATCGCATGCAATCAGCCCTCAATTGTCTGCATAGCTTTACACGGGAAATACATTCTTATTTATTCACACTTCTAGTACAGGAGATCTGTACAGGGAGGACAATTACTACATATAAAGAGCCTGCAATGTATTATTGGAGGACCTGGTTCTCTTATAGGGACTGATCGGCATTGTCCTTCAAACTAGTTGTGCTGAATCTAATACAGATCAGAAAATTGTAGTAAAACAATCATCCTCCGACTGATCGGGAACACAGATCTCAGAATGTTCCTATTATGCCGGGCGGGGTATGGAACGGATTTCACTTCATTTTAAATAGAACCTCACAATCATCTCAGATCGGCTAACCTGACACAGAAATGTAATGAAACAAAATTTAAATTCTTCCGGGGAACATTCCAGACACTTGATAAACGCGCTGACATATTATATTTCCCGGGGTTTACAGAATCCTAGAGAATGTTTTCTATAGAGATCAATGAAAAGTCTACAGAACAAGCATTTTCTGGGCTGAAAACGGAGAAAGATCAGAACACATTTCTTTGGATTCCTCATCAAAAACATCATTGGCTGATGAAGGAAACGCCGACAGTTCTGATTGGCTCATATTTCAAACTGCTACATTCCCCATTTGCCCGCCAGAATTCTTTAGAACGTTACAGACAAATAATCGGTCATTTTATACCGCCAAATCCGACACTGAGACCATCAGATGAGACAATTATCTGAGAAATATCATCAGCGCTTTGTTCCCAAACTGATTCATCGATTAGTCTGGAATAGAAATCGATTCAGAAGATTGTTGAATGATGTAAAATATGTTCTCTGTTACTAGATTTCTAAAAAGTGAAAGGACTGGTAGAAAACATGACACTCCCAGATACATATGTACAATGAATCAATAAAACAAACAGATCGTTATCCACTGTAACGAGAAATCAGCAAAATATTAACAATGTTTCTAAGTAATTATCTTAGAAACATTTCTTTACTAATCTTTTATAAATATTAACAATAGTAACTGTTGATTTGTGTTCTCTCCGAAAAAGAATTGGAAGAATAGGTTTGTCATGAGATCTGTATAGGATCATGGGATTGGCCTCTATCAGATGTAGCAGTAACAGATTTCCCCCATATTACATTTAGAGAATATATATATAATGTGAATGGACTGGTAGAAATCATGACACTGCCAGATATATAACAGTATGTACAATACATAATCAGATCTGCATAGGATTATGTAACTGAAAAAAAGATACAAATATGTACTATGAATCAATACAGACAATATTGCGCTTCTGATGAATTACATCGGTTTCCATTCAGCAAAATATTTAAAAGTTTCTAAAATGAATAGAGCCGCCCTTCTCATCTCCGCTCAGCTTTACACCCAGGAAGGAGAGATGTGGGAATAAAATACATTTCTTTGTTTCCTTTTCAAAATAATCTTTATAAATATGAAATATTGGAACTGGTGTTAGGGAGTGTTAAAGATTCATGTTTTCCATGTAATCTCCAGGTACACGTGAGATCTGCTTTACCAAAGAGTCGTAAGAACACAACAAAATGATCTATCCAATGTTGTATCCAATTGGGTAGAGAGTTGATCTTCAAGACTGTACAATCTGTACTCCGGATGAAATATGAAAACTTCTTCCACCCTAACAAATGAACGAATCCGATGATAATTGTACAGAAATCCTCCATCCGTTTCCTGCTGAGATTTGGCGCTACAATAGATCTGGTTCTCTGGATGGAACGTTCTTAGGAGCCATACACGCTATTCGATTGTTTATCAAAACCATATAATAAGAGATTCAACCTCAAGTTTCAATTTGTAAACAATCAGGCAGGCCCTTACACTGCGTGGTTTAGGTAAATCTGAAGAGAAATATCTGCAGAAAATCGAATCGTGTGTATGGGGCTTTAGACTTAGGGGAGAAATGTCCAGCTAAAGCTGATCCGATCCCAGTTCTGGACGTTTCCCAACAAACCCAAACGGCTGTTTGCGTTGAATCTTTAATAGGCCAATTAAAAGCAATCACCCCTTTCATCTCCTAGTGTGATCACACTTAGATCGCCTATATAGGGCAAATGTCACGTGTCCAACCCCCAGAACAAACCCTCCCGCTACAGAAGTGTGTACGACGCGTCATTTAGATTTCATTTACTTCTCCTGATAACGTAAATAGCGGTATGTAGTTCTTTGTACGAGAAGGTGGGTGGCCCTGAGAAGGGCCTTTGTGTAGATGAAGTAGGTAGGTGTCTATGAGGGTTTAGCCTCCGAATCCATAAAGCGTGCGCCCCTGGCGTTTGAGAGCATAGACGACATCCATGGCGGTGACGGTCTTCCTCTTGGCGTGCTCGGTGTAGGTGACGGCATCGCGGATGACATTCTCCAGGAAAACCTTCAGCACTCCGCGGGTCTCCTCATAGATGAGTCCGGAGATGCGCTTGACACCCCCTCTGCGGGCCAAACGTCGGATGGCGGGTTTGGTGATGCCCTGGATGTTGTCCCGGAGCACCTTCCTGTGCCGCTTGGCGCCTCCTTTCCCCAGACCCTTCCCTCCTTTACCGCGACCAGACATGACGACTATTTCCTGCACAAACAGAAACGGAGCTCAGCCGTCTGCCTGCCCTCCTTATATACAGCCTGAGCGGACCTGATGGAAACCTTCCGGTGATAGAGTCATTCCCATTTATTATTAAAAAACAAAAGAGAGGGAATGTCATTCATTTATAAGGCTCCTATATATTCTATTGCACGGAGAATGCGAATCTTTAACACTTCATAACAGAAAAACAATCAGCAGTTCCAATTGTTCATAGTAATTTTATATTTCTAAAACATAATTTTGAAAACGAAACAAAGAAACACATTGCTTCTGACGTCTCTCCTTCCTAAGGATGAGCGGACCTGATGGGAGACAGGAGGAGAATGGGCGGGTCTAGTCATTTATTACCCAGCATAGAATTTCATTTAATTAGAAGCTTTTCAATAGTTTGCTGAATGGAAACTGATGTGATCCATCAGACGCACAACATTATCTTTATTGATTAATTGTACATATTTGTCTGGCATGTCATGATTATTACCTATTTTTATCAATAATATCATATTTATCGATCTTTGGATAGGAAGTGTAAAATATGTGCAATCTGCTATATGTATAAATTATATATCAGACAGTGAGAGAAGGAAAAAAAAAAAAAAATATATATATATATATATATATATATATTACAGTTCCCCATTTAGTTTTCTGAATTCTGAGGACTTGGAATAAAAGAGCACATATGGAAATGTTTTATATTATTATTCAATAAGCTTCGGACTCCATTTTTATTTATTCCGGACTAATGGATGAAAATAAAGCTGTGTTAAGTTTTTTTGCAGCCTATGAGTCAAGGCATGTTTAGGCTTTAGGTGGATGGTCAGGGGGCGCTAAAATGGTGGCTCAGCTGGGAAAGGAAAAAAAAATAAATAAATAAATAAAAAAAAAATTATATATATATATATATATATATATATATATATATATATATATAGATAGATAGATATATTACAGTTCCCCATTTAGTTTTCTGAATTCTGAGGACTTGGAATAAAAGAGCACATATGGAAATGTTTTATATTATTATTCAATAATCTTCGGACTCCATTTTTATTTATTCCGGACTAATGGATGAAAATAAAGCATCGATGATATCTCTTGGATAAATGTCTCATCTGATGATCTCAGTGTCGGATTTGGCGGTATAATAGGGCTGATTATTTGTCTGTAACATTCTAAAGAATTCTGGCGGGCAAGTTTGAATGTAGCAGTTTGAAATATGAGCCAATTAAAGCTGTTGGGCATTTCCTTCATCAGCCATTAATGTCTTTCTGATGAAAATTTCAAAGAAATGTGTTCTGAGATCTTTTTTGGTTTTCAACCCAGAAAATACTTGTTCTATAGACTTTTCATTGATTTCTATAGAAAACATTCTCTAGCAGGGCGGATTCTCTATTGTGAAGTACGAGAAAAAGATTAGAAGAAATGGTAACATTCATATTTCTAATGGATTTATTATTCTTGGTTAGATAAACTGCCCGACAATTCAGAGAAGCGTTGATCGATGTTCCCGAAGGAAGAGATATCAGGTTTTAGTGTCGGATTATTCCATCTGAGATCATTGGAAGGTTCCATGATATTCTGGCGGGACAATTGAATGAATCAGTTTAATAGTTGCATCAATCACAAATCTGGGCAATTTCTTCAGATAATAAAATGCATTTTCCTCCCAAAGAGTGTGAAGGAGGATCTGAGATCTGTGTTCCTTTCAGCTGGGGGATGTTTGTTTGGTATTGAATATTGAATGATCTCTGAGCCCCAGAAGATATTCAGCAGATTTAAAGGACAATAAAAAGCAGTCCCTGTAAGGAGATCACATCGTTCCTTCACATGAAATACGTTCTAATAAATGATACAAATCATAGAAACTCTGAATTACTGTTAGGACGGACGGGTAAGGAGGGGTGGATGGTTTTGGTTGGAGGGTTTAGCGGTGAGTAGACAATCAGCATAGAATGATTGGAATGAAAAGAGATGAGAGAATGATGTACTGTGATCACATTTCCTGTCATTACTCCTCACCTCTATTACAAGCCTGAGTGTGATAAGAAGACAAAGGCTTTGCCTTTACAGGGAACTTTATCTGACAGTATTAATAATATATAACTTAATTGAAGAATAGGAATAGAAACCAGGAATGTCCCGCTCTATATAGAGCATGTTTGTGAGGCAATGCTAAAATAATAATAATATTGATCTTTAGACGCGGAGTAGATCGCTCAGACTGGGGAGGGGGTGAATAAACCTCCCTTCTATTCCCATCCTTATTCTAGATTTATCGCGGAGATCATCTCCACTTTCTGTCTGTATATACATCCCCTATTCACCTCCTTGTACTGCGCACACACACCCCAGTGTTCTATCAGAAATGACCACAAGGTGGCAGAGCTGAATAACACTTATGCCGCACTCACACATTGTTACAATAAAAGATCCTCCACAATATCCCGCCTTATATTGTTACTTTACATGAAGTCACAAAAAGAGAAGATCGTGGAGTTCTAACCCTCAACACAATGGAGGAAAGAAGCAAGAACAACAAAACATTGTATCTACTCAATCAGCCCAGACAAATCTTTGTCTATTTGTATCTATTTCAATCAACAGCAGATCAATGTACAGGGGGGGGGGGGGGGGGGGGGGTTGAGCTCATTCTGTGTACTTATAGTTCTAATTAACAATAATAATAATAAACATAATTCACATGTACAAAGTATCAGATACATACAAATCTGATCACAATATCACCCCGGGCAGCACACAGTCCTAAAAAAAAAAATGTTTCCTAAATCATTGGACGTGTTTATCACCATAATGAGTTTACACATGATCTCCAATCCAAATCTGCGAACCATTTTATTCCCAATCATTCCAGTGTCTGAATGTCTTAGTATATATATATATATATATATATATATATATATATATATATATATATATATATTCAATACATTTCTATGTATTACATCCTAAATGACTATATACCAGTGATGGCGAACCTTGGCACCCCAGATGTTTTAAAACTACATTTCCCATGATGCTCCACTACACTGCAGAGTGGATGAGCATCATGGGAAATGTAGTTCCAAAACATCTGGGGTGCCAAGGTTCGCCATCACTGCTATATACCATACAGAAGGGATGAGCCGAACACCCCCGGTTCGGTTCGCACCAGAACTTTCGAACGGAACAAAAATTCGTACGAACTTCAGAACCCCATTGAAGTCTATGGGACTCGAATGTTTGAAATACAAAGTGCTAATTTTAATGGATAATATGTAAGATACAGTCCTAAAAAGGGTTTGGAGACCTGTCTCCTGCCCCTGGGGACATGGGTCAATGCTTAAAATGTTTTTAAAAATGGGCGTTTGGCAGGAGCACTGATTTTAATGATGATTAACCACTTGAGATCTGCGCTATAGCCAAATGACGGCTACAGCGCGGATCTCCTTTTCCGGGACTACGTCGTCCCGTGCACGAGTGGCCTGCGCGCCCCCCCGAGGGGCGTGCGCGGCGCGCTCTGCGATCGGCGAGTCCATGAGACTCACCTGATCACCGATCCGTGCAAGGGGTCGATCCCGACCCCTTATCACGTGATCAGCTGTCAGCCAATGACAGCTGATCATGTGATATAACGGAGCCGGTAATCAGCTATTATTCCTCCTCGCGCTGTCAGCGCGAGGAGAAAAAAAAAGCCGATCCAGCCCTGCTAGTGCCCATCTGCCCCCTGCCAGTGCCCACCTGCCCCCTGCCAGTGCCACATATATAAAAAGTAAGTGCCCCCTGTCAGTGCCACCCAGCAGTGCCCATAGTGCCACCCATCAGTGCCCACAGTGCCACCCAGCAGTGCCCACAGTCTGTCTCAAAGGTGCTGCACCCCAGTGCCACATATCCGTGCCCATCAGTGTCATCTACCAGTGCCCAGCAGTGCCACCCATCAGTGCCCAGCAGTGCCACCTATCAGAGCCACCTATCAGTGCCACCTATCAGTGCCCATCAGTCCCATCTATCAGTGGTACCTATCAGTGCCCATCCATGCCACCCATCCGTGCCACCCATCTGTGCCACTCATCCATGTCATCTTATCTGTGCCCATCTTTGCCCATCAGTGCCGCCTTATCTGTGCCCATCGGTGCCGCCTTATCTGTGCCTATTAGTGCCACCTTAACTATGCCTATCAGTGCCCACCAGTGCAGCCTATCAGTGCCTACCAATGCAGCCCATCAGTGCCCACCCATGCAGCCTATCAGTGCCGCCTAATCAGCGCACTTCAATGAAGGAGAAAAATGACCCGTTTGCAAAATTTTATAACAAACTATTAAACATGATTTTTTTTTTTTACATCTTTTTTTGTTTGTTTAGCAAAAAATAAAACTCTGAGCTGTAACTAAATATCACCAAAAGAAAGCTCTATTTGTGGGAAAAAAATGATAATAATTTCATTTGGGTACAGTGTTGTATGCCCGCACAATTGTCATTCAAAGTGCATCAGCGCTGAAAGCTGAAAATTGGTCTGGGACTAAGGGGGGTTTAAGTGCCCAGTAAGCAAGTGGTTAAAGTGAAAATAAAAGTGAAATATTCCTTTAAATATCATGCCTGGGGGGTGTCTATAGTATGCCTGTGAAGTGCCACGTGTTTCCCGTGTTTAGAACAGTCCCTGCACAACATTACATTACGGAAAAAAAGTCATTTCAAACTGCTTGTGTTTTAAATGTAATATATGGTTCCAGCAATATGGATGAAAATCATTGAGAAAAATGGCATGGGTAATTCCTTGATCCAAAGAATACGAGGATCCTTCCGCAGGCTTTGCAGGACCAGGGAGGCCATGCAGCCTAGGTTAGCTGAGGCATTCATTCCGAAGTCCTCTGGGTCACTAAGGACAAGATGATCCACAGCTACCTCCTCCCAGCCACGTACAAGTCCATGGTTTCTTGGGACTGTAAATCATCCCTACAAGACTGCTGCTGCTGCTGCTGATGCTGAGTGCCAGCCTCCACCTCCATGCTGACACAATCCTCCTCCTCCTCCTCCTCCTCCTCCTCCTCTTCCTGTGTGATGGGTGGGACAGCAGGAACACTGTCTGGATAAAGGGGGCCTTGAGAGGCAAGGAAGTCCTCCTCTTCCTGCCTCTGTTCTGTCTCAAGTGCCCTGTCCATTATTCCACGCAGCGTATGCTCCAACAGGTGAACCTCTTGTTCAGTGTCACTGATGCATGCACTGTCACTGCTCACCATCCTTGTGGCCTCCTCAAATGGTGACAGGACAGTGCATGCATCCCTGATCATGCCCCACTGGCATGGTGAGAAAAAAAAAACAAGCTCCTGGTGCCGTAGTCGCACAGGTACTCATTGACGGCCCTCTGCTGTGTGTGCAGCTGCTGCAGCATGGCCAACGTTGAGTTCCACCTGGTGGGCATGTCACATATAAGGCGGTTCTTGGGCAGGTTCAACTCCTTTTGGAGTTCAGCCAGCCAAGCACAGGCATTAAATGATCGGCGGAAAGATGGATTTAATATAGGAAAAGCTTGGCTTCTTATTCAGAATTTCCCACTGAAATGCATGGGTGACAGGCTGACCAGTTTGGTGTCATATTTTATTATTTCCAGCACTTGGCTCAGGCCAAATTGAACTATCTTATATAGTAGGATGCCAAATGAGTTTAAAACAAATGGAATTTGGGTGAGACAGGATCTATTTCATATAGGAATAGCTTGGTTTCTTATTCAGAATTTCCCTTTGAAATGCATGGCTGTCATGGTGCCATGTTTAGTGACATATTTTATGATTACCAGCACTTGGCTAAGGACAAATTGAACTATACTATATAGTAGGATGTCTAATGAGTATAAAACACGTGGAATTTGATTGAGCCAAGATCTATTTCATTTAGGAATAGCTTGGTTTCTTATTCAGAATTCCCCTCTGAAATGCATGGGTGAAAGGCTGACCAGTTTGGTGCCATACTGTATTATTTGCATAACCTGACTGGGGCCAAATTGAACTGTGCTATATAGTATGATGCCCATTGAGTATAAAACAAGTGAAATTTGGCTGAGCAAAGACGGATTTCATATAGGATAAGATTGGCTTTTTATTCAAAATTTCCCATTGAAATGCATGGGTGAAAGGGTGACAAGTTTGGTGCCATCATTTCATTTCCAGCACTTGGCTCATGCCAAATTGAATTATCTTATATATTAGGATTCCCAATGAGTTTACAACAAGTGGAATTTGGGTGAGCCAAGATCTATTTCATATAGGAATAACTTACTTTTTTTCTTATTCAGAATTCCCCATGAAAAGCATGGCTGTCATGGTGCCATGTTTGGTGCCATATTTTCTGATTTCCAGCGCTTGGCTCAGGTCAAATTGAACTATCCTATATAGTAGGATGCCCAATGAGTATAAAAACAAGTGGAATTTGGGTGAGCCAAGATCAATTTCATATAGGAATAGTTTGGTATCTTATTCAGAATTCCCCATGAAATGCATGGCTGTCATGGTGCCATGTTTGGTGCCATATTTTCTGATTTCCAGCACTTGGCTCAGGCCAAATTGAACTATCCTATATAGTAGGATGCCAAGTGAGTATAAAACAAGTGGAATTTGGGTGAGCCAAGATCAATTTCTTATAGGATTAGTTTGGTTTCTTATTCAAAATTTCCCATTGAAATGCATGGGTGACAGGGTGACAAGTTTAGTGCCATATTTTAATTTCCAGAACTTGGCTCATGCCAAATTAAATTATCCTATATAGTAGGATTCCCAATGAGTTTACAACAAGTGGAAGGTGGGGCGGGCTTGGGGTGGTGGTAGAGAAGGCCCGCTGGGCAAAATTTGGAGCCCCTAGGATTAATGGCTCAGGAGATATTGAATCTGCCAAATGTCAATATCAGGCAGAATTTAACTTTGTCGCCTATGGGAATGTTTTGTTCAGTTGGTGTAATTTTAAAATGCACTGCTACCGAACCATATGGGGTGGCGACACAAAACTTGGGAGACATGTAGAAGGGGTAGAGAAGACTCATTGTACCAAATTTGGTGTCTCTGTGATTAATGGTTCAGGAGATATTGAACCGGGAAAAGCCAATATCGGGCACATTTTTCCATTGCTGGCTATGGGGATATTTTGTTCAGTTGGTGTAGTTTAAAAATTAATTGCTGCCGAAGCATATGGAGCGGCGACACAAAACTTGGGAGACATGTAGAGTGGCTATAGAAGACCGACTGTACCAAATTTGGAGTCTCTGTGATTAATGGTTCAGGAGATATTGAACCGGGAAAAGCCAATATCGGGCACATTTTTTCCATTGCTGGCTATGGGGATATTTTGTTCAGTTGGTGTAGTTTAAAAATTAATTGCTGCCGAAGCATATGGAGCGGCGACACAAAACTTGGGAGACATGTAGAGTGGCTATAGAAGACCGACTGTACCAAATTTGGAGTCTCTGTGATTAATGGTTCAGGAGGTATTGAACCGGGAAAAGCCAATATCGGGCACATTTTTTCCATTGCTGGCTATGGGGATATTTTGTTCAGTTGGTGTAGTTTATAAATTAACTGCTGCCGAACCATATGGAGCGGCGACACAAAACTTTAAAGACACGTATGGGGGGCTAGTGAAGACCACATGTGCCAAATTTGGAGTCTCTAACATTAATGGTTCAGGAGATATTGACTGAAACATATCCAATGAGCGAAATCTCGGAAGTCCTGGATGAGGTTAAATCCGCCTGACACGGCCGGGAGGGAGTTCTAGAAGCCCGGCAGTGGAGTGCTTGGCAGACCCCTAGATGCAGTAAGCTAACTCATTTTTGAGGGCGGCGGGAAAGGTTGCTGCGGATATATAGGAGGATGCTTTTTCTTAGCGCCTCCACCATGGGACCTCACCGACAGGCACTTGACAGCTCCCCCTTGCGGGAAACATAGCGGTAAGAGGTCAGAAGGCTAGCCGGGCTCTGGTGCCACCTTGTGGGCATGAATTTAGGATATTTACCGGTCAATATCTCTGGAGCCATAAGTCTTAGGAACTTGAAACTTGATAGAGTGGGACACCTTAACCTATTACATGTATTTGCCAAGTATGCTGTCCATGGCACCAGAGGGTTCAGGAGATATTGAACCGGGAAAAGCCAATATCGGGCACATTTTACCATTGCTGGCTATGGGGATATTTTGTTCAGTTGGTGTAGTTTAAAAATTAACTGCTGCCGAACCATATGGAGCGACGACACAAAACTTGGGAGACATGTAGAGTGGGTAGAGAAGACTCATTGTACCAAATTTGGTGTCTCTGTGATTAATGGTTCAGGAGATATTGAACCGGGAAAAGCCAATATCGGGCACATTTTTCCATTGCTGTCTATGGGGATATTTTGTTCAGTTGGTGTAGTTTAAAAATTAATTGCTGCCGAAGCATATGGAGCGGCGACACAAAACTTGGGAGACGTGTAGAGTGGCTATAGAAGACCGATTGTACCAAATTTGGAGTCTCTGTGATTAATGGTTCAGGAGATATTGAACCGGGAAAAGCCAATATCGGGCACATTTTTTCCATTGCTGGCTATGGGGATATTTTGTTCAGTTGGTGTAGTTTATAAATTAACTGCTGCCGAACCATATGGAGCGGCGACACAAAACTTGGGGGACATGTAGAGTGGCTATAGAAGACCGACTGTACCAAATTTGGAGTCTCTGTGATTAATGGTTCAGGAGGTATTGAACCGGGAAAAGCCAATATCGGGCACATTTTTTCCATTGCTGGCTATGGGGATATTTTGTTCAGTTGGTGTAGTTTATAAATTAACTGCTGCCGAACCATATGGAGCGGCGACACAAAACTTGGGAGACATGTAGAGTGGCTATAGAAGACCGACTGTACCAAATTTGGAGTCTCTGTGATTAATGCTTCAGGAGGTATTGAACCGGGAAAAGCCAATATCGGGCACATTTTTCCATTGCTGTCTATGGGGATATTTTGTTCAGTTGGTGTAGTTTAAAAATTAATTGCTGCCGAAGCATATGGAGCGGCGACACAAAACTTGGGAGACATGTAGAGTGGCTATAGAAGACCGACTGTACCAAATTTGGAGTCTCTGTGATTAATGGTTCAGGAGGTATTGAACCGGGAAAAGCCAATATCGGGCACATTTTTCCATTGCTGGCTATGGGGATATTTTGTTCAGTTGATGTAGTTTAAAAATGAACTGCTGCTGAACCATATGGAGCGGCGACACAAAACTTGGGGGACATGTAGAGTGGCTAGAGAAGACTCTTTGTACCAAATTTGGTGTCTCTGTGATTAATGGTTCAGGAGATATTGAACCGGGAAAAGCCAATATCGGGCACATTTTTTCCATTGCTGGCTATGGGGATATTTTGTTCAGTTGGTGTAGTTTATAAATTAACTGCTGCCGAACCATATGGAGCGGCGACACAAAACTTGGGAGACATGTAGAGTGGCTATAGAAGACCGACTGTACCAAATTTGAAGTCTCTGTGATTAATGGTTCAGGAGGTATTGAACCGGAAAAAGCCAATATCGGGCACATTTTTTCCATTGCTGGCTATGGGGATATTTTGTTCAGTTGGTGTAGTTTATAAATTAACTGCTGCCGAACCATATGGAGCGGCGACACAAAACTTGGGAGACATGTAGAGTGGCTATAGAAGACCGACTGTACCAAATTTGGAGTCTCTGTGATTAATGGTTCAGGAGATATTGAACCGGGAAAAGCCAATATCGGGCACATTTTTCCATTGCTGGCTATGGGGATATTTTGTTCAGTTGATGTAGTTTAAAAATGAACTGCTGCTGAACCATTTGGAGCGACGACACAAAACCTGGGAGACATGTAGAGTGGGTAGAGAAGACTCATTGTACCAAATTTGGTGTCTCTGTGATTAATGGTTCAGGAGATATTGAACCGGGAAAAGCCAATATCGGGCACATTTTTTCCATTGCTGGCTATGGGGATATTTTGTTCAGTTGGTGTAGTTTATAAATTAACTGCTGCCGAACCATATGGAGCGGCGACACAAAACTTGGGAGACATGTAGAGTGGCTATAGAAGACCGACTGTACCAAATTTGGAGTCTCTGTGATTAATGGTTCAGGAGGTATTGAACCGGGAATAGCCAATATCGGGCACATTTTTCCATTGCTGGCTATGGGGATATTTTGTTCAGTTGATGTAGTTTAAAAATGAACTGCTGCTGAACCATATGGAGCGGCGACATAAAACCTGGGAGACATGTAGAGTGGGTAGAGAAGACTCTTTGTACCAAATTTGGTGTCTCTGTGATTAATGGTTCAGGAGATATTGAACCGGGAAAAGCCAATATCGGGCACATTTTTCCATTGCTGTCTATGGGGATATTTTGTTCAGTTGGTGTAGTTTAAAAATTAATTGCTGCCGAAGCATATGGAGCGGCGACACAAAACTTGGGAGACATGTAGAGTGGCTATAGAAGACCGACTGTACCAAATTTGGAGTCTCTGTGATTAATGGTTCAGGAGGTATTGAACCGGGAATAGCCAATATCGGGCACATTTTTCCATTGCTGGCTATGGGGATATTTTGTTCAGTTGATGTAGTTTAAAAATGAACTGCTGCTGAACCATATGGAGCGGCGACATAAAACCTGGGAGACATGTAGAGTGGGTAGAGAAGACTCTTTGTACAAAATTTGGTGTCTCTGTGATTAATGGTTCAGGAGATATTGAACCGGGAAAAGCCAATATCGGGCACATTTTTTCCATTGCTGGCTATGGGGATATTTTGTTCAGTTGGTGTAGTTTATAAATTAACTGCTGCCGAAGCATATGGAGCGGCGACACAAAACTTGGGAGACATGTAGAGTGGCTATAGAAGACCGACTGTACCAAATTTGGAGTCTCTGTGATTAATGGTTCAGGAGATATTGAACCGGGAAAAGCCAATATCGGGCACATTTTTTCCATTGCTGGCTATGGGGATATTTTGTTCAGTTGGTGTAGTTTAAAAATTAATTGCTGCCGAACCATATGGAGCGGCGACACAAAACTTGGGAGACATGTAGAGTGGCTATAGAAGACCGACTGTACCAAATTTGGAGTCTCTGTGATTAATGGTTCAGGAGATATTGAACCGGGAAAAGCCAATATCGGGCACATTTTTTCCATTGCTGGCTATGGGGATATTTTGTTCAGTTGGTGTAGTTTAAAAATTAATTGCTGCCGAAGCATATGGAGCGGCGACACAAAACTTGGGAAACGTGTAGAGTGGCTATAGAAGACCGACTGTACCAAATTTGGAGTCTCTGTGATTAATGGTTCAGGAGGTATTGAACCGGGAAAAGCCAATATCGGGCACATTTTTCCATTGCTGGCTATGGGGATATTTTGTTCAGTTGATGTAGTTTAAAAATGAACTGCTGCTGAACCATATGGAGCGGCGACACAAAACCTGGGAGACATGTAGAGTGGGTAGAGAAGACTCTTTGTACCAAATTTGGTGTCTCTGTGATTAATGGTTCAGGAGATATTGAACCGGGAAAAGCCAATATCGGGCACATTTTTCCATTGCTGTCTATGGGGATATTTTGTTCAGTTGGTGTAGTTTATAAATTAACTGCTGCCGAACCATATGGAGCGGCGACACAAAACTTTAAAGACACGTAGGGGGGCTAGTGAAGACCACGTGTGCCAAATTTGGAGTCTCTAACATTAATGGTTCAGGAGATATTGACTGAAACATATCCAATGAGCGAAATCTCGGAAGTCCTGGATGAGGTTAAATCCGCCTGACACGGCCGGGAGGGAGTTCCAGAAGCCCGGCAGTGGAGTGCTTGGCAGTCTCCTAGATGCAGTAAGCTAACTCATTTTTGAGGGCGGCGGGAAAGGTTGCTGCGGATATATAGGAGGATGCTTTTTCTTAGCGCCTCCACCATGGGACCTCACCGACGGGCACTTGACAGCTCCCTCTTGCGGGAAACATAGCGGTAAGAGGTCAGAAGGCTAGCCGGGCTCTGGTGCCACCTTGTGGGCATGAATTTAGGATATTTACCGGTCAATATCTCTGGAGCCATAAGTCTTAGGAACTTGAAACTTGATAGAGTGGGACACCTTAACCTATTACATGTATTTGCCAAGTATGCTGTCCATGGCACCAGAGGGTTCAGGAGATATTGAACCGGGAAAAGCCAATATCGGGCACATTTTTCCATTGCTGGCTATGGGGATATTTTGTTCAGTTGATGTAGTTTAAAAATGAACTGCTGCTGAACCATTTGGAGCGACGACACAAAACCTGGGAGACATGTAGAGTGGGTAGAGAAGACTCATTGTACCAAATTTGGTGTCTCTGTGATTAATGGTTCAGGAGATATTGAACCGGGAAAAGCCAATATCGGGCACATTTTTTCCATTGCTGGCTATGGGGATATTTTGTTCAGTTGGTGTAGTTTATAAATTAACTGCTGCCGAACCATATGGAGCGGCGACACAAAACTTGGGAGACATGTAGAGTGGCTATAGAAGACCGACTGTACCAAATTTGGAGTCTCTGTGATTAATGGTTCAGGAGGTATTGAACCGGGAATAGCCAATATCGGGCACATTTTTCCATTGCTGGCTATGGGGATATTTTGTTCAGTTGATGTAGTTTAAAAATGAACTGCTGCTGAACCATATGGAGCGGCGACATAAAACCTGGGAGACATGTAGAGTGGGTAGAGAAGACTCTTTGTACCAAATTTGGTGTCTCTGTGATTAATGGTTCAGGAGATATTGAACCGGGAAAAGCCAATATCGGGCACATTTTTCCATTGCTGTCTATGGGGATATTTTGTTCAGTTGGTGTAGTTTAAAAATTAATTGCTGCCGAAGCATATGGAGCGGCGACACAAAACCTGGGAGACATGTAGAGTGGGTAGAGAAGACTCTTTGTACAAAATTTGGTGTCTCTGTGATTAATGGTTCAGGAGATATTGAACCGGGAAAAGCCAATATCGGGCACATTTTTTCCATTGCTGGCTATGGGGATATTTTGTTCAGTTGGTGTAGTTTATAAATTAACTGCTGCCGAACCATATGGAGCGGCGACACAAAACTTGGGAGACATGTAGAGTGGCTATAGAAGACCGACTGTACCAAATTTGGAGTCTCTGTGATTAATGGTTCAGGAGATATTGAACCGGGAAAAGCCAATATCGGGCACATTTTTTCCATTGCTGGCTATGGGGATATTTTGTTCAGTTGGTGTAGTTTAAAAATTAATTGCTGCCGAACCATATGGAGCGGCGACACAAAACTTGGGAGACATGTAGAGTGGCTATAGAAGACCGACTGTACCAAATTTGGAGTCTCTGTGATTAATGGTTCAGGAGATATTGAACCGGGAAAAGCCAATATCGGGCACATTTTTTCCATTGCTGGCTATGGGGATATTTTGTTCAGTTGGTGTAGTTTAAAAATTAATTGCTGCCGAAGCATATGGAGCGGCGACACAAAACTTGGGAAACGTGTAGAGTGGCTATAGAAGACCGACTGTACCAAATTTGGAGTCTCTGTGATTAATGGTTCAGGAGGTATTGAACCGGGAAAAGCCAATATCGGGCACATTTTTCCATTGCTGGCTATGGGGATATTTTGTTCAGTTGATGTAGTTTAAAAATGAACTGCTGCTGAACCATATGGAGCGGCGACACAAAACCTGGGAGACATGTAGAGTGGGTAGAGAAGACTCTTTGTACCAAATTTGGTGTCTCTGTGATTAATGGTTCAGGAGATATTGAACCGGGAAAAGCCAATATCGGGCACATTTTTCCATTGCTGTCTATGGGGATATTTTGTTCAGTTGGTGTAGTTTATAAATTAACTGCTGCCGAACCATATGGAGCGGCGACACAAAACTTTAAAGACACGTAGGGGGGCTAGTGAAGACCACGTGTGCCAAATTTGGAGTCTCTAACATTAATGGTTCAGGAGATATTGACTGAAACATATCCAATGAGCGAAATCTCGGAAGTCCTGGATGAGGTTAAATCCGCCTGACACGGCCGGGAGGGAGTTCCAGAAGCCCGGCAGTGGAGTGCTTGGCAGTCCCCTAGATGCAGTAAGCTAACTCATTTTTGAGGGCGGCGGGAAAGGTTGCTGCGGATATATAGGAGGATGCTTTTTCTTAGCGCCTCCACCATGGGACCTCACCGACGGGCACTTGACAGCTCCCTCTTGCGGGAAACATAGCGGTAAGAGGTCAGAAGGCTAGCCGGGCTCTGGTGCCACCTTGTGGGCATGAATTTAGGATATTTACCGGTCAATATCTCTGGAGCCATAAGTCTTAGGAACTTGAAACTTGATAGAGTGGGACACCTTAACCTATTACATGTATTTGCCAAGTATGCTGTCCATGGCACCAGAGGGTTCAGGAGATATTGAACCGGGAAAAGCCAATATCGGGCACATTTTACCATTGCTGGCTATGGGGATTTTTTGTTCAGATGGTGTAGTTTAAAAATTAACTGCTGCCGAACCATATGGAGCGACGACACAAAACTTGGGAGACATATAGAGTGGGTAGAGAAGACTCATTGTACCAAATTTGGTGTCTCTGTGATTAATGGTTCAGGAGATATTGAACCGGGAAAAGCCAATATCGGGCACATTTTTTCCATTGCTGGCTATGGGGATATTTTGTTCAGTTGGTGTAGTTTAAAAATTAATTGCTGCCGAAGCATATGGAGCGGCGACACAAAACTTGGGAGACATGTAGAGTGGCTATAGAAGACCGACTGTACCAAATTTGGAGTCTCTGTGATTAATGGTTCAGGAGGTATTGAACCGGGAAAAGCCAATATCGGGCACATTTTTTCCATTGCTGGCTATGGGGATATTTTGTTCAGTTGGTGTAGTTTATAAATTAACTGCTGCCGAACCATATGGAGCGGCGACACAAAACTTTAAAGACACGTAGGGGGGCTAGTGAAGACCACGTGTGCCAAATTTGGAGTCTCTAACATTAATGGTTCAGGAGATATTGACTGAAACATATCCAATGAGCGAAATCTCGGAAGTCCTGGATGAGGTTAAATCCGCCTGACACGGCCGGGAGGGAGTTCCAGAAGCCCGGCAGTGGAGTGCTTGGCAGTCCCCTAGATGCAGTAAGCTAACTCATTTTTGAGGGCGGCGGGAAAGGTTGCTGCGGATATATAGGAGGATGCTTTTTCTTAGCGCCTCCACCATGGGACCTCACCGACGGGCACTTGACAGCTCCACCTTGCGGGAAACATAGCGGTAAGAGGTCAGAAGGCTAGCCGGGCTCTGGTGCCACCTTGTGGGCATGAATTTAGGATATTTACCGGTCAATATCTCTGGAGCCATAAGTCTTAGGAACTTGAAACTTGATAGAGTGGGACACCTTAACCTATTACATGTATTTGCCAAGTATGCTGTCCATGGCACCAGAGGGTTCAGGAGATATTTAACCAGGAAAAGCCAATATCGGGCACATTTTTCCATTGCTGGCTATGGGGATATTTTGTTCAGATGGTGTAGTTTAAAAATTAACTGCTGCCGAACCATATGGAGCGACGACACAAAACTTGGGAGACATGTAGAGTGGGTAGAGAAGACTCATTGTACCAAATTTGGTGTCTCTGTGATTAATGGTTCAGGAGATATTGAACCGGGAAAAGCCAATATCGGGCACATTTTTCCATTGCTGGCTATGGGGATATTTTGTTCAGTTGGTGTAGTTTATAAATTAACTGCTGCCGAACCATATGGGGCGGCGACACAAAACTTTAAAGACACGTAGGGGGGCTAGTGAAGACCACGTGTGCCAAATTTGGAGTATCTAACATTAATGGTTCAGGAGATATTGACTGAAACATATCCAATGAGCGAAATTTTGGAAGTCCTGGATGAGGTTAAATCCGCCTGACACGGCCGGGAGGGAGTTCCAGAAGCCCGGCAGTGGAGTGCTTGGCAGTCCCCTAGATGCAGTAAGCTAACTCATTTTTGAGGGCGGCGGGAAAGGTTGCTGCGGATATATAGGAGGATGCTTTTTCTTAGCGCCTCCACCATGGGACCTCACCGACGGGCACTTGACAGCTCCCCCTTGCGGGAAACATAGCGGTAAGTGGTCAGAAGGCTAGCCGGGCTCTGGTGCCACCTTGTGGGCATGAATTTAGGATATTTACCGGTCAATATCTCTGGAGCCATAAGTCTTAGGAACTTGAAACTTGATAGAGTGGGACACCTTAACCTATTACATGTATTTGCCAAGTATGCTGTCCATGGCACCAGAGGGTTCAGGAGATATTGAACCAGGAAAAGCCAATATCGGGCACATTTTTCCATTGCTGGCTATGGGGATATTTTGTTCAGTTGATGTAGTTTAAAAATGAACTGCTGCTGAACCATATGGAGCGGCGACATAAAACCTGGGAGACATGTAGAGTGGGTAGAGAAGACTCTTTGTACCAAATTTGGTGTCTCTGTGATTAATGGTTCAGGAGATATTGAACCGGGAAAAGCCAATATCGGGCACATTTTTCCATTGCTGGCTATGGGGATATTTTGTTCAGTTGGTGTAGTTTAAAAATTAATTGCTGCCGAAGCATATGGAGCGGCGACACAAAACTTGGGAGACGTGTAGAGTGGCTATAGAAGACCGACTGTACCAAATTTGGAGTCTCTGAGATGAATGGTTCAGGAGATATTGAACCGGGAAAAGCCAATATCGGGCACATTTTTTCCATTGCTGGCTATGGGGATATTTTGTTCAGTTGGTGTAGTTTATAAATTAACTGCTGCCGAACCATATGGAGCGGCGACACAAAACTTGGGAGACATGTAGAGTGGCTATAGAAGACCGACTGTACCAAATTTGGAGTCTCTGTGATTAATGGTTCAGGAGGTATTGAACCGGGAAAAGCCAATATCGGGCACATTTTTCCATTGCTGGCTATGGGGATATTTTGTTCAGTTGATGTAGTTTAAAAATGAACTGCTGCTGAACCATATGGAGCGGCGACACAAAACCTGGGAGACATGTAGAGTGGGTAGAGAAGACTCTTTGTACCAAATTTGGTGTCTCTGTGATTAATGGTTCAGGAGATATTGAACCGGGAAAAGCCAATATCGGGCACATTTTTTCCATTGCTGGCTATGGGGATATTTTGTTCAGTTGGTGTAGTTTATAAATTAACTGCTGCCGAACCATATGGAGCGGCGACACAAAACTTGGGAGACATGTAGAGTGGCTATAGAAGACCGACTGTACCAAATTTGGAGTCTCTGTGATTAATGGTTCAGGAGATATTGAACCGGGAAAAGCCAATATCGGGCACATTTTTTCCATTGCTGGCTATGGGGATATTTTGTTCAGTTGGTGTAGTTTAAAAATTAATTACTGCCGAAGCATATGGAGCGGCGACACAAAACTTGGGAGACATGTAGAGTGGCTATAGAAGACCGACTGTACCAAATTTGGAGTCTCTGAGATTAATGGTTCAGGAGATATTGAACCGGGAAAAGCCAATATCGGGCACATTTTTTCCATTGCTGGCTATGGGGATATTTTGTTCAGTTGGTGTAGTTTATAAATTAACTGCTGCCGAACCATATGGAGCGGCGACACAAAACTTTAAAGACACGTAGGGGGGGCTAGTGAAGACCACGTGTGCCAAATTTGGAGTCTCTAACATTAATGGTTCAGGAGATATTGACTGAAACATATCCAATGAGCGAAATCTCGGAAGTCCTGGATGAGGTTAAATCCGCCTGACACGGCCGGGAGGGAGTTCCAGAAGCCCGGCAGTGGAGTGCTTGGCAGTCCCCTAGATGCAGTAAGCTAACTCATTTTTGAGGGCGGCGGGAAAGGTTGCTGCGGATATATAGGAGGATGCTTTTTCTTAGCGCCTCCACCATGGGACCTCACCGACGGGCACTTGACAGCTCCCCCTTGCGGGAAACATAGCGGTAAGAGGTCAGAAGGCTAGCCGGGCTCTGGTGCCACCTTGTGGGCATGAATTTAGGATATTTACCGGTCAATATCTCTGGAGCCATAAGTCTTAGGAACTTGAAATTTGATAGAGTGGGACACCTTAACCTATTACATGTATTTGCCAAGTATGCTGTCCATGGCACCAGAGGGTTCAGGAGATATTGAACCGGGAAAAGCCAATATCGGGCACATTTTTTCCATTGCTGGCTATGGGGATATTTTGTTCAGTTGGTGTAGTTTATAAATTAACTGCTGCCGAACCATATGGAGCGGCGACACAAAACTTTAAAGACACGTAGGGGGGCTAGTGAAGACCACGTGTGCCAAATTTGGAGTCTCTAACATTAATGGTTCAGGAGATATTGACTGAAACATATCCAATGAGCGAAATCTCGGAAGTCCTGGATGAGGTTAAATCCGCCTGACACGGCCGGGAGGGAGTTCCAGAAGCCCGGCAGTGGAGTGCTTGGCAGTCCCCTAGATGCAGTAAGCTAACTCATTTTTGAGGGCGGCGGGAAAGGTTGCTGCGGATATATAGGAGGATGCTTTTTCTTAGCGCCTCCACCATGGGACCTCACCGACGGGCACTTGACAGCTCCCCCTTGCGGGAAACATAGCGGTAAGAGGTCAGAAGGCTAGCCGGGCTCTGGTGCCACCTTGTGGGCATGAATTTAGGATATTTACCGGTCAATATCTCTGGAGCCATAAGTCTTAGGAACTTGAAATTTGATAGAGTGGGACACCTTAACCTATTACATGTATTTGCCAAGTATGCTGTCCATGGCACCAGAGGGTTCAGGAGATATTGAACCGGGAAAAGCCAATATCGGGCACATTTTACCATTGCTGGCTATGGGGATATTTTGTTCAGATGGTGTAGTTTAAAAATTAACTGCTGCCGAACCATATGGAGCGACGACACAAAACTTGGGAGACATGTAGAGTGGGTAGAGAAGACTCATTGTACCAAATTTGGTGTCTCTGTGATTAATGGTTCAGGAGATATTGAACCGGGAAAAGCCAATATCGGGCACATTTTTTCCATTGCTGGCTATGGGGATATTTTGTTCAGTTGGTGTAGTTTAAAAATTAATTGCTGCCGAAGCATATGGAGCGGCGACACAAAACTTGGGAGACATGTAGAGTGGCTATAGAAGACCGACTGTACCAAATTTGGAGTCTCTGTGATTAATGGTTCAGGAGGTATTGAACCGGGAAAAGCCAATATCGGGCACATTTTTTCCATTGCTGGCTATGGGGATATTTTGTTCAGTTGGTGTAGTTTATAAATTAACTGCTGCCGAACCATATGGAGCGGCGACACAAAACTTTAAAGACACGTAGGGGGGCTAGTGAAGACCACGTGTGCCAAATTTGGAGTCTCTAACATTAATGGTTCAGGAGATATTGACTGAAACATATCCAATGAGCGAAATCTCGGAAGTCCTGGATGAGGTTAAATCCGCCTGACACGGCCGGGAGGGAGTTCCAGAAGCCCGGCAGTGGAGTGCTTGGCAGTCCCCTAGATGCAGTAAGCTAACTCATTTTTGAGGGCGGCGGGAAAGGTTGCTGCGGATATATAGGAGGATGCTTTTTCTTAGCGCCTCCACCATGGGACCTCACCGACGGGCACTTGACAGCTCCACCTTGCGGGAAACATAGCGGTAAGAGGTCAGAAGGCTAGCCGGGCTCTGGTGCCACCTTGTGGGCATGAATTTAGGATATTTACCGGTCAATATCTCTGGAGCCATAAGTCTTAGGAACTTGAAACTTGATAGAGTGGGACACCTTAACCTATTACATGTATTTGCCAAGTATGCTGTCCATGGCACCAGAGGGTTCAGGAGATATTGAACCAGGAAAAGCCAATATCGGGCACATTTTTCCATTGCTGGCTATGGGGATATTTTGTTCAGATGGTGTAGTTTAAAAATTAACTGCTGCCGAACCATATGGAGCGACGACACAAAACTTGGGAGACATGTAGAGTGGGTAGAGAAGACTCATTGTACCAAATTTGGTGTCTCTGTGATTAATGGTTCAGGAGATATTGAACCGGGAAAAGCCAATATCGGGCACATTTTTCCATTGCTGGCTATGGGGATATTTTGTTCAGTTGGTGTAGTTTAAAAATTATTTGCTGCCGAAGCATATGGAGCGGCGACACAAAACTTGGGAGACGTGTAGAGTGGCTATAGAAGACCGACTGTACCAAATTTGGAGTCTCTGAGATTAATGGTTCAGGAGATATTGAACCGGGAAAAGTCAATATCGGGAACATTTTTTCCATTGCTGGCTATGGGGACATTTTGTTCAGTTGGTGTAGTTTATAAATTAACTGCTGCCGAACCATATGGAGCGGCGACACAAAACTTTAAAGACACGTAGGGGGGCTAGTGAAGACCACGTGTGCCAAATTTGGAGTCTCTAACATTAATGGTTCAGGAGATATTGACTGAAACATATCCAATGAGCGAAATCTCGGAAGTCCTGGATGAGGTTAAATCCGCCTGACACGGCCGGGAGGGAGTTCCAGAAGCCCGGCAGTGGAGTGCTTGGCAGTCCCCTAGATGCAGTAAGCTAACTCATTTTTGAGGGCGGCGGGAAAGGTTGCTGCGGATATATAGGAGGATGCTTTTTCTTAGCGCCTCCACCATGGGACCTCACCGACGGGCACTTGACAGCTCCCCCTTGCGGGAAACATAGCGGTAAGAGGTCAGAAGGCTAGCCGGGCTCTGGTGCCACCTTGTGGGCATGAATTTAGGATATTTACCGGTCAATATCTCTGGAGCCATAAGTCTTAGGAACTTGAAACTTGATAGAGTGGGACACCTTAACCTATTACATGTATTTGCCAAGTATGCTGTCCATGGCACCAGAGGGTTCAGGAGATATTGAACCAGGAAAAGCCAATATCGGGCACATTTTTCCATTGCTGGCTATGGGGATATTTTGTTCAGTTGATGTAGTTTAAAAATGAACTGCTGCTGAACCATATGGAGCGGCGACATAAAACCTGGGAGACATGTAGAGTGGGTAGAGAAGACTCTTTGTACCAAATTTGGTGTCTCTGTGATTAATGGTTCAGGAGATATTGAACCGGGAAAAGCCAATATCGGGCACATTTTTCCATTGCTGGCTATGGGGATATTTTGTTCAGTTGGTGTAGTTTAAAAATTAATTGCTGCCGAAGCATATGGAGCGGCGACACAAAACTTGGGAGACGTGTAGAGTGGCTATAGAAGACCGACTGTACCAAATTTGGAGTCTCTGAGATGAATGGTTCAGGAGATATTGAACCGGGAAAAGCCAATATCGGGCATATTTTTTCCATTGCTGGCTATGGGGATATTTTGTTCAGTTGGTGTAGTTTATAAATTAACTGCTGCCGAACCATATGGAGCGGCGACACAAAACTTGGGAGACATGTAGAGTGGCTATAGAAGACCGACTGTACCAAATTTGGAGTCTCTGTGATTAATGGTTCAGGAGGTATTGAACCGGGAAAAGCCAATATCGGGCACATTTTTCCATTGCTGGCTATGGGGATATTTTGTTCAGTTGATGTAGTTTAAAAATGAACTGCTGCTGAACCATATGGAGCGGCGACACAAAACTTGGGAGACATGTAGAGTGGCTATAGAAGACCGACTGTACCAAATTTGGAGTCTCTGAGATTAATGGTTCAGGAGATATTGAACCGGGAAAAGCCAATATCGGGCACATTTTTTCCATTGCTGTCTATGGGGATATTTTGTTCAGTTGGTGTAGTTTAAAAATTAATTGCTGCCGAAGCATATGGAGCGGCGACACAAAACTTGGGAGACATGTAGAGTGGCTATAGAAGACCGACTGTACCAAATTTGGAGTCTCTGAGATTAATGGTTCAGGAGATATTGAACCGGGAAAAGCCAATATCGGGCACATTTTTTCCATTGCTGGCTATGGGGATATTTTGTTCAGTTGGTGTAGTTTATAAATTAACTGCTGCCGAACCATATGGAGCGGCGACAAAAAACTTGGGAGACATGTAGAGTGGCTATAGAAGACCGACTGTACCAAATTTGGAGTCTCTGTGATTAATGGTTCAGGAGGTATTGAACCGGGAAAAGCCAATATCGGGCACATTTTTCCATTGCTGGCCATGGGGATATTTTGTTCAGTTGATGTAGTTTAAAAATGAACTGCTGCTGAACCATATGGAGCGGCGACACAAAACCTGGGAGACATATAGAGTGGGTAGAGAAGACTCTTTGTACCAAATTTGGTGTCTCTGTGATTAATGGTTCAGGAGATATTGAACCGGGAAAAGCCAATATCGGGCACATTTTTTCCATTGCTGGCTATGGGGATATTTTGTTCAGTTGGTGTAGTTTAAAAATTAATTGCTGCCGAAGCATATGGAGCGGCGACACAAAACTTGGGAGACATGTAGAGTGGCTATAGAAGACCGACTGTACCAAATTTGGAGTCTCTGTGATTAATGGTTCAGGAGGTATTGAACCGGGAAAAGCCAATATCGGGCACATTTTTTCCATTGCTGGCTATGGGGATATTTTGTTCAGTTGGTGTAGTTTATAAATTAACTGCTGCCGAACCATATGGAGCGGCGACACAAAACTTTAAAGACACGTAGGGGGGCTAGTGAAGACCACGTGTGCCAAATTTGGAGTCTCTAACATTAATGGTTCAGGAGATATTGACTGAAACATATCCAATGAGCGAAATCTCGGAAGTCCTGGATGAGGTTAAATCCGCCTGACACGGCCGGGAGGGAGTTCCAGAAGCCCGGCAGTGGAGTGCTTGGCAGTCCCCTAGATGCAGTAAGCTAACTCATTTTTGAGGGCGGCGGGAAAGGTTGCTGCGGATATATAGGAGGATGCTTTTTCTTAGCGCCTCCACCATGGGACCTCACCGACGGGCACTTGACAGCTCCCCCTTGCGGGAAACATAGCGGTAAGAGGTCAGAAGGCTAGCCGGGCTCTGGTGCCACCTTGTGGGCATGAATTTAGGATATTTACCGGTCAATATCTCTGGAGCCATAAGTCTTAGGAACTTGAAACTTGATAGAGTGGGACACCTTAACCTATTACATGTATTTGCCAAGTATGCTGTCCATGGCACCAGAGGGTTCAGGAGATATTGAACCGGGAAAAGCCAATATCGGGCACATTTTACCATTGCTGGCTATGGGGATATTTTGTTCAGATGGTGTAGTTTAAAAATTAACTGCTGCCGAACCATATGGAGCGACGACACAAAACTTGGGAGACATGTAGAGTGGGTAGAGAAGACTCATTGTACCAAATTTGGTGTCTCTGTGATTAATGGTTCAGGAGATATTGAACCGGGAAAAGCCAATATCGGGCACATTTTTTCCATTGCTGGCTATGGGGATATTTTGTTCAGTTGGTGTAGTTTAAAAATTAATTGCTGCCGAAGCATATGGAGCGGCGACACAAAACTTGGGAGACATGTAGAGTGGCTATAGAAGACCGACTGTACCAAATTTGGAGTCTCTGTGATTAATGGTTCAGGAGGTATTGAACCGGGAAAAGCCAATATCGGGCACATTTTTTCCATTGCTGGCTATGGGGATATTTTGTTCAGTTGGTGTAGTTTATAAATTAACTGCTGCCGAACCATATGGAGCGGCGACACAAAACTTTAAAGACACGTAGGGGGGCTAGTGAAGACCACGTGTGCCAAATTTGGAGTCTCTAACATTAATGGTTCAGGAGATATTGACTGAAACATATCCAATGAGCGAAATCTCGGAAGTCCTGGATGAGGTTAAATCCGCCTGACACGGCCGGGAGGGAGTTCCAGAAGCCCGGCAGTGGAGTGCTTGGCAGTCCCCTAGATGCAGTAAGCTAACTCATTTTTGAGGGCGGCGGGAAAGGTTGCTGCGGATATATAGGAGGATGCTTTTTCTTAGCGCCTCCACCATGGGACCTCACCGACGGGCACTTGACAGCTCCACCTTGCGGGAAACATAGCGGTAAGAGGTCAGAAGGCTAGCCGGGCTCTGGTGCCACCTTGTGGGCATGAATTTAGGATATTTACCGGTCAATATCTCTGGAGCCATAAGTCTTAGGAACTTGAAACTTGATAGAGTGGGACACCTTAACCTATTACATGTATTTGCCAAGTATGCTGTCCATGGCACCAGAGGGTTCAGGAGATATTGAACCAGGAAAAGCCAATATCGGGCACATTTTTCCATTGCTGGCTATGGGGATATTTTGTTCAGTTGATGTAGTTTAAAAATGAACTGCTGCTGAACCATATGGAGCGGCGACACAAAACCTGGGAGACATGTAGAGTGGGTAGAGAAGACTCATTGTACCAAATTTGGTGTCTCTGTGATTAATGGTTCAGGAGATATTGAACCGGGAAAAGCCAATATCGGGCACATTTTTCCATTGCTGGCTATGGGGATATTTTGTTCAGTTGGTGTAGTTTAAAAATTAATTGCTGCCGAAGCATATGGAGCGGCGACACAAAACTTGGGAGACATGTAGAGTGGCTATAGAAGACCGACTGTACCAAATTTGGAGTCTATGTGATTAATGGTTCAGGAGGTATTGAACCGGGAAAAGCCAATATCGGGCACATTTTTTCCATTGCTGGCTATGGGGATATTTTGTTCAGTTGGTGTAGTTTATAAATTAACTGCTGCCGAACCATATGGAGCGGCGACACAAAACTTTAAAGACACGTAGGGGGGCTAGTGAAGACCACGTGTGCCAAATTTGGAGTCTCTAACATTAATGGTTCAGGAGATATTGACTGAAACATATCCAATGAGCGAAATCTCGGAAGTCCTGGATGAGGTTAAATCCGCCTGACACGGCCGGGAGGGAGTTCCAGAAGCCCGGCAGTGGAGTGCTTGGCAGTCCCCTAGATGCAGTAAGCTAACTCATTTTTGAGGGCGGCGGGAAAGGTTGCTGCGGATATATAGGAGGATGCTTTTTCTTAGCGCCTCCACCATGGGACCTCACCGACGGGCACTTGACAGCTCCACCTTGCGGGAAACATAGCGGTAAGAGGTCAGAAGGCTAGCCGGGCTCTGGTGCCACCTTGTGGGCATGAATTTAGGATATTTACCGGTCAATATCTCTGGAGCCATAAGTCTTAGGAACTTGAAACTTGATAGAGTGGGACACCTTAACCTATTACATGTATTTGCCAAGTATGCTGTCCATGGCACCAGAGGGTTCAGGAGATATTGAACCAGGAAAAGCCAATATCGGGCACATTTTTCCATTGCTGGCTATGGGGATATTTTGTTCAGTTGATGTAGTTTAAAAATGAACTGCTGCTGAACCATATGGAGCGGCGACACAAAACCTGGGAGACATGTAGAGTGGGTAGAGAAGACTCATTGTACCAAATTTGGTGTCTCTGTGATTAATGGTTCAGGAGATATTGAACCGGGAAAAGCCAATATCGGGCACATTTTTCCATTGCTGGCTATGGGGATATTTTGTTCAGTTGGTGTAGTTTAAAAATTAATTGCTGCCGAAGCATATGGAGCGGCGACACAAAACTTGGGAGACGTGTAGAGTGGCTATAGAAGACCGACTGTACCAAATTTGGAGTCTCTGTGATTAATGGTTCAGGAGATATTTAACCGGGAAAAGCCAATATCGGGCACATTTTTTCCATTGCTGGCTATGGGGATATTTTGTTCAGTTGGTGTAGTTTATAAATTAACTGCTGCCGAACCATATGGAGCGGCGACACAAAACTTGGGAGACATGTAGAGTGGCTATAGAAGACCAACTGTACCAAATTTGGAGTCTCTGTAATTAATGGTTCAGGAGGTATTGAACCGGGAAAAGCCAATATCGGGCACATTTTTCCATTGCTGGCTATGGGGATATTTTGTTCAGTTGATGTAGTTTAAAAATGAACTGCTGCTGAACCATATGGAGCGGCGACACAAAACCTGGGAGACATGTAGAGTGGGTAGAGAAGACTCATAGTACCAAATTTGGTGTCTCTGTGATTAATGGTTCAGGAGATATTGAACCGGGAAAAGCCAATATCGGGCACATTTTACCATTGCTGGCTATGGGGATATTTTGTTCAGTTGGTGTAGTTTAAAAATGAATTGCTGCCGAAGCATATGGAGCGACGACACAAAACTTGGGAGACATGTAGAGTGGGTAGAGAAGACTCATTGTACCAAATTTGGTGTCTCTGTGATTAATGGTTCAGGAGATATTGAACCGGGAAAAGCCAACATCGGGCACATTTTTCCATTGCTGGCTATGGGGATATTTTGTTCAGTTGGTGTAGTTTAAAAATGAATTGCTGCCGAACCATATGCAGCGGCGACACAAAACTTGGGAGACATGTAGTGTGGCTATAGAAGACCGACTGTACCAAATTTGGAGTCTCTGTGATTAATGGTTCAGGAGATATTGAACCGGGAAAAGCCAATATCGGGCACATTTTTTCCATTGCTGGCTATGGGGATATTTTGTTCAGTTGGTGTAGTTTATAAATTAACTGCTGCCGAACCATATGGAGCGGCGACACAAAACTTTGGGAGACATGTAGAGTGGGTAGAGAAGACTCATTGTACCAAATTTGGTGTCTCTGTGATTAATGGTTCAGGAGATATTGAACCGGGAAAAGCCCATATCGGGCACATTTTACCATTGCTGGCTATGGGGATATTTTGTCCAGTTGGTGTAGTTTAAAAATTAACTGCTGCCGAACCATATGGAACGGCGACACAAAACTTGGGAGACATGTAGAGTGGGTATAGAAGACTGACTGTACCAAATTTGGAGTCTCTGTGATTAATGGTTCAGGAGATATTGAATCGGTAAAAGCCAATATTGGGCGACATTTTACCATTGCTGTCTATGGGGATATTTTGTTCAGTTGGTGTATTTAAAAAAAAAAAAAACTGCTGCCGAACCATATATAGCGGCGACACAAAACTTTAAAGACACGTAGGGGGGCTAGTGAAGACCACGTGTGCCAAATTTGGAGTCTCTAACATTAATGGTTCAGGAGATATTGACTGAAACGTATCCAATGAGCGAAATTTCGGAAGTCCTGGATGAGGTTAAATCCGCCTGACACGGCCGGGAGGGAGTTCCAGAAGCCCGGCAGTGGAGTGCTTGGTTGTCCCCTAGATGCAGTAAGCTAACTCATTTTTGAGGGCGGCGGGAAAGATTGCTGCGGATATATAGGAGGATGCATAATTGAGTGTGCTACATAGCCTAAGTCTGGAAAGTTGTACACACAGCCTGGCCATTGCAGTGGTTTGACACGTCACACTTTTTGTCCAGGGTTGAGTGTGCTACATAACCTAAGTCTGGAAAGTACTGGGGTTGTGTACACACACAGCCTGGCTTACCACACCGTTGGTAACTCCACCATGGCCGGTCCCAAGTCCGTGCTGAGAAAGGAGGAGGGTAGATTTGAAGGGAAAGGGCCAGTAGTACATACCCTAAGTCTCTAAAGGAGTACTGGGGTTGTACACACAGCCTGGCCACTGTAGTGGTTTGGCACTTGTCAATTTTTTTGTCCAGGATTGAGCGTGCTACATAGCCTAAGTCTGGAAAGTACTGGGGTTGTACACACACAGCCTGGCTTACCACACCGTTGGTAACTCCACCATGGCCGGTCCCAAGTCCGTGCTGAGAAAGGAGGAGGGTAGATTTGAAGGGAAAGGGCCAGTAGTACATACCCTAGGTCTCTAAAGGAGTACTGGGGTTGTATACACAGCCTGGCCATTGCAGTAGTTTGACACGTCACACTTTTTGTCCAGGATTGAGTGTGCTACATAATCTAAGTCTGGAAAGTACTGGGGTTGTGTACACACACAGCCTGGCTTACCACACCGTTGGTAACTCCACCATGGCCGGTCCCAAGTCCGTGCTGAGAAAGGAGGAGGGTCAATAACCATTGTTCAATGAGCTTTTAGGCAGTTATCTGTGCAAAGGGCTAAAAAGAGATTGTACAGTCCACTTTAGGACTACATTACATGACAGTAATGTTTACTGTACATCTTTTCTCTGCTGTCCTGTCTGGTGTGCGTAGTCTCTACTGTAAAGTGTGGGAAGAGGGTATACCCCTTTACGGAGGACAGACAGCAGTACCTGTTCGCTCAGTGTGATGAATTGTCTGGAAGACCTTACAGTTAGAAAACATACACATGAGGGAACACAAACTTATTTTTTTTTGTCCAGGATTGAGTGTGCTACATAACCTAAGTCTGGAAAGTACTGGGGTTGTGTACACACACAGCCTGGCTTACCACACCGTTGGTAACTCCACCATGGCCGGTCCCAAGTCCGTGCTGAGAAAGGAGGAGGGTAGATTTGAAGGGAAAGGGCCAGTAGTACATACCCTAAGTCTCTAAAGGAGTACTGGGGTTGTACACACAGCCTGGCCACTGTAGTGGTTTGGCACTTGTCAATTTTTTTGTCCAGGATTGAGCGTGCTACATAGCCTAAGTCTGGAAAGTACTGGGGTTGTACACACACAGCCTGGCTTACCACACCGTTGGTAACTCCACCATGGCCGGTCCCAAGTCCGTGCTGAGAAAGGAGGAGGGTAGATTTGAAGGGAAAGGGCCAGTAGTACATACCCTAAGTCTCTAAAGGAGTACTGGGGTTGTACACACAGCCTGGCCACTGCAGTGGTTTGACACGTCACACTTTTTGTCCAGGGTTGAGTGTGCTACATAACCTAAGTCTGGAAAGTACTGGGGTTGTGTACACACACAGCCTGGCTTACCACACCGTTGGTAACTCCACCATGGCCGGTCCCAAGTCCGTGCTGAGAAAGGAGGAGGGTAGATTTGAAGGGAAAGGGCCAGTAGTACATACCCTAAGTCTCTAAAGGAGTACTGGGGTTGTACACACAGCCTGGCCACTGTAGTGGTTTGGCACTTGTCAATTTTTTTGTCCAGGATTGAGCGTGCTACATAGCCTAAGTCTGGAAAGTACTGGGGTTGTACACACACAGCCTGGCTTACCACACCGTTGGTAACTCCACCATGGCCGGTCCCAAGTCCGTGCTGAGAAAGGAGGAGGGTAGATTTGAAGGGAAAGGGCCAGTAGTACATACCCTAAGTCTCTAAAGGAGTACTGGGGTTGTACACACAGCCTGGCCACTGCAGTGGTTTGACACGTCACACTTTTTGTTCAGGATTGAGTGTGCTACATAACCTAAGTCTGGAAAGTACTGGGGTTGTGTACACACACAGCTTGGCTTACCACACCGTTGGTAACTCCACCATGGCCGGTCCCAAGTCCGTGCTGAGAAAGGAGGAGTGTCAATAACCATTGTTCAATGAGCTTTTAGGCAGTTATCTGTGCAAAGGGCTAAAAAGAGATTGTACAGTCCACTTTAGGACTACATTACATGACAGTAATGTTTACTGTACATCTTTTCTCTGCTGTCCTGTCTGGTGTGCGTAGTCTCTACTGTAAAGTGTGGGAAGAGGGTATACCCCTTTACGGAGGACAGACAGCAGTACCTGTTCGCTCAGTGTGATGAATTGTCTGGAAGACCTTACAGTTAGAAAACATACACATGAGGGAACACAAACTTATTTTTTTTTGTCCAGGATTGAGTGTGCTACATAACCTAAGTCTGGAAAGTACTGGGGTTGTGTACACACACAGCCTGGCTTACCACACCGTTGGTAACTCCACCATGGCCGGTCCCAAGTCCGTGCTGAGAAAGGAGGAGGGTAGATTTGAAGGGAAAGGGCCAGTAGTACATACCCTAAGTCTCTAAAGGAGTACTGGGGTTGTACACACAGCCTGGCCACTGTAGTGGTTTGGCACTTGTCAATTTTTTGTCCAGGATTGAGCGTGCTACATAGCCTAAGTCTGGAAAGTACTGGGGTTGTACACACACAGCCTGGCTTACCACACCGTTGGTAACTCCACCATGGCCGGTCCCAAGTCCGTGCTGAGAAAGGAGGAGGGTAGATTTGAAGGGAAAGGGCCAGTAGTACATACCCTAGGTCTCTAAAGGAGTACTGGGGTTGTATACACAGCCTGGCCATTGCAGTAGTTTGACACGTCACACTTTTTGTCCAGGATTGAGTGTGCTACATAATCTAAGTCTGGAAAGTACTGGGGTTGTGTACACACACAGCCTGGCTTACCACACCATTGGTAACTCCACCATGGCCGGTCCCAAGTCCGTGCTGAGAAAGGAGGAGGGTCAATAACCATTGTTCAATGAGCTTTTAGGCAGTTATCTGTGCAAAGGGCTAAAAAGAGATTGTACAGTCCACTTTAGGACTACATTACATGACAGTAATGTTTACTGTACATCTTTTCTCTGCTGTCCTGTCTGGTGTGCGTAGTCTCTACTGTAAAGTGTGGGAAGAGGGTATACCCCTTTACGGAGGACAGACAGCAGTACCTGTTCGCTCAGTGTGATGAATTGTCTGGAAGACCTTACAGTTAGAAAACATACACATGAGGGAACACAAACTTATTTTTTTTGTCCAGGATTGAGTGTGCTACATAACCTAAGTCTGGAAAGTACTGGGGTTGTGTACACACACAGCCTGGCTTACCACACCGTTGGTAACTCCACCATGGCCGGTCCCAAGTCCGTGCTGAGAAAGGAGGAGGGTAGATTTGAAGGGAAAGGGCCAGTAGTACATACCCTAAGTCTCTAAAGGAGTACTGGGGTTGTACACACAGCCTGGCCACTGTAGTGGTTTGGCACTTGTCAATTTTTTTGTCCAGGATTGAGCGTGCTACATAGCCTAAGTCTGGAAAGTACTGGGGTTGTACACACACAGCCTGGCTTACCACACCGTTGGTAACTCCACCATGGCTGGTCCCAAGTCCGTGCTGAGAAAGGAGGAGGGTAGATTTGAAGGGAAATGGCCAGTAGTACAAACCCTAAGTCTCTAAAGGAGTACTGGGGTTGTACACACAGCCTGGCCACTGCAGTGGTTTGACACTTGTCAAACTTTTTGTCCAGGATTGAGTGTGCTACACAACCTAAGTCTGGAAAGTACTGAGGTTGTGTACACACACAGCCTGGCTTACCACACCGTTGGTAACTCCACCAAGTCTGGAAGCAATAATTTTAGCAAATACTTTTATATCGGTGTTGAGGAGAGAGATAGGTCTGTAATTTTTTGTGGAGGTGTGGTCTTTTTCCGGTTTGGGGATAGTGGTGATGGTGGAACGCAGCATATCTACCGGTAGAGAACCAGAGGTGTTAGCAGAGTTGAAGAGGTCTGTAAGATGGGGAGCAATAATGGCGGCAAATGATTTATAGAATTCATTAGTGTATCCATCTTCACCTGGAGATTTGTGAAGCGGAAGAGAGTTGATGGCCTTTAGGGTTTCATCTAAGGAGAATGGACGGGAGAGCTCCTCTAGTTGATGGCTATTTATAGTCGGAAGATCCAGTGAGGATAGAAAATTTTGGATAATTTGGTCATTTGGTTGAGGGGTATCTGCATCTTTAGACAGGTTGTATAGCGAAGAGTAATAGTCGCTAAAGGCATTAGCTATATCCTGAGGATTTGTCAATAGTGTGTCAGAGGTAGGGTGCCTGAGGGAACTTATCTTATTTTTAAGACGTTGGGCTTTGACCTGTCTGGCTAGTAGAGCACCAGCCTTATTGCCTAAGGCATAGTATTTGGCTTTGATCAATTTGAGGTTGTGCTCAAATTTGGAAAGTAAAAGAGATCGGAGTTTCTGCCTCTGTTCTAGGAGCTCAGCAGTCAATTTTTGGGAGGGTTTCTGTTTATTTTGATGTTCCAGGAGAGCAATTTGGCGGAGGACCTCGTCAACTTGCTGAGACCTCTGGTATTTAACATTACTATGTAACTTAATTAGAATGCCACGCATGTAAGCTTTATAAGCTGACCAAAGTACAAACTTATCAGTGTTCGGTTGATCATTAGTTTGGAAATACAATTGATGTTCATCAGTGAGAAGTTGAATAACCTTGGGATCCGAGAGGAGAGAAGAGTCAAGTCTCCACAACCGAGCAGTGTTAAGTCTGCAGTTTCCCACATGAAGGGAGACAGGTGCGTGATCCGACCACGTGATACTGCCTATCTCAGATTTCGTTACATCTTGCAAGGTAAGTCTATCAACAACAAAGAAGTCAATTCTGGAATAGGAAAGTTGGGATGAGGAGAAGTAGGAGAAGTCCCGTTCATTGCTGTGGAGGCACCTCCAAGGATCATAAAGGTCATTTGCATGAAGAAAGGGATTCAGTATGGACCGTTGGGTTTTAGGCTTAGAGGTAGTGTCTAAAGAGGAATCTCCAATAATGTTAAAGTCTCCGCCCATGAGGAGCCTCCCTTTTCGAATTTGCGTGACTTTTTTGTATAGTCGGTTGAGAAAACGCAGTTGATGTGTATTTGGACCGTATACATTCACCAGAGTGTAGGTAGTTTGGTTAATGTCGCAGACAATAATTAGGAATCTGCCTTGTGGATCGACAATTGATTGATGTAGCATAAACTGTACAGTGTTTCGTATAGCAGTGAGTACACCATTTCTTTTCCTCGGCCCTGAGGCTAAGATAATATGGTCATAGTTTGTTATCTTGAGTGTAGGAGATTTTGCAGCTGCAAAATGAGTCTCTTGTACTAAGAGGATGTCAGCTTTGTTGTTGGTAGCCTCTTTAATGAGTGCAGATCTTTTTTGAGGGGAGTTTAAGCCCCTGGCGTTAATAGAGACTAGTTTGAAAGCCATTCTTAGGATTGGATAGAAGTATGGACGTCCGTAGAAACAGCAGAGTAGTAAGATATGTAGGGCTGTTTTGCTAGTCCGACTGCGGGAGGGGTGCGCTGTATGTTACAGTGCTAGATACCTGATGCAATGCAGGAGTAGAAGTGAGAGAAGAGTAACTGGTGCTGGGTGTGGACGAGGGATAGGGATTAAAAAATGAGAGCTCAGTAACGAAAAAGGGTCTGAGCTCAATGTGCAGAAATTACTGCAAAAAAGAGAGTGGGGTAGAGAGATCTTACGTCCGCAACGTGGGACAGGGATCTCTGAACAGGCAAGCAAGTGCTGGATAGGAATGCTGCAGTTAGCCAGCCATAGTGGCTTTGTAGAGAAGGGTAACGTTTACGCAGGATGTCCATCAGAGGGATCCCCTCCGGTTTCCATGAGAGTCGGCATTTGGACAGAAGGGGTCATCGAGTCGTCTGGGATGATACGCCATTGCTTCAGGAGAGAAAGCCCCATAGGGAGGGTACGCACTGCATGAGTTTTGTTTTGATGCGTGATAAGAAGCTTAGTAGGGAAGCCCCATTTATAGGGTATATTATGATTTCAAAGCGCTTTTCTTATGGTGACTAGTTGTCTGCGATTATCCATCGTTGCTTTTGAGAGATCCGCATACAATGCAATGTTGGTGAAGGGGTCCGGGAGATTCATTGCTCGTTTGGCTGCGTTTAGAATTCTGTCTTTGACAGAAAAAAAATGGATGCGCGCCAATACATCCCTGGGAGTAGAAGCAGGAAGGTGCGACGGCTTGGGGATTCTGTGTGCTCTGTCAATTTCCAGATCACGGGTAGTCAGGTCAGGTAAAAGAGCCTGCATCAATGCTTGTATAAATTGTATGAGCTCGGGTTGTTGGATCGATTCTGGGACATTGCAGAATTTAATATTGTTCCTTCTGGAACGATCTTCCAAATCTGCGATTTTAAGGTTGATTAATTGGAGCTCGTCTTCATGGTCTGCAAATCCGTCAACAAAATCATTATGTGCAGTAAGCATGTCTCCCATTTTATTCTCTAAATGAGTGATAGTAGTGTCATGTTGGTTCACTACTATAGATAGTGATGAGACTGCTGAGGATATGTCAGAATACAGTGTCTGCCTCAGTGAGAGCAGCATGCTCTTCATAGTGCTTTCTGATAAAGGTTGATCTGAGGCAGGGAAAGTCTCCAGCACAGAGGCCTGTTGCGGTGGGGGGAGGGGGGACATGCTGGGAGCTGAGGGAGGATGTAAGGGCTCCTCCGTCCTGAGCCTGGACTTAGCAGGGCTGGATGTTGTAGGAGAGGTAGGTGGGGAACACTCACCCTGAGCGGTGTGTAAACGCTGGGGTCCCGAGGCCAGCAGGGAACTCTGAGATGGCTGTGAGGAGGAGGACCGCGCTGAGGAATCACGGCCGCCGCCGCCATTTTGGCTGCCCAGCTCATCAGGTGAGGGGAAATAATCCGTCAATTTTTTAGGGAGAGAGGATCTCTTTCATCTTTTAAGCATGACCGCTTACTGTGTGAAGCCTTCGGATGCTTTATGAACGTTTTCTCCCTTCGCTAGAGCTGGTTAATCTGTCGCTGTGGCTGGTTTACTGCGGAGCAGAGGAATCAGTCAGCCATCCGCTCGAGCCGGCAAGCCACGCCCCCCACGTCACACTTTTTGTCCAGGATTGAGTGTGCTACATAACCTAAGTCTGGAAAGTACTGGGGTTGTGTACACACACAGCTTGGCTTACCACACCGTTGGTAACTCCCCCATGGCCGGTCCCAAGTCCGTGCTGAGAAAGGAGGAGTGTCAATAACCATTGTTCAATGAGCTTTTAGGCAGTTATCTGTGCAAAGGGCTAAAAAGAGATTGTACAGTCCACTTTAGGACTACATTACATGACAGTAATGTTTACTGTACATCTTTTCTCTGCTGTCCTGTCTGGTGTGCGTAGTCTCTACTGTAAAGTGTGGGAAGAGGGTATACCCCTTTACGGAGGACAGACAGCAGTACCTGTTCGCTCAGTGTGATGAATTGTCTGGAAGACCTTACAGTTAGAAAACATACACATGAGGGAACACAAACTTTTTTTTTTTGTCCAGGATTGAGTGTGCTACATAACCTAAGTCTGGAAAGTACTGGGGTTGTGTACACACACAGCCTGGCTTACCACACCGTTGGTAACTCCACCATGGCCGGTCCCAAGTCCGTGCTGAGAAAGGAGGAGGGTAGATTTGAAGGGAAAGGGCCAGTAGTACATACCCTAAGTCTCTAAAGGAGTACTGGGGTTGTACACACAGCCTGGCCACTGCAGTGGTTTGACACGTCACACTTTTTGTCCAGGATTGAGTGTGCTACATAACCTAAGTCTGGAAAGTACTGGGGTTGTGTACACACACAGCTTGGCTTACCACACCGTTGGTAACTCCACCATGGCCGGTCCCAAGTCCGTGCTGAGAAAGGAGGAGTGTCAATAACCATTGTTCAATGAGCTTTTAGGCAGTTATCTGTGCAAAGGGCTAAAAAGAGATTGTACAGTCCACTTTAGGACTACATTACATGACAGTAATGTTTACTGTACATCTTTTCTCTGCTGTCCTGTCTTGTGTGCGTAGTCTCTACTGTAAAGTGTGGGAAGAGGGTATACCCCTTTACGGAGGACAGACAGCAGTACCTGTTCGCTCAGTGTGATGAATTGTCTGGAAGACCTTACAGTTAGAAAACATACACATGAGGGAACACAAACTTTTTTTTTTGTCCAGGATTGAGTGTGCTACATAACCTAAGTCTGGAAAGTACTGGGGTTGTGTACACACACAGCCTGGCTTACCACATCGTTGGTAACTCCACCATGGCCGGTCCCAAGTCCGTGCTGAGAAAGGAGGAGGGTAGATTTGAAGGGAAAGGGCCAGTAGTACATACCCTAAGTCTCTAAAGGAGTACTGGGGTAGTACACACAGCCTGGCCACTGCAGTGGTTTGACACGTCACACTTTTTGTCCAGGATTGAGTGTGCTACATAACCTAAGTCTGGAAAGTACTGGGGTTGTGTACACACACAGCTTGGCTTACCACACCGTTGGTAACTCCACCATGGCCGGTCCCAAGTCCGTGCTGAGAAAGGAGGAGTGTCAATAACCATTGTTCAATGAGCTTTTAGGCAGTTATCTGTGCAAAGGGCTAAAAAGAGATTGTACAGTCCACTTTAGGACTACATTACATGACAGTAATGTTTACTGTACATCTTTTCTCTGCTGTCCTGTCTGGTGTGCGTAGTCTCTACTGTAAAGTGTGGGAAGAGGGTATACCCCTTTACGGAGGACAGACAGCAGTACCTGTTCGCTCAGTGTGATGAATTGTCTGGAAGACCTTACAGTTAGAAAACATACACATGAGGGAACACAAACTTATTTTTTTTTGTCCAGGATTGAGTGTGCTACATAACCTAAGTCTGGAAAGTACTGGGGTTGTGTACACACACAGCCTGGCTTACCACACCGTTGGTAACTCCACCATGGCCGGTCCCAAGTCCGTGCTGAGAAAGGAGGAGGGTAGATTTGAAGGGAAAGGGCCAGTAAGTAGTACATACCCTAAGTCTCTAAAGGAGTACTGGGGTTGTACACACAGCCTGGCCACTGCAGTGGTTTGACACGTCACACTTTTTGTCCAGGATTGAGTGTGCTACATAACCTAAGTCTGGAAAGTACTGGGGTTGTGTACACACACAGCTTGGCTTACCACACCGTTGGTAACTCCACCATGGCCGGTCCCAAGTCCGTGCTGAGAAAGGAGGAGTGTCAATAACCATTGTTCAATGAGCTTTTAGGCAGTTATCTGTGCAAAGGGCTAAAAAGAGATTGTACAGTCCACTTTAGGACTACATTACATGACAGTAATGTTTACTGTACATCTTTTCTCTGCTGTCCTGTCTGGTGTGCGTAGTCTCTACTGTAAAGTGTGGGAAGAGGGTATACCCCTTTACGGAGGACAGACAGCAGTACCTGTTCGCTCAGTGTGATGAATTGTCTGGAAGACCTTACAGTTAGAAAACATACACATGAGGGAACACAAACTTTTTTTTTTTGTCCAGGATTGAGTGTGCTACATAACCTAAGTCTGGAAAGTACTGGGGTTGTGTACACACACAGCCTGGCTTACCACACCGTTGGTAACTCCACCATGGCCGGTCCCAAGTCCGTGCTGAGAAAGGAGGAGGGTAGATTTGAAGGGAAAGGGCCAGTAGTACATACCCTAAGTCTCTAAAGGAGTACTGGGGTTGTACACACAGCCTGGCCACTGTAGTGGTTTGGCACTTGTCAATTTTTTTGTCCAGGATTGAGCGTGCTACATAGCCTAAGTCTGGAAAGTACTGGGGTTGTACACACACAGCCTGGCTTACCACACCGTTGGTAACTCCACCATGGTCGGTCCCAAGTCCATGCTGAGAAAGGAGGAGGGTAGATTTGAAGGGAAATGGCCAGTAGTACAAACCCTAAGTCTCTAAAGGAGTACTGGGGTTGTACACACAGCCTGGCCACTGCAGTGGTTTGACACTTGTCAAACTTTTTTTCCAGGATTGAGTGTGCTACACAACCTAAGTCTGGAAAGTACTGGGGTTGTGTACACACACAGCCTGGCTTACCACACCGTTGGTAACTCCACCATGGCCGGTCCCAAGTCCGTGCTGAGAAAGGAGGAGGGTAGATTTGAAGGGAAAGGGCCAGTAGTACATACCCTAAGTCTCTAAAGGAGTACTGGGGTTGTACACACAGCCTGACCATTGCAGTGGTTTGACACGTCACACTTTTTGTCCAGGATTGAGTGTGCTACATAACCTAAGTCTGGAAAGTACTGGGGTTGTGTACACACACAGCCTGGCTTACCACACCGTTGGTAACTCCACCATGGCCGGTCCCAAGTCCGTGCTGAGAAAGGAGGAGGGTAGATTTGAAGGGAAAGGGCCAGTAGTACATACCCTAAGTCTCTAAAGGAGTACTGGGGTTGTACACACAGCCTGGCCACTGTAGTGGTTTGGCACTTGTCAATTTTTTTGTCCAGGATTGAGTGTGCTACATAGCCTAAGTCTGGAAAGTACTGGGGTTGTACACACACAGCCTGGCTTACCACACCGTTGGTAACTCCACCATGGCCGGTCCCAAGTCCGTGCTGAGAAAGGAGGAGGGTAGATTTGAAGGGAAAGGGCCAGTAGTACATACCCTAAGTCTCTAAAGGAGTACTGGGGTTGTACACACAGCCTGGCCACTGCAGTGGTTTGACACGTCACACTTTTTGTCCAGGATTGAGTGTGCTACATAACCTAAGTCTGGAAAGTACTGGGGTTGTGTACACACACAGCTTGGCTTACCACACCGTTGGTAACTCCACCATGGCCGGTCCCAAGTCCGTGCTGAGAAAGGAGGAGTGTCAATAACCATTGTTCAATGAGCTTTTAGGCAGTTATCTGTGCAAAGGGCTAAAAAGAGATTGTAAGGTCCACTTTAGGACTACATTACATGACAGTAATGTTTACTGTACATCTTTTCTCTGCTGTCCTGTCTGGTGTGCGTAGTCTCTACTGTAAAGTGTGGGAAGAAGGGTATACCCCTTTACGGAGGACAGACAGCAGTACCTGTTCGCTCAGTGTGATGAATTGTCTGGAAGACCTTACAGTTAGAAAACATACACATGAGGGAACACAAACTTATTTTTTTTTTGTCCAGGATTGAGTGTGCTACATAACCTAAGTCTGGAAAGTACTGGGGTTGTGTACACACACAGCTTGGCTTACCACACCGTTGGTAACTCCACCATGGCCGGTCCCAAGTCCGTGCTGAGAAAGGAGGAGTGTCAATAACCATTGTTCAATGAGCTTTTAGGCAGTTATCTGTGCAAAGGGCTAAAAAGAGATTGTACAGTCCACTTTAGGACTACATTACATGACAGTAATGTTTACTGTACATCTTTTCTCTGCTGTCCTGTCTGGTGTGCGTAGTCTCTACTGTAAAGTGTGGGAAGAGGGTATACCCCTTTACGGAGGACAGACAGCAGTACCTGTTCGCTCAGTGTGATGAATTGTCTGGAAGACCTTACAGTTAGAAAACATACACATGAGGGAACACAAACTTATTTTTTTTTGTCCAGGATTGAGTGTGCTACATAACCTAAGTCTGGAAAGTACTGGGGTTGTGTACACACACAGCCTGGCTTACCACACCGTTGGTAACTCCACCATGGCCGGTCCCAAGTCCGTGCTGAGAAAGGAGGAGGGTAGATTTGAAGGGAAAGGGCCAGTAAGTAGTACATACCCTAAGTCTCTAAAGGAGTACTGGGGTTGTACACACAGCCTGGCCACTGCAGTGGTTTGACACGTCACACTTTTTGTCCAGGATTGAGTGTGCTACATAACCTAAGTCTGGAAAGTACTGGGGTTGTGTACACACACAGCTTGGCTTACCACACCGTTGGTAACTCCACCATGGCCGGTCCCAAGTCCGTGCTGAGAAAGGAGGAGTGTCAATAACCATTGTTCAATGAGCTTTTAGGCAGTTATCTGTGCAAAGGGCTAAAAAGAGATTGTACAGTCCACTTTAGGACTACATTACATGACAGTAATGTTTACTGTACATCTTTTCTCTGCTGTCCTGTCTGGTGTGCGTAGTCTCTACTGTAAAGTGTGGGAAGAGGGTATACCCCTTTACGGAGGACAGACGACAGCAGTACCTGTTCGCTCAGTGTGATGAATTGTCTGGAAGACCTTACAGTTAGAAAACATACACATGAGGGAACACAAACTTTTTTTTTTTGTCCAGGATTGAGTGTGCTACATAACCTAAGTCTGGAAAGTACTGGGGTTGTGTACACACACAGCCTGGCTTACCACACCGTTGGTAACTCCACCATGGCCGGTCCCAAGTCCGTGCTGAGAAAGGAGGAGGGTAGATTTGAAGGGAAAGGGCCAGTAGTACATACCCTAAGTCTCTAAAGGAGTACTGGGGTTGTACACACAGCCTGGCCACTGTAGTGGTTTGGCACTTGTCAATTTTTTTGTCCAGGATTGAGCGTGCTACATAGCCTAAGTCTGGAAAGTACTGGGGTTGTACACACACAGCCTGGCTTACCACACCGTTGGTAACTCCACCATGGTCGGTCCCAAGTCCATGCTGAGAAAGGAGGAGGGTAGATTTGAAGGGAAATGGCCAGTAGTACAAACCCTAAGTCTCTAAAGGAGTACTGGGGTTGTACACACAGCCTGGCCACTGCAGTGGTTTGACACTTGTCAAACTTTTTTTCCAGGATTGAGTGTGCTACACAACCTAAGTCTGGAAAGTACTGGGGTTGTGTACACACACAGCCTGGCTTACCACACCGTTGGTAACTCCACCATGGCCGGTCCCAAGTCCGTGCTGAGAAAGGAGGAGGGTAGATTTGAAGGGAAAGGGCCAGTAGTACATACCCTAAGTCTCTAAAGGAGTACTGGGGTTGTACACACAGCCTGACCATTGCAGTGGTTTGACACGTCACACTTTTTGTCCAGGATTGAGTGTGCTACATAACCTAAGTCTGGAAAGTACTGGGGTTGTGTACACACACAGCCTGGCTTACCACACCGTTGGTAACTCCACCATGGCCGGTCCCAAGTCCGTGCTGAGAAAGGAGGAGGGTAGATTTGAAGGGAAAGGGCCAGTAGTACATACCCTAAGTCTCTAAAGGAGTACTGGGGTTGTACACACAGCCTGGCCACTGTAGTGGTTTGGCACTTGTCAATTTTTTTGTCCAGGATTGAGTGTGCTACATAGCCTAAGTCTGGAAAGTACTGGGGTTGTACACACACAGCCTGGCTTACCACACCGTTGGTAACTCCACCATGGCCGGTCCCAAGTCCGTGCTGAGAAAGGAGGAGGGTAGATTTGAAGGGAAAGGGCCAGTAGTACATACCCTAAGTCTCTAAAGGAGTACTGGGGTTGTACACACAGCCTGGCCACTGCAGTGGTTTGACACGTCACACTTTTTGTCCAGGATTGAGTGTGCTACATAACCTAAGTCTGGAAAGTACTGGGGTTGTGTACACACACAGCTTGGCTTACCACACCGTTGGTAACTCCACCATGGCCGGTCCCAAGTCCGTGCTGAGAAAGGAGGAGTGTCAATAACCATTGTTCAATGAGCTTTTAGGCAGTTATCTGTGCAAAGGGCTAAAAAGAGATTGTAAGGTCCACTTTAGGACTACATTACATGACAGTAATGTTTACTGTACATCTTTTCTCTGCTGTCCTGTCTGGTGTGCGTAGTCTCTACTGTAAAGTGTGGGAAGAAGGGTATACCCCTTTACGGAGGACAGACAGCAGTACCTGTTCGCTCAGTGTGATGAATTGTCTGGAAGACCTTACAGTTAGAAAACATACACATGAGGGAACACAAACTTATTTTTTTTTTGTCCAGGATTGAGTGTGCTACATAACCTAAGTCTGGAAAGTACTGGGGTTGTGTACACACACAGCCTGGCTTACCACACCGTTGGTAACTCCACCATGGCCGGTCCCAAGTCCGTGCTGAGAAAGGAGGAGGGTAGATTTGAAGGGAAAGGGCCAGTAGTACATACCCTAAGTCTCTAAAGGAGTACTGGGGTTGTACACACAGCCTGGCCACTGCAGTGGTTTGACACGTCACACTTTTTGTCCAGGATTGAGTGTGCTACATAACCTAAGTCTGGAAAGTACTGGGGTTGTGTACACACACAGCTTGGCTTACCACACCGTTGGTAACTCCACCATGGCCGGTCCCAAGTCCGTGCTGAGAAAGGAGGAGTGTCAATAACCATTGTTCAATGAGCTTTTAGGCAGTTATCTGTGCAAAGGGCTAAAAAGAGATTGTACAGTCCACTTTAGGACTACATTACATGACAGTAATGTTTACTGTACATCTTTTCTCTGCTGTCCTGTCTGGTGTGCGTAGTCTCTACTGTAAAGTGTGGGAAGAGGGTATACCCCTTTACGGAGGACAGACAGCAGTACCTGTTCGCTCAGTGTGATGAATTGTCTGGAAGACCTTACAGTTAGAAAACATACACATGAGGGAACACAAACTTTTTTTTTTGTCCAGGATTGAGTGTGCTACATAACCTAAGTCTGGAAAGTACTGGGGTTGTGTACACACACAGCCTGGCTTACCACACCGTTGGTAACTCCACCATGGCCGGTCCCAAGTCCGTGCTGAGAAAGGAGGAGGGTAGATTTGAAGGGAAAGGGCCAGTAGTACATACCCTAAGTCTCTAAAGGAGTACTGGGGTAGTACACACAGCCTGGCCACTGCAGTGGTTTGACACGTCACACTTTTTGTCCAGGATTGAGTGTGCTACATAACCTAAGTCTGGAAAGTACTGGGGTTGTATACACACACAGCTTGGCTTACCACACCGTTGGTAACTCCACCATGGCCGGTCCCAAGTCCGTGCTGAGAAAGGAGGAGTGTCAATAACCATTGTTCAATGAGCTTTTAGGCAGTTATCTGTGCAAAGGGCTAAAAAGAGATTGTACAGTCCACTTTAGGACTACATTACATGACAGTAATGTTTACTGTACATCTTTTCTCTGCTGTCCTGTCTGGTGTGCGTAGTCTCTACTGTAAAGTGTGGGAAGAGGGTATACCCCTTTACGGAGGACAGACAGCAGTACCTGTTCGCTCAGTGTGATGAATTGTCTGGAAGACCTTACAGTTAGAAAACATACACATGAGGGAACACAAACTTTTTTTTTTGTCCAGGATTGAGTGTGCTACATAACCTAAGTCTGGAAAGTACTGGGGTTGTGTACACACACAGCCTGGCTTACCACACCGTTGGTAACTCCACCATGGCCAGTCCCAAGTCCGTGCTGAGAAAGGAGGAGGGTAGATTTGAAGGGAAAGGGCCAGTAGTACATACCCTAAGTCTCTAAAGGAGTACTGGGGTAGTACACACAGCCTGGCCACTGCAGTGGTTTGACACGTCACACTTTTTGTCCAGGATTGAGTGTGCTACATAACCTAAGTCTGGAAAGTACTGGGGTTGTATACACACACAGCTTGGCTTACCACACCGTTGGTAACTCCACCATGGCCGGTCCCAAGTCCGTGCTGAGAAAGGAGGAGTGTCAATAACCATTGTTCAATGAGCTTTTAGGCAGTTATCTGTGCAAAGGGCTAAAAAGAGATTGTACAGTCCACTTTAGGACTACATTACATGACAGTAATGTTTACTGTACATCTTTTCTCTGCTGTCCTGTCTGGTGTGCGTAGTCTCTACTGTAAAGTGTGGGAAGAGGGTATACCCCTTTACGGAGGACAGACAGCAGTACCTGTTCGCTCAGTGTGATGAATTGTCTGGAAGACCTTACAGTTAGAAAACATACACATGAGGGAACACAAACTTTTTTTTTTGTCCAGGATTGAGTGTGCTACATAACCTAAGTCTGGAAAGTACTGGGGTTGTGTACACACACAGCCTGGCTTACCACACCGTTGGTAACTCCACCATGGCCGGTCCCAAGTCCGTGCTGAGAAAGGAGGAGGGTAGATTTGAAGGGAAAGGGCCAGTAGTACATACCCTAAGTCTCTAAAGGAGTACTGGGGTTGTACACACAGCCTGGCCACTGTAGTGGTTTGGCACTTGTCAATTTTTTTGTCCAGGATTGAGCGTGCTACATAGCCTAAGTCTGGAAAGTACTGGGGTTGTACACACACAGCCTGGCTTACCACACCGTTGGTAACTCCACCATGGTCGGTCCCAAGTCCATGCTGAGAAAGGAGGAGGGTAGATTTGAAGGGAAATGGCCAGTAGTACAAACCCTAAGTCTCTAAAGGAGTACTGGGGTTGTACACACAGCCTGGCCACTGCAGTGGTTTGACACTTGTCAAACTTTTTGTCCAGGATTGAGTGTGCTACACAACCTAAGTCTGGAAAATACTGGGGTTGTGTACACACACAGCCTGGCTTACCACACCGTTGGTAACTCCACCATGGCCGGTCCCAAGTCCGTGCTGAGAAAGGAGGAGGGTAGATTTGAAGGGAAAGGGCCAGTAGTACATACCCTAAGTCTCTAAAGGAGTACTGGGGTTGTACACACAGCCTGACCATTGCAGTGGTTTGACACGTCACACTTTTTGTCCAGGATTGAGTGTGCTACATAACCTAAGTCTGGAAAGTACTGGGGTTGTGTACACACACAGCCTGGCTTACCACACCGTTGGTAACTCCACCATGGCCGGTCCCAAGTCCGTGCTGAGAAAGGAGGAGGGTAGATTTGAAGGGAAAGGGCCAGTAGTACATACCCTAAGTCTCTAAAGGAGTACTGGGGTTGTACACACAGCCTGGCCACTGTAGTGGTTTGGCACTTGTCAATTTTTTTGTCCAGGATTGAGCGTGCTACATAGCCTAAGTCTGGAAAGTACTGGGGTTGTACACACACAGCCTGGCTTACCACACCGTTGGTAACTCCACCATGGCCGGTCCCAAGTCCGTGCTGAGAAAGGAGGAGGGTAGATTTGAAGGGAAAGGGCCAGTAGTACATACCCTAAGTCTCTAAAGGAGTACTGGGGTTGTACACACAGCCTGGCCACTGCAGTGGTTTGACACGTCACACTTTTTGTCCAGGATTGAGTGTGCTACATAACCTAAGTCTGGAAAGTACTGGGGTTGTGTACACACACAGCTTGGCTTACCACACCGTTGGTAACTCGCCCATGGCCGGTCCCAAGTCCGTGCTGAGAAAGGAGGAGTGTCAATAACCATTGTTCAATGAGCTTTTAGGCAGTTATCTGTGCAAAGGGCTAAAAAGAGATTGTACAGTCCACTTTAGGACTACATTACATGACAGTAATGTTTACTGTACATCTTTTCTCTGCTGTCCTGTCTGGTGTGCGTAGTCTCTACTGTAAAGTGTGGGAAGAGGGTATACCCCTTTACGGAGGACAGACAGCAGTACCTGTTCGCTCAGTGTGATGAATTGTCTGGAAGACCTTACAGTTAGAAAACATACACATGAGGGAACACAAACTTTTTTTTTTGTCCAGGATTGAGTGTGCTACATAACCTAAGTCTGGAAAGTACTGGGGTTGTGTACACACACAGCCTGGCTTACCACACCGTTGGTAACTCCACCATGGCCGGTCCCAAGTCCGTGCTGAGAAAGGAGGAGGGTAGATTTGAAGGGAAAGGGCCAGTAGTACATACCCTAAGTCTCTAAAGGAGTACTGGGGTTGTACACACAGCCTGGCCACTGTAGTGGTTTGGCACTTGTCAATTTTTTTGTCCAGGATTGAGCGTGCTACATAGCCTAAGTCTGGAAAGTACTGGGGTTGTACACACACAGCCTGGCTTACCACACCGTTGGTAACTCCACCATGGTCGGTCCCAAGTCCATGCTGAGAAAGGAGGAGGGTAGATTTGAAGGGAAATGGCCAGTAGTACAAACCCTAAGTCTCTAAAGGAGTACTGGGGTTGTACACACAGCCTGGCCACTGCAGTGGTTTGACACTTGTCAAACTTTTTTTCCAGGATTGAGTGTGCTACACAACCTAAGTCTGGAAAGTACTGGGGTTGTGTACACACACAGCCTGGCTTACCACACCGTTGGTAACTCCACCATGGCCGGTCCCAAGTCCGTGCTGAGAAAGGAGGAGGGTAGATTTGAAGGGAAAGGGCCAGTAGTACATACCCTAAGTCTCTAAAGGAGTACTGGGGTTGTACACACAGCCTGACCATTGCAGTGGTTTGACACGTCACACTTTTTGTCCAGGATTGAGTGTGCTACATAACCTAAGTCTGGAAAGTACTGGGGTTGTGTACACACACAGCCTGGCTTACCACACCGTTGGTAACTCCACCATGGCCGGTCCCAAGTCCGTGCTGAGAAAGGAGGAGGGTAGATTTGAAGGGAAAGGGCCAGTAGTACATACCCTAAGTCTCTAAAGGAGTACTGGGGTTGTACACACAGCCTGGCCACTGTAGTGGTTTGGCACTTGTCAATTTTTTTGTCCAGGATTGAGCGTGCTACATAGCCTAAGTCTGGAAAGTACTGGGGTTGTACACACACAGCCTGGCTTACCACACCGTTGGTAACTCCACCATGGCCGGTCCCAAGTCCGTGCTGAGAAAGGAGGAGGGTAGATTTGAAGGGAAAGGGCCAGTAGTACATACCCTAAGTCTCTAAAGGAGTACTGGGGTTGTACACACAGCCTGGCCACTGCAGTGGTTTGACACGTCACACTTTTTGTCCAGGATTGAGTGTGCTACATAACCTAAGTCTGGAAAGTACTGGGGTTGTGTACACACACAGCTTGGCTTACCACACCGTTGGTAACTCCCCCATGGCCGGTCCCAAGTCCGTGCTGAGAAAGGAGGAGTGTCAATAACCATTGTTCAATGAGCTTTTAGGCAGTTATCTGTGCAAAGGGCTAAAAAGAGATTGTAAGGTCCACTTTAGGACTACATTACATGACAGTAATGTTTACTGTACATCTTTTCTCTGCTGTCCTGTCTGGTGTGCGTAGTCTCTACTGTAAAGTGTGGGAAGAAGGGTATACCCCTTTACGGAGGACAGACAGCAGTACCTGTTCGCTCAGTGTGATGAATTGTCTGGAAGACCTTACAGTTAGAAAACATACACATGAGGGAACACAAACTTATTTTTTTTTTGTCCAGGATTGAGTGTGCTACATAACCTAAGTCTGGAAAGTACTGGGGTTGTGTACACACACAGCCTGGCTTACCACACCGTTGGTAACTCCACCATGGCCGGTCCCAAGTCCGTGCTGAGAAAGGAGGAGGGTAGATTTGAAGGGAAAGGGCCAGTAGTACATACCCTAAGTCTCTAAAGGAGTACTGGGGTTGTACACACAGCCTGGCCACTGCAGTGGTTTGACACGTCACACTTTTTGTCCAGGATTGAGTGTGCTACATAACCTAAGTCTGGAAAGTACTGGGGTTGTGTACACACACAGCTTGGCTTACCACACCGTTGGTAACTCCACCATGGCCGGTCCCAAGTCCGTGCTGAGAAAGGAGGAGTGTCAATAACCATTGTTCAATGAGCTTTTAGGCAGTTATCTGTGCAAAGGGCTAAAAAGAGATTGTACAGTCCACTTTAGGACTACATTACATGACAGTAATGTTTACTGTACATCTTTTCTCTGCTGTCCTGTCTGGTGTGCGTAGTCTCTACTGTAAAGTGTGGGAAGAGGGTATACCCCTTTACGGAGGACAGACAGCAGTACCTGTTCGCTCAGTGTGATGAATTGTCTGGAAGACCTTACAGTTAGAAAACATACACATGAGGGAACACAAACTTATTTTTTTTTGTCCAGGATTGAGTGTGCTACATAACCTAAGTCTGGAAAGTACTGGGGTTGTGTACACACACAGCCTGGCTTACCACACCGTTGGTAACTCCACCATGGCCGGTCCCAAGTCCGTGCTGAGAAAGGAGGAGGGTAGATTTGAAGGGAAAGGGCCAGTAAGTAGTACATACCCTAAGTCTCTAAAGGAGTACTGGGGTTGTACACACAGCCTGGCCACTGCAGTGGTTTGACACGTCACACTTTTTGTCCAGGATTGAGTGTGCTACATAACCTAAGTCTGGAAAGTACTGGGGTTGTGTACACACACAGCTTGGCTTACCACACCGTTGGTAACTCCACCATGGCCGGTCCCAAGTCCGTGCTGAGAAAGGAGGAGTGTCAATAACCATTGTTCAATGAGCTTTTAGGCAGTTATCTGTGCAAAGGGCTAAAAAGAGATTGTACAGTCCACTTTAGGACTACATTACATGACAGTAATGTTTACTGTACATCTTTTCTCTGCTGTCCTGTCTGGTGTGCGTAGTCTCTACTGTAAAGTGTGGGAAGAGGGTATACCCCTTTACGGAGGACAGACAGCAGTACCTGTTCGCTCAGTGTGATGAATTGTCTGGAAGACCTTACAGTTAGAAAACATACACATGAGGGAACACAAACTTTTTTTTTTGTCCAGGATTGAGTGTGCTACATAACCTAAGTCTGGAAAGTACTGGGGTTGTGTACACACACAGCCTGGCTTACCACACCGTTGGTAACTCCACCATGGCCGGTCCCAAGTCCGTGCTGAGAAAGGAGGAGGGTAGATTTGAAGGGAAAGGGCCAGTAGTACATACCCTAAGTCTCTAAAGGAGTACTGGGGTTGTACACACAGCCTGGCCACTGTAGTGGTTTGGCACTTGTCAATTTTTTTGTCCAGGATTGAGCGTGCTACATAGCCTAAGTCTGGAAAGTACTGGGGTTGTACACACACAGCCTGGCTTACCACACCGTTGGTAACTCCACCATGGTCGGTCCCAAGTCCATGCTGAGAAAGGAGGAGGGTAGATTTGAAGGGAAATGGCCAGTAGTACAAACCCTAAGTCTCTAAAGGAGTACTGGGGTTGTACACACAGCCTGGCCACTGCAGTGGTTTGACACTTGTCAAACTTTTTTTCCAGGATTGAGTGTGCTACACAACCTAAGTCTGGAAAGTACTGGGGTTGTGTACACACACAGCCTGGCTTACCACACCGTTGGTAACTCCACCATGGCCGGTCCCAAGTCCGTGCTGAGAAAGGAGGAGGGTAGATTTGAAGGGAAAGGGCCAGTAGTACATACCCTAAGTCTCTAAAGGAGTACTGGGGTTGTACACACAGCCTGACCATTGCAGTGGTTTGACACGTCACACTTTTTGTCCAGGATTGAGTGTGCTACATAACCTAAGTCTGGAAAGTACTGGGGTTGTGTACACACACAGCCTGGCTTACCACACCGTTGGTAACTCCACCATGGCCGGTCCCAAGTCCGTGCTGAGAAAGGAGGAGGGTAGATTTGAAGGGAAAGGGCCAGTAGTACATACCCTAAGTCTCTAAAGGAGTACTGGGGTTGTACACACAGCCTGGCCACTGTAGTGGTTTGGCACTTGTCAATTTTTTTGTCCAGGATTGAGCGTGCTACATAGCCTAAGTCTGGAAAGTACTGGGGTTGTACACACACAGCCTGGCTTACCACACCGTTGGTAACTCCACCATGGCCGGTCCCAAGTCCGTGCTGAGAAAGGAGGAGGGTAGATTTGAAGGGAAAGGGCCAGTAGTACATACCCTAAGTCTCTAAAGGAGTACTGGGGTTGTACACACAGCCTGGCCACTGCAGTGGTTTGACACGTCACACTTTTTGTCCAGGATTGAGTGTGCTACATAACCTAAGTCTGGAAAGTACTGGGGTTGTGTACACACACAGCTTGGCTTACCACACCGTTGGTAACTCCCCCATGGCCGGTCCCAAGTCCGTGCTGAGAAAGGAGGAGTGTCAATAACCATTGTTCAATGAGCTTTTAGGCAGTTATCTGTGCAAAGGGCTAAAAAGAGATTGTAAGGTCCACTTTAGGACTACATTACATGACAGTAATGTTTACTGTACATCTTTTCTCTGCTGTCCTGTCTGGTGTGCGTAGTCTCTACTGTAAAGTGTGGGAAGAAGGGTATACCCCTTTACGGAGGACAGACAGCAGTACCTGTTCGCTCAGTGTGATGAATTGTCTGGAAGACCTTACAGTTAGAAAACATACACATGAGGGAACACAAACTTATTTTTTTTTTGTCCAGGATTGAGTGTGCTACATAACCTAAGTCTGGAAAGTACTGGGGTTGTGTACACACACAGCCTGGCTTACCACACCGTTGGTAACTCCACCATGGCCGGTCCCAAGTCCGTGCTGAGAAAGGAGGAGGGTAGATTTGAAGGGAAAGGGCCAGTAGTACATACCCTAAGTCTCTAAAGGAGTACTGGGGTTGTACACACAGCCTGGCCACTGCAGTGGTTTGACACGTCACACTTTTTGTCCAGGATTGAGTGTGCTACATAACCTAAGTCTGGAAAGTACTGGGGTTGTGTACACACACAGCTTGGCTTACCACACCGTTGGTAACTCCACCATGGCCGGTCCCAAGTCCGTGCTGAGAAAGGAGGAGTGTCAATAACCATTGTTCAATGAGCTTTTAGGCAGTTATCTGTGCAAAGGGCTAAAAAGAGATTGTACAGTCCACTTTAGGACTACATTACATGACAGTAATGTTTACTGTACATCTTTTCTCTGCTGTCCTGTCTGGTGTGCGTAGTCTCTACTGTAAAGTGTGGGAAGAGGGTATACCCCTTTACGGAGGACAGACAGCAGTACCTGTTCGCTCAGTGTGATGAATTGTCTGGAAGACCTTACAGTTAGAAAACATACACATGAGGGAACACAAACTTTTTTTTTTGTCCAGGATTGAGTGTGCTACATAACCTAAGTCTGGAAAGTACTGGGGTTGTGTACACACACAGCCTGGCTTACCACACCGTTGGTAACTCCACCATGGCCAGTCCCAAGTCCGTGCTGAGAAAGGAGGAGGGTAGATTTGAAGGGAAAGGGCCAGTAGTACATACCCTAAGTCTCTAAAGGAGTACTGGGGTAGTACACACAGCCTGGCCACTGCAGTGGTTTGACACGTCACACTTTTTGTCCAGGATTGAGTGTGCTACATAACCTAAGTCTGGAAAGTACTGGGGTTGTGTACACACACAGCTTGGCTTACCACACCGTTGGTAACTCCACCATGGCCGGTCCCAAGTCCGTGCTGAGAAAGGAGGAGTGTCAATAACCATTGTTCAATGAGCTTTTAGGCAGTTATCTGTGCAAAGGGCTAAAAAGAGATTGTACAGTCCACTTTAGGACTACATTACATGACAGTAATGTTTACTGTACATCTTTTCTCTGCTGTCCTGTCTGGTGTGCGTAGTCTCTACTGTAAAGTGTGGGAAGAGGGTATACCCCTTTACGGAGGACAGACAGCAGTACCTGTTCGCTCAGTGTGATGAATTGTCTGGAAGACCTTACAGTTAGAAAACATACACATGAGGGAACACAAACTTATTTTTTTTTGTCCAGGATTGAGTGTGCTACATAACCTAAGTCTGGAAAGTACTGGGGTTGTGTACACACACAGCCTGGCTTACCACACCGTTGGTAACTCCACCATGGCCGGTCCCAAGTCCGTGCTGAGAAAGGAGGAGGGTAGATTTGAAGGGAAAGGGCCAGTAAGTAGTACATACCCTAAGTCTCTAAAGGAGTACTGGGGTTGTACACACAGCCTGGCCACTGCAGTGGTTTGACACGTCACACTTTTTGTCCAGGATTGAGTGTGCTACATAACCTAAGTCTGGAAAGTACTGGGGTTGTGTACACACACAGCTTGGCTTACCACACCGTTGGTAACTCCACCATGGCCGGTCCCAAGTCCGTGCTGAGAAAGGAGGAGTGTCAATAACCATTGTTCAATGAGCTTTTAGGCAGTTATCTGTGCAAAGGGCTAAAAAGAGATTGTACAGTCCACTTTAGGACTACATTACATGACAGTAATGTTTACTGTACATCTTTTCTCTGCTGTCCTGTCTGGTGTGCGTAGTCTCTACTGTAAAGTGTGGGAAGAGGGTATACCCCTTTACGGAGGACAGACAGCAGTACCTGTTCGCTCAGTGTGATGAATTGTCTGGAAGACCTTACAGTTAGAAAACATACACATGAGGGAACACAAACTTTTTTTTTTTGTCCAGGATTGAGTGTGCTACATAACCTAAGTCTGGAAAGTACTGGGGTTGTGTACACACACAGCCTGGCTTACCACACCGTTGGTAACTCCACCATGGCCGGTCCCAAGTCCGTGCTGAGAAAGGAGGAGGGTAGATTTGAAGGGAAAGGGCCAGTAGTACATACCCTAAGTCTCTAGAGGAGTACTGGGGTTGTACACACAGCCTGGCCACTGTAGTGGTTTGGCACTTGTCAATTTTTTTGTCCAGGATTGAGCGTGCTACATAGCCTAAGTCTGGAAAGTACTGGGGTTGTACACACACAGCCTGGCTTACCACACCGTTGGTAACTCCACCATGGTCGGTCCCAAGTCCATGCTGAGAAAGGAGGAGGGTAGATTTGAAGGGAAATGGCCAGTAGTACAAACCCTAAGTCTCTAAAGGAGTACTGGGGTTGTACACACAGCCTGGCCACTGCAGTGGTTTGACACTTGTCAAACTTTTTTTCCAGGATTGAGTGTGCTACACAACCTAAGTCTGGAAAGTACTGGGGTTGTGTACACACACAGCCTGGCTTACCACACCGTTGGTAACTCCACCATGGCCGGTCCCAAGTCCGTGCTGAGAAAGGAGGAGGGTAGATTTGAAGGGAAAGGGCCAGTAGTACATACCCTAAGTCTCTAAAGGAGTACTGGGGTTGTACACACAGCCTGGCCACTGCAGTGGTTTGACACGTCACACTTTTTGTCCAGGATTGAGTGTGCTACATAACCTAAGTCTGGAAAGTACTGGGGTTGTGTACACACACAGCTTGGCTTACCACACCGTTGGTAACTCCACCATGGCCGGTCCCAAGTCCGTGCTGAGAAAGGAGGAGTGTCAATAACCATTGTTCAATGAGCTTTTAGGCAGTTATCTGTGCAAAGGGCTAAAAAGAGATTGTACAGTCCACTTTAGGACTACATTACATGACAGTAATGTTTACTGTACATCTTTTCTCTGCTGTCCTGTCTGGTGTGCGTAGTCTCTACTGTAAAGTGTGGGAAGAGGGTATACCCCTTTACGGAGGACAGACAGCAGTACCTGTTCGCTCAGTGTGATGAATTGTCTGGAAGACCTTACAGTTAGAAAACATACACATGAGGGAACACAAACTTTTTTTTTTGTCCAGGATTGAGTGTGCTACATAACCTAAGTCTGGAAAGTACTGGGGTTGTGTACACACACAGCCTGGCTTACCACACCGTTGGTAACTCCACCATGGCCAGTCCCAAGTCCGTGCTGAGAAAGGAGGAGGGTAGATTTGAAGGGAAAGGGCCAGTAGTACATACCCTAAGTCTCTAAAGGAGTACTGGGGTAGTACACACAGCCTGGCCACTGCAGTGGTTTGACACGTCACACTTTTTGTCCAGGATTGAGTGTGCTACATAACCTAAGTCTGGAAAGTACTGGGGTTGTGTACACACACAGCTTGGCTTACCACACCGTTGGTAACTCCACCATGGCCGGTCCCAAGTCCGTGCTGAGAAAGGAGGAGTGTCAATAACCATTGTTCAATGAGCTTTTAGGCAGTTATCTGTGCAAAGGGCTAAAAAGAGATTGTACAGTCCACTTTAGGACTACATTACATGACAGTAATGTTTACTGTACATCTTTTCTCTGCTGTCCTGTCTGGTGTGCGTAGTCTCTACTGTAAAGTGTGGGAAGAGGGTATACCCCTTTACGGAGGACAGACAGCAGTACCTGTTCGCTCAGTGTGATGAATTGTCTGGAAGACCTTACAGTTAGAAAACATACACATGAGGGAACACAAACTTATTTTTTTTTGTCCAGGATTGAGTGTGCTACATAACCTAAGTCTGGAAAGTACTGGGGTTGTGTACACACACAGCCTGGCTTACCACACCGTTGGTAACTCCACCATGGCCGGTCCCAAGTCCGTGCTGAGAAAGGAGGAGGGTAGATTTGAAGGGAAAGGGCCAGTAAGTAGTACATACCCTAAGTCTCTAAAGGAGTACTGGGGTTGTACACACAGCCTGGCCACTGCAGTGGTTTGACACGTCACACTTTTTGTCCAGGATTGAGTGTGCTACATAACCTAAGTCTGGAAAGTACTGGGGTTGTGTACACACACAGCTTGGCTTACCACACCGTTGGTAACTCCACCATGGCCGGTCCCAAGTCCGTGCTGAGAAAGGAGGAGTGTCAATAACCATTGTTCAATGAGCTTTTAGGCAGTTATCTGTGCAAAGGGCTAAAAAGAGATTGTACAGTCCACTTTAGGACTACATTACATGACAGTAATGTTTACTGTACATCTTTTCTCTGCTGTCCTGTCTGGTGTGCGTAGTCTCTACTGTAAAGTGTGGGAAGAGGGTATACCCCTTTACGGAGGACAGACAGCAGTACCTGTTCGCTCAGTGTGATGAATTGTCTGGAAGACCTTACAGTTAGAAAACATACACATGAGGGAACACAAACTTTTTTTTTTTGTCCAGGATTGAGTGTGCTACATAACCTAAGTCTGGAAAGTACTGGGGTTGTGTACACACACAGCCTGGCTTACCACACCGTTGGTAACTCCACCATGGCCGGTCCCAAGTCCGTGCTGAGAAAGGAGGAGGGTAGATTTGAAGGGAAAGGGCCAGTAGTACATACCCTAAGTCTCTAGAGGAGTACTGGGGTTGTACACACAGCCTGGCCACTGTAGTGGTTTGGCACTTGTCAATTTTTTTGTCCAGGATTGAGCGTGCTACATAGCCTAAGTCTGGAAAGTACTGGGGTTGTACACACACAGCCTGGCTTACCACACCGTTGGTAACTCCACCATGGTCGGTCCCAAGTCCATGCTGAGAAAGGAGGAGGGTAGATTTGAAGGGAAATGGCCAGTAGTACAAACCCTAAGTCTCTAAAGGAGTACTGGGGTTGTACACACAGCCTGGCCACTGCAGTGGTTTGACACTTGTCAAACTTTTTTTCCAGGATTGAGTGTGCTACACAACCTAAGTCTGGAAAGTACTGGGGTTGTGTACACACACAGCCTGGCTTACCACACCGTTGGTAACTCCACCATGGCCGGTCCCAAGTCCGTGCTGAGAAAGGAGGAGGGTAGATTTGAAGGGAAAGGGCCAGTAGTACATACCCTAAGTCTCTAAAGGAGTACTGGGGTTGTACACACAGCCTGGCCACTGCAGTGGTTTGACACGTCACACTTTTTGTCCAGGATTGAGTGTGCTACATAACCTAAGTCTGGAAAGTACTGGGGTTGTGTACACACACAGCTTGGCTTACCACACCGTTGGTAACTCCACCATGGCCGGTCCCAAGTCCGTGCTGAGAAAGGAGGAGTGTCAATAACCATTGTTCAATGAGCTTTTAGGCAGTTATCTGTGCAAAGGGCTAAAAAGAGATTGTACAGTCCACTTTAGGACTACATTACATGACAGTAATGTTTACTGTACATCTTTTCTCTGCTGTCCTGTCTGGTGTGCGTAGTCTCTACTGTAAAGTGTGGGAAGAGGGTATACCCCTTTACGGAGGACAGACAGCAGTACCTGTTCGCTCAGTGTGATGAATTGTCTGGAAGACCTTACAGTTAGAAAACATACACATGAGGGAACACAAACTTATTTTTTTTGTCCAGGATTGAGTGTGCTACATAACCTAAGTCTGGAAAGTACTGGGGTTGTGTACACACACAGCCTGGCTTACCACACCGTTGGTAACTCCACCATGGCTGGTCCCAAGTCCGTGCTGAGAAAGGAGGAGGGTAGATTTGAAGGGAAAGGGCCAGTAGTACATACCCTAAGTCTCTAAAGGAGTACTGGGGTTGTACACACAGCCTGGCCACTGTAGTGGTTTGGCACTTGTCAATTTTTTTGTCCAGGATTGAGCGTACTACATAGCCTAAGTCTGGAAAGTACTGGGGTTGTACACACACAGCCTGGCTTACCACACCGTTGGTAACTCCACCATGGCCGGTCCCAAGTCCGTGCTGAGAAAGGAGGAGGGTAGATTTGAAGGGAAAGGGCCAGTAGTACATACCCTAAGTCTCTAAAGGAGTACTGGGGTAGTACACACAGCCTGGCCACTGCAGTGGTTTGACACGTCACACTTTTTGTCCAGGATTGAGTGTGCTACATAACCTAAGTCTGGAAAGTACTGGGGTTGTGTACACACACAGCTTGGCTTACCACACCGTTGGTAACTCCACCATGGCCGGTCCCAAGCCCGTGCTGAGAAAGGAGGAGTGTCAATAACCATTGTTCAATGAGCTTTTAGGCAGTTATCTGTGCAAAGGGCTAAAAAGAGATTGTACAGTCCACTTTAGGACTACATTACATGACAGTAATGTTTACTGTACATCTTTTCTCTGCTGTCCTGTCTGGTGTGCGTAGTCTCTACTGTAAAGTGTGGGAAGAGGGTATACCCCTTTACGGAGGACAGACAGCAGTACCTGTTCGCTCAGTGTGATGAATTGTCTGGAAGACCTTACAGTTAGAAAACATACACATGAGGGAACACAAACTTATTTTTTTTGTCCAGGATTGAGTGTGCTACATAACCTAAGTCTGGAAAGTACTGGGGTTGTGTACACACACAGCCTGGCTTACCACACCGTTGGTAACTCCACCATGGCCGGTCCCAAGTCCGTGCTGAGAAATGAGGAGGGTAGATTTGAAGGGAAAGGGCCAGTAGTACATACCCTAAGTCTCTAAAGGAGTACTGGGGTTGTACACACAGCCTTGCCACTGTAGTGGTTTGGCACTTGTCATTTTTTTTGTCCAGGATTGAGCGTGCTACATAGCCTAAGTCTGGAAAGTACTGGGGTTGTACACACACAGCCTGGCTTACCACACCGTTGGAAACTCCACCATGGCCGGTCCCAAGTCCGTGCTGAGAAAGGAGGAGGGTAGATTTGAAGGGAAAGGGCCAGTAGTACATACCCTAAGTCTCTAAAGGAGTACTGGGGTTGTACACACAGCCTGGCCACTGCAGTGGTTTGACACGTCACACTTTTTGTCCAGGATTGAGTGTGCTACATAACCTAAGTCTGGAAAGTACTGGGGTTGTGTACACACACAGCTTGGCTTACCACACCGTTGGTAACTCCACCATGGCCGGTCCCAAGTCCGTGCTGAGAAAGGAGGAGTGTCAATAACCATTGTTCAATGAGCTTTTAGGCAGTTATCTGTGCAAAGGGCTAAAAAGAGATTGTAAGGTCCACTTTAGGACTACATTACATGACAGTAATGTTTACTGTACATCTTTTCTCTGCTGTCCTGTCTGGTGTGCGTAGTCTCTACTGTAAAGTGTGGGAAGAAGGGTATACCCCTTTACGGAGGACAGACAGCAGTACCTGTTCGCTCAGTGTGATGAATTGTCTGGAAGACCTTACAGTTAGAAAACATACACATGAGGGAACACAAACTTATTTTTTTTTGTCCAGGATTGAGTGTGCTACATAACCTAAGTCTGGAAAGTACTGGGGTTGTGTACACACACAGCCTGGCTTACCACACCGTTGGTAACTCCACCATGGCCGGTCCCAAGTCCGTGCTGAGAAAGGAGGAGGGTAGATTTGAAGGGAAAGGGCCAGTAGTACATACCCTAAGTCTCTAAAGGAGTACTGGGGTTGTACACACAGCCTGGCCACTGCAGTGGTTTGACACGTCACACTTTTTGTCCAGGATTGAGTGTGCTACATAACCTAAGTCTGGAAAGTACTGGGGTTGTGTACACACACAGCTTGGCTTACCACACCGTTGGTAACTCCACCATGGCCGGTCCCAAGTCCGTGCTGAGAAATGAGGAGGGTAGATTTGAAGGGAAAGGGCCAGTAGTACATACCCTAAGTCTCTAAAGGAGTACTGGGGTTGTACACACAGCCTGGCCACTGTAGTGGTTTGGCACTTGTCATTTTTTTTGTCCAGGTTTGAGCGTGCTACATAGCCTAAGTCTGGAAAGTACTGGGGTTGTACACACACAGCCTGGCTTACCACACCGTTGGTAACTCCACCATGGCCGGTCCCAAGTCCGTGCTGAGAAAGGAGGAGGGTAGATTTGAAGGGAAAGGGCCAGTAGTACATACCCTAAGTCTCTAAAGGAGTACTGGGGTTGTACACACAGCCTGGCCACTGCAGTGGTTTGACACGTCACACTTTTTGTCCAGGATTGAGTGTGCTACATAACCTAAGTCTGGAAAGTACTGGGGTTGTGTACACACACAGCTTGGCTTACCACACCGTTGGTAACTCCACCATGGCCGGTCCCAAGTCCGTGCTGAGAAAGGAGGAGTGTCAATAACCATTGTTCAATGAGCTTTTAGGCAGTTATCTGTGCAAAGGGCTAAAAAGAGATTGTAAGGTCCACTTTAGGACTACATTACATGACAGTAATGTTTACTGTACATCTTTTCTCTGCTGTCCTGTCTGGTGTGCGTAGTCTCTACTGTAAAGTGTGGGAAGAAGGGTATACCCCTTTACGGAGGACAGACAGCAGTACCTGTTCGCTCAGTGTGATGAATTGTCTGGAAGACCTTACAGTTAGAAAACATACACATGAGGGAACACAAACTTATTTTTTTTTGTCCAGGATTGAGTGTGCTACATAACCTAAGTCTGGAAAGTACTGGGGTTGTGTACACACACAGCCTGGCTTACCACACCGTTGGTAACTCCACCATGGCCGGTCCCAAGTCCGTGCTGAGAAAGGAGGAGGGTAGATTTGAAGGGAAAGGGCCAGTAGTACATACCCTAAGTCTCTAAAGGAGTACTGGGGTTGTACACACAGCCTGGCCACTGCAGTGGTTTGACACGTCACACTTTTTGTCCAGGATTGAGTGTGCTACATAACCTAAGTCTGGAAAGTACTGGGGTTGTGTACACACACAGCTTGGCTTACCACACCGTTGGTAACTCCACCATGGCCGGTCCCAAGTCCGTGCTGAGAAAGGAGGAGTGTCAATAACCATTGTTCAATGAGCTTTTAGGCAGTTATCTGTGCAAAGGGCTAAAAAGAGATTGTACAGTCCACTTTAGGACTACATTACATGACAGTAATGTTTACTGTACATCTTTTCTCTGCTGTCCTGTCTGGTGTGCGTAGTCTCTACTGTAAAGTGTGGGAAGAGGGTATACCCCTTTACGGAGGACAGACAGCAGTACCTGTTCGCTCAGTGTGATGAATTGTCTGGAAGACCTTACAGTTAGAAAACATACACATGAGGGAACACAAACTTATTTTTTTTGTCCAGGATTGAGTGTGCTACATAACCTAAGTCTGGAAAGTACTGGGGTTGTGTACACACACAGCCTGGCTTACCACACCGTTGGTAACTCCACCATGGCCGGTCCCAAGTCCGTGCTGAGAAAGGAGGAGGGTAGATTTGAAGGGAAAGGGCCAGTAGTACATACCCTAAGTCTCTAAAGGAGTACTGGGGTTGTACACACAGCCTGGCCACTGCAGTGGTTTGACACGTCACACTTTTTGTCCAGGATTGAGTGTGCTACATAACCTAAGTCTGGAAAGTACTGGGGTTGTGTACACACACAGCTTGGCTTACCACACCGTTGGTAACTCCACCATGGCCGGTCCCAAGTCCGTGCTGAGAAAGGAGGAGTGTCAATAACCATTGTTCAATGAGCTTTTAGGCAGTTATCTGTGCAAAGGGCTAAAAAGAGATTGTACAGTCCACTTTAGGACTACATTACATGACAGTAATGTTTACTGTACATCTTTTCTCTGCTGTCCTGTCTGGTGTGCGTAGTCTCTACTGTAAAGTGTGGGAAGAGGGTATACCCCTTTACGGAGGACAGACAGCAGTACCTGTTCGCTCAGTGTGATGAATTGTCTGGAAGACCTTACAGTTAGAAAACATACACATGAGGGAACACAAACGTATTTTTTTTGTCCAGGATTGAGTGTGCTACATAACCTAAGTCTGGAAAGTACTGGGGTTGTGTACACACACAGCCTGGCTTACCACACCGTTGGTAACTCCACCATGGCCGGTCCCAAGTCCGTGCTGAGAAAGGAGGAGGGTAGATTTGAAGGGAAAGGGCCAGTAGTACATACCCTAAGTCTCTAAAGGAGTACTGGGGTTGTACACACAGCCTGGCCACTGTAGTGGTTTGGCACTTGTCAATTTTTTTGTCCAGGATTGAGCGTGCTACATAGCCTAAGTCTGGAAAGTACTGGGGTTGTACACACACAGCCTGGCTTACCACACCGTTGGTAACTCCACCATGGCCGGTCCCAAGTCCGTGCTGAGAAAGGAGGAGGGTAGATTTGAAGGGAAAGGGCCAGTAGTACATACCCTAAGTCTCTAAAGGAGTACTGGGGTTGTACACACAGCCTGGCCACTGCAGTGGTTTGACACGTCACACTTTTTGTCCAGGATTGAGTGTGCTACATAACCTAAGTCTGGAAAGTACTGGGGTTGTGTACACACACAGCTTGGCTTACCACACCGTTGGTAACTCCACCATGGCCGGTCCCAAATCCGTGCTGAGAAAGGAGGAGTGTCAATAACCATTGTTCAATGAGCTTTTAGGCAGTTATCTGTGCAAAGGGCTAAAAAGAGATTGTACAGTCCACTTTAGGACTACATTACATGACAGTAATGTTTACTGTACATCTTTTCTCTGCTGTCCTGTCTGGTGTGCGTAGTCTCTACTGTAAAGTGTGGGAAGAGGGTATACCCCTTTACGGAGGACAGACAGCAGTACCTGTTCGCTCAGTGTGATGAATTGTCTGGAAGACCTTACAGTTAGAAAACATACACATGAGGGAACACACTTGTCAAACTTTTTTTTTTTTGTCCAGGATTGAGTGTGCTACATAACCTAAGTCTGGAAAGTACTGGGGTTGTACACACACAGCCTGGCTTACCACACTGTTGGTAACTCCACCATGGCCGGTCCCAAGTCCGTGCTGAGAAAGGAGGAGGGTAGATTTGAAGGGAAAGGGCCAGTAGTACATACCCTAAGTCTCTAAAGGAGTACTGGGGATGTACACACAGCCTGGCCACTGCAGTGGTTTGACACGTTACACTTTTTGTCCAGGATTGAGTGTGCTACATAACCTAAGTCTGGAAAGTACTGAGGTTGTGTACACACACAGCCTGGCTTACCACACCGTTGGTAACTCCACCATGGCCGGTCCCAAGTCCGTGCTGAGAAAGGAGGAGGGTCAATAACCATTGTTAAATGAGCTTTTAGGCAGTTATCTGTGCAAAGGGCTAAAAAGAGATTGTACAGTCCACTTTAGGACTACATTACATGACAGTAATGTTTACTGTACATCTTTTCTCTGCTGTCCTGTCTGGTGTGCGTAGTCTCTACTGTAAAGTGTGGGAAGAGGGTATACCCCTTTACGGAGGACAGACAGCAGTACCTGTTCGCTCAGTGTGATGAATTGTCTGGAAGACCTTACAGTTAGAAAACATACACATGAGGGAACACATACTTATTTTTTTTGTCCAGGATTGAGTGTGCTACATAACCTAAGTCTGGAAAGTACTGGGGTTGTGTACACACACAGCCTGGCTTACCACACCGTTGGTAACTCCACCATGGCCGGTCCCAAGTCCGTGCTGAGAAAGGAGGAGGGTAGATTTGAAGGGAAAGGGCCAGTAGTACATACCCTAAGTCTCTAAAGGAGTACTGGGGTTGTACACACAGCCTGGCCACTGTAGTGGTTTGGCACTTGTCAATTTTTTTGTCCAGGATTGAGCGTGCTACATAGTCTAAGTCTGGAAAGTACTGGGGTTGTGTACACACACAGCCTGGCTTACCACACCGTTGGTAACTCCACCATGGCCGGTCCCAAGTCCGTGCTGAGAAAGGAGGTATGTACCCTAAGTCTCTAAAGGAGTACTGGGGTTGTACACACAGCCTGGCCACTGCAGTGGTTTGACACTTGTCAATTTTTTTTGTCCATGATTGAGTGTGCTACATAGCCTAAGTCTGGAAAGTACTGGGGTTGTGTACACACACAGCCTGGCATACCACACCGTTGGTAACTCCACCATGGCCGGTCCCAAGTCTGTGCTGAGAAAGGAGGAGGGTAGATTTGAAGGGAAAGGGCCAGTAGTACATACCCTAAGTCTGGAAAGGAGTACTGGGGTTGTACACACAGCCTGGCCACTGCAGTGGTTTGACACTTGTCAAACCCTTTGTCCAGGATTGAGTGTGCTACATAACATAACAGTAGGATCTTATAGGCCATTGGACATTTACATTTTTGTCACGTTTATTCCTGGTCAGCTTGGCACGGGAATCTAAGTAAAAAAAGGGAACATGTTCCTTCCAGGCCATGTAATATATATAGCTCAGCCGTCTGCCTGCCTTCCTTATATACAGCCTGAGCGGACCTGATGGAAACCTTCCGGTGATAGAGTCATACCCATTTATTATTAAAAAACAAAAGAGAGGGAATGTCATTAATTTATAAGGCTCCTATATATTCTATTGCACGGAGAATGCGAATCTTTAACACTTCATAACAGAAAAAAACAATCAGCAGTTCCAATTGTTCATAGTAATTTTATATTTCTAAAACATAATTTTGAAAACGAAACAAAGAAACACATTGCTTCTGACGTCTCTCCTTCCTAAGGATGAGCGGACCTGATGGGAGACAGGAGGAGAATGGGCGGGTCTAGTCATTTATTACCCAGCATAGAATTTCATTTAATTAGAAGCTTTTCAATAGTTTGCTGAATGGAAACTGATGTGATCCATCAGACGCACAACATTATCTTAATTGATTAATTGTACATATTTGTCTGGCATGTCATGATTATTACCTATTTTTATCAATAATATCATATTTATCGATCTTTGTATAGGAAGTGTAAAATATGTGCAATTTGCTATATGTATAAATTATATATCAGACAGTGAGAGAAGGAAAAAAAAAAAAAATATATATATATATATATATATATATATATATATATATATATATATATATATATATATATATATATATATTACAGTTCCCCATTTAGTTTTCTGAATTCTGAGGACTTGGAATAAAAGAGCACATATGGAAATGTTTTATATTATTATTCAATAATCTTCGGACTCCATTTTTATTTATTCCGGACTAATGGATGAAAATAAAGCTGTGTTAAGTTTTTTTGCAGCCTATGAGTCAAGGCATGTTTAGGCTTTAGGTGGATGGTCAGGGGGCGCTAAAATGGTGGCTCAGCTGCCTGTTTTTACCACCTCTGTAAAATGCCCATAGGAAGGAAGGGCTGGGGTACAGGATGTCCAAAAACAGCAGAAAATGCCCCTCCACTCAGTAGTATCCACTTGTATAGCCATTCTCAGCCAAGGTTCCTCCAGAGGTTGCTAGGGGTTCTAGGAGCCATAGCTGATCGACCTCCCATTTGATGGTACAGTTCCAGGACCAACGTCACTCTGTAGAGTCAGTGGCATGATATCAATTTTTTTAGGGTGGCATTCTGGCCACCACTGTAAGGGGGTAATTTTTCCCACTGACCAACAATGTAAAGGGCATTGTTTAAGTCATTTTCACAGGTGTTCCCCAAGACCTGGAAATAAGCTTAAAGTGGGGTGCCCCCTAAAAAAATAAATAAAAAAAATAAAGTCAGCAGCTACAAATACTGCAGTTGCTGACTTTTAATAATCGGACACTTACCTGTCCTAGGGTCCAGCGATGCGGGGGAACGAAGCCCCCCTCCACACGCGGCGTCGGCATTCTTACTGTGAAGCCACAGCCGGGCACCCACTGCGCATGCAAGAGCAGCACCGCGTGCCGTGATACACCACACAGTCATCTGGGACACATGACAGATCCCAGATGACTGTGCGGCGCTGAGGGGAAATGTTACTAGCCTGGGCACTGAAGGAGGCAGACTACGAGGGACCCCCTAGCAACAGGCATTTAGAGAGTGAGTAATTTTTTTTCCCAATTATTTTTTTTTTTACATTTTGTTTATGAATTTTAAGCTTTTTTTTTTTTGGGTGGCAACACCACTTCAAGGATTCAAAGGTTTAGTTAGGGCAGTGGTTTCCAAACTGCAGCACTTTGTTTGCTTTTATCCAGCCCTTGGGGCACTATTCCCCCCACTGACACCAACATTGGGGCGTCATTTCTCCCACTGACAACAAGAATGGGGCACTATTCCTTCCACTCACACCAACAAAGGGGCATTTTTTACTTCCACATTTTCATAGTTGCCAACATTGGGAAAAAAATGTAAAGGGATGCTTTATTTGTTTGTAGGCGGAGTCTTATAATAAATAGGGAGTTAGGCATTTGTGTGTAGGTGTGACGTAGTGGGAATAGAAAAATATGGTGTGCAGGGAAATGGGCATGGTTGGGCTTGGAGGGGGCGTGACTCAAAGGGGTATGGTTAGAGTCTTAGCTGAATGAGGGATGGAGGGAGAAAACAAAGGGAGAAAGAGAGGAAGTGAGAGAAGGAAGGAAAGAAAAAGGGATGGAGGGACAGCAGGCCAGATCCTATAACACAATAGAAATATGTGTATTCCAGAATTTAACAATCAGCAGATAAAGATACTCCAAACCTGATGTTAGTGTTTCAATCATCACGGCACCATGGTTCTATTGGTGTCCGGGTGATTGAAGCGCATTATTACATTGTAATATAAAATGAAATAGTTCAACTCACCATAATGTAGAATCAGTGGGAGCTCTGAGTGTGTCACTTTTTACATCACTTCATCAGGTGTTCCCAGCAAAGTCCCTCCTTACATCAGGTGTCCCCAGAAGTCTCTCCTTACATCAGCAGTCCCCCAGCAGAGTCTCTCCTTACATCAGGAGTCCCCCAGCAGAGTCCCTCCTTACATCAGGTGTCCCCAGCAGAACCTCTTCTTACATCAGGTGTCCACCCAGCAGAGTCTCTCTTTACATTAGGTGTCCCCCGGCAGAGTCTCTCCTTACATCAGGTGCCCCCCCTGCAGAGTCCCTCCTTACATCAAGTTTCCCCAGCAGAGTCTCTCCTTACATAGAGTGTCCCCCAGCGGTGTGTGTCCCCTTACATCAGGTATGCCCCAGCGGTGTGTGTCCCCTTACATCAGGTATGCCCCAGAAGTGTGTGTCCCTTTTACATCAGGCATGCCCCAGCGGTGTGTGTCCCTTATACATCAGGTATGCCCCAGCGGTGTGTGTCCCCTTACATCAGGTATACCCCAGCGGTGTGTGTCCCCTTACATCAGGTATGCCCCAGTGGTGTGTGTCCCCTTACATCAGGTATTCCCCAGCGGTGCGGCATCCCCCTCTTAAACAAAGAGAACTACCAAGAATGTTACCTTTCTGGAAGGTCAAGACTACAGCATCTAAAAAGAAGGAACCAGCACTTTTTAAATATTTTTTGTACGTTATATTATGTGATTGGGGACATGTGTCAAATATAAAGTAGGTGTTCTCTCAATTTGGCTGAAAAAGTGGACATACATTTTAAGATCTTTAGTAATGATTATTCTTCACCGAAGTGGTCATCCTTATCCCTAAAGTGCAACAGCTGCAATAGATTATAGATATATTGCAGCTGTTGCACTTTAGTAATATATTTATTTTGTTGTTTGGGTAGCGCCGCATCTATTTATTTATTTATTTTTTTTTTTTCAAAATAGTTTATTGTGGTTTTGAAATATAACAAACAGAGCATACATAAGCAAAAAGATAAACATCAATGTATCATCTCAGAGACATACAATGCAAATACATAGTCAATGTAATACCTAAGCCTAGAGATTTGGTGAGGAAGCATACCTGGAACAATTATTGTTTATAAAAGGGGAGAGAACAAATAATTGAGCAATATAAGTGGGGTAATGAATTACATGGGGTCCACTACTGTCTATCATGTTGCTTAGAAGACTGGGACATAAGAGTAGTGGGCGTAATAGTGATGGATATGAATACCCCAAACAGCAGTAGCTACTAAAACCCATTACAGGTCAAAAAGGATAAAATGTAAACCTAGAAACGTGCATCAAGTCTCTGGTAACAGCATCCACCCCATATGGGAACTAACTGTGGATGAGAGTAACACACCCGGTAGAACAACCGAGGAGTTTGTGTGGAGACTTGATGGAAAACAGTGTAAGGGCCGGTTCACACTGCGAGCCGCGGCGAGGCGTCTCCGACTTCCTCGCCGCGACTTGCAGGGGGGGTCAGCGGCGACTTGCAGAGGACTTCTGCATAGAAGTCAATGCAAGTCGCCCCCGAAGTCGCCCCGAAGTAGTACAGGAACCTTTTTTCTGAGTCGGAGCGACTCGAGTCGCTCCTCTCAGAACGGTTCCATAGCACTGTATGGGGGCGACTTGCGGGAGCGAGGCGAGGCGAGCCGTGTCGCCTCGCCTCGCGTCGCAGTGTGAACCGGCCCTAACTGAACAAACCATTTTTGTTTTTAAAAGAAAGATTTAAAGGATAACAAAAGTTAGAGCCCATGCATCTATTTATTTTACCTATATTGTTTTGGTGTAGAGATCACTATTTTTTGCTGGCTGCTTCCTTATTAATATATTTTATTAATATATTTTTTTTGAGATACTTAGTAGTAGTTAGGTGGAGCGCATTAGTACCTTTCGTTCATCCTTATCCCTGCTTTACCATCCAGTGAGTCCCTAACCTGGAACAAGCATTCATACACCGACATCTGAAAAGCCATCCTTCAAGGTTGTACCAGCTCAGCAACTCACTGAATAGTGAACTAGGATCAGGATGACAGTCAGCAATGGCCGCACCCATATTTCTGCACTGACAAGTCCTTTTAACTACTTGCCTACTGGGCACTTAAACACCCCTCCTGCCCAGACCAATTTTCAGCTTTTAGTGCTCTCACAATTTGAATGACAATTACTCAGTCATGCAACACTGTACCCAAATGAATTTTTTGACCTTTTTTTCCCAAAAATAGAGCTTTCTTTTGGTGGTATTTGATCACCTCTGGGGTTTTTATTTTTTGCGCTATAAATAAAAAAAGACCCAAAACTTCGAAAAAAAACCCCGCATATTTCTTTGTTTCTGTGACAAAATTATGCAAATTATTAATTTTTCTTCATAAATTTTGGCCACAATTTATACTGCTACATGTCTTTGGTAAACATAGTGGATATTAGATAATAGTGGCAAAAATTAGTGGATATTATTTGGTCTTTGGGAAAATTAGAGAGTCTACAAGCTATGGTGCGAATCATACAAAATTGATCACATCTGATGTACTGGTGGCCTATCTCACTGCTTGCGAGCCAAACAAGTCAGGGAAGTACAAATACCCTCCAAATGACCCCTTTTTGGAAAGTAGACATTCCAAGGTATTTAGTAAGAGGCATAGTGAGCTTTTTGATGCTGTCATTTTTTCCCACAATTCTTTGCAAAATTAAGATTTTTTTTTCCCCACAAATTGTCATTGTAATAGGTTATTTCTCTCACATGGCATGTGTATACCACAAATGACACCCCCCCCCCAAAAAAAAATTCTGCTACTCCTCCTGAGTATTACAATACCACATGTGTGGGACTTTTTCACAGCCTGGCCACATAGAGAGGTCCAACATGCAGGGAGCGCCATCACGTGTTCTAGGAGCATAAATTACACATCTAACTTGTTGACTACCTATTACACTTTTGAAGGCCCTGGAGCACCAGGACAATGACACGTGACACTGATGACAGATGGCACTGATACGTGGCACTGATGACAGATGGCACTTATACGTGGCACTGATGACAGATGGCACTTATACGTGGCACTGATGACACGTGGCACTAATACGTGGCACTGATGACAGATGGCACTAATACGTGGCACTAATACATGGCACCGATGACAGATGGCACTAATACGTGGCACCGATGAGTCGTGACACTGATGACAGATGGCACTGATAAGTGGCATTGATGACACGTGACACTGACAACAGATGGCACGTTACACTGACAGGTGACACTGATGACAAATGCACTGATACATGGCACTGATGACAGGTGGCACTATGTGGCACTGATGACACGTGGCACTGATGACAGATGGCACTTATACGTGGAACTGATGACAGATGGCACTGGGGACAAATGGCACTGACAACAGGTGGCACTGGGGACAGATAGCACTAACAGGTGGCACTGGGGGCAGGTGGAACTGGTCAAGGATGGCACTGGGGGCAGGTGGAACTGGTCAAGGATGGCACTGGGGCGGATGGCCCTGTGGGAGGATGGCACTGGGATGGATGGCACTTTTTTTTTACTTTTTTACTTACGGCTGCTGCAGCCGTTGATCTCTCCCTTCTCACACGCTCTGTGTGAGGAGGGAGAGCGGCGCTGAGAGATGATCTCATATGTTAACATATGAGATCATCTCTCATTGGACACGCCGATCACGCAGTAAACGGCCGCTGTGATTGGCCGTTTACAGCGATCTGTGACTGGCTGTGTCCAAGGGACACGGCCAGCACAGAACTTCCCCGATGCGCACCCGCGGCGGCGCGCAAAGGGGAAGTAAATAGGAGGGCGTCCGGGGACACCCTCCCAGCAGTTAGCATCCGTGCTGTAGCCGTCTTTCGGATATAGCGCAGGCGGGAAGTGGTTAAAGGATATGTTCACCTTTCATAATATGTTACACCTATATTTGGGATGTACCATGTTATAAATATACATCGCCCCCCCCCCTCCTCCCCCACTGTGATCGCAACCAGGGAATCTTCTCCACCCGCTAGCTGTCAAATGTTTTTTTTTTTAATGTGTCTGTGCATGGCTCCACCCACCCAGACTCGTCAGTAAAGTACCGGGTATTGATGTGGTTAATCGCCACGGTTATAATTGTGGTAGTTCATTGATTCTTCCGGGAAGAATGAATCAGCTTCTCTCATACGAGGTACAAGCAAGCCGATACACTGACAGGTTTGCAGGAAACCTGCATGGCATCAGCGATCTTCTGATCATTATTACAATGCTTTCCAGGATCCTGCAACAAAAAATAATAAATGCACATTTTTTTACCTGCAGAAAAAATTTGTATTTATAATTTTTTGTGAAAAGGTGAACTTATCCTTAAACCACATCCTGCCCGGCATATAGCAAAATGATAGCCAGGTGGTGGCTCTCCCGTTCTGACTGGACAACATATGACGTCCTTCAGAACGAGCCACTGCAGCCTATGACGTAGGCTCTTTACCATGTGATCAGCTGTGTCCAATCACCTAACCAGGAAGTGCCAGTGATCGGCATTCCTCTGTTCACACTGACAGGACGTGAGAAGGAGTACCGATAAGTGGCTCTCCTGACAGGGGGGTCTGTACTGATAATCAGTGAAGCCCCATCAGCGATCCATATCAGTGATTCTCATTCTGAAGGGCATCATATGTTGTCCAGTTAGAACGGGAGAGCCACTACCTGGCCATCATTTTACTATAGGCTGGGAAGGATGTGGTTAAAGGATAAGTTCACCTATTCACAAAAAAATAATAAAATGCACATTTTTTTGCATTTATTCTTTTTTGTTGCAGGCCCACCAGTGATGCCAATCAGTGCTGCATATTAGTGCTACCTCATCAGTGATGGAGAAAAAAAAAAAATATAACCAAAACAAAGAAAACTTTTTTTTCAAGAATTTTCAGTCTTTTTTTCACAATCAAAAAGGTTTTTATTGAAAAAGTATGCAGGTTTACAATTAGCATGAAATTATAGATGTTGTCAACAATGGTATGTATACAAGCATTGATACAATTAGATAGCATGTATGTTGTAACCATTTATCTCAATTGGAACAGAAGATAAAACCAAATCATATAGATAAAATAGAAACTAGTGATACCATAGGATAGGATATGTATTTGGGGAAGGGTGGAAGAGGGTGCAGGGTAAAGGGAATTGGGGGGCCAATGGGGGATGCCATCGCACTAGGGTTCAATTCTTTAGGTTAGGTGTGTGTCTAATAGGAGTATATATAACTCAATCAGTTTGTTTTCTCCTTTCTATTTCCTTTTCCTTCATAGAGAAATGGGGAAGGGAGATTCAACCAGTAAGTAATTGGTAATCGGAAGAGAGGGTAAAAGCCAGCCAAGGCTGCCAGGTTTTGTTAAAGGGTGTGCTGTTCTCTTTTTTCATTGCCACTATTTCCTCCATCTTGAAAATTTATTGCACTCTGTTTAACCAGTCCTTGACTCCTGGGACTGTGGTGGATTTCCAATAGATAGGTATGAGTGTTTTCGCAGCAACGAGTAGGTGTCTAGAGAGAGATTTTTTGTACCGACTTAGGGTAGTTGGGGCTAAATTGATCAGGCATGTGGCTGCGTTCAATTCGAGATTAGTTTCCGTTATATGTTTTATCCATGTCTTAATTTCATCCCAGTAGGTGCTGATGAGGGGACATTCCCACCAAATATGTATAAATGAGCCTATACAAGTTTTGCATCTCCAACATTTATCCGAGGTAGGGCGGGACCATCTCCCAGCATTCTGTGGTGTCATATACCATTGAGTGAGGACCTTATAGGAAATCTCTTGGTATTTGGTGCTTAACGAGCATTTGTGTGTCAAAGTACACACCTTTTCCCATTCTTTTTCAGAGATTTTCATTTTAAGGTCATGTTCCCACTTCTTTTTGTGTTTATTGTTATCCGCATGTGGCGTGCAAATTAGCCATGAGTAGGCAAGGGACGTGGTGTGGGCTACTGGTGATCTTTTTAAGCATATGGATTCCAGTTGCGTCAACGGGAGTTTAAATTTGGATTTGTGCTTACTGTTTACCACAAAGTCCCGTAGTTGCATATAAAACCAAATGCCAGAAAATGTCCCGCCCACCTCGGAGCTAAGTGCGTCAAATGTTTTAATTTTCGAGTTTGTCATGCAATGGTGAATGAGAAGGTCATATGGCAGTTTGTGATGCATACCCGGCGTGAAATCAGGGTTATTGGCAAGCGGTGTCAGTGGGCCCGGGATGGAGGCTATTTTGTATAGACTCGCTATTTTGTGCCAAATATTGATTGTGTTTTCGATCAGTGGGTGTCCTATCTGCTTGTCTTTTTTGGAGTGCATGGACCATGGGTAGTATAGCGTTTTATTTAAGGTTAGGTTGCTTTCTAATTGGACCCAATCTTTATTGTGGCCATGGCAGTGCCAGTCTATGAGTCTGGTGATATGTGCAGCCTGAAAATATTTCTTAAAATCAGGAAGACCCATACCCCCCTTACTTTTGGGAAGCGTTAGTAAAGTGAAATTGATTCTGGGTTTTCTGTTTGCCCAGAGGAAGCTTCTCTGCGCTTTAAGAAGAGTGCTAAAAAAGGTTTCCGGAATTTTTATGGGTAGAGCATTGAATAGGTACAGTAGTCTAGGCAGTATTGTCATCTTCAAAATAGACGCCCTGCCAAACCATGAGAATTTTTTCGGTTGCCACCTCAGCAGGTCTTTCGTTATTGTGGACAATAGAGGCTTAAAGTTGGAGTTGTATAAAGCATCGATGTTGCTAGTTAAGTTTATTCCTAAGTATTTGAGTGTGGTCTGTTCCCATTTATAAGGGTAGTTGTCTTTCAGTCTCTTAAGTTGATCAGATGGGAGGGTAAGGTTGAGTGCTTCAGATTTTGATTGATTCACTTTAAAATTAGAAATAAACCCAAAGGTTTGAAACACTTTTTGAAGGTTTGGTAAGGATATATGTGGGTTGGTGATGAAGAGTAAAAGGTCATCCGCATATGCGGCTATTTTGTATTCACGATCTTTTACTATGAAGCCCTGAATATCTCTGTGTAAATTGATTGTTCTTATTAGGGGTTCTAAGGTGAGGATGAAGAGGAGTGGTGACAGAGGACATCCTTGGCGTGTTCCATTGTGGATCGAGATGGGGTCGGAGAGTATATTATTTACTTTAATTTGGGCCTGGGGGTTTCGATAGAGTGCCGAGATCCATGATAGCATGTTTTCCCTTAATCCAATATGGGTACAGGTGTCCATCATGTAATCCCAGGAGACCCTATCGAAAGCCTTTTCTGCGTCAGTGGAAAGCAATATTCCAGCTGTTTTAGAGGTTTGAGCAAAGTGGATCAGATTCAATGCCTTAGTAGTGTTGTCACGAGCTTCCCTACCTGGCATGAAACCCACTTGTTCCGGGCCTATGATCTTTGCCAGAAGGGGTTTTAATCTATTGGCAAGTATTTTGGCCAGGATCTTGAGGTCAACATTTAGGAGTGAAATGGGTCTGAAGTTTGCGCAGTCAGCATGGTCCTTGTTAGGTTTGGGGATCACAGCTATGTGTGCCATTAGGAATGAATTGGAGTTGTTTCTGTGTTTTGCTAGAAAGTTAAAAGCAGACTGGAGAGGTTTCAAGAGGGAGATTGTGTAAGTCTTATAGTACTGTGATGTAAAGCCATCAGGGCCAGGGCTCTTTCCTGTTTTTAAATCTGATATTGCGTCTGAGATTTCTGATATAGTTATAGGGTCATCCAGTCTGTGTGCGTCCTCACTTGCCAGGGAGGGTAGATTGCTATTTCCCAAAAAGTCTTTGATTGCTTCTTGTTTTGAGTGAGTTATGTGGGATGGTTTGTGTTGGGCCGGCAGATCATATAGTTTGGCATAATAATTGTGAAACAGGTCTGCCATTTCTTTAGACTTATATTTCAGAGTCCCCCCTTTGTCCCTTATGGCGTGTATATGACTTGATAGTGTTGTTTCTTTCAGGGCCTTAGCTAGTTGTTTCCCACTCTTGTCTCCTTGCTCGTAGAAAATATTTTTTTTGAAAAACAGGGATCTTTTAATTTTGAGATCTAGTATAAGGCGTAGTGCCTTTCTGCATTCGGTCAGTTGCTCTTCTACCCGGAGAGAGTGAGATTGTTTATGTTGCAATTCCAAGTTAGCAATTTGCTGGGATAGTTTTGTGATTTCTCCCTCTCTTTCCCTTTTCTTTTTGGCGCCCCACCTTATCAGTTCACCCCTCACCACTGATTTGTGGGCTTCCCAGTTGTTTAGCGGGTTTGTATCATTGTCAGTGTTGTTGTGGAAGTATGCACTAATCGTGTTGTGGATGTCGTCTTTCACTATTTGGTCAGTGAGGAGTGTAGGGTTGAGTCTCCAATTAAACGCAGGTTTGCTGTGTGCACCCAGTTCTATTGAGATAGCTGTGGGTGCATGGTCAGAGAGGGCAATAATGCCTATCTTGGCTGCAAGTAAATTGCCTAGGTCCCTTTGTGAAACGAAGATCATGTCAATTCTTGAGTACCGTTTGTGAGGTGCGGAAAAAAAGGTAAAGTCCTTCTCTGATGGATGGACGGATCTCCATGCATCAACCAGAGTCAGGGACTGCAATAGTGATTTCATTCGTTTGAGAAGCCTGTAACTGACGTGGGTGTGTCCAGTAGAGGTATCCCTGAGGGGGGAAAGAGGAATGTTAAAGTCCCCTCCCAGAAGAACACACCCCTCTGCAAACCATTTAAGTTCTTCAATTATTTTGCTACAGAATGGCACATGGGATGTATTCGGGAAGTACACGTTAGCAAGTGTTATAGGGGATCCCTCCCATGTGCCCTTCAGAAACAAATATCTTCCCTCAGGGTCAGTAAGTTGGTGCTTCAGGTCAAAGGGCGCATCTTTGTTCAAAAGGATGGACACTCCCTTTGTTTTAGCATGGGGGTTGGTAGAGTGGTAGACTTTTGTGTATACGTTGTCAGTGAGTTTAGGAATACTCTTATCTTTGAAGTGGGTCTCTTGTAGGAATACCACTAAGGGGCGTACTTTTTTAAGTTCTCTAAACAATTTAGACCGTTTTTCAGGAGTATTCAGACCATTTACATTGTGTGAGATAAGGGTCGGTGTTTTCCCTAAGAAATCATATGCCATCCTGTCTTTTAATCTAGGATGGGCAGGTTCTGGAGAAACTGCGTGTGTGAACGGTGTTCACAAGAGATGTTAGTGACACAGAGTGTGTTAGGATACGATGCTTTGGGTTTGAGAAGGAAATTGCGAGCGTGCGTGGGGGTAAGAGAGGGGGGGGGGGGTGGGAGTGGGGAGGAGGGGGCGTTAGGTTAGGGGGTAAGGAGGAAAAAAAAGACGTAAGTGGTTAGGGTATAAGAAGAGGAGTACCCACCAGCCACCAGTTGGTGGTGGGTCAGTTTGGGAAATAACTAACGTGCGTATGTGTTAGTACTTTCCCTTTGGGGGAGAGTGGGAGGTGATCAACAAACAGTCTAGCAACGACTGTTTCTTTGGACTGTGCTATGACAGTGATGAAGGTGACCAGTGGATGGGACCTGTACAGCTTTCGGTTCTAAGCCTCATCGAGAGGTTATCTGTAGGTAAGGTATCTGAGACCATCTATTATCAACTATTATAAGCTACAGTAGACTTGAGTAGTGGGGGGAGAGAGGGGAAGGGGATGTGCGAGTTACCATTAACCAGTTCACAGAAGAGATTAACATTATAAACACAGAATAAACCATTCAAAAGAAACTATGGCCTGGGCGCCAGGCTGTATAACAAATACTAGCTTAACAAAAACTTATAAACTTTTAACCCATATCCTGAGCATTTGACTTTCACCTTTCTGTATTGCATACTGAGTACTAGATGCCTCCGTGTACCCTGTGGGCATTTTTATCCCTATGCAAGGACAGTGAGTTTCCCAGCTCAAGTAGGAGAGCCACAAGATCATTGTTAGGTGTGTCTATTTCCACAGTAAGGCACAGTGTGGTGTCCTTCCCATATAAGGTCCAGCCCGTTCTCACAGTCCCAAAGCAAGGTAAGTCTAAGCAGGTTAGGGAGGAGGAACTTCGCTGATGGTTGCCTGGGTTATGCATGAAGAAGGTGCAGTCAAGATATATTAAAATAGTGCCCGTAGGGTCAACCAGTCGCTGCTCCCTGCCATAAGTCGCTAGGATATGCCTTCCCCCTTGTTATGTTGGGAGGGGGGTACATATAAAGTGGTGACTCGTGCAATGCTACTCACGGTTCTGCAGTCAAAAGAGAGACACCATCTCAGAGGACATGGGGGAAAGTCACACTTGCAAGTGGCGACATGTAAGACGCTTAACTCTTTTGCCGTTTTCAGAACCTAAATGTAAGATAAAAGTTAAAGCATAATAAGATAGAAGTGAACAGCGTTGTCGTAGGGTATTAAAGTCTCTCCGCTGAATGTGTAGATCAAGCAATGGTTAGGGAAGAGAAAAAAAAAAGGGGGGGGGAAAGGGGGCCCCAGATAGGCAGGTCATGTCATTTGCCGGTGTGAATTTCAGAGAGCAGCAGTGGCTTGTGAACTTTGAGCTCTTAGGGTTGTTGGCTCCCCTGTTGCGAAAAAATAGTCACAGCCGCCGGATGGGATAATGGGTGAGTCGCTCAAAAAATGGAACAAAACAAGGTGGGTTGCGCCATGTCAAAGTTCCATACCAGGAAACTGGATAGTAACTTGCTTCAAGCCAAGATGTGTATTGTGGAAATTGTAGCCACTTCAGTAGCCTCTTGGGTCCCTTGCCCTCGGGCTCCTGGCACTTTTAGAGGATGCTGGGGATTCAAAGTTGTGTCTGTCAGTGCTTCTGCGGTGCTTGCCTAGCTGATAAGGCGATTGCACGTGAGGAGGTCCCTCCGTGAATTGTGGATTGTTGATTGCCGGTGGTGTGAGGAATTCAGCATACCAGTCCGGGAGTTCCATCGGTGTAATTTGTAGCTCCTCACAGAATTTTTTGAGGTCATCAGGGACTTTTAGCATATGTTGTTTCCCCAGGAAGTTTGCTTGTAGTGCGAATGGGAATTTCCATCTGTAGTTGATTCCTTTTTGCTTCAGTACTTCTAAAAGTGGACGTAGAGCTCTTCTATTTTTAAGTGTGATGGGTGAAAGGTCTTGGAAAAGTTGAATCGTGGCTTCTTCATGCACTATCCTTTCCTTCATCCGTGCTTTTTGGAGAATGTCTTCTTTCAAGCTGAAGTTAGTTAGACAGCAGATGATGTCCCTTGGGGGGATTCCGTCCTGCGCTCTGGGTCTGAGAGCCCTGTGTGCCCTGTCAAATTCGATGGGGGATTGTTCCGGCCGTTCGATTAGAGTATTGAAGATAGCGGTTAGGGCTGGTCTAATTTGGTCTGGGGATACCGTTTCAGGCACTCCTCTGATCCTGATATTGTTCCGTCTACCACGGTTGTCCAGGTCTTCAATCTGCCTGTTCATATCGATCAAATGTTGGGAGTGCGAACTTGTGATATCGTCCAGTCTGACCAGTGCTCTGTCCCTCCTTTTCCCAGCTCTGTCTGAGATTGCCATTTGCTCAGTTAGTCTCATTAGCTCAGTTTTGATATCTGTGATTGCTGCAGCAAAAGAGCTTTTGATATCAGCGGCGATGTCCGCCATAGCTGCGTAAGTAAGAGGTTGGTCGTTTCTACCGCTCCCTGCGGCTGAGTCTTCAGATGCTGGTAGGGAGACTTCGTCATCTTCCATATCTTCGACAATACTGTTTCTCTGTGACAGTGCCATTTTGGAGCTTTTACTCCCTCCACAATATTTAAACTTGCTGAGGTTTGCTGGCGAGCTCTTTTTTTTCTTCTGGGGCGTTCCCAGAGAACGGAGAGTATGGCTGTGTGTGCTTCGCCTTGATTGCGTGGACATATTCGGCTATCAGGTCTGTTTTCAGTGCACAGGCCCCTCTGGTCACCAGGATTTTTCTACATTACAGGCATGTGTGTTGCTCACCAGGCCACTGCCCCTGTGATAGAGTTTGCCAGTTCTTGGGTAGGAGAACTGTATTACTAGTGGGGTATGCACCAGTGCTGGGGTTATGCTAGGGTAGGGTTAGGTGGTTATAGTCCAAACAGAGTTAGTGTTAGGTGGGGAGACTCAGGGTGTGCTTGGAGTAGCAAGATGGCCGTCGTCTCCAGTGAGTAGGCCGGAGCCTCAGGCTTTCCTTACTCTGGTGGCCATGTAGCTGTGTTCCGCTTGATTCAATTCCTATGCCCCCAGTATCTGTTCTCCCCAGAACAGTATAGATTATATGTGCCCACTAAGTCCGCCTCGAGGGGGGGGGGGGGCCGCGTTTATACTCACTGCGGCCTGGTGATGATGTAGGCCTGTTCCAGGGCCTGGATGGCTGCTCCGGGAGTCCGCTGGACGCTGTGCCCTGTCGTTCCGGCCGCAATGTCTCCGAGTGAGCGGCGGTGCTTGCTTGCCCGCCGAGCGCGCTCCCTCTTTACTATAGTGGCGCTGCGGCAGAGGCTGACGTGGGCCGGTGACCTCGTAGGCCGCAATATGGCGCCGGGTGCTCCGCGATGCGGCCTGTGTGGGTATGCCGTTACGGGTAGATATGTCCCGTCAGATGGCCTCCAGGGGACAGTTCCGTGGTCCCCGGGCTCAACACAAGTCCGGTGTCTTAGTATTCCCGATTTTAAGGGGTGGATGGCGGTGGATTGCGGTGGATTTCACCCGTCCCGTTCGGAGCTCGTTCACCACACGTCCTTCTCGCTCCTCGTCCGGACACGCCCCCCCCTTCAGTCTTTTTTTCATTTTTTTAGCGAAAATTAAAAATAAAATCGTGGGGATTAACCACAGCAATACCGGGCACTTTCGCCCCCTTCCTTCCCAGACCAATTTTCAGCTTTCAGCGTTCTCGCAAATTCAATGATAATTGCGCGTTCATGCTGCGCTGTACCCAAATTAAATTTTTATCATTTTGTTCACACAAATATAGCTTTCTTTTGGTGGTATTTATTCACAACTCTGTTTTTTTTTTTTTTTTTTTTTTTTTTCAATATAAGCGCAAAAAGAGTGGAAATTTGGACCAAAAAAATATATATTTTCTTCTTTCTATTTTAAAAGAAATCCAATAAAATCAAATTTTGTCATAAATTTAAGCCAAAATGTATTCTGCTACATGTCTTTGTTAAAAAAAAATCCCATTAAGTGTATAATAATTGGTATGTGTGATCACGGGCAGATGTTCGCAGATGATCATGGACATTTGTGTGCAGATAATCATTGAGACATGTGATTTTATTGCTACGTATGTGAGGACATGTGTTTTTACTGTGTAGGGACTAGTGATGGCCGAACGGTTCGCCCGGCGGTCGTTTCGCGGCGAATTTCCGACTTTCGCCGTCCGCGGGTTCGAACGCCTTTTTCCGTCGTTCGCCCCGGCGGACTTACGTGTTTAATGTATACAAGAACTTTAACCTTTCGTGACACGTTTATCATGTGTTACAGGACAACCAATTGAGACATGACAGCTCATGGACACTTGGACATTCCCCCTAACCTATAAATACACCCGATCCGGTGGCCATTTTACATTCTTTCTTCTGTCACTGTAGGGAAAGGATCCTGTGTGGAGTAGGGACAGAGAAAACGCTAGCTATTTGGTACACAAAAGTTCTTTTCAGGACTGGTATAGGTGTTAGGTCAGCAGCCTGAGTTTCTTTTGTCAGTTTAGATAAAGGGACAGAGCGCTGTATGCTGCTATTTTAGGGACAGCTCAGCCAGATTAGTCTTTCTTCATCATCATCATCATCATCATCATTAGCTGTTACTATCAGGTCCACAAAAGAGCTGTTCCAGCTAATCGTTCCAGCCTACTCTTTTTTGCCAATTTGTATAGGGACAGGCAGGAAGCAGTGTGTCAGGCAGTGAGGATAATTTTAAAGACTTGCTGTTACTATTAGTTCCACAAAGGTTCTTTTCAGGACTGGTATCAGTGGTACGGTAATAGGCTTGTACACGTATAATATTCTTTCTTCCAAATATAGAAAGAATATTATACTTGACTGCTGCCCTTCTGCTGCAGTCTGCTAATCATTCACAACTCACTTGTTCCACAAAAGTTCTTATAAGGACTGGTAACTTGGTCTGTCTAGGGTGCTACGGTACATAGGCTTGGGTGCGGTACAGTCTGCTGTTCTGTAAGGACCGCTATCGGTCCACAATAGATAGGGTTGCCGTGCACTACTGCTGACCGCTGCCCTATACTGCAGCAGTCCTTCAGCGGTATAGGGACTGACGCACAGTCTGCTAAACACTAATACACAACCTGCTTGGTCCACAAAAGTTCTTATAAGGACTGGTAACTTGGTATAGGGTGCTACGGTACATAGGCCTGAGTGCGTTACAGTCTGCTGTTCTGTAAGGACCGCTATCGGTCCACAATACATAGGGTTGACGTGCACTACTGCTGACCGCTGCCCTATACTGCAGCAGTCCTTCAGCGGTATAGGGACTGACGCACAGTCTGCTAAACACTAACACACAACCTGCTTGGTCCACAAAAGTTCTTATAAGGACTGGTAACTTGGTATAGGGTGCTACGGTACATAGGCCTGAGTGCAGTACAGTCTGCTGTTCTGTAAGGACTGCTATCGGTCCACAATACATAGGGTTGCCGTGCACTACTGCTGACCGCTGCCCTATACTGCAGCAGTCCTTCAGCGGTATAGGGACTGACGCATTGTCTGCTAAACACTAATACACAACCTGCTTGGTCCACAAAAGTTCTTATAAGGACTGGTAACTTGGTATAGGGTGCTACGGTACATAGGCCTGAGTGCGTTACAGTCTGCTGTTCTGTAAGGACCGCTATCGGTCCACAATACATAGGGTTGCCGTGCACTACTGCTGACCGCTGCCCTATACTGCAGCAGTCCTTCATTGGTATAGGGACTGACGTACAGTCTGCTAATCACTAACACACAACCTGCTTGGTCCACAAAAGTTCTTATAAGGACTGGTAACTTGGTATAGGGTGCTACGGTACATAGGCCTGAGTGCGTTACAGTCTGCTGTTCTGTAAGGACCGCTATCGGTCCACAATACATAGGGTTGCCGTGCACTACTGCTGACCGCTGCCCTATACTGCAGCAGTCCTTCATTGGTATAGGGACTGACGTACAGTCTGCTAATCACTAACACACAACCTGCTTGGTCCACAAAAGTTCTTATAAGGACTGGTAACTTGGTATAGGGTGCTACGGTACATAGGCCTGAGTGCGTTACAGTCTGCTGTTCTGTAAGGACCGCTATCGGTCCACAATACATAGGGTTGCCGTGCACTACTGCTGACCGCTGCCCTATACTGCAGCAGTCCTTCAGCGGTATAGGGACTGACGCACAGTCTGCTAAACACTAACACACAACCTGCTTGGTCCACAAAAGTTCTTATAAGGACTGGTAACTTGGTATAGGGTGCTACGGTACATAGGCCTGAGTGCAGTACAGTCTGCTGTTCTGTAAGGACCGCTATCGGTCCACAATACATAGGGTTGCCGTGCACTACTGCTGACCGCTGCCCTATACTGCAGCAGTCCTTCAGCGGTATAGGGACTGACGCACAGTCTGCTAAACACTAACACACAACCTGCTTGGTCCACAAAAGTTCTTATAAGGACTGGTAACTTGGTATAGGGTGCTACGGTACATAGGCCTGAGTGCGTTACAGTCTGCTGTTCTGTAAGGACCGCTATCGGTCCACAATACATAGGGTTGCCGTGCACTACTGCTGACCGCTGCCCTATACTGCAGCAGTCCTTCATTGGTATAGGGACTGACGTACAGTCTGCTAATCACTAACACACAACCTGCTTGGTCCACAAAAGTTCTTATAAGGACTGGTAACTTGGTATAGGGTGCTACGGTACATAGGCCTGAGTGCGTTACAGTCTGCTGTTCTGTAAGGACCGCTATCGGTCCACAATACATAGGGTTGCCGTGCACTACTGCTGACCGCTGCCCTATACTGCAGCAGTCCTTCATTGGTATAGGGACTGACGTACAGTCTGCTAATCACTAACACACAACCTGCTTGGTCCACAAAAGTTCTTATAAGGACTGGTAACTTGGTATAGGGTGCTACGGTACATAGGCCTGAGTGCGTTACAGTCTGCTGTTCTGTAAGGACCGCTATCGGTCCACAATACATAGGGTTGCCGTGCACTACTGCTGACCGCTGCCCTATACTGCAGCAGTCCTTCAGCGGTATAGGGACTGACGCACAGTCTGCTAAACACTAACACACAACCTGCTTGGTCCACAAAAGTTCTTATAAGGACTGGTAACTTGGTATAGGGTGCTACGGTACATAGGCCTGAGTGCAGTACAGTCTGCTGTTCTGTAAGGACCGCTATCGGTCCACAATACATAGGGTTGCCGTGCACTACTGCTGACCGCTGCCCTATACTGCAGCAGTCCTTCATTGGTATAGGGACTGACGTACAGTCTGCTAATCACTAACACACAACCTGCTTGGTCCACAAAAGTTCTTATAAGGACTGGTAACTTGGTATAGGGTGCTACGGTACATAGGCCTGAGTGCGTTACAGTCTGCTGTTCTGTAAGGACCGCTATCGGTCCACAATACATAGGGTTGCCGTGCACTACTGCTGACCGCTGCCCTATACTGCAGCAGTCCTTCATTGGTATAGGGACTGACGTACAGTCTGCTAATCACTAACACACAACCTGCTTGGTCCACAAAAGTTTTTATAAGGACTGGTAACTTGGTATAGGGTGCTACGGTACATAGGCCTGAGTGCAGTACAGTCTGCTGTTCTGTAAGGACCGCTATCGGTCCACAATACATAGGGTTGACGTGCACTACTGCTGACCGCTGCCCTATACTGCAGCAGTCCTTCATTGGTATAGGGACTGACGTACAGTCTGCTAATCACTAACACACAACCTGCTTGGTCCACAAAAGTTCTTATAAGGACTGGTAACTTGGTATAGGGTGCTACGGTACATAGGCCTGAGTGCAGTACAGTCTGCTGTTCTGTAAGGACCGCTATCGGTCCACAATACATAGGGTTGACGTGCACTACTGCTGACCGCTGCCCTATACTGCAGCAGTCCTTCAGCGGTATAGGGACTAAGAGTTTTGTCACAGGGTGATTTAAAAAATGACAGGCAGAGGAAGAGGCAGGCCCTTCCGCAGGGGTGGTAGGGGTAGGGCAGGAGCAACAGCCTTGAGCCAAAGTGGGAAGTTGCAGAAGGTGCGTTCAATTACTTTAAAGGACGCACCAGACTTGGTTGAGTGGCTCACTCAGCCTTATTCTTCTGCACCCTCCTCATCCTCTCGATCTGCACCCTCTTCTTCACTCTCTGCTATGTGCACCCCCAAAGACACTACCACCAACAACACCACCACCACCACATACCTTCCGCTTGAGTGCAAATGGGGGCCTTCATGCTCCAGTGTTTTAATAGGGACCCCCGTATAAAAAGCATGAGGGTCAAGGACCAGTACTGGGTGGCAACGTACTTAGATCCCCGGTACAAACACAAAATGGCGGAAATGTTACCGCCGTCGCAGAGGGCTGTCAGAATGCAGCACTTCCAGGCCTTGCTTCGAGAAATGCTGCATTCTGCTTTTGCGTGCGCTGGCAGAGGAGCAATTCCCACTCCCAGAGAAGGATTTGCGGGTACCAATCCAACAGCGCCTGCAAGAAGAGGCCGGTTTGAAGATGTGTTGGTGACTTCGGATATGAGGTCATTCTTTCAGCCGACCCATCGACAGGTGTCATCCGGATCCAGCATCAGGGAACGCCTAGACCGTCAGGTGTCCGACTACATTGGGTTAACGGCCGATGTGGACGCTCTGAGGAGTGATGAACCCCTAGACTACTGGGTGGGCAGGCTTGACCTCTGGCCAGAGCTTGCCCAATTTGCAATCGAACTGTTGGCTTGCCCCTCATCCAGTGTCCTGTCCGAAAGGACGTTCAGCGCAGCAGGGGGGATTGTGACCGATAAGCGTACTCGCCTAGCTCACGACAGTGTTAACTACCTCACATTTCTAAAAATGAATGAGGCATGGATCTCGGAGGAATTCAACACATGTGATCAGTAGACCATGTATATGTCTATAAACAATTTTTGGAATCAAGCACACAGACCTTCTTAATTCATTTGGCTCACTTCCCTGACCCAAAAAAGCACACCGTACTATATGCCCCTACCCTCCTCTTTGAAGAGGTTGAGCGGTGTCATATTTCTACTGGGGCTGCTTATTATGAGGGGTTCCCACCATCCCTGTGCTGTGCTGACTTCCTCCTGGGTGTTCTTATTATGAGGGGCTCCCACCATCCCTGTGCTGTGCTGACTTCCTCCTGGGGGTTCTTATTATGAGGGGCTCCCACCATCCCTGTGCTGTGCTGACTTCCTCCTGGGGGTTCTTATTATGAGGGGATCACACCATCCCTGTGCTGTGCTGACTTCCTCCTGGGGCTGCTTACGGTGCTGCTGTCAGCGCTGTATGTCACGGAGCTGCTGTCAGCGCTGTATGTCACGGAGCTGCTGTCAGCGCTGTATGTCACGGAGCTGCTGTCAGCGCTGTATGTCACGGAGCTGCTGTCAGCGCTGTATGTCACGGAGCTGCTGTCAGCGCTGTATGTCACGGAGCTGCTGTCAGCGCTGTATGTCACGGAGCTGCTGTCAGCGCTGTATGTCACGGTGCTGCTGTCAGCGCTGTATGTCACGGAGCTGCTGTCAGCGCTGTATGTCACGGAGCTGCTGTCAGTGCTGTATGTCACGGAGCTGCTGTCAGCGCTGTATGTCACGGAGCTGCTGTCAGCGCTGTATGTCACGGAGCTGCTGTCAGCGCTGTATGTCACGGTGCTGCTGTCAGCGCTGTATGTCACGGAGCTGCTGTCAGCGCTGTATGTCACGGAGCTGCTGTCAGTGCTGTATGTCACGGAGCTGCTGTCAGCGCTGTATGTCACGGAGCTGCTGTCAGCGCTGTATGTCACGGAGCTGCTGTCAGCGCTGTATGTCACGGTGCTGCTGTCAGCGCTGTATGTCACGGAGCTGCTGTCAGCGCTGTATGTCACGGAGCTGCTGTCAGTGCTGTATGTCACGGAGCTGCTGTCAGCGCTGTATGTCACGGAGCTGCTGTCAGCGCTGTATGTCACGGAGCTGCTGTCAGCGCTGTATGTCACGGTGCTGCTGTCAGCGCTGTATGTCACGGAGCTGCTGTCAGCGCTGTATGTCACGGAGCTGCTGTCAGCGCTGTATGTCACGGAGCTGCTGTCAGCGCTGTATGTCACGGAGCTGCTGTCAGCGCTGTATGTCACGGAGCTGCTGTCAGCGCTGTATGTCACGGTGCTGATGTCAGTGCTCTGTATTACGGTGCTGCTGTCAGTGCTCTGTATCTCCTGCACCCTCTTGTTTGCCTACCCTGGTCCCTGACCTTCCCTCTCCTCCATTGCCTTCATTAGCTCCATAGTCCTGAATTGTCAGAACAATTTCCCAAATAAAAAAAAAATGCTTGTAGTTATCGATCCCAAATTCACCTCATACATGTATTATGCTATTGTCCAGGTGGTGGGACTACGTGCTACCCCCTAATAATTACCCCGTGGCCGCAAATTCGACCTAAAGGTTTGCGAAATTCGCCTCCCATTGAAGTCAATGGAGCCCGCGGCGAACGGTCGTTTTCGCGAACGTTTGTGCCCGTTCGCGTTTCGCGTTCGCGAAACGTCCCGTCGGAAGTTCGTCCATCACTAGTAGGGACGTGTGTGGGGACACTATGTGTTTGCATTGTGTGGGGACACAAATTTGGGGACATTGTGTGGGCACTAGGGATGAGCAGAATACCCCCCGGTTCGGTTCGCATCAGAACGGACCGCAAATTCGTACAAACTTTAGAACCCCATTGAAGTCTATGGGACTCGAACGTTCGAACTAAAAAGTGCTAATTTTAATGGCTAATATGCAAGATACTGTCCTAAAAAGGGTTTGAGGACCTGGCTCCTGCCCCAGGTGACATGGGTCAATGCCTAAAATGTTTTTAAAATAGCCGTTTTGGCGGGAGCACTGATTTTAATGATGATTAAAGTGAAAAAACAAAAACAAAACCGAAAAATTCCTTTAAATGTCGTGCCTGGGGGTGTCTATAGCATGCCTGTGAAGTGCCACGTGTTTCCCGTGTTTAGAACAGTCCCTGCACAAAATGACATTTTAAGGAAAAAAAGTCATTTAAAACTGCTTGCGTTTTTAATGTAATATCTGGTTCCGGCAATATGGATGAAAATCATTGAGGAAATGGCATGGGTAGCCCCCCTGCCCATTACCACCCCCTTTGGGTCTTGTACGGATATTCAGGGGAACCCCGTACCCATATTAAAGATGTGGGGCCCCCAGGCCCTATATACTCAGAACAGCAGTATACAGGCGGTGCAAACAAGACAGGGACTGTGTAGGTTTGTTGTGTTAAGTGGAATCTGTATGTAATTTTGAACTGGTACATTTTTAAAGTGTAGCTCCAGTCAAAAAATCTATTTTTAAGCATTTTGGAAAACATAGGGAAGGGTTATCACCCCTGTATAATTTGTTTTGCCGTCCGTCTTTTTTCATCTCACTTCCTGTTGTCTCCTTCCGTTTGCAAGTAGGAGACGTTTGTAAGTTGGATGTTTGAAAGTAGGGGCCTGTCCTATATGCTCTGCAGAAATGGCGGAACAAGGTGTTGGTTTTGCCACAACATTGTAAGCCCTCAAAGTGACTCTTGGTGGACGCTGGAGCGCCCTGCTGTGAACGATTATATCAAGAATTGTAATTACATGCCATTGTTGAACAGTGGTAGAAAAATTGGGCCTTTGGTGGTTGTGGTGCTGGTGCCACAACACTACAAGTCCCCACAGTTACTCTCGGTGGGCACAGGAACGGGCCCTGCTGTGAAATATCATATCAAGAATTGTAATTACATGCCCCTGTTATACAGGGGCTGAAAAATTGGGCCTTAGGCACTGTTGCTGGTGCCACAACACTGCAACCTCTCCCATATACTCTAGTTGTAGTGCAGGAATGAGCCCTGCTGCAAAGCATTGCATCAAAAATTGTAAATAAACGCCCCTGTTAAACAGGGGCTGAAAAATTGGGCTGGTGGCATCACCCAGAACCAAAAAATGTTCTTCCAACATATCAGTGGAGGAGGAAGAGGACAATCAACATAAAAGGACAGTCACTCAGCATCATCATAGGCAGTCTTGAAGGGATGTGATATTTAAAAAAAATATATATATATTCGGTTACATCAGCTTCAGGTGCTTGGTAGCTGTGGGTGATCCAAGACTGATTCATCTTTATGAAGGTCAGTCGATCAACCGAGTCAGTGGACAGGCGCACCCTGTGATCGGTAACAAAACCACCAGCAGCACTGAAGGAGCGTTCCGAAAGAACGCTGTATGCAGGACAGGCCAGTAGCTCATTGCATACTGTGCAAGCTCTGGCCAGTGATCCATCCTCAAGACCCAGTAAGCCAGAGGATTTTCGGTGGGAAAGGTGTCCAAGTCTGACCTTGCCCCTAGGTATTCCAGCACCATGTAAATCAGACGCTGGCCATGGTTGCTGGAACCGATCATACCTTGGGGCTGCGGACTAAAAAATTGTCTGAATGCATCAGTCAGACGGCCACCTTCTCCACCGCTCCTTCTGACCGATGCCTCAGCAACACGTTGTCCAGGACCAGGAGTTTGTAACCTCCCAGTCTCTGGGAATGCGTTGCACAGACCTTTCTGCAAGGCCTCCCGGAGATGTCTCATCCTCTGCGACGGCAAGATAAGGTCGGCAACCTTACCCTTGTAGGGTGGATCAAGGAGAGTGGCCAGCCAGTAATGGTCCCTCTCCTTGATCCGAAGAATACGAGGATCCTTCTGCAGGCTTTGCAGGATCAGGGAGGCCATGCAGCGTAGGTTAGCTGAGACATTCAGTCCGGAATCCCCTGGGTCACTAAGGACAACATGATCCGCAGCTATGCCCCACTGGCGTGGTGAGAAAAAACCCAGCTCCCCTGACCCTGTCCTGGTGCCGTAGTAGCACAGGTACTCATCTGATGGCCCTCTGTTGCGTGTGCAGCTGCTACATCATGGCCAACGTTGAGTTCCACCTGGTGGGCATGTCAATATGCACCTTACCGCTGACCGCCCTGTCCAGCGAGGCAAGGACATTGCCTTCCACATGCCGGTAGAGAGCCAGAATCGCCTTCCGTGAGAAAAAGTGGCGCTTGGGGACCTGCCACTGAGGAACCGCACATTGTACAAACTCACGGAAGGGGGCCGAGTCTACCAACCGAAAAGGCAGCAGTTGAAGTGCTAGCAATTTAGCCAAGCTAACATTCAACTGCTGGGCATGTGGATGGCTGGGAGTGAACTTCTTTCGACAGTCCAGCAGCAGGGGCAGGGAAATTTGCCTGCTATAATTGGACGTTGGTGTACTGCTAGCAGAGTGCCTGCAAGCACTTGGCTGTGACACACCTAATTCTACACCTTCATTCCTCTCAGAGCAGGTTTCAGAGAGGAATGAAGGTCTAGTGGGGTTGAAGATCCCAGCTGATGAGGAGCAAGGAGAGGTCCGCTTTGTTTTTTGGTGTGGGTCTTTGAGGTACGCTTGCCAACGAGCTGCATGGCAGGTCAACATATGTCTGGTCAAGCATGTGGTGCCCAAGAGGCTGATGTTTTGGCCACGCGAGATACGCTTGAGACATATGTTGCAAATAGCAGCGGTGCGATCTGATGCACTCGTCTCAAAAAAGGCCCACACCAAAGAACTTTTAGAATAATGCGCAGCTCCCTGAACAGGCGGAGGTCTGCAGTGTGGGTGTGCTGCCCCTAAGCTGGCCCCCGGAGGGCATCCTGCCTCGTTGGACATGTGCCGCCTTCTCCTCCCTCCTACCAGGCACCCACATGGAGTCAGTGCCCTCATAACCCCCTCCCTCTTCATTGCTGGAGAAAACCTGGCAGTATGCTGCAGCTTGTGGAACATGACTGCCAGATTGCTGTCCTTCTTGAGCATCCCCTCTCTACTGCCTTCCTCTAGCTGAGTGTCATCATCAGAGCCTACAAAACACTGGGCATCCTCCTGGAGCATGTACCCAACACTGTGCTCAAAGAGTTCAGGGGACTCCTCAGGAGGACGTGGTGGGTCTAGGGAAGGAGTCACTGATGATGACATTGAGACGAGGGAAGACAATGCGTTGGCAGCTGCTTTGCTAGTACACTGAGCCTGGGTGACAGAGGATGAGGAGGGTGAAGAGGGCTGGGTCATCCACTCTACCAAGTCTTCGACATGATGCGGCTCAACAAGTCCAGCTGCCGAAAAGAAGGACAAGCATGTCCCATGGCCACATGCTGATGATGACGAAGCACCGCGTCCACGACCAGCACTGGTGTCTCTAGACACAGAGCCTGCTTGCCCTCTTTTATCGGCTCGCGCCTGTCTGCCTCTCCTTGTTGGCCTACCAGACATGGTAATGGCCTGAAGGGAGATGGGAAAACCAGCAATTGGGTAGTGTATATTGTGCTAGAGGCACACAACACCCACTAACTCCTGCAGATGGCTCAATTAGAGAAGAGGTATATAGGTGGATATAATGGTGTATACTGTGGTCATGGCACGCAGACAACACGCACAATCTCCTACAACTGACTGCAAGCTCTATTACAGAAGAGCATATTGCTAGCTATATAGGTGGATATAATGGTGTATACTGCGGTCAGGGCACGCAGACAACACCCACAAACTCCTGCAGATTGCTAACAGCTCAATTACACAAGAGCAAGAATGCAAAATTGGCCGATAACGAACGGTGTATACTGTGTTGAAGGCACACAGAGAACACCCACTAACTCCTACAGACGCCAACACACTACACAAGGCTGTCGCGCTGGCGGCCTTATATGGTGTGGGTCGTGAACTACACAGCCTGAGCTATGATTGGCCACTGGCATCCTGCCTGTGGCCAATCATGGCTCTCCTTGCTGCTGGCGCTGTGATTGGCCAAGCATGCGGGGTCATAGTGCATGCTTGCCCAATCATGAGCCAGCAAAGCACTGCGATGGCGCAGTGCATTGTGGGCAGTGAGTGCCACACGAATTTGGCGCGAATGGCCCATAACGTTCGGTATTCGCCGAACATGCAAACAACCGATGTTCGAGTCGAATGTCTGGAACTGGAGAAAGTGCAGAGAAGGGCAACCAAACTGATAAGAGGCATGGAGGAACTCAGCTATGAGGAGAGATTAGAGGAACTAAATTTATACACTCTTGAGAAGAGGAGATTAAGGGGGGATATGATCAACATGTTCAAATACATTAGGGGTCCATATAGTGAACTTGGTGTTGAGTTGTTCTCTGTACGGTCAACCCAGAGGACACGGGGGCACTCTTTACGTCTAGAGGAAAAGAGATTTCATCTTCAAGTACGGAAAGGTTTCTTCACAGTTAGAGCTGTGAAAATGTGGAATAGACTCCCGCCAGAGGTGGTTCTGGCCAGTTCAGTAGATTGCTTTAAGAAAGGCCTGGATACTTTCCTGATGGTACATAATATAACTAGGTAACTAACATAGGTAAAGTTGATCCAGGGAAAATCCAATCGCCTCTAGGGGGATCAGGAAGGAATTTTTTTCCCCTGCTGTAGCAAATTGGAGTATGCTCTGCTGGGTTTTTTTTTCGCCTTCCTCTGGATCAATTGTGGGCATAAAATTGGGTATCTGGATTGTACGATTATTTTTTATTTTATTTATTTGTTTTTAAGGTTGAACTGGATGGACTTGTGTCTTTTTTCAACCTGACTAACTATGTAACTATGTAACTATGAATGTATGTTCGACTCGAACATGAAGGTCATCCCTATCGATCACATCACACAAGGTTCTCATGGCACCGGCTGATGTTTTTGTTCCCGGCTCCTTCTACTCAGCTATAGATGAGCAGAGTTCTGTATTAGAGGGAAATGTTCCCTGATCTTCACTCATCTAATGTGAACACAATTGTAGTGGGAGATGTGAGAAGATTGTTTTCTGATGAGAATGTGTGTAGAAAAGCAGGTAGAAGGAAGAATGGGACACACACTCAGGAGGATGGATGTGTTTGCAGCCTTTGTGTGCAGCCTCCTGAGCAGATCATGAGAGCGGTAAGTGACAGATCGGTAAGTGACAGTCCAGTGAGCAGATCGGGTCCCCGATTAAGATTGGACATCCTTTTATTTCTTATTATAATAATTTTTCTGTCTGCCAGAGAAACACAACAAGCGAGAGAAGATTCCCCAACACTGGAGTGACAGTCAGTGGGCGTGTTTCTAACGTGTAACCAATAGCAGTGCAGAAAGCAAGTTCTATATCAACCAATAGAAGTGCAGAACGTCTCTATATAAGCCAGAGCACCACACATACACTGTGTTGTAGTGATGGGAAGTCCGGATTTTTAAAGAGGAGGGCCGGTTAAAAAAAAAAAAAGTCAGCAGCTGAAAACACTGCAGCTGCTGACTTAATAAACACACTTACCTGTCCAGGGCGCCCGCGATGTCGGCCGCCCGAGGCCGACCCGTCCCTCGGCTCTCGGGTCCCGGCGCCGCCATTCCCTCTAAGGGAAACAGGCAGCGGAGCCTTATGGCTTCACTGCCCGTTTCCTACTGCGCATGCGCGCGTCCCGCAGCGCTTTCTGAATGGGACGCGCTGTGTTCTGGAACACACAGTTCCCAGAATACAGCACGACCCATTACCCAAAAGACGCCGCGACGAAGAGAGAAGACAGAAGATCTCCACGGAGGAGGAAGATTAGGATAAAGTGCCTAGCAACAGGCATTTCTGGTAAGTAAAAAAAAAAAAAATTCATTTTTTTTTTTTTTTTTTGTAATTTTTTACATTTTTTGGTTTTCAGGGTGGCCCTCCACTTTAAAGTGAATCGGTTCATTTCGAACTGCTCACTGAAATGAACCGATTCAATGAATCGATTCTTCGGTTCTTCGGTTCACTTGCTGAGTCTACTGACAAGCAAGTGAACTGAAGCTCTGATTCAACCTTCCTAAATGATTAGAATCAGAAGACTGATTCACACAGAAGGTTGGCAGGTCCTGGGGATGTTTACTTTGATTTTGTTCATCGGCGCAGAGCACAATTGTTGTCAATTGACAATTGTTCTATTGTCAGATTAGCGCAGTGTCATGAATTTTGGTGATGCACAAACAGCTGTGTTAGGGTGGGTTCACACTTGTGCGATGCGGGAACCCTGCAATTCCACTACGGGTTCCTGCATCGCACCCGACTCGCACGACAGTTCACAACGACATATGCGAACTGCTGGGGAGTGTCATACAATGTTAATGACATCCCCATTTCAGCTCGCATGTTGCACTGCAAAGTGTCAGTTTGGACATGAATCGGATCACATGGGTGCTATGCGATCCGATTCTGGTGCGGACCAAAAAAAGGGTCCTGTTGCGAGTTTAGTCCGAATGCGATACGATTTCAGCCATACTATCTGTATGGATGAAATCGCATTGCACGGACATTGCATGCGATTTTGCACTATGCAGCAGTGTGAACTGGCCCTGAGCCTAGGTTTCTGCAAATTTGATGGATAGCAATGTTACCTGTGAAGTTGCCCCAGAATGCAGTTCACATGCACACAAACCCCCCTTTTCATGTAGGCTCTGTTTCCACGTGTGCAACTTGTCCTGCGACTTGGGACTGCATAGTTGCATGACAAGAAGTACCCGATTTCCAATGAGTACCATTCATATCTGTGCGACTTCAAGTCACAGCGACTTCAAAGTAGTCCCTGCACTACTTTGGTCCCATTTTAATGTGACTTGAGGTCCATAAACCTCCAGAATACACAGGCATGGCTTCAAGTCGTGGCAGAATCGTGCAACTTTCAGGCTTTTCAGGCTAACGCAGCCTGAAAGTTGCACAATTCTGCTGCAATTTTGATGCAACTTTAAAGCAATGCCTGTGTATTCCGGAGGTCTATGGATCTCAAATTGCATCAAAGTGGGACCAAAGTAGTGCAGGGACTACTTTTAAGTCGCACAGATACGAATAATACTCATTGGAAATCATAGAGTACAAAGTCGCAGGCCAAGTTGCACAAGTGGAAATGGAGCCTAAATGAAAAGCGGGTTTTTGTGCATGTGAACTGCATTCTGATGGGCCAACTTCACAGGTAACATTGCTAGCCATCATATTTTCCCATAGTCTTTACAGCGCATGCGCAGGAATGATGATCAGATTTTACTACCACTACCATGGGCGAAGTACCCCTGGTAGTAAAATTCAATCGTTATGGCTATTTTCACACTTGTGCGACTTGAAAGTCAAGTGCTTTTGCCATGATTTTTGCCACGACTTGAAGCAATGTCTGTGTAATCTGGAGGTCTCTGCCACAAGTCGCATCAAAGTCGGACAAAAGTAGTACAAAAACTACTTTGAAGTCACACAGATATGAACTGAACTCATTGGAAATCACGGGTTATGACTTGTCATGTGACTTTGCAGTCTCAAGTCGCAGGACAAGTCGCACGAGTGTGAAAGGGACTTAGGCTTTCCGTACCACCTGATCACTGCTGCTACCTCATTGGTTTAGTGTATTGTTTTACTGGTGGTGACTTGTGGTTCTTTCAGTGTACTGGGTTCTAAAAACTGATCTGATTCTTTAACTCGGTAACTTGTACGATTCTTTAACTCGGTAACTTGTACGATTCTTTAAAGCGGAGGTCCACCCTAAAATGGACCTCCGCTCATCTGATCCCTCCCCCCCTCCGGCGCCACAATCGGCACCTTTCAGGGGGGAGGGGGGTGCAGTTACCTGGATAATCCAGGTAACTGCACCCACTTCCGGGCTAGCTGCCTGCGGAACGAGCGTAGGTTACGCCCCCGTTCCGCAAGCGCCCGCCCCCTTCAGGAAGTGCCCCGCTGCCTGCTGGGAAACACACAGCTCCCAGAGGCAGCGGGGACCGTCCGGATTGCGCCGCGCGGCTCGCGCATGCGCAGTAGGGAACCGAGAAATGAAGCCGAAAGGCTCCATTTCCTGATTCCCATACCCAAGATGGCGGCGGGACCCGGCCGCCGAGCGAGCGATCGGCTTCGGGTGCCGACATCGCGGGCGCGCTGGACAGGTAAGTGTCACTATTTAAAAGTCAGCAGCTGCAGTATTTGTAGCTGCTGGCTTTTAAAAAAAAAAAAAAAAAACGCGGAGTCCCGGTGGACTCCCGCTTTAACTCGGTAACTTGTACGATTCTTTAACTCGGTGTACTGTGTACTCCTTGCTCTTGTTTTAAGTTTGTATCCAGTTCCTGAGTGTCACTGTGCTTGGAGTCAGCTGATTGGTTGCAGGGAGGGGCGGATTACCACTGCCAGCTCTGCTATGTACTGAGTGCAGAGTGAACTGTTTCAAACGAATCAGTTCACTGAAAAGAATCGATTCATCCAGTTCACTAAAAAGAACCGATTCATAAGAACGATTCGTTCATGAACTGGACATCACTACTGTGTTGATCTATTTTCAAAACCTCATCATTGAGAATCATGACTGAGACTGAGACTGCCCCAGCCGCCGCTCCTCCAGCGGAGCCCGCCACCAAGAAGAAGGCGACTAAGAAGGCGGCAGCCGGAGGAGCCAAGAAAGGCAGCAAGAAGCCGCCCGGTCCCAGCGTGTCCGACCTCATCGTCACAGCCGTGGCCGCTTCCAAGGAGCGCAGCGGGGTCTCCCTGGCCGCCCTCAAGTAGCTCCTGGCCACCGGAGGATACGATGTGGACAAGAACAACAGCCGCCTGAAGATCGCCATCAGGGCGCTGGTGACTAAGGGGAGCCTCGTCCAGGTCAAAGGACATGGAGCCTCCGGATCCTTCAAGATCAACAAGAAGCAGCAAGAGGGCGACAAGGCCAAGAAAGTCACCATCAAGAAGAAGCCATCGGCTGCGGCCAAGCCCAAGAAACCTGCAGCCGCCAAGAAGCCAGCCAAGTCCCCCAAGAAGAAAGTCCCCAGCAAAGCCGCCAAGAGCCCCAAGAAGGCCACCAAGAAACCGGCAAAGGCTGCAGCTGCTCCCGCCAAGAAGGCGACAAAGAGCCCCAAGAAGCCCAAAGCTGCAGCCAAGCCGAAAAAAGCCGCCAAGAGTCCGGCTAAGAAGGCGGCTAAAGCCAAGACAGCAGCCAAGCCCAAGAAGGCCGCTCCGAAGAAGAAATAAGAATACCTCCCTCATCTCCACCCCCTCAAAGGCTCTTCTCAGAGCCATCCACCTCCTCCTAACAGAGCTATACCTACCTACACCCACCTCCTCCTAACCGAGCCACAGCTACCTACCAACACCCACCTCCTCCTAACAGAGCCACACCTACCTACCAACACCCACCTCCTTCTAACAGAGCCACACCTACCTACCTACACCCACCTCCTCCTAACAGAGCTACACCTACCTACCTACAGCCACCTCCTCCTAACAGAGCCACACCTGACTACCTACAGCCACCTCCTCCTAACAGAGCCACACCTGCCTACCTACAGCCACCAGGGGCCGCATAGCTTTTACACACGTGAGATGTTCCCATCACACATTGTACATTTGTCCCTTGCAGGGAATCCCCGATTACATTTTATGATAAATCCCACAAATGATCACTAGAGATCCTGTAGATCGGAAATCCCTCCTGCTATAAAGGATCGTTTCAGGGGCCCCATCCCACCCACATCTGTCATGTGAAGATAGGAGACCTGGAGGTTTTCCCGCACACTGGCTGTGGGGTCTCCCCGGGGGAGAGACATTCACACTACAATATGTCATCTGATCGGTAGAAGGGAAATCATTGTACTGATCGGGAATGTTAGAATGATCAGCAACAAGAACATTGTGTTATGCGGAGAATGGACTCTCCACTGTCATAGAATTCCATATTTTTTACCCAAATTATGAAGAGGATTAGCAGCCCCGATGTCACATTCAGGTTAGAAATTTTATCTCCCGGCTCCACTTTTAGAAAGTTCCCCGTATGATGATAATAGTCTTATTGGCTGATCGGAATATATGTAATTTGTCGCAACAGATAGTGGAGGGTGTTTCGCACACACTATCTGCTGATTGGCTGACATAAAATAATTTGACGCTTGCAATGAGAAATGTACAAATCTCTGCAGGGTGCCAATAATTGTCTTCTGTAGATAATGAATGAGAATAAAGAAGAGAGTGTAAGATGTGCTGATGGGAAGGTGTAACAATGTGATCGGTGTGTGTGTGGGGGGAAGAGATTGGAGAAAGTTGTAGAATAGCAGAGGAGAGGTTCCTGATAGATCGGGGAGAGGAAATGTCTTCTTCCTACAGAAGAATGAATAGTGAGTGAGATTTCTTACTAGTCATTTGTATGATTTATACACCGGAGCGGAGAAAGAGGTGATCCCGGGATCTGTGTACAGGAGGGAGGAGGTGACTTCTTATTTATCTTGAACACATTTCCTTTCCCCGATCTGGTAATGAGATAAGTATAGAGAATCTTTCTAGGAACTTGTCTTCCTCTCCTATATATTATTACATTGTATTATGGTGGGAAAAGATCGGCAGGAGAAAAGCTCTTCTTCCTAGAGAAGTGAGAATTGTTACTTTGTAATTGTCTTAGAAATGTTAGAGATCAGCGTGCAGAGAAGAGTGAGAAGAATGAAGAGATGTGGTGGGAAGGATTTGTATGATGTAGTGGCGATGAGATAGTATGGAGCTCTCTGAGGAGGATGTGGTGGCTCTGAGAAGAGCCTTTGTTGTGTGGGGTGGGGTGGCGATGAGGAGGTCGGTGGGGGGTGTATTAGGCCCTCTCTCCGCGGATGCGGCGTGCCAGCTGGATGTCTTTGGACATGATGGTGACCCTCTTGGCATGGATGGCGCAGAGGTTGGTGTCCTCGAAGAGTCCTACGAGATAAGCCTCAGAGGCTTCCTGCAGAGCCATGACGGCGGAGCTCTGGAAGCGCAGGTCGGTCTTGAAGTCCTGGGCGATCTCTCGGACGAGGCGCTGGAAGGGCAGCTTGCGGATGAGCAGCTCGGTGGATTTCTGGTAGCGGCGGATCTCTCGGAGAGCCACGGTGCCGGGCCTGTAGTGGTGAGGCTTCTTCACTCCGCCGGTGGCCGGGGCGCTCTTGCGGGCGGCTTTGGTGGCCAGCTGCTTGCGGGGAGCTTTCCCTCCGGTGGACTTACGAGCGGTCTGCTTGGTCCTTGCCATGGCCGATCAATGCTTCCAATTTCCACAAGGAATACATTACAAGTGTGAGAACACAGGCTGTGCGGCGTCTATATACATCACTGCCTTCTGATTGGACAACTAAAACACACCCCTTTTCATGATTGGTTTACTTTTTTTTTTAAAAGCGGCATTTTTAAAATGTCCGCCATGATCTGTCTGTTATCTGTGTTAGTAGAGTTACCTTCTTTGTGTGGGGTGGGGGAGGGGAGTTCCTCCACATCATACAATGTGTAAGAATTAGGAGCTCTGACATTGGACTGCTTGTCTCCATAATAAATGAGATGACAGAAAATTCTCACTGATCAGATTATTCCGTTCTTAGTGAATAACAAGTAGAAAGGTGACTTGTACAGCTTGTTCCGTCCAGCACAATTCTGTACTAACATGAAGGGACAGATCGCTGAGCAGACAATGAATCGTGTCCCCCCAGCACATCTTGGATCGGTTGGTGTTCCCATTGGTTTCCATCAGATCCATGTGGATACAATTCAACTAATCGGCTCCAATGTATCCTCTATGGAAGAGCAACACTGACATCTGCTGGTGACAAGAGAAATGGCTTCTGTGCTGGGATCTAGAAAGCGCTACAATAAGATTTCATTGTTTTCTTTCCGAATCCCACTTATAGGAAAAATAGATGATTACAACGTGATCTTTGGGAACAGAATTAGAACTCATACCGGGAAATTGGAGGGAATGGACACGGGCGACATCTAGATTGCATAATTAATCTGATGAATTTGCATTAAGGTTTTGTCAGAAAATTCACTAAAAACATTATTTGAACCATATTGCTCACCATATCTTCATCATGTTTACTTTACAATGAAATCGCAGCTCTGATATGGTGTATGTGTTCTACAAGAACCTTTTTGTCCTGTTGGGATGATGGGGGGTGTCGGGGAATTACTTGGCGCTGGTGTGTTCGACTTTAATACGAATTATTCTAACATTAATATAATACAGAATATATATATATATATATATAATGCCAACTGTTTACACAACTCTTTACAATAAAAATGGTGATAGTTCAATCACAATAGATTTCAATACACAAGTAATAGGAGGGACCCTGCTCATGGAGTTTACAATCTAAAGAAATGTTTTTATAATGAAAGATTAGAAATCCTTATCAGTGTAAGCTTTAGAAACATTGAGATTGCATTATGTTTGCCCATATCTCAGCAAATTAGATGACAGAGGGAGGGAGTTAAGAGGGTTAAATGTTCCCTGTAACCGTCACTTTCCAATCTGAGTATTGTAATCTGAGGCACCTGATATTTACCAAATACTCCTTTTTTTTTTTTATTAGAGAAAAGACACACACACACACACACACACACACACACACACACACACACACACACACACTTATATACATAGAGAGATACACAACAGGAAAGTCAATGTGTGCCCAGCTGATGATCTAAATCCCCCACCCATCTAAGGTGAGATGATCATGTATAATAGTTGGACTCCCATGAAGAAAATAAATGCTATATGACACATTTGAATCAAACACAATGTGATGTATAAGTAATATTTCTAAGCAGATGATCCCTAAACGATGTCGTAAAAGTAAGCATCCCCTTTTATGTGTCTCTGCAGACATTAGCATGCCTTGTACAGTCTTACATAGTCCATAAAACAAAAAAGTAAACGTGTAGGTGAAAATGATGTATACAAAACGGAAAATTGTATACTCACCTTTCCGTAATTTTCCTTTCCTGTTGCATCTCATGGCAGCATACACCTATGGGTTGTGGCTCCGCCCCCGCAACCTGATAGGACCGTTTAACTATTAAATCTTGAGAGGGCCCCTGCTTCAGCATTCTCAATATATAGATACCTCACCTTAGACGGGTGGGCATCTGTATGCTGCCATGAGATGCAACAGGAAAGGAAAATTACGGAAAGGTGAGTATACAATTTTCCGTTTTCCTGTCGCATCATGGCAGCATACACCTATGGGGAATAACTCGCAAAACTGGGTGGGTCTAAGCAGAAAAAGTTTATTTACAAGGAATGGAGGAATTGGACTGAATAATCGCTCTACCAAAATCCACCGTGGACAACCTAGCGGAGTCCACTTTGTAGTGGGATATAAAAGTACTTTTTGAAGACCATGTGGCTGCCTTGCAGATGGTTTCTGAGGACACTTTGCAGAAGGCTGCCCAGGAGGTTGCCATTGCCCTTGTAGAGTGCGCCTTTAAGCCCTCAGGTATCTGAGCTTGATTAGAAGAGTAGGATTTCTTTATGATTTTCACAAGCCATGCTGCGATGGTGCGGGAAGTAGCTGCCTGTCCTCTTCTGGAGCCATGAGGGATGACTAGGAGGTTTTCCACTTTCCTGAAGTCACTGGTCTTCGAGAGGTAGGCCAGTAAGTTAGATTTTACATCCAGTGGATGAGGGCCGCCCTGCTCTGTAGAAAGAGTGGGAAGGCATATTTCCTGATTAAAATGAAAGGAGGAAGCCACTTTGGGGACGAAGCGGTCTGAAGGTTTCAGAACTACCTTGTCTGGGTAGATGGTAAGGTATGGTTCCTTTGCCATTAGTGCATGCATTTCCGACACCCTCTTGGCTGATGTAATCGCTATCAGAAAGGTGATTTTGAGGGTTAGATTCCAAAGGGAAGCTTTTTCAACTGGAAAGAATGGGTCATGGGATAGGAAGTCCAGTACTATCGAAAGATCCCAAGTTGGAAATGAGGGCTTTCTGGGAGGTCTCAATCTTAGACAAGCCTTCTGGAATTGAGAAATAAGAGGTTCTTGAGCCCATTTCACCCCCGTAATGGCAGATAGAGCTGATACGTGTACTTTCAAGGTGCTTGAACCAAGACCTTTGTCAAGACCTAGCTGAAGGAACTCTAGGACCTGAGCAAATGTAGGGGATGAAGGGTCCCAGGCTTGTTGTTGTGCGACCGAGAGGAACTTATCCCAGATTCTCTTGTAAGTGTTATTAGTGGTAAACCTTCTGGCTTGGAGAAGGGTGTTTATCACTTTGTGGGAACATCCGTGAGCTATGAACCTAGCCCTTTCAGTCTCCATGCTGTTAGGTGTAACTTCTCTGGGCATGGATGGAGGAATTGACCTTGAGAGAGTAGATCCGCTGTCACAGGGAGCGGCAATGGTTCTGCTGTACTCAATTGGAGTAGGGTCGTGAACCACGGCCTCCTCTGCCAAAAGGGCAGGACTGCTAAAACTGTGGCACTTGATTTCCTGAGTCTGAGTAGAAGCCTCGATATGATTGGAGTTGGTGGAAACACGTAACCTAGGTGGAAATTCCAGTTGTGTTGTAAACAATCCGTGCCTTCCGCCGAAGGAAAGGGAACTCTCGCCAGGTACCTCTGACACTTTGCGTTGTTTGGAGTTGCTGCCAGATCGATATCCGGAACCCCCCAAGTCTTTGTTATCAGAGAAAAGGCCTGACTGCTTAGGGCCCATTCGTGGTTGCATACGAACTGTCGACTCAAGGTGTCTGCTATCTAATTCTGGACACCTGGTACGTATGTTGCCCTGAGACTGGTTAAATTCAGTTGCGCCCATTGGAAGACTGGTTGGACTTCTTGCAACATGGAGCGACTCCTGGTGCCTCCTTGCCTGTTGATATAGGCCACAGCCACTCGATTGTCCATCTTTAGCAGGACATCTTTTCCCTCCAGAAATGGGCTGAAGGCTAGTAGTGCCTGGAATGCTGCTTTCATCTCCAATAAGTTGGAAACCACATTGTGTGTCCTGAATGGCCAACAACCTTGGGCTGCGTGGTGACGATAGTGTGCTCCCCATCCTTCCATGCTGGCATCCGAGGTGATTACTTCTTGAGAGAGAAGGACTAAGCGTTTACACCTCTTCAGATTGTGTGGTTTTGTCCACCATGATAGCGATTGCTTCACCTCTTCCCGGATCACTATCGGCTGGGTCATTGACACGCCGTTCCATTGTTTGAGGAATGATATTTGAAGAGGCCTGGCATTCCACTGGGCCCATTGTACCATTGGGATAGTCGCCGAGAATGACCCTAAAATACTGAGACATTCCCTGGCGGGGATGGTAGTGGCCACGAGTAACCTCTTTACTTTCTGGATTAGGATGGGAACTTTCTCCTCCGGGAGTTCTACTGTATTGAGTCGGGTATCCAGCTCTGCCCCCAGAAAAATCATTCGCTGTGTGGGATTTAGACTGCTCTTCCCCCAATTTATCAGCCACCCAAATTTTTGCAGGGTGGAAATTAGGATTGCGCGGTGAAGTAGGAGGGAATCTCGGTTGTCGGCCAGGAGAAGGATATCGTCTAGGTAGTGGTGCACCCTCAGGCCTTGCTCCCTTAATAGGGCAATTACTGGCAGTAACACTTTTGTAAATGTTCTTGGAGCAGTGGATATTCCGAACGGGAAACTTTGGAATTGGAAATGTTGATGACCTACAACAAAACTGAGAAATTTCTGAAATGAGGTGTGAATGGGAACGTGCAGGTAGGCGTCTTGTAAATCGATGGAGAGCATCCAATCTCCTATGTTGATGGCCTGGAGGATTGTCTGCAGACTCTCCATTTTGAATGCCTCCACCAGGATTCGGTGATTGAGTTTCTTTAAGTCCATGACAGGACGTAAGTCTCCTGTCTTCTTTTTTACCAGAAATAGAGGAGAATAGAATCCTCTCCCTCTCTGTGGTAGAGGAACTTCCCTTATAGCTTGCTTCTGGATTAGGTCCTGAACATATCCGTTCAGTAGTACTCTCTTTTGGTGAGATGATGGTATCCTTGTTATTCGGAAATGGTCCCTTGGGTGCTTTCGGAACCTCCATCCGTGTCCGAATTGGACAGTCGCCACTGCCCATGGATCCTTTATTGTCCCCGCCCATACCTGCTTGAACAACCTTAGCCTGGCTCCTACTACAGCTGGTTGGGCGGGCGCACCTTCAAAAAGACTTTTGATCCCCTGAAGTAGGGGTCTTGGCTTTCTGGAGCTTGAGGAAGGATGATTGAGGGTTCTTCCAGTTTCTCCTGTACTCCTTGCCAGGTCTATAGGATCTTGCCTCCCTATATTTGTCTGGGAGGTTACGTCTGGGGGCTGACGGTCTTTGCTGTTTAGATCTTCTATCTGAAGGGATCAGACCCGATTTTCCCCCGGTAACTTTAGAAATCGCAGAATCTAGCTTTTCTCCAAAGAGATTTGCTCCGTCAAAGGGAATCTTGCACCAGTTTGTCTTCGAGGATGGGTCTGCAGACCAGGGTTTCAGCCAAAGTGCCCTTCTGGCCATTACTGAGCTCAGCATTGCTCTAGATGTAGATTTAATTATATCTACAGAGGCTTCTGCGACAAAGTCGCCTGCGAGAGATCCTGTAGGGCTGAGATTACCTTCTCTTGTTCCCCTCCTTCTGACACCAGTCTCTCGGTATTGGCGGACCAGTTGGAAATGGCTCTACCCACAGCTGCTAGGGCCACAGCTGGTCTGCATGTGCCTCCTGCTGATAGGTAAGATCTTTTCAGATCTAGGTCAATTTTCCTATCTAGTACATCTTTAAATGTAACCGCATCTTCGATTGGAAGTGTCACATGTCTGGCAAGACGCATCAGAGAAGAATCCACCACTGGCGGGGTCACTAATGGAGTGACACTAGGCTCCTTCAGGGGATAAAGTTTTGCTAACCTGTTAGTTAGACTGATCTTCTTATCCGGCTTTTGCCATTCCTCTTTAATCAAATCCTCTAGTTCCTCAATAAATGGGAAGGTCTCAGGATCTTTCTTGAGATTTGGAAAATATTTCCTCAGCTTCTGAGGAGTTTGTTTTTCTTCCACCCAATTGATCGCTTCCTTCACTGATTTAATGAAGGGTTCAACTAGTGCAAAGTCGAAGCCGTTAGAGGCGTCCATGTCATCATTATCTGACAAAGGATCTGACATCCTTGAAGTGGAGGGAACAGCAGATGTGGTGCCTTGCAAAGGTCTGCTAGTTTCCGGTCCTGCGATTTGGAGGGGCAATTCAGTAGCTGGAGTACTAGGATCTAATTCCCTGTCTTTTGTTGCTTCATTGAAGCATGAACGACAGGCCAGCTTATCTGGGAGTGCTATTGCGCCACAAACCCAGCATGAGTTTCCAGAGGGATGGAGACTTTGAGCGCGAGAAGAGTGTCTGCTAGTAGGGGATCTTCTGTGGTAGGAGTGTCTATGTCGGGAGTAGGACCTTGATCGCCTCCTCCTGTGATCTCCGCTCTCTCTGCGCCTTGAGCGGCTTCTGCTATGGTCTCGGTCCCGTCTATGACTTGAGCGGCTTCTTCTTGAGCGCCTTGAGTGCGACGATCTGGATGACCTGATAGGGCTGTGCAATTTAGACAGCGTTAGTGACAGGCTCTCTTTTTCCTCTTCGTACTTACCATGTTGACCCCACTTACCTAATAGGCTGGCGATGGTCTGCTGGGGCAGCGGCCTCCAAGAAGAGTGAATCCTAAAAACGAACGGAAATCAGTGTGCAAAGACAGGTAGGGAGATATGCCAGTTGCAGAAAAATAACTTTAGAAACGAAGAGACTGACCTGAGATCCGAAGGAAACGATATGTAAGAAACGATCGGAATGACGAAGACGATCTTGGTCGTGAAGCAGCAGCCACGGTACACAAAGCAAAAATGCAATTTTTAAACCCCGCGCTAATGCCGTCGTAACGCCGACGTCATCCCGCACATGCGCAGAAATGTCCCACGACGTTCGGCTCCATTTTGGAAAGTGGCGAACCGGCAATACAACGAGGCACTGAACGCCAGCGCATGCGTAGAGGAGATCAATCATCGGCGCCCGAGGAGCAAGGTTCTACAGAGCTTGACAGGAAAGGAACAGAAAATACCTAGAAAGCACAGGTTAGAGGCCGCTGCATAATAAATCTGTTTAAGATTTGTAAAGATAAATAACGATACCCCTGAGACCATCAGAGTGGGGATTCCTCCATTAAGCTCATTTAGAGGCTGTACAGGTAGGACTTCCACCCAGGAGAGGCTTGAACCTGGCTGGGGCGATAGCGGTAAGGGGTGATGTCCGGTCTTCTCAGGTGAGGAAAAAAAGGAGAATGCTGAAGCAGGGGCCCTCTCAAGATTTAATAGTTAAACGGTCCTATCAGGTTGCGGGGGCGGAGCCACAACCCATAGGTGTATGCTGCCATGATGCGACAGGAAAATAAGATTATATACGCATCATCCTTATATAAATAGATATCCGCTTTCAATTTACGAAAAAAAAAAAAAGTTCCCATGTGTTCTCTGAGGAGGAGCAACACTGACACCTAGTGGTTATGAAAATGTATGTCTTCTATACGGAGCTATGGAAAGATATGCAATGTGATTGGATGGAAATAAAATGTCAGGAATTTCTGAATAAAGGGAATCTGCAACACCAGTTTGTACTGGGATTATTATTATATATAGTATTTCTTACTATAACACAGCTTCAAATGTCCAAATTCATTAGATTTTACAATCGGTATAATCGGTTGATTTTTCATTTAATGTATTTAGAATTTTTAATTGCGATAAAATGTGATGAGAGCTCATTGATGGAAATGGTGGGCGGCTCTTAGAAGAGCCTTTGTGTCTTGTGTTGGGATGATGATGATGGGGGATTACTTGGCGCTGGTGTACTTGGTGACGGCCTTGGTGCCCTCGGAGACGGCGTGCTTGGCCAGCTCTACGGGCAGGAGGAGGCGGACGGCGGTCTGGATCTCCCGGGAGGTGATGGTGCGGCGCTTGTTGTAATGAGCCAGGCGGGAAGATTCGCCGGCGATGCGCTCGAAAATGTCATTGACAAAGGAGTTCATGATGCCCATGGCCTTGGACGAGATGCCGGTGTCGGGGTGGACCTGCTTGAGCACCTTGTACACGTAGATGGCATAACTCTCCTTCCTGCTCTTCCTCCGCTTCTTGCCGTCCTTCTTCTGGCTCTTGGTCACGGCTTTCTTGGAGCCCTTCTTGGGCGCCGGGGCGGACTTGGCTGGTTCAGGCATGATAAGGGTTAATGTGATCTCCGCTGTGTGGAGGGAATGTGTGCTGGAGCCGCCCTCATGTGCTGCTTTTATAGGCGTCCTATGCAAATGAAGTCTCTTCCCTCCTCACGCTTCTATTGGAGGATTCAGTCATGTGGTGGGGAGGAGTGTTTTGCTTCCCTTGCTCGTTTACTGATTGGTGTAGAAACAAGTCAGAACATAATTGGCTGGCTTGGAAATTAACCAACCACAGTGTATGATGTCAGAGCATTGACTGTATAAACATAAGGAAGCTGCAGAAATGAGCGATCTTTAGCAGAGTAACAGAAGAATCTCACAATGTCTGGCCGTGGAAAACAAGGAGGCAAGGTTCGGGCTAAGGCCAAGACCCGATCATCCCGGGCTGGTCTGCAGTTCCCAGTTGGTCGTGTTCACCGTCTGCTCAGGAAGGGCAACTATGCGGAGCGGGTCGAGGCCGGAGCTCCCGTCTATCTGGCCGCCGTCCTCGAGTATCTCACGGCTGAGATCCTCGAGCTGGCCGGCAACGCCGCCCGCGACAACAAGAAGACCCGCACCATCCCCCGACACCTCCAGCTGGCCGTCCGCAACGACGAGGAGCTCAACAAGCTGCTGGGCGGCGTCACCATCGCCCAGGGAGGAGTCCTGCCCAACATCCAGGCCGTGCTGCTGCCCAAGAAGACCGAGAGCCACAAGGCCGCCGCCAAATCCAAGTAATCCCGACAACTCCTTTCTACTCCCAAATCCATTCATTTCTACAACACAAAGGCTCTTCTCAGAGCCCCCCACATCTCTCTACAAAGAGCCCCCCACACACCCCTCATTGTGTCTACCACATCGCATGCAATCAGCCCTCAATTGTCTGCATAGCTTTACACGGGAAATACATTCTTATTTATTCACACTTCTAGTACAGGAGATCTGTACAGGGAGGACAATTACTACATATAAAGAGCCTGCAATGTATTATTGGAGGACCTGGTTCTCTTATAGGGACTGATCGGCATTGTCCTTCAAACTAGTTCTGCTGAATCTAATACAGATCAGAAAATTGTAGTAAAACAATCATCCTCCGACTGATCGGGAACACAGATCTCAGAATGTTCCTATTATGCCGGGCGGGGTATGGAACGGATTTCACTTCATTTTAAATAGAACCTCACAATCATCTCAGATCGGCTAACCTGACACAGAAATGTAATGAAACAAAATTTAAATTCTTCCGGGGAACATTCCAGACACTTGATAAACGCGCTGACATATTATATTTCCCGGGGTTTACAGAATCCTAGAGAATGTTTTCTATAGAGATCAATGAAAAGTCTACAGAACAAGCATTTTCTGGGCTGAAAACGGAGAAAGATCAGAACACATTTCTTTGGATTCCTCATCAAAAACATCATTGGCTGATGAAGGAAACGCTGACAGTTCTGATTGGCTCATATTTCAAACTGCTACATTCCCCATTTGCCCGCCAGAATTCTTTAGAACGTTACAGACAAATAATCGGTCATTTTATACCGCCAAATCCGACACTGAGACCATCAGATGAGACAATTATCTGAGAAATATCATCAGCGCTTTGTTCCCAAACTGATTCATCGATTAGTCTGGAATAGAAATCGATTCAGAAGATTGTTGAATGATGTAAAATATGTTCTCTGTTACTAGATTTCTAAAAAGTGAAAGGACTGGTAGAAAACATGACACTCCCAGATACATATGTACAATGAATCAATAAAACAAACAGATCGTTATCCACTGTAACGAGAAATCAGCAAAATATTAACAATGTTTCTAAGTAATTATCTTAGAAACATTTCTTTACTAATCTTTTATAAATATTAACAATAGTAACTGTTGATTTGTGTTCTCTCCGAAAAAGAATTGGAAGAATAGGTTTGTCATGAGATCTGTATAGGATCATGGGATTGGCCTCTATCAGATGTAGCAGTAACAGATTTCCCCCATATTACATTTAGAGAATATATATATAATGTGAATGGACTGGTAGAAATCATGACACTGCCAGATATATAACAGTATGTACAATACATAATCAGATCTGCATAGGATTATGTAACTGAAAAAAAGATACAAATATGTACTATGAATCAATACAGACAATATTGCGCTTCTGATGAATTACATCGGTTTCCATTCAGCAAAATATTTAAAAGCTTCTAAAATGAATAGAGCCGCCCTTCTCATCTCCGCTCAGCTTTACACCCAGGAAGGAGAGATGTAGGAATAAAATACATTTCTTTGTTTCCTTTTCAAAATAATCTTTATAAATATGAAATATTGGAACTGGTGTTAGGGAGTGTTAAAGATTCATGTTTTCCATGTAATCTCCAGGTACACGTGAGATCTGCTTTACCAAAGAGTCGTAAGAACACAACAAAATGATCTATCCAATGTTGTATCCAATTGGGTAGAGAGTTGATCTTCAAGACTGTACAATCTGTACTCCGGATGAAATATGAAAACTTCTTCCACCCTAACAAATGAACGAATCCGATGATAATTGTACAGAAATCCTCCATCCGTTTCCTGCTGAGATTTGGCGCTACAATAGATCTGGTTCTCTGGATGGAACGTTCTTAGGAGCCATACACGCTATTCGATTGTTTATCAAAACCATATAATAAGAGATTCAACCTCAAGTTTCAATTTGTAAACAATCAGGCAGGCCCTTACACTGCGTGGTTTAGGTAAATCTGAAGAGAAATATCTGCAGAAAATCGAATCGTGTGTATGGGGCTTTAGACTTAGGGGAGAAATGTCCAGCTAAAGCTGATCCGATCCCAGTTCTGGACGTTTCCCAACAAACCCAAACGGCTGTTTGCGTTGAATCTTTAATAGGCCAATTAAAAGCAATCACCCCTTTCATCTCCTAGTGTGATCACACTTAGATCGCCTATATAGGGCGAATGTCACGTGTCCAACCCCCAGAACAAACCCTCCCGCTACAGAAGTGTGTACGACGCGTCATTTAGATTTCATTTACTTCTCCTGATAACGTAAATAGCGGTATGTAGTTCTTTGTACGAGAAGGTGGGTGGCCCTGAGAAGGGCCTTTGTGTAGATGAAGTAGGTAGGTGTCTATGAGGGTTTAGCCTCCGAATCCATAAAGCGTGCGCCCCTGGCGTTTGAGAGCATAGACGACATCCATGGCGGTGACGGTCTTCCTCTTGGCGTGCTCGGTGTAGGTGACGGCATCGCGGATGACATTCTCCAGGAAAACCTTCAGCACTCCGCGGGTCTCCTCATAGATGAGTCCGGAGATGCGCTTGACACCCCCTCTGCGGGCCAAACGTCGGATGGTGGGTTTGGTGATGCCCTGGATGTTGTCCCGGAGCACCTTCCTGTGCCGCTTGGCGCCTCCTTTCCCCAGACCCTTCCCTCCTTTACCGCGACCAGACATGACGACTATTTCCTGCACAAACAGAAACGGAGCTCAGCCGTCTGCCTGCCCTCCTTATATACAGCCTGAGCGGACCTGATGGAAACCTTCCGGTGATAGAGTCATTCCCATTTATTATTAAAAAACAAAAGAGAGGGAATGTCATTCATTTATAAGGCTCCTATATATTCTATTGCACGGAGAATGCGAATCTTTAACACTTCATAACAGAAAAACAATCAGCAGTTCCAATTGTTCATAGTAATTTTATATTTCTAAAACATAATTTTGAAAACGAAACAAAGAAACACATTGCTTCTGACGTCTCTCCTTCCTAAGGATGAGCGGACCTGATGGGAGACAGGAGGAGAATGGGCGGGTCTAGTCATTTATTACCCAGCATAGAATTTCATTTAATTAGAAGCTTTTCAATAGTTTGCTGAATGGAAACTGATGTGATCCATCAGACGCACAACATTATCTTTATTGATTAATTGTACATATTTGTCTGGCATGTCATGATTATTACCTATTTTTATCAATAATATCATATTTATCGATCTTTGGATAGGAAGTGTAAAATATGTGCAATCTGCTATATGTATAAATTATATATCAGACAGTGAGAGAAGGAAAAAAAAAAAAAAATATATATATATATATATATATATATATATATATATATATATATATATATATATAGATATATTACAGTTCCCCATTTAGTTTTCTGAATTCTGAGGACTTGGAATAAAAGAGCACATATGGAAATGTTTTATATTATTATTCAATAATCTTCGGACTCCATTTTTATTTATTCCGGACTAATGGATGAAAATAAAGCATCAATGATATCTCTTGGATAAATGTCTCATCTGATGATCTCAGTGTCGGATTTGGCGGTATAATAGGGCTGATTATTTGTCTGTAACATTCTAAAGAATTCTGGCGGGCAAGTTTGAATGTAGCAGTTTGAAATATGAGCCAATTAAAGCTGTTGGGCATTTCCTTCATCAGCCATTAATGTCTTTCTGATGAAAATTTCAAAGAAATGTGTTCTGAGATCTTTTTTGGTTTTCAACCCAGAAAATACTTGTTCTATAGACTTTTCATTGATTTCTATAGAAAACATTCTCTAGCAGGGCGGATTCTCTATTGTGAAGTACGAGAAAAAGATTAGAAGAAATGGTAACATTCATATTTCTAATTGATTTATTATTCTTGGTTAGATAAACTGCCCGACAATTCAGAGAAGCGTTGATCGATGTTCCCGAAGGAAGAGATATCAGGTTTTAGTGTCGGATTATTCCATCTGAGATCATTGGAAGGTTCCATGATATTCTGGCGGGACAATTGAATGAATCAGTTTAATAGTTGCATCAATCACAAATCTGGGCAATTTCTTCAGATAATAAAATGCATTTTCCTCCCAAAGAGTGTGAAGGAGGATCTGAGATCTGTGTTCCTTTCAGCTGGGGGATGTTTGTTTGGTATTGAATATTGAATGATCTCTGAGCCCCAGAAGATATTCAGCAGATTTAAAGGACAATAAAAAGCAGTCCCTGTAAGGAGATCACATCGTTCCTTCACATGAAATACGTTCTAATAAATGATACAAATCATAGAAACTCTGAATTACTGTTAGGACGGACGGGTAAGGAGGGGTGGATGGTTTTGGTTGGAGGGTTTAGCGGTGAGTAGACAATCAGCATAGAATGATTGGAATGAAAAGAGATGAGAGAATGATGTACTGTGATCACATTTCCTGTCATTACTCCTCACCTCTATTACAAGCCTGAGTGTGATAAGAAGACAAAGGCTTTGCCTTTACAGGGAACTTTATCTGACAGTATTAATAATATATAACTTAATTGAAGAATAGGAATAGAAACCAGGAATGTCCCGCTCTATATAGAGCATGTTTGTGAGGCAATGCTAAAATAATAATAATATTGATCTTTAGACGCGGAGTAGATCGCTCAGACTGGGGAGGGGGTGAATAAACCTCCCTTCTATTCCCATCCTTATTCTAGATTTATCGCGGAGATCATCTCCACTTTCTGTCTGTATATACATCCCCTATTCACCTCCTTGTACTGCGCACACACACCCCAGTGTTCTATCAGAAATGACCACAAGGTGGCAGAGCTGAATAACACTTATGCCGCACTCACACATTGTTACAATAAAAGATCCTTCACAATATCCCGCCTTATATTGTTACTTTACATGAAGTCACAAAAAGAGAAGATCGTGGAGTTCTAACCCTCAACACAATGGAGGAAACAAGCAAGAACAACAAAACATTGTATCTACTCAATCAGCCCAGACAAATCTTTGTCTATTTGTATCTATTTCAATCAACAGCAGATCAATGTACAGGGGGGGGGGGGTTGAGCTCATTCTGTGTACTTATAGTTCTAATTAACAATAATAATAATAAACATAATTCACATGTACAAAGTATCAGATACATACAAATCTGATCACAATATCACCCCGGGCAGCACACAGTCCTAAAAAAAAAAATGTTTCCTAAATCATTGGACGTGTTTATCACCATAATGAGTTTACACATGATCTCCAATCCAAATCTGCGAACCATTTTATTCCCAATCATTCCAGTGTCTGAATGTCTTAGTATATATATATATATATATATATATATATATATATATATATATATATATATATATATATATATATATATATATATATATTCAATACATTTCTATGTATTACATCCTAAATGACTATATACCAGTGATGGCGAACCTTGGCACCCCAGATGTTTTAAAACTACATTTCCCATGATGCTCCACTACACTGCAGAGTGGATGAGCATCATGGGAAATGTAGTTCCAAAACATCTGGGGTGCCAAGGTTCGCCATCACTGCTATATACCATACAGAAGGGATGAGCCGAACACCCCCGGTTCGGTTCGCACCAGAACTTTCGAACGGAACAAAAATTCGTACGAACTTCAGAACCCCATTGAAGTCTATGGGACTCGAATGTTTGAAATACAAAGTGCTAATTTTAATGGATAATATGTAAGATACAGTCCTAAAAAGGGTTTGTCTCCTGCCCCTGGGGACATGGGTCAATGCTTAAAATGTTTTTAAAAATGGGCGTTTGGCAGGAGCACTGATTTTAATGATGATTAACCACTTGAGATCTGCGCTATAGCCAAATGACGGCTACAGCGCGGATCTCCTTTTCCGGGACTACGTCGTCCCGTGCACGAGTGGCCTGCGCGCCCCCCCGAGGGGCGTGCGCGGCGCGCTCTGTGATCGGCGAGTCCATGAGACTCACCTGATCACCGATCCGTGCAAGGGGTCGATCCCGACCCCTTATCACGTGATCAGCTGTCAGCCAATGACAGCTGATCATGTGATATAACGGAGCCGGTAATCAGCTATTATTCCTCCTCGCGCTGTCAGCGCGAGGAGAAAAAAAAGCCGATCCAGCCCTGCTAGTGCCCATCTGCCCCCTGCCAGTGCCCACCTGCCCCCTGCCAGTGCCACATATATAAAAAGTAAGTGCCCCTTGTCAGTGCCACCCAGCAGTGCCCATAGTGCCACCCATCAGTGCCCACAGTGCCACCCAGCAGTGCCCACAGTGCCACCCAGCAGTGCCCACAGTCTGTCTCAAAGGTGCTGCACCCCAGTGCCACATATCCGTGCCCATCAGTGTCATCTACCAGTGCCCAGCAGTGCCACCCATCAGTGCCCAGCAGTGCCACCTATCAGAGCCACCTATCAGTGCCACCTATCAGTGCCCATCAGTCCCATCTATCAGTGGTACCTATCAGTGCCCATCCATGCCACCCATCCGTGCCACCCATCTGTGCCACTCATCCATGTCATCTTATCTGTGCCCATCTTTGCCCATCAGTGCCGCCTTATCTGTGCCCATCGGTGCCGCCTTATCTGTGCCTATTAGTGCCACCTTAACTATGCCTATCAGTGCCCACCAGTGCAGCCTATCAGTGCCTACCAATGCAGCCCATCAGTGCCCACCCGTGCAGCCTATCAGTGCCGCCTAATCAGCGCACTTCAATGAAGGAGAAAAATGACCCGTTTGCAAAATTTTATAACAAACTATTAAACATGATTTTTTTTTTTTTACATCTTTTTTTGTTTGTTTAGCAAAAAATAAAACTCTGAGCTGTAACTAAATATCACCAAAAGAAAGCTCTATTTGTGGGAAAAAAATGATAATAATTTCATTTGGGTACAGTGTTGTATGCCCGCACAATTGTCATTCAAAGTGCATCAGCGCTGAAAGCTGAAAATTGGTCTGGGACTAAGGGGGGTTTAAGTGCCCAGTAAGCAAGTGGTTAAAGTGAAAATAAAAGTGAAATATTCCTTTAAATATCATGCCTGGGGGGTGTCTATAGTATGCCTGTGAAGTGCCACGTGTTTCCCGTGTTTAGAACAGTCCCTGCACAAAATTACATTACGGAAAAAAAGTCATTTCAAACTGCTTGTGTTTTAAATGTAATATATGGTTCCAGCAATATGGATGAAAATCATTGAGAAAAATGGCATGGGTAATTCCTTGATCCAAAGAATACGAGGATCCTTCCGCAGGCTTTGCAGGACCAGGGAGGCCATGCAGCCTAGGTTAGCTGAGGCATTCATTCCGAAGTCCTCTGGGTCACTAAGGACAAGATGATCCGCAGCTACCTCCTCCCAGCCACGTACAAGTCCATGGTTTCTTGGGACTGTAAATCATCCCTACAAGACTGCTGCTGCTGCTGCTGATGCTGAGTGCCAGCCTCCACCTCCATGCTGACACAATCCTCCTCCTCCTCCTCCTCCTCCTCTTCCTGTGTGATGGGTGGGACAGCAGGAACACTGTCTGGATAAAGGGGGCCTTGAGAGGCAAGGAAGTCCTCCTCTTCCTGCCTCTGTTCTGTCTCAAGTGCCCTGTCCATTATTCCACGCAGCGTATGCTCCAACAGGTGAACCTCTTGTTCAGTGTCACTGATGCATGCACTGTCACTGCTCACCATCCTTGTGGCCTCCTCAAATGGTGACAGGACAGTGCATGCATCCCTGATCATGCCCCACTGGCATGGTGAGAAAAAAAAAACAAGCTCCTGGTGCCGTAGTCGCACAGGTACTCATTGACGGCCCTCTGCTGTGTGTGCAGCTGCTGCAGCATGGCCAACGTTGAGTTCCACCTGGTGGGCATGTCACATATAAGGCGGTTCTTGGGCAGGTTCAACTCCTTTTGGAGTTCAGCCAGCCAAGCACAGGCATTAAATGATCGGCGGAAAGATGGATTTAATATAGGAAAAGCTTGGCTTCTTATTCAGAATTTCCCACTGAAATGCATGGGTGACAGGCTGACCAGTTTGGTGTCATATTTTATTATTTCCAGCACTTGGCTCAGGCCAAATTGAACTATCTTATATAGTAGGATGCCAAATGAGTTTAAAACAAATGGAATTTGGGTGAGACAGGATCTATTTCATATAGGAATAGCTTGGTTTCTTATTCAGAATTTCCCTTTGAAATGCATGGCTGTCATGGTGCCATGTTTAGTGACATATTTTATGATTACCAGCACTTGGCTAAGGACAAATTGAACTATACTATATAGTAGGATGTCTAATGAGTATAAAACACGTGGAATTTGATTGAGCCAAGATCTATTTCATTTAGGAATAGCTTGGTTTCTTATTCAGAATTCCCCTCTGAAATGCATGGGTGAAAGGCTGACCAGTTTGGTGCCATACTGTATTATTTGCATAACCTGCCTGGGGCCAAATTGAACTATTCTATATAGTAGGATGCCCAATGAGTGTAAAACAAGTTGAATCTGGGTGAGCCAAGATGTATTTAATATAGGAATAACTTGGCATCTTAATCAGAATTTTCCATTGAAATGAATGGGTGACAGGATGATCAGTTTGGTGCCATGATATTTGATTTTCAGCACTTGGCTCAGGCCAAATTGAACTATCCTATATAGTAGGGTGCCCAATGAGTATAAAACAACTGGAACTTTGCTGAGCCAAGATGGATTTCATATAGGAAAATATTGGCTTCTAATTCAAAATTTCTCCTTTGAAATGCATGGGTAACAGGCTGACAAGTTTGGTGACATATTTTCATTTCCAGCACTTGGCTCATGCCAAATTGAATTATCTTATATATTAGGATTCCCAATGAGTTTACAACAAGTGGAATTTGGGTGAGCCAAGATCTATTTCATATAGGAATAACTTATTTTTTTTTTTCTTATTCAGAATTCCCCATGAAAAGCATGGCTGTCATGGTGCCATGTTTGGTGCCATATTTTCTGATTTCTAGCGCTTGGCTCAGGGCAAATTGAACTATCCTATATAGTAGGATGCCCAATGAGTATAAAAATAAGTGGAATTTGGGTGAGCCAAGATCAATTTCATATAGGAATAGTTTGGTATCTTATTCAGAATTCCCCATGAAATGCATGGCTGTCATGGTGCCATGTTTGGTGCCATATTTTCTGATTTCCAGCACTTGGCTCGGGCCAAATTGAACTATCCTATATAGTAGGATGCCCAGTGAGTATAAAACAACTGGAACTTAGATGAGCCAAGATGAATTTCATATAGGAAAAAGATTGGCTTCTTATTCAAAATTTCCCTTTAAAATGCATGGGTGACAGGGTGACAAGTTTGGTGCCATAATTTCATTTGCAGCACTTGGCTCATGCCAAATTGAATTATCCTATATAGTAGGATTCCCAATGAGTTTACAAGTGGAATTTGGGTGAGCCAAGATCTATTTCATATAGGAATAGCTTGGTTTCTTATTCAGAATTTCTCTTTGAAATGCATGGCTGTCATGGTGCCATGTTTGGTAACATATTTTATGATTTCCAGCACTTGGCTCGGGCCAAATTGAAGTATTCTATATAGTAGGATGTCCAATGAGTATAAAACAAGTGGAATTTGGCTGAGCCAAGATCTATTTAATTTAGGAATAGCTTGGCTTCTTATTCAGAATTCCCCTTTGAAATGCATGGGTGAAAGGCTGACCAGATTGGTGCCATACTTTACAATGTGCATAACCTGGCTGGGGCCAAATTGAACTATGCTATATAGTAGGATGCCCAAAGAGTGTAGAACAAGTGGAATTTGGGTGAGCCAAGATGGATTTTATATAGGAATAGCTTGTCTTCTTAATCAGAATTTCCCATTGAAATGCATGGGTGACAGGATGACCAGTTTGGTGCCATGATTTTTGATTTACAGCACTTGACTCAGGCCAAATTGAACTATTCTATATAGTAGGATGAGCAATGAGTTTAAAACAATTGAAATTCTGGTGAGCCAAGATGGATTTCATATAGGAATAGCTTTCCTTCTTTTTCAAAATTCCTCTTGAAATGCATAGGTGGAAGGCTGACCAGCTTGGTGCCATATTATATTATTTCCAGCACTAGACTCAGGTCAAATTTAACTATCATATATAGTAGGATGCCCATTTAGTATAAAACAACTGGAACTTAGATGAGCCAAGATATATTTCATATAGGAAAAAAGCCAATTGGCTTCTTATTCAAAATTTCCCTTTGAAATGCATGGGTGACAGGGTGACAAGTTTAGTGCCATATTTTCATTTCCAGCAATTGGCTCATGCCAAATTGAATTATTTTATATATTAGGATTCCCAATGAGTTTACAACAAGTGGAATTTGGGTGAGCCAAGATCTATTTCATATAGGAATAACTTTTTTTTTTCTTATTCAGAATTCCCATTGAAATGCATGGCTGTCATGGTGCCAGGTTTGGCAACATATTTTATGATTTCCAGCACTTGACTCAGGCCATATTGAAGTATACTATATAGTATGATGTCCAATGAGTATAAAACAAGTGGAATTTGGCTGAGCCAAGATCTATTTCATTTAGGAATAGCTTGGCTTCTTATTCAGAATTCCCTTTGAAATGCATGGGTGAAATGCTGACCAGATTGGTGCCATACTTTACAATGTGCATAACCTGACTGGGGCCAAATTGAACTATGCTATATAGTAGGAAGCCCATTGAGTATAAAACAAGTGAAATTTGGCTGAGCAAAGACGGATTTCATATAGGAAAAGATTGGCTTTTTATTCAAAATTTCCCATTGAAATGCATGGGTGACAGGATGACAAGTTTGGTGCCATCATTTCATTTCCAGCACTTGGCTCATGCCAAATTGAATTATCTTATATATTAGGATTCCCAATGAGTTTACAACAAGTGGAATTTGGGTGAGCCAAGATCTATTTCATATAGGAATAACTTTTTTTTTTTCTTATTCAGAATTCCCCATGAAATGCATGGCTGTCATGGTGCCATGTTTGGTGTCATATTTTCTGATTTCCAGCACTTGGCTCAGGCAAAATTGAACTATCCTATATAGTAGGATGCCCAGTGAGTATAAAACAAGTGGAATTTGGGTGAGCCAAGATCAATTTCTTATAGGATTAGTTTGGTTTCTTTTTCAAAATTTCCCATTGAAATGCATGGCTGTCATGGTGCCATGTTTGGTAACACATTTTATGATTTCCAGCACTTGGCTCAGGCCAAATTGAAGTATTCTATATAGTAGGATGTCCAATGAGTATAAAACAAGTGGAATTTGGCTGAGCCAAATTCTATTTCATTTAGGAATAGATTAGCTTCTTATTCAGAATTCCCCTTTGAAATGCATGGGTGAAAGGCTGACCAGATTGGTGCCATACTTTACAATGTGCATAACCTGGCTGGGGCCAAATTGAACTATGCTATATAGTAGGATGCCCAAGGAGTGTAGAACAAGTGGAATTTGGGTGAGCCAAGATGGATTTTATATAGGAATAGCTTGTCTTCTTAATCAGAATTTCCCATTGAAATGCATGGGTGACAGGATGACCAGTTTGGTGCCATGATTTTTGATTTACAGTACTTGGCTCAGGCCAAATTGAACTATTCTATATAGTATGATGTGCAATGAGTTTAAAACAAGTGGAATTTGGGTGAGCCAAGATGGATTTCATATAGGAATAGCTTTCCTTCTTCTTCAAAATTCCTCATTGAAATGCATAGGTGGAAGGCTGACCAGCTTGGTGCCATATTATATTATTTCCAGCACTTCACTAAGGTCAAATTGAACTATCATATATAGTAGGATGTCCATTGAGTATAAAACAACTGGAACTTAGATGAGCCAAGATGGAATTCATATAGGAAAAAGATTGGCTTCTTATTCAAAATTTCCCTTTGAAATGCATGGGTGACGGGGCGCATGCGCGAAGTCTAGCATGGCGGTCGCATCCTGCTAAGGCTCCGCACTCTCCACCACTGTTTCGGGACCTAACTACGGAACCGGACCCACAACATTCGTCTTATTGGACTGTATCTCCACCTCGCAAACCCTGGCATCTAACGGTATGGTGCTCACGGGTCACAGAGGTAAGAACAAACCCAAACCCATCAAGGAGGCCCTCGCCCGTGCCTCGTCTAAAATGGCGGCTAAGGCCCTTGCTATCCAGCGGGCTTCCTCCGCCCCCAGCCGCGAAACTTCGGACAGCGATAATGACCATGAGGACAGCATACATGATCCCACGGATGCTTCCTCGTTACCATCAAGTATGATTCCCAGTGACTTTCTTAAACACATGGAAGCCATGCTACAGAAAGCCCTGAAAGTTACCTCGGAGCAGATCACTGACAGACTCTCGCGGGAGATACGTGACATTGGTCAGCGTACTGCTGCCTTGGAGTCCAGAATGGATGACATTGAACTCACCTTACAGGAGCAAGCCCAAGAACAAATTGCCCTCCGAGAGGAGAATGTCACCCTCCTCTCAAGATGGGAAGATGCAGAGAATCGCTCTCGTAGAGCCAACCTAAGAATAAGAGGTATCCCTGAGACAGTTGACGATGTTCAGTCCTTCGTAACGGCTATGTTTCAGGAATTAGCCCCGGGCATACCAATCGAACGCCTAGAATTCGACAGAATCCACAGGGCATTGACTCGCAGACAGGCGGACGGACCTCCCAGGGATATCATTGTTAAGCTGCATTTTTTTCGCACGAAAGAGCAACTACTCACTGCAGCACGCAATAAAGAATCGTTGCAGTTTCAGGGCCACACTTATCAGCTTTTTTCGGATTTGGCTCCCCTTACCATCACCAAGCGCCGGGCCATGAAGCCACAGCTACAGATCTTACTTCATCACCGAATGAAGTACACCTGGAGGTTCCCATTTGCTATACAGTTTTCCTATCAGGGACAGCAACACACTTGCTCGTCCCCGGAATCGTTGCAACGCCTGCTGGAAAGCCTTCATCTAGTTCGTCCTGACTCACACTCGGAGACCAGCCTGCCCCGCACTCCAGCACGTTCGGCAGCGCATCCCTACTCGGCTACGCCGCACCGTAACCAGCCTGGCCCGTTTTCTGTCCGCAAAGGAACCCCCGCCAGATTGCCGGATGACATAGCTTCTACTCCCAAATCTCGTCCGCCGTGCTGAACTAACTGCTCGGAAATTTTCACCCCCTTCTTTTTCAGTTTTCTCTCGCTAAATTTTTATATTTCCTTGTGAGGTTTCTAGGATTCGGACATCCGAGCGGAAGATGAATGATGTCCCCTACTCCGGAGGACTTCTTCCACCGAATCCTTTCGACCCGCTGTTCCGTACGTACTTGATCTTGTTTGTTCTTCTTTTTATTTTTATTTTTCCAAGTTTTTCAGCTCTGATGACCCCTAAATTGAAACCTTTTGACTTTTTAACCGTTTTTTCTTTTGATCTAGGGCTCTGTGCCTTCATGGAGTCTAACTCTCATACCGGTCCTTTGTATTGTGATTATCTTTTTATTACTGTGCCAAAGGAGCCTTACACCTGCACTATATAGGTCCAGTGATGTAAGGTTATACCCACAATTATTATGTATACATGATTTAACAATTACATTTGTAGATGATGTTAGCTCCTTTTAGTTATCTACTATATACCTACCAGCCCCCCATTATCCCTCCCCCCTCAGCTCTCACCTTTTCTGGCTCCTATCCCTTCCCAATTTTCCTGATGCCCTCCGTCCCTCCCCTTTCCCTCTCCCCTCTTCCCTAGCCTATCCTTCCCTATCCTGACTAACCCTCCCCCTTTCCCCCTCTTCCCCACCCTCATACACCTGCACCTCCACAGACCCCTGTATTCCTGTCCTGGTGAAGTGCTATATACCATTCTAATATTATGTCCGGCACCTCTGGGTGTCATGTCCATTGAGATGAGTCCTAATGTTCATTTTTTATATTATTTCCTTTTTCGTTTTGGTTTTTTACTGGTTCTGTAAATTGCAGTGTTTATGTACAATTGCTGTCCCGACGGTGGTGGAGAACAGCCACTGCTCCCCTCTCTCTTAATGCGCTCTCTCCTGGGCCGCCTGTGTTGGACCCCGGGGACTGAGCATTGTTTGGCCGAGCAACCCGTTTTGGTATCAGACTGTTTCTGTCATCTCATGGTTTGCCCTGCAGACAGATTTCCTCTCTTCTCCTCTCTCTTCTTTCTCTGTTCTTTCTTTCCTCCCTCCATTCCACTTCTTTTATCTCTTTTTGGTCGGTCGGTTCCTACTCCTTACATATTACTCTATAATATTTCTCACCCTGTTTCTTGATGGCCCCTCTGAATATCTTATCTCTTAATGTCAAAGGCCTTAATTCCCCCGGTAAGAGGGTTAAGGCCTTCCGAAATTTTCATTCTCTGAAAGCTGGGATAGTTGCCTTACAGGAAACGCACTTTTCAGGTTCCCAAACACCCAAGTTTTTCAGTTCCCGCTATCCTCAGGTCTTTACGACCTCTGCAGACACTAAACAAAGGGGTGTATTGATAGCTTTCCATCATTCTCTGCCTTTTACGCCCACAGTAGAAATTAAAGACCCAGAGGGGCGGTATATCATATTGGTAGGCCTACTCCAGGATACTGAAACCACTTTGGTTTCTTATTATGCCCCGAATGGTAACCCTAACCCTTTTTTTTCGCACCTTTTACAGGTTATTAAGACCCACAGTAGGGGTACACTTTTTATTTGTGGGGACTCCAATCTAACCCTACAACCACATATAGATAAATCGCCGTATACGCCTGAGGGTCATTCCCTTTCGGCTCAGCTTCGGAAACAGTTCCTTTCGGCTTCCCTCCTAGATACCTGGAGGGAATGTAATCCTTTGAAAAAAAATTACACGTTTTATTCATATCCTCACAATTCATTTTCTAGGATTGATCATATTCTGACACCAGTGGCCTCCTTCCCAGTTGTACTCCAGTCTAACATATGTCTGATTCCCTGGACTGACCACTGTGGTGTAGTCACTTCTATTGCCTCACTGATCCCTAGATCCAAGGAAAGGTCGTGGAGCATGAACGAAGCACACCTTACTGATCAATCATACTGCTTTGATATTCGTTATGCTCTTACAGACTATTTGCAACATAATTCCAACGCAGATATCTCCCCGGTGCTACTCTGGGAGGCTCATAAGCCGGTAATTCGAGGCAGTTGCATCTCCCTAGCCACACATATTAAGAAAGACCGACAGGCCAGACAGCAAAAATTAGAAGAAGAATATCACTCACATTTTCTCCAGTTCCAAAATTCACCGACAGAGTCCCATAAGCTTATCCTTGAAAAAACTAAATTGGAGCTGGATCTTTTGTTAGCTGAATCAGCAGACAAGATTCTTCGTAAGTCTAGTCACATGATATACACCAAAGCTAATAAACCGGATACCTTTATGGCCCTACGCCTCAGACAACCAGATAAAACCCGTAAGCCGATTAGACTTAAAATCGCTAAGAATTCCCATCACAAGCAACCCCATCAAAGTTCTAGCCGAATTCCACGAGAAGTTGGCTGACCTTTACTCAGACAAAACCCAGTTCTCCCCTCAGCATGCTGAATCCCTACTTCAGAACTTGTCTTTACTTGAACTATCCCACACAGCCAGAGATTCCATTGATGCTTTAATCACTACAGAAGAAGTACTTGTAGCTATAAAATCGCTCAAGCCACACAAACGCCCAGGCCCGGACGGTTTACCTAGCAATTATTATAAGAAATTCTCAGATATCCTAGCTCCCTTATTAGCAAATTCGTTTAACGCCCTATTGAGGCAGCAACCTCTTGGTAGAGACTCTCTAATGGCTAAGATAGTTATGATTCCTAAACCCAACTCAGATGACACCCAATGGTCCAACTATCGACCCATTTCCCTACTAAATGTAGATATAAAAATTGTATCTAAAATCTTGGCATTACGTCTCAATCTGATCATAGGAAATCTGGTTCACAAAGACCAGGTAGGTTTTATCCCCCGTAGGCAAGCTAGCGATAACATTCGCCGAGTAGTCTTGTTACAACACCTTGCGAGGACGCGCTCCATCCCCATGCACCTCCTATCCTTAGACATCAGAAAGGCGTTTGATACAGTCTCGTGGTCCTATCTCCACTTCATCTTGAAACGCTGGGGTTTTGGCCCCCACTTCCTACAGTGGATCATGTCTTTGTATGCCGACCCGCGAGCATCAGTGACATACTCTGGGTTTAACTCCCAAAGTTTTCCAATACGAAGAGGGACATGGCAGGGGTGCCCCCTGTTGCCACAACTCTTTGCTTTAGCAATAGAGCCCCTGGCCGCTTTGATTAGAGCACACCCGGATATTAGGGGACTAGAGGTTGCTTCTACCACCCATAAACTATGCCTGTTTGCTGACGACGCTCTATTGTTTATCACCTCTCCACACATTTCCATCCCTAATTTAATAAATCTCCTTGATAAATTCTCTAAAATCTCTGGCCTAGAAGTTAATCAGACAAAATCCAAAGCCCTTAATGTATCACTGTCAGATGACACCTTGGCGCTTCTTAAGACTAATTTTCCATTTCAATGGTCTGGTTCGTCTATCCCATATTTGGGCATTAAACTTACCAGTGATCCTGCAGACCTCTTCCAAGCAAATTACCTCCCAATGTTGAGGCATCTCTCCTCTTTACTCCAGGATTGGCGCCCCCTCTCCATCTCTTGGATGGGACGCATTGCCACGGTCAAAATGTCCCTACTCCCTAAGCTTCTTTACTTATATAGAGTCCTTCCCATCTCGGTTCCCCCTTATTTTCATCGCATAATCCAAGGCCGAGTATTTAATTATATATGGGGCCCTGTGAAACCTCGAATCTCTAGACCCACCTTACTTCGCCATCATAGGGCCGGTGGTTTGGGCATACCCAATTTTCAACATTACTACCACGCGGCCCAACTTGCCCAAGCCACGCTTTATCATGCTAAAGTGGAAATCCCCATCTGGGTGAGCCTTGAAGCGGTAGATCTTCACCCTATACCCCTAACTAATCTTCTCTGGCTCCCCCCTGCGGCCCGAGGCCCAATATCCAACCCCATAACCTCTACCTTTGTCAGACTCTGGGATAAACTTTGTAAACCGTTTCATTTGATCTCCCCGCACTTCCCTTTGTTGTCCTATATCGGTCACCCAAAGTTCTATCCTGCCTACACCTCCCCTTCCTCATTTCGAGCTTGGGAACATGCAAACCTAACTCGTATATGCGACCTGGTGGCCAGTGATACAGTCGAATCGTTCTCTTCCCTGCAAGCTCAATCACAGTTACCGAATAATGAATATTTTCGCTATCTCCAAATATCGCACTTTGTACAGCAGACTATTAGCTTGACTAGGGATACGAACACATACACGTTATTTGAAAAATTATGCAATACTGATCCACATGCCCCGGGACAAATATCACAGTTATACTCACACCTTACCTCCCAGCCGTCAACACTCCCGACATATGCGCAGTGTTGGTCCAGGGATCTGAACTTAAATCTGGATGAAAGCGACTGGTCTGATGTATGGCTACACACTAAACTCTCCTCATTAAATATTGTGGCTCTAGAGGTGAGCTACAAAGTTCTCATGCGTTGGTACTTAGTGCCAGATAGAATTGCAAAGTTTTTACCTTCATATTCTCCAAACTGTTTCCGTGGCTGTGACGAGAGGGGCACGCACTTGCATATTTGGTGGACCTGTCCAGTGGCCCAGTGCTTCTGGACTGAAATATTTTTGGTTCTGTCCACTCTGTTCGCCAGCTCACTGGATCCTGATCCAGCATTGGCCCTTCTCAATTTTTACCCCGATTCTTTCACCAGGGCCCAGATACGCCTTGCTCTGCAGATCACCACTGCAGCTAAACAAACAATAGCTAAAGCGTGGAAGACCTCCACCTTGCGTCTGACTGAAGTTAAGAATAGAGTTACGCAGGCAATGATACATAGTAAAATTGAAGCTATTGTTCAAGATACTGTCCCTAGACATACTAAAATCTGGCAACCATGGGTCGATCACTACTTACCCCCACATTTTGACCATCGGCTACTAGTACCATAAGTCCCAGCCCCCCCCCCCCCGATTAACAACCAATTCCCGACCTTTGGTAGTTGTATAGGAACCGGCCGGTCGACCCACCCACCCTTCTGATCTCTCTCTCTTCATTCCCTCTACAATCCCATCCTGCCATCTCTCCCCCCCTCTTTCACTTTTCTTCTCTCATTTCTTCCCCCTTTGTTTCTTTCTTTTTCCTCTTTCTTTTTTTCTTCATCTACTCTTTTTGCCTTGTACTTTGATTTCTGTCTTAATGATGTACCCAATTGTGATAAAAGCTCACCCTAGTGGTGACCTTGGGTATAACCAGTTATGGTTTGAATGTTTTGTATTTGTTTGCAAACACGGAAATAGATGTTTTGCTCTCCTTTTTAATGTTAACATCCTGGCCTGTGCACAAGATGTTCATGTTTTCTATACCCTCTAAAGGCCTGACCGTGTGAATATTTGCTCTCAATAATCTGTATATTATATTACATTGCTTTTATGTCACTACTATCACAACTTGATGCGGACTTAGGTACTATCTGTTATTATTTTTTCTTAATGTTGTACAAGACGAATTGCAGATTTCTATGCGTTGTATGTATCTTGCGTTAATAAAATTTTTTGAAAGAAATGCATGGGTGACAGGGTGACAAGTGTGGTGCCATATTTTCATTTCCAGCACTTGGCTCATGCCAAATTGAATGATCCTATATAGTAGCATTCCCAATGAGTATAAAACAAGTGGGATTTGGGTGAGCCAAAATCAATGTCATATAGGAATAGCTTGGCTTCTTATTCAGAATTTTCCATTGAAATGCATGGGTGACAGGGTGACAAGTTCTGTGCCATAATTTCATTTCCAGCACTTGGCTCATGCCAAATTGAATTATCTTATATATTAGGATTCCCAATGAGTTTACAACAAGTGGAATTTGGGTGAGCCAAGATCTATTTCATATAGGAATAACTTTTTTTTTTCTTATTCAGAATTCCCATTGAAATGCATGGCTGTGATGGTGCCATGTTTGGTGCCATATTTTCTGATTTCCAGCACTTGGCTCAGGCCAAATTGAACTATCCTATATAGTAGGATGCCCAATGAGTATAAAACAAGTGGAATTTGGGTGAGCCAAGATTAATTTCTTATAGGAATAGTTTGGTTTCTTATTCAAAATTTACCATTGAAATGCATGTGTGACAGGGTGACAAAATTAGTGCCATATTTTCCTTTCCATCACTTGGCTCGTGCCAAATTGAATTATCCTATATAGTAGGATTCCAAATGAGTTTACAAGTGGAATTTGGGAGAGCCAAGATCTATTTCATATAGGAATAGCTTGGTTTCTTATTCAGAATTTCTCTTTGAAATGCATGGCTGTCATGGTGCCATGTTTGGTAACATATTTTATGATTTCCAGCACTTGGCTCAGGCCAAATTGAAGTATACTATATAGTAGGATGTCCAATGAGTATAAAACAAGTGGAATTTGGCTGAGCCAAGATCTATTTCATTTAGGAATAGCTTGGCTTCTTATTCAGAATTCCCCTTTGAAATGCATGGGTGAAAGGCTGACCAGATTGGTGCCATACTTTACAATGTGCATAACCTGACTGGGGCCAAATTGAACTATGCTATATAGTAGGATGCCCATTGAGTAGAAAACAAGTGAAATTTGGCTGAGCAAAGACGGATTTCATATAGGAAAAGATGGGCTTTTTATTCAAAATTTCCCATTGAAATGCATGGGTGACAGGGTGACAAGTTTGGTGCCATCATTTCATTTCCAGCACTTGGCTCATGCCAAATTGAATTATCTTATATATTAGGATTCCCAAAGAGTTTACAACAAGTGGAATTTGGGTGAGCCAAGATCTATTTCATATAGGTATAACTTTTTTTTTTCTTATTCAGAATTCCCCATGAAAAGCATGGCTGTCATGGTGCCATGTTTGGTGCCATATTTTCTGATTTCCAGCGCTTGGCTTGGGTCAAATTGAACTATCCTATATAGTAGGATGCCCAATGAGTAAAAAAACAAGTGGAATTTGGGTGAGCCAAGATCAATTTCATATAGGAATAGTTTGGTATCTTATTCAGAATTCCCCATGAAATGCATGGCTGTCATGGTGCCATGTTTGGTGCCATATTTTCTGATTTCCCGCGCTTGGCTCAGGCCAAATTGAACTATCCTATATAGTAGGATGCCCAGTGAGTATAAAAAAAGTGGAATTTGGGTGAGCCAAGATCAATTTCTTATAGGATTAGTTTGGTTTCTTATTCAAAATTTCCCATTGAAATGCATGGGTGACAGGGTGACAAAATTAGTGCCATATTTTCATTTCCATCACTTGGCTCGTGCCAAATTGAATTATCCTATATAGTAGAATTCCAAATGAGTTTACAAGTGGAATTTGGGAGAGCCAAGATCTATTTCATATAGGAATAGCTTGGTTTCTTATTCAGAATTTCTCTTTGAAATGCATGGCTGTCATGGTGCCATGTTTGGTAACATATTTTATGATTTCCAGCACTTGGCTCAGGCCAAATTGAAGTATATTATATAGTAGGATGTCCAATGAGTATAAAACAAGTGGAATTTGGCTGAGCCAAGATCTATTTCATTTATGAATAGCTTGGCTTCTTATGCAGAATTCCCCTTTGAAATGCATGGGTGAAAGGCTGATAAGATTGGTGCCATACTTTACAATGTGCATAACCTGGCTGGGGCCAAATTGAACTATGCTATATTGTAGGATGCCCAAGGAGTGTAGAACAAGTGGAATTTGGGTGAGCCAAGATGAATTTCATATAGGAATAGCTTTCCTTCGTCTTCATAATTCCTCATTGAAATGCATAGGTGGAAGGCTGACCAGCTTGGTGCCATATTATATTATTTCCAGCACTTGACTAAGGTCAAATTGAACTATCATATATAGTAGGATGTCCATTGAGTATAAAACAACTGGAACTTAGATGAGCCAAGATGGATTTCATATAAGAAAAAAAGATTGGCTTCTTATTCAAAATTTCCCTTTGAAATGCATGGGTGACAGTGTGACAAGTTTGGTGCCATATTTTCATTTCCAGCACTTGGCTCATGCCAAATTGAATGATCCTATATAGTAGCATTCCCAATGAGTTTACAACAAGTGGTATTTGTGTGAGCCAAGATCTATTTCATATAGGAATAACTTTTTTTTTTCTTATTCAGAATTTCCATGGCTGTCATGGTGCCATGTTTGGTGACATATTTTCTGATTTCCAGCACTTGGCTCAGGCCAAATTGAACTATCCTATATAGTAGGATGCCCAATGAGTATAAAACAAGTGGAATTTGGGTGAGCCAAGATTAATTTCTTATAGGAATAGTTTGGTTTCTTATTCAAAATTTCCCATTGAAATGCATTGGTGACAGGGTGACAAGTTTAGTGCCATATTTTCATTTCCAGCACTTGGCTCGTGCCAAATTGAAGTATTCTATATAGTAGGATTCCAAATGAGTTTACAACAAGTGGAATTTGGGTGAGCCAAGATCTATTTCATATAGGAATAGCTTGGTATCTTATTCAGAATTTCTCTTTGAAATGCATGGCTGTCATGGTGCCATGTTTGGTAACACATTTTATGATTTCCAGCACTTGGCTCAGGCCAAATTGAAGTATTCTATATAGTAGGATGTCCAATGAGTATAAAACAAGTGGAATTTGGCTGAGCCAAATTCTATTTCATTTAGGAATAGCTTGGCTTCTTATTCAGAATTCCCCTTTGAAATGCATGGGTGAAAGGCTGACCAGATTGATGCCATACTTTACAATGTGCATAACCTGGCTGGGGCCAACTATGCTATATAGTAGGATGCCCAAAGAGTGTAGAACAAGTGGAATTTGGGTGAGCCAAGATGGATTTTATATAGGAATAGCTTGTCTTCTTAATCAGAATTTCCCATTGAAATGCATGGGTGACAGGATGACCAGTTTGGTGCCATGATTTTTGATTTACAGTACTTGGCTCAGGCCAAATTGAACTATTCTATATAGTATGATGCGCAATGAGTTTAAAACAAGTGGAATTTGAGTGAGCCAAGATGGATTTCATATAGGAATAGCTTTCCTTCTTCAAAATTCCTCATTGAAATGCATAGGTAGAAGGCTGACCAGCTTGGTGCCATATTGTATTATTTCCAGCACTTGACTAAGGTCAAATTGAACTATCATATATAGTAGGATGTCCATTTAGTATAAAACAACTGGAACTTAGATGAGCCAAGATGGAATTTATATAGGAAAAAGATTGGCTTCTTATTCAAAATTTCCCTTTGAAATGCATGGGTGACAGGGTGACAAGTGTGGTGCCATATTTTCATTTCCAGCACTTGGCTCATGCCAAATTGAATGATCCTATATAGTAGTATTCCCAATGAGTATAAAACAAGTGGGATTTGGGTGAGCCAAGATCAATTTCATATAGGAATAGCTTGGCTTCTTATTCAGAATTCCCATTGAAATGCATGGCTGTCATGGTGCCATGTTTGGTGCCATATTTTCTGATTTCCAGCACTTGGCTCAGGCCAAATTGAACTATCCTATATATTAGGATGCCCAATGAGTATAAAACAAGTGGAATTTGGGTGAGCCAAGATTAATTTCTTATAGGAATAGTTTGGTTTCTTATTCAAAATTTCCCATTGAAATGCATGGGTGACAGGGTGACAAAATTAGTGCCATATTTTCTGATTTCCAGCACTTGGCTCAGGCCAAATTGAACTATCCTATATAGTAGGATTCCAAATGAGTTTACAACAAGTGGAATTTGGCTGAGCCAAGATCTATTTCATATAGGAATAGCTTGGTTTCTTATTCAGAATTTCTCTTTGAAATGCATGGCTGTCATGGTGCCAGGTTTGGTAACATATTTTATGATTTCCAGCACTTGGCTCAGGCCAAATTGAAGTATACTATATAGTAGGATGTCCAATGAGTATAAAACAAGTGGAATTTGGCTGAGCCAAGATCTATTTCATGCCCCTTTGAAATGCATGGGTGAATGGCTGACCAGATTGGCGCCATACTTTACAATGTGCATAAATTGACTGGGGCCAAATTGAACTGTGCTATATAGTATGATGCCCATTGAGTATAAAACAAGTGAAATTTGGCTGAGCAAAGACGGATTTCATATAGGATAAGATTGGTTTTTTATTCAAAATTTCCCATTGAAATGCATGGGTGAAAGGGTGACAAGTTTGGTGCCATCATTTCATTTCCAGCACTTGGCTCATGCCAAATTGAATTATCTTATATATCAGGATTCCCAATGAGTTTACAACAAGTGGAATTTGGGTGAGCCAAGATCTATTTCATATAGGAATAACTTACTTTTTTTCTTATTCAGAATTCCCCATGAAAAGCATGGCTGTCATGGTGCCATGTTTGGTGCCATATTTTCTGATTTCCAGCGCTTGGCTCAGGTCAAATTGAACTATCCTATATAGTAGGATGCCCAATGAGTATAAAAACAAGTGGAATTTGGGTGAGCCAAGATCAATTTCATATAGGAATAGTTTGGTATCTTATTCAGAATTCCCCATGAAATGCATGGCTGTCATGGTGCCATGTTTGGTGCCATATTTTCTGATTTCCAGCACTTGGCTCAGGCCAAATTGAACTATCCTATATAGTAGGATGCCAAGTGAGTATAAAACAAGTGGAATTTGGGTGAGCCAAGATCAATTTCTTATAGGATTAGTTTGGTTTCTTATTCAAAATTTCCCATTGAAATGCATGGGTGACAGGGTGACAAGTTTAGTGCCATATTTTAATTTCCAGAACTTGGCTCATGCCAAATTAAATTATCCTATATAGTAGGATTCCCAATGAGTTTACAACAAGTGGAAGGTGAGGCGGGCTTGGGGTGGGGGTAGAGAAGGCCCGCTGGGCAAAATTTTGAGCCCCTAGGATTAATGGCTCAGGAGATATTGAATCTGCCAAATGTCAATATCAGGCAGAATTTAACTTTGTCGCCTATGGGAATGTTTTGTTCAGTTGGTGTAATTTTAAAATTAATTGCTGCCGAAGCATATGGAGCGGCGACACAAAACTTGGGAAACATGTAGAGTGGCTATAGAAGACCGACTGTACCAAATTTGGAGTCTCTGTGATTAATGGTTCAGGAGGTATTGAACCGGGAAAAGCCAATATCGGGCACATTTTTTCCATTGCTGGCTATGGGGATATTTTGTTCAGTTGGTGTAGTTTATAAATTAACTGCTGCCGAACCATATGGAGCGGCGACACAAAACTTGGGAGACATGTAGAGTGGCTATAGAAGACCGACTGTACCAAATTTGGAGTCTCTGTGATTAATGGTTCAGGAGGTATTGAACCGGGAAAAGCCAATATCGGGCACATTTTTCCATTGCTGTCTATGGGGATATTTTGTTCAGTTGGTGTAGTTTAAAAATTAATTGCTGCCGAAGCATATGGAGCGGCGACACAAAACTTGGGAGACATGTAGAGTGGCTATAGAAGACCGACTGTACCAAATTTGGAGTCTCTGTGGTTAATGGTTCAGGAGGTATTGAACCGGGAAAAGCCAATATCGGGCACATTTTTCCATTGCTGGCTATGGGGATATTTTGTTCAGTTGATGTAGTTTAAAAATGAACTGCTGCTGAACCATATGGAGCGGCGACACAAAACCTGGGAGACATGTAGAGTGGGTAGAGAAGACTCTTTGTACCAAATTTGGTGTCTCTGTGATTAATGGTTCAGGAGATATTGAACCGGGAAAAGCCAATATCGGGCACATTTTTTCCATTGCTGGCTATGGGGATATTTTGTTCAGTTGGTGTAGTTTATAAATTAACTGCTGCCGAACCATATGGAGCGGCGACACAAAACTTGGGAGACATGTAGAGTGGCTATAGAAGACCGACTGTACCAAATTTGAAGTCTCTGTGATTAATGGTTCAGGAGGTATTGAACCGGGAAAAGCCAATATCGGGCACATTTTTTCCATTGCTGGCTATGGGGATATTTTGTTCAGTTGGTGTAGTTTATAAATTAACTGCTGCCGAACCATATGGAGCGGCGACACAAAACTTGGGAGACATGTAGAGTGGCTATAGAAGACCGACTGTACCAAATTTGGAGTCTCTGTGATTAATGGTTCAGGAGATATTGAACCGGGAAAAGCCAATATCGGGCACATTTTTCCATTGCTGGCTATGGGGATATTTTGTTCAGTTGATGTAGTTTAAAAATGAACTGCTGCTGAACCATATGGAGCGACGACACAAAACCTGGGAGACATGTAGAGTGGGTAGAGAAGACTCATTGTACCAAATTTGGTGTCTCTGTGATTAATGGTTCAGGAGATATTGAACCGGGAAAAGCCAATATCGGGCACATTTTTTCCATTGCTGGCTATGGGGATATTTTGTTCAGTTGGTGTAGTTTATAAATTAACTGCTGCCGAACCATATGGAGCGGCGACACAAAACTTGGGAGACATGTAGAGTGGCTATAGAAGACCGACTGTACCAAATTTGGAGTCTCTGTGATTAATGGTTCAGGAGGTATTGAACCGGGAATAGCCAATATCGGGCACATTTTTCCATTGCTGGCTATGGGGATATTTTGTTCAGTTGGTGTAGTTTAAAAATTAATTGCTGCCGAAGCATATGGAGCGGCGACACAAAACTTGGGAAACGTGTAGAGTGGCTATAGAAGACCGACTGTACCAAATTTGGAGTCTCTGTGATTAATGGTTCAGGAGGTATTGAACCGGGAAAAGCCAATATCGGGCACATTTTTCCATTGCTGTCTATGGGGATATTTTGTTCAGTTGGTGTAGTTTAAAAATTAATTGCTGCCGAAGCATATGGAGCGGCGACACAAAACTTGGGAGACATGTAGAGTGGCTATAGAAGACCGACTGTACCAAATTTGGAGTCTCTGTGATTAATGGTTCAGGAGATATTGAACCGGGAAAAGCCAATATCGGGCACATTTTTCCATTGCTGTCTATGGGGATATTTTGTTCAGTTGGTGTAGTTTAAAAATTAATTGCTGCCGAAGCATATAGAGCGGCGACACAAAACTTGGGAGACATGTAGAGTGGCTATAGAAGACCGACTGTACCAAATTTGGAGTCTCTGTGATTAATGGTTCAGGAGATATTGAACCGGGAAAAGCCAATATCGGGCACATTTTTTCCATTGCTGGCTATGGGGATATTTTGTTCAGTTGGTGTAGTTTAAAAATTAATTGCTGCCGAAGCATATGGAGCGGCGACACAAAACTTGGGAAACGTGTAGAGTGGCTATAGAAGACCGACTGTACCAAATTTGGAGTCTCTGTGATTAATGGTTCAGGAGGTATTGAACCGGGAAAAGCCAATATCGGGCACATTTTTCCATTGCTGTCTATGGGGATATTTTGTTCAGTTGGTGTAGTTTAAAAATTAATTGCTGCCGAAGCATATGGAGCGGCGACACAAAACTTGGGAGACATGTAGAGTGGCTATAGAAGACCGACTGTACCAAATTTGGAGTCTCTGTGATTAATGGTTCAGGAGATATTGAACCGGGAAAAGCCAATATCGGGCACATTTTTCCATTGCTGTCTATGGGGATATTTTGTTCAGTTGGTGTAGTTTAAAAATTAATTGCTGCCGAAGCATATGGAGCGGCGACACAAAACCTGGGAGACATGTAGAGTGGGTAGAGAAGACTCTTTGTACAAAATTTGGTGTCTCTGTGATTAATGGTTCAGGAGATATTGAACCGGGAAAAGCCAATATCGGGCACATTTTTTCCATTGCTGGCTATGGGGATATTTTGTTCAGTTGGTGTAGTTTATAAATTAACTGCTGCCGAACCATATGGAGCGGCGACACAAAACTTGGGAGACATGTAGAGTGGCTATAGAAGACCGACTGTACCAAATTTGGAGTCTCTGTGATTAATGGTTCAGGAGATATTGAACCGGGAAAAGCCAATATCGGGCACATTTTTTCCATTGCTGGCTATGGGGATATTTTGTTCAGTTGGTGTAGTTTAAAAATTAATTGCTGCCGAACCATATGGAGCGGCGACACAAAACTTGGGAGACATGTAGAGTGGCTATAGAAGACCGACTGTACCAAATTTGAAGTCTCTGTGATTAATGGTTCAGGAGGTATTGAACCGGGAAAAGCCAATATCGGGCACATTTTTTCCATTGCTGGCTATGGGGATATTTTGTTCAGTTGGTGTAGTTTATAAATTAACTGCTGCCGAACCATATGGAGCGGCGACACAAAACTTGGGAGACATGTAGAGTGGCTATAGAAGACCGACTGTACCAAATTTGGAGTCTCTGTGATTAATGGTTCAGGAGGTATTGAACCGGGAATAGCCAATATCGGGCACATTTTTCCATTGCTGGCTATGGGGATATTTTGTTCAGTTGGTGTAGTTTAAAAATTAATTGCTGCCGAAGCATATGGAGCGGCGACACAAAACTTGGGAAACGTGTAGAGTGGCTATAGAAGACCGACTGTACCAAATTTGGAGTCTCTGTGATTAATGGTTCAGGAGGTATTGAACCGGGAAAAGCCAATATCGGGCACATTTTTCCATTGCTGTCTATGGGGATATTTTGTTCAGTTGGTGTAGTTTAAAAATTAATTGCTGCCGAAGCATATGGAGCGGCGACACAAAACTTGGGAGACATGTAGAGTGGCTATAGAAGACCGACTGTACCAAATTTGGAGTCTCTGTGATTAATGGTTCAGGAGATATTGAACCGGGAAAAGCCAATATCGGGCACATTTTTCCATTGCTGTCTATGGGGATATTTTGTTCAGTTGGTGTAGTTTATAAATTAACTGCTGCCGAACCATATGGAGCGGCGACACAAAACTTGGGAGACATGTAGAGTGGCTATAGAAGACCGACTGTACCAAATTTGGAGTCTCTGTGATTAATGGTTCAGGAGGTATTGAACCGGGAAAAGCCAATATCGGGCACATTTTTCCATTGCTGGCTATGGGGATATTTTGTTCAGTTGATGTAGTTTAAAAATGAACTGCTGCTGAACCATATGGAGCGGCGACACAAAACCTGGGAGACATGTAGAGTGGGTAGAGAAGACTCTTTGTACCAAATTTGGTGTCTCTGTGATTAATGGTTCAGGAGATATTGAACCGGGAAAAGCCAATATCGGGCACATTTTTCCATTGCTGGCTATGGGGATATTTTGTTCAGTTGGTGTAGTTTAAAAATGAATTGCTGCCGAACCATATGCAGCGGCGACACAAAACTTGGGAGACATGTAGTGTGGCTATAGAAGACCGACTGTTCCAAATTTGGAGTCTCTGTGATTAATGGTTCAGGAGATATTGAACCGGGAAAAGCCAATATCGGGCACATTTTTTCCATTGCTGGCTATGGGGATATTTTGTTCAGTTGGTGTAGTTTAAAAATTAATTGCTGCCAAAGCATATGGAGCGGCGACACAAAACTTGGGAGACATGTAGAGTGGCTATAGAAGACCGACTGTACCAAATTTGGAGTCTCTGTGATTAATGGTTCAGGAGGTATTGAACCGGGAAAAGCCAATATCGGGCACATTTTTCCATTGCTGGCTATGGGGATATTTTGTTCAGTTGATGTAGTTTAAAAATGAACTGCTGCTGAACCATATGGAGCGGCGACACAAAACCTGGGAGACATGTAGAGTGGGTAGAGAAGACTCTTTGTACCAAATTTGGTGTCTCTGTGATTAATGGTTCAGGAGATATTGAACCGGGAAAAGCCAATATCGGGCACATTTTTCCATTGCTGGCTATGGGGATATTTTGTTCAGTTGGTGTAGTTTAAAAATTAATTGCTGCCGAAGCATATGGAGCGGCGACACAAAACTTGGGAGACGTGTAGAGTGGCTATAGAAGACCGACTGTACCAAATTTGGAGTCTCTGTGATTAATGGTTCAGGAGATATTGAACCGGGAAAAGCCAATATCGGGCACATTTTTCCATTGCTGGCTATGGGGATATTTTGTTGAGTTGATGTAGTTTAAAAATGAACTGCTGCTGAACCATATGGAGCGGCGACACAAAACCTGGGAGACATGTAGAGTGGGTAGAGAAGACTCTTTGTACCAAATTTGGTGTCTCTGTGATTAATGGTTCAGGAGATATTGAACCGGGAAAAGCCAATATCGGGCACATTTTTCCATTGCTGTCTATGGGGATATTTTGTTCAGTTGGTGTAGTTTAAAAATTAATTGCTGCCGAAGCATATAGAGCGGCGACACAAAACTTGGGAGACGTGTAGAGTGGCTATAGAAGACCGACTGTACCAAATTTGGAGTCTCTGTGATTAATGGTTCAGGAGATATTGAACCGGGAAAAGCCAATATCGGGCACATTTTTCCATTGCTGGCTATGGGGATATTTTGTTCAGTTGATGTAGTTTAAAAATGAACTGCTGCTGAACCATATGGAGCGGCGACACAAAACCTGGGAGACATGTAGAGTGGGTAGAGAAGACTCTTTGTACCAAATTTGGTGTCTCTGTGATTAATGGTTCAGGAGATATTGAACCGGGAAAAGCCAATATCGGGCACATTTTTCCATTGCTGGCTATGGGGATATTTTGTTCAGTTGATGTAGTTTAAAAATGAACTGCTGCTGAACCATATGGAGCGACGACACAAAACCTGGGAGACATGTAGAGTGGGTAGAGAAGACTCTTTGTACCAAATTTGGTGTCTCTGTGATTAATGGTTCAGGAGATATTGAACCGGGAAAAGCCAATATCGGGCACATTTTTCCATTGCTGGCTATGGGGATATTTTGTTCAGTTGGTGTAGTTTAAAAATGAATTGCTGCCGAACCATATGCAGCGGCGACACAAAACTTGGGAGACATGTAGAGTGGCTATAGAAGACCGACTGTTCCAAATTTGGAGTCTCTGTGATTAATGGTTCAGGAGATATTGAACCGGGAAAAGCCAATATCGGGCACATTTTTTCCATTGCTGGCTATGGGGATATTTTGTTCAGTTGGTGTAGTTTATAAATTAACTGCTGCCGAACCATATGGAGCGGCGACACAAAACTTTGGGAGACATGTAGAGTGGGTAGAGAAGACTCTTTGTACCAAATTTGGTGTCTCTGGGATTAATGGTTCAGGAGATATTGAACCGGGAAAAGCCAATATCGGGCACATTTTTTCCATTGCTGGCTATGGGGATATTTTGTTCAGTTGGTGTAGTTTAAAAATTAATTGCTGCCAAAGCATATGGAGCGGCGACACAAAACTTGGGAGACATGTAGAGTGGCTATAGAAGACCGACTGTACCAAATTTGGAGTCTCTGTGATTAATGGTTCAGGAGGTATTGAACCGGGAAAAGCCAATATCGGGCACATTTTTCCATTGCTGGCTATGGGGATATTTTGTTCAGTTGATGTAGTTTAAAAATGAACTGCTGCTGAACCATATGGAGCGACGACACAAAACCTGGGAGACATGTAGAGTGGGTAGAGAAGACTCATTGTACCAAATTTGGTGTCTCTGTGATTAATGGTTCAGGAGATATTGAACCGGGAAAAGCCAATATCGGGCACATTTTTTCCATTGCTGGCTATGGGGATATTTTGTTCAGTTGGTGTAGTTTATAAATTAACTGCTGCCGAACCATATGGAGCGGCGACACAAAACTTGGGAGACATGTAGAGTGGGTAGAGAAGACTCTTTGTACCAAATTTGGTGTCTCTGTGATTAATGGTTCAGGAGATATTGAACCGGGAAAAGCCAATATCGGGCACATTTTTCCATTGCTGTCTATGGGGATATTTTGTTCAGTTGGTGTAGTTTAAAAATTAATTGCTGCCGAAGCATATGGAGCGGCGACACAAAACTTGGGAGACGTGTAGAGTGGCTATAGAAGACCGACTGTACCAAATTTGGAGTCTCTGTGATTAATGGTTCAGGAGATATTGAACCGGGAAAAGCCAATATCGGGCACATTTTTCCATTGCTGTCTATGGGGATATTTTGTTCAGTTGGTGTAGTTTAAAAATTAATTGCTGCCGAAGCATATGGAGCGGCGACACAAAACTTGGGAGACATGTAGAGTGGCTATAGAAGACCGACTGTTCCAAATTTGGAGTCTCTGTGATTAATGGTTCAGGAGATATTGAACCGGGAAAAGCCAATATCGGGCACATTTTTTCCATTGCTGGCTATGGGGATATTTTGTTCAGTTGGTGTAGTTTATAAATTAACTGCTGCCGAACCATATGGAGCGGCGACACAAAACTTTGGGAGACATGTAGAGTGGGTAGAGAAGACTCTTTGTACCAAATTTGGTGTCTCTGGGATTAATGGTTCAGGAGATATTGAACCGGGAAAAGCCAATATCGGGCACATTTTTTCCATTGCTGGCTATGGGGATATTTTGTTCAGTTGGTGTAGTTTAAAAATTAATTGCTGCCAAAGCATATGGAGCGGCGACACAAAACTTGGGAGACATGTAGAGTGGCTATAGAAGACCGACTGTACCAAATTTGGAGTCTCTGTGATTAATGGTTCAGGAGGTATTGAACCGGGAAAAGCCAATATCGGGCACATTTTTCCATTGCTGGCTATGGGGATATTTTGTTCAGTTGATGTAGTTTAAAAATGAACTGCTGCTGAACCATATGGAGCGACGACACAAAACCTGGGAGACATGTAGAGTGGGTAGAGAAGACTCATTGTACCAAATTTGGTGTCTCTGTGATTAATGGTTCAGGAGATATTGAACCGGGAAAAGCCAATATCGGGCACTTTTTTTCCATTGCTGGCTATGGGGATATTTTGTTCAGTTGGTGTAGTTTAAAAATTAATTGCTGCCGAAGCATATGGAGCGGCGACACAAAACTTGGGAAACGTGTAGAGTGGCTATAGAAGACCGACTGTACCAAATTTGGAGTCTCTGTGATTAATGGTTCAGGAGGTATTGAACCGGGAAAAGCCAATATCGGGCACATTTTTCCATTGCTGTCTATGGGGATATTTTGTTCAGTTGGTGTAGTTTAAAAATTAATTGCTGCCGAAGCATATGGAGCGGCGACACAAAACTTGGGAGACATGTAGAGTGGCTATAGAAGACCGACTGTACCAAATTTGGAGTCTCTGTGATTAATGGTTCAGGAGATATTGAACCGGGAAAAGCCAATATCGGGCACATTTTTTCCATTGCTGGCTATGGGGATATTTTGTTCAGTTGGTGTAGTTTAAAAATTAATTGCTGCCGAAGCATATGGAGCGGCGACACAAAACTTGGGAGACATGTAGAGTGGCTATAGAAGACCGACTGTTCCAAATTTGGAGTCTCTGTGATTAATGGTTCAGGAGATATTGAACCGGGAAAAGCCAATATCGGGCACATTTTTTCCATTGCTGGCTATGGGGATATTTTGTTCAGTTGGTGTAGTTTATAAATTAACTGCTGCCGAACCATATGGAGCGGCGACACAAAACTTTGGGAGACATGTAGAGTGGGTAGAGAAGACTCTTTGTACCAAATTTGGTGTCTCTGGGATTAATGGTTCAGGAGATATTGAACCGGGAAAAGCCAATATCGGGCACATTTTTTCCATTGCTGGCTATGGGGATATTTTGTTCAGTTGGTGTAGTTTAAAAATTAATTGCTGCCAAAGCATATGGAGCGGCGACACAAAACTTGGGAGACATGTAGAGTGGCTATAGAAGACCGACTGTACCAAATTTGGAGTCTCTGTGATTAATGGTTCAGGAGGTATTGAACCGGGAAAAGCCAATATCGGGCACATTTTTCCATTGCTGGCTATGGGGATATTTTGTTCAGTTGATGTAGTTTAAAAATGAACTGCTGCTGAACCATATGGAGCGACGACACAAAACCTGGGAGACATGTAGAGTGGGTAGAGAAGACTCATTGTACCAAATTTGGTGTCTCTGTGATTAATGGTTCAGGAGATATTGAACCGGGAAAAGCCAATATCGGGCACTTTTTTTCCATTGCTGGCTATGGGGATATTTTGTTCAGTTGGTGTAGTTTAAAAATTAATTGCTGCCGAAGCATATGGAGCGGCGACACAAAACTTGGGAAACGTGTAGAGTGGCTATAGAAGACCGACTGTACCAAATTTGGAGTCTCTGTGATTAATGGTTCAGGAGGTATTGAACCGGGAAAAGCCAATATCGGGCACATTTTTCCATTGCTGTCTATGGGGATATTTTGTTCAGTTGGTGTAGTTTAAAAATTAATTGCTGCCGAAGCATATGGAGCGGCGACACAAAACTTGGGAGACATGTAGAGTGGCTATAGAAGACCGACTGTACCAAATTTGGAGTCTCTGTGATTAATGGTTCAGGAGATATTGAACCGGGAAAAGCCAATATCGGGCACATTTTTTCCATTGCTGGCTATGGGGATATTTTGTTCAGTTGGTGTAGTTTAAAAATTAATTGCTGCCGAAGCATATGGAGCGGCGACACAAAACTTGGGAGACATGTAGAGTGGCTATAGAAGACCGACTGTACCAAATTTGGAGTCTCTGTGATTAATGGTTCAGGAGATATTGAACCGGGAAAAGCCAATATCGGGCACATTTTTCCATTGCTGGCTATGGGGATATTTTGTTCAGTTGATGTAGTTTAAAAATGAACTGCTGCTGAACCATATGGAGCGACGACACAAAACCTGGGAGACATGTAGAGTGGGTAGAGAAGACTCATTGTACCAAATTTGGTGTCTCTGTGATTAATGGTTCAGGAGATATTGAACCGGGAAAAGCCAATATCGGGCACATTTTTTCCATTGCTGGCTATGGGGATATTTTGTTCAGTTGGTGTAGTTTATAAATTAACTGCTGCCGAACCATATGGAGCGGCGACACAAAACTTGGGAGACATGTAGAGTGGCTATAGAAGACCGACTGTACCAAATTTGGAGTCTCTGTGATTAATGGTTCAGGAGGTATTGAACCGGGAATAGCCAATATCGGGCACATTTTTCCATTGCTGGCTATGGGGATATTTTGTTCAGTTGATGTAGTTTAAAAATGAACTGCTGCTGAACCATATGGAGCGGCGACACAAAACCTGGGAGACATGTAGAGTGGGTAGAGAAGACTCCTTGTACCAAATTTGGTGTCTCTGTGATTAATGGTTCAGGAGATATTGAACCGGGAAAAGCCAATATCGGGCACATTTTTTCCATTGCTGGCTATGGGGATATTTTGTTCAGTTGGTGTAGTTTATAAATTAACTGCTGCCGAACCATATGGAGCGGCGACACAAAACTTGGGAGACATGTAGAGTGGCTATAGAAGACCGACTGTACCAAATTTGAAGTCTCTGTGATTAATGGTTCAGGAGGTATTGAACCGGGAAAAGCCAATATCGGGCACATTTTTTCCATTGCTGGCTATGGGGATATTTTGTTCAGTTGGTGTAGTTTATAAATTAACTGCTGCCGAACCATATGGAGCGGCGACACAAAACTTGGGAGACATGTAGAGTGGCTATAGAAGACCGACTGTACCAAATTTGGAGTCTCTGTGATTAATGGTTCAGGAGATATTGAACCGGGAAAAGCCAATATCGGGCACATTTTTCCATTGCTGGCTATGGGGATATTTTGTTCAGTTGATGTAGTTTAAAAATGAACTGCTGCTGAACCATATGGAGCGACGACACAAAACCTGGGAGACATGTAGAGAGGGTAGAGAAGACTCATTGTACCAAATTTGGTGTCTCTGTGATTAATGGTTCAGGAGATATTGAACCGGGAAAAGCCAATATCGGGCACATTTTTTCCATTGCTGGCTATGGGGATATTTTGTTCAGTTGGTGTAGTTTATAAATTAACTGCTGCCGAACCATATGGAGCGGCGACACAAAACTTGGGAGACATGTAGAGTGGCTATAGAAGACCGACTGTACCAAATTTGGAGTCTCTGTGATTAATGGTTCAGGAGGTATTGAACCGGGAATAGCCAATATCGGGCACATTTTTCCATTGCTGGCTATGGGGATATTTTGTTCAGTTGATGTAGTTTAAAAATGAACTGCTGCTGAACCATATGGAGCGGCGACACAAAACCTGGGAGACATGTAGAGTGGGTAGAGAAGACTCTTTGTACCAAATTTGGTGTCTCTGTGATTAATGGTTCAGGAGATATTGAACCGGGAAAAGCCAATATCGGGCACATTTTTCCATTGCTGTCTATGGGGATATTTTGTTCAGTTGGTGTAGTTTAAAAATTAATTGCTGCCGAAGCATATGGAGCGGCGACACAAAACTTGGGAGACGTGTAGAGTGGCTATAGAAGACCGACTGTACCAAATTTGGAGTCTCTGTGATTAATGGTTCAGGAGATATTGAACCGGGAAAAGCCAATATCGGGCACATTTTTTCCATTGCTGGCTATGGGGATATTTTGTTCAGTTGGTGTAGTTTAAAAATTAATTGCTGCCGAAGCATATGGAGCGGCGACACAAAACTTGGGAAACGTGTAGAGTGGCTATAGAAGACCGACTGTACCAAATTTGGAGTCTCTGTGATTAATGGTTCAGGAGGTATTGAACCGGGAAAAGCCAATATCGGGCACATTTTTCCATTGCTGTCTATGGGGATATTTTGTTCAGTTGGTGTAGTTTAAAAATTAATTGCTGCCGAAGCATATGGAGCGGCGACACAAAACTTGGGAGACATGTAGAGTGGCTATAGAAGACCGACTGTACCAAATTTGGAGTCTCTGTGATTAATGGTTCAGGAGGTATTGAACCGGGAAAAGCCAATATCGGGCACATTTTTCCATTGCTGGCTATGGGGATATTTTGTTCAGTTGATGTAGTTTAAAAATGAACTGCTGCTGAACCATATGGAGCGGCGACACAAAACCTGGGAGACATGTAGAGTGGGTAGAGAAGACTCCTTGTACCAAATTTGGTGTCTCTGTGATTAATGGTTCAGGAGATATTGAACCGGGAAAAGCCAATATCGGGCACATTTTTTCCATTGCTGGCTATGGGGATATTTTGTTCAGTTGGTGTAGTTTATAAATTAACTGCTGCCGAACCATATGGAGCGGCGACACAAAACTTGGGAGACATGTAGAGTGGCTATAGAAGACCGACTGTACCAAATTTGGAGTCTCTGTGATTAATGGTTCAGGAGGTATTGAACCGGGAATAGCCAATATCGGGCACATTTTTCCATTGCTGGCTATGGGGATATTTTGTTCAGTTGATGTAGTTTAAAAATGAACTGCTGCTGAACCATATGGAGCGGCGACACAAAACCTGGGAGACATGTAGAGTGGGTAGAGAAGACTCTTTGTACCAAATTTGGTGTCTCTGTGATTAATGGTTCAGGAGATATTGAACCGGGAAAAGCCAATATCGGGCACTTTTTTTCCATTGCTGGCTATGGGGATATTTTGTTCAGTTGGTGTAGTTTAAAAATTAATTGCTGCCGAAGCATATGGAGCGGCGACACAAAACTTGGGAGACGTGTAGAGTGGCTATAGAAGACCGACTGTACCAAATTTGGAGTCTCTGTGATTAATGGTTCAGGAGATATTGAACCGGGAAAAGCCAATATCGGGCACATTTTTCCATTGCTGGCTATGGGGATATTTTGTTCAGTTGGTGTAGTTTAAAAATGAATTGCTGCCGAACCATATGCAGCGGCGACACAAAACTTGGGAGACATGTAGAGTGGCTATAGAAGACCGACTGTTCCAAATTTGGAGTCTCTGTGATTAATGGTTCAGGAGATATTGAACCGGGAAAAGCCAATATCGGGCACATTTTTCCATTGCTGTCTATGGGGATATTTTGTTCAGTTGGTGTAGTTTAAAAATTAATTGCTGCCGAAGCATATGGAGCGGCGACACAAAACTTGGGAGACGTGTAGAGTGGCTATAGAAGACCGACTGTACCAAATTTGGAGTCTCTGTGATTAATGGTTCAGGAGATATTGAACCGGGAAAAGCCAATATCGGGCACATTTTTCCATTGCTGGCTATGGGGATATTTTGTTCAGTTGGTGTAGTTTAAAAATGAATTGCTGCCGAACCATATGCAGCGGCGACACAAAACTTGGGAGACATGTAGAGTGGCTATAGAAGACCGACTGTTCCAAATTTGGAGTCTCTGTGATTAATGGTTCAGGAGATATTGAACCGGGAAAAGCCAATATCGGGCACATTTTTTCCATTGCTGGCTATGGGGATATTTTGTTCAGTTGGTGTAGTTTATAAATTAACTGCTGCCGAACCATATGGAGCGGCGACACAAAACTTTGGGAGACATGTAGAGTGGGTAGAGAAGACTCTTTGTACCAAATTTGGTGTCTCTGGGATTAATGGTTCAGGAGATATTGAACCGGGAAAAGCCAATATCGGGCACATTTTTTCCATTGCTGGCTATGGGGATATTTTGTTCAGTTGGTGTAGTTTAAAAATTAATTGCTGCCAAAGCATATGGAGCGGCGACACAAAACTTGGGAGACATGTAGAGTGGCTATAGAAGACCGACTGTACCAAATTTGGAGTCTCTGTGATTAATGGTTCAGGAGGTATTGAACCGGGAAAAGCCAATATCGGGCACATTTTTCCATTGCTGGCTATGGGGATATTTTGTTCAGTTGATGTAGTTTAAAAATGAACTGCTGCTGAACCATATGGAGCGACGACACAAAACCTGGGAGACATGTAGAGTGGGTAGAGAAGACTCATTGTACCAAATTTGGTGTCTCTGTGATTAATGGTTCAGGAGATATTGAACCGGGAAAAGCCAATATCGGGCACTTTTTTTCCATTGCTGGCTATGGGGATATTTTGTTCAGTTGGTGTAGTTTAAAAATTAATTGCTGCCGAAGCATATGGAGCGGCGACACAAAACTTGGGAAACGTGTAGAGTGGCTATAGAAGACCGACTGTACCAAATTTGGAGTCTCTGTGATTAATGGTTCAGGAGGTATTGAACCGGGAAAAGCCAATATCGGGCACATTTTTCCATTGCTGGCTATGGGGATATTTTGTTCAGTTGATGTAGTTTAAAAATGAACTGCTGCTGAACCATATGGAGCGACGACACAAAACCTGGGAGACATGTAGAGTGGGTAGAGAAGACTCATTGTACCAAATTTGGTGTCTCTGTGATTAATGGTTCAGGAGATATTGAACCGGGAAAAGCCAATATCGGGCACTTTTTTTCCATTGCTGGCTATGGGGATATTTTGTTCAGTTGGTGTAGTTTAAAAATTAATTGCTGCCGAAGCATATGGAGCGGCGACACAAAACTTGGGAAACGTGTAGAGTGGCTATAGAAGACCGACTGTACCAAATTTGGAGTCTCTGTGATTAATGGTTCAGGAGGTATTGAACCGGGAAAAGCCAATATCGGGCACATTTTTCCATTGCTGTCTATGGGGATATTTTGTTCAGTTGGTGTAGTTTAAAAATTAATTGCTGCCGAAGCATATGGAGCGGCGACACAAAACTTGGGAGACATGTAGAGTGGCTATAGAAGACCGACTGTACCAAATTTGGAGTCTCTGTGATTAATGGTTCAGGAGATATTGAACCGGGAAAAGCCAATATCGGGCACATTTTTTCCATTGCTGGCTATGGGGATATTTTGTTCAGTTGGTGTAGTTTAAAAATTAATTGCTGCCGAAGCATATGGAGCGGCGACACAAAACTTGGGAGACATGTAGAGTGGCTATAGAAGACCGACTGTACCAAATTTGGAGTCTCTGTGATTAATGGTTCAGGAGATATTGAACCGGGAAAAGCCAATATCGGGCACATTTTTCCATTGCTGGCTATGGGGATATTTTGTTCAGTTGATGTAGTTTAAAAATGAACTGCTGCTGAACCATATGGAGCGACGACACAAAACCTGGGAGACATGTAGAGTGGGTAGAGAAGACTCATTGTACCAAATTTGGTGTCTCTGTGATTAATGGTTCAGGAGATATTGAACCGGGAAAAGCCAATATCGGGCACATTTTTTCCATTGCTGGCTATGGGGATATTTTGTTCAGTTGGTGTAGTTTATAAATTAACTGCTGCCGAACCATATGGAGCGGCGACACAAAACTTGGGAGACATGTAGAGTGGCTATAGAAGACCGACTGTACCAAATTTGGAGTCTCTGTGATTAATGGTTCAGGAGGTATTGAACCGGGAATAGCCAATATCGGGCACATTTTTCCATTGCTGGCTATGGGGATATTTTGTTCAGTTGATGTAGTTTAAAAATGAACTGCTGCTGAACCATATGGAGCGGCGACACAAAACCTGGGAGACATGTAGAGTGGGTAGAGAAGACTCCTTGTACCAAATTTGGTGTCTCTGTGATTAATGGTTCAGGAGATATTGAACCGGGAAAAGCCAATATCGGGCACATTTTTTCCATTGCTGGCTATGGGGATATTTTGTTCAGTTGGTGTAGTTTATAAATTAACTGCTGCCGAACCATATGGAGCGGCGACACAAAACTTGGGAGACATGTAGAGTGGCTATAGAAGACCGACTGTACCAAATTTGAAGTCTCTGTGATTAATGGTTCAGGAGGTATTGAACCGGGAAAAGCCAATATCGGGCACATTTTTTCCATTGCTGGCTATGGGGATATTTTGTTCAGTTGGTGTAGTTTATAAATTAACTGCTGCCGAACCATATGGAGCGGCGACACAAAACTTGGGAGACATGTAGAGTGGCTATAGAAGACCGACTGTACCAAATTTGGAGTCTCTGTGATTAATGGTTCAGGAGATATTGAACCGGGAAAAGCCAATATCGGGCACATTTTTCCATTGCTGGCTATGGGGATATTTTGTTCAGTTGATGTAGTTTAAAAATGAACTGCTGCTGAACCATATGGAGCGACGACACAAAACCTGGGAGACATGTAGAGAGGGTAGAGAAGACTCATTGTACCAAATTTGGTGTCTCTGTGATTAATGGTTCAGGAGATATTGAACCGGGAAAAGCCAATATCGGGCACATTTTTTCCATTGCTGGCTATGGGGATATTTTGTTCAGTTGGTGTAGTTTATAAATTAACTGCTGCCGAACCATATGGAGCGGCGACACAAAACTTGGGAGACATGTAGAGTGGCTATAGAAGACCGACTGTACCAAATTTGGAGTCTCTGTGATTAATGGTTCAGGAGGTATTGAACCGGGAATAGCCAATATCGGGCACATTTTTCCATTGCTGGCTATGGGGATATTTTGTTCAGTTGATGTAGTTTAAAAATGAACTGCTGCTGAACCATATGGAGCGGCGACACAAAACCTGGGAGACATGTAGAGTGGGTAGAGAAGACTCTTTGTACCAAATTTGGTGTCTCTGTGATTAATGGTTCAGGAGATATTGAACCGGGAAAAGCCAATATCGGGCACATTTTTCCATTGCTGTCTATGGGGATATTTTGTTCAGTTGGTGTAGTTTAAAAATTAATTGCTGCCGAAGCATATGGAGCGGCGACACAAAACTTGGGAGACGTGTAGAGTGGCTATAGAAGACCGACTGTACCAAATTTGGAGTCTCTGTGATTAATGGTTCAGGAGATATTGAACCGGGAAAAGCCAATATCGGGCACATTTTTTCCATTGCTGGCTATGGGGATATTTTGTTCAGTTGGTGTAGTTTAAAAATTAATTGCTGCCGAAGCATATGGAGCGGCGACACAAAACTTGGGAAACGTGTAGAGTGGCTATAGAAGACCGACTGTACCAAATTTGGAGTCTCTGTGATTAATGGTTCAGGAGGTATTGAACCGGGAAAAGCCAATATCGGGCACATTTTTCCATTGCTGTCTATGGGGATATTTTGTTCAGTTGGTGTAGTTTAAAAATTAATTGCTGCCGAAGCATATGGAGCGGCGACAAAAAACCTGGGAGACATGTAGAGTGGGTAGAGAAGACTCTTTGTACAAAATTTGGTGTCTCTGTGATTAATGGTTCAGGAGATATTGAACCGGGAAAAGCCAATATCGGGCACATTTTTTCCATTGCTGGCTATGGGGATATTTTGTTCAGTTGGTGTAGTTTATAAATTAACTGCTGCCGAACCATATGGAGCGGCGACACAAAACTTGGAAGACATGTAGAGTGGCTATAGAAGACCGACTGTACCAAATTTGGAGTCTCTGTGATTAATGGTTCAGGAGATATTGAACCGGGAAAAGCCAATATCGGGCACATTTTTTCCATTGCTGGCTATGGGGATATTTTGTTCAGTTGGTGTAGTTTAAAAATTAATTGCTGCCGAAGCATATGGAGCGGCGACACAAAACTTGGGAGACATGTAGAGTGGCTATAGAAGACCGACTGTACCAAATTTGGAGTCTCTGTGATTAATGGTTCAGGAGATATTGAACCGGGAAAAGCCAATATCGGGCACATTTTTTCCATTGCTGGCTATGGGGATATTTTGTTCAGTTGGTGTAGTTTAAAAATTAATTGCTGCCGAAGCATATGGAGCGGCGACACAAAACTTGGGAAACGTGTAGAGTGGCTATAGAAGACCGACTGTACCAAATTTGGAGTCTCTGTGATTAATGGTTCAGGAGGTATTGAACCGGGAAAAGCCAATATCGGGCACATTTTTCCATTGCTGTCTATGGGGATATTTTGTTCAGTTGGTGTAGTTTAAAAATTAATTGCTGCCGAAGCATATGGAGCGGCGACACAAAACTTGGGAGACATGTAGAGTGGCTATAGAAGACCGACTGTACCAAATTTGGAGTCTCTGTGATTAATGGTTCAGGAGATATTGAACCGGGAAAAGCCAATATCGGGCACATTTTTCCATTGCTGTCTATGGGGATATTTTGTTCAGTTGGTGTAGTTTAAAAATTAATTGCTGCCGAAGCATATGGAGCGGCGACAAAAAACCTGGGAGACATGTAGAGTGGGTAGAGAAGACTCTTTGTACAAAATTTGGTGTCTCTGTGATTAATGGTTCAGGAGATATTGAACCGGGAAAAGCCAATATCGGGCACATTTTTTCCATTGCTGGCTATGGGGATATTTTGTTCAGTTGGTGTAGTTTAAAAATTAATTGCTGCCGAAGCATATGGAGCGGCGACACAAAACTTGGGAGACATGTAGAGTGGCTATAGAAGACCGACTGTACCAAATTTGGAGTCTCTGTGATTAATGGTTCAGGAGGTATTGAACCGGGAAAAGCCAATATCGGGCACATTTTTCCATTGCTGGCTATGGGGATATTTTGTTCAGTTGATGTAGTTTAAAAATGAACTGCTGCTGAACCATATGGAGCGGCGACACAAAACCTGGGAGACATGTAGAGTGGGTAGAGAAGACTCTTTGTACCAAATTTGGTGTCTCTGTGATTAATGGTTCAGGAGATATTGAACCGGGAAAAGCCAATATCGGGCACATTTTTCCATTGCTGTCTATGGGGATATTTTGTTCAGTTGGTGTAGTTTATAAATTAACTGCTGCCGAACCATATGGAGCGGCGACACAAAACTTGGGAGACATGTGGAGTGGCTATAGAAGACCGACTGTACCAAATTTGGAGTCTCTGTGATTAATGGTTCAGGAGATATTGAACCGGGAAAAGCCAATATCGGGCACATTTTTCCATTGCTGGCTATGGGGATATTTTGTTCAGTTGATGTAGTTTAAAAATGAACTGCTGCTGAACCATATGGAGCGACGACACAAAACCTGGGAGACATGTAGAGTGGGTAGAGAAGACTCTTTGTACCAAATTTGGTGTCTCTGTGATTAATGGTTCAGGAGATATTGAACCGGGAAAAGCCAATATCGGGCACATTTTTCCATTGCTGTCTATGGGGATATTTTGTTCAGTTGGTGTAGTTTAAAAATTAATTGCTGCCGAAGCATATGGAGCGGCGACACAAAACTTGGGAGACGTGTAGAGTGGCTATAGAAGACCGACTGTACCAAATTTGGAGTCTCTGTGATTAATGGTTCAGGAGATATTGAACCGGGAAAAGCCAATATCGGGCACATTTTTTCCATTGCTGGCTATGGGGATATTTTGTTCAGTTGGTGTAGTTTAAAAATTAATTGCTGCCGAAGCATATGGAGCGGCGACACAAAACTTGGGAAACGTGTAGAGTGGCTATAGAAGACCGACTGTACCAAATTTGGAGTCTCTGTGATTAATGGTTCAGGAGGTATTGAACCGGGAAAAGCCAATATCGGGCACATTTTTCCATTGCTGTCTATGGGGATATTTTGTTCAGTTGGTGTAGTTTAAAAATTAATTGCTGCCGAAGCATATGGAGCGGCGACACAAAACTTGGGAGACGTGTAGAGTGGCTATAGAAGACCGACTGTACCAAATTTGGAGTCTCTGTGATTAATGGTTCAGGAGATATTGAACCGGGAAAAGCCAATATCGGGCACATTTTTCCATTGCTGTCTATGGGGATATTTTGTTCAGTTGGTGTAGTTTAAAAATTAATTGCTGCCGAAGCATATGGAGCGGCGACACAAAACTTGGGAGACGTGTAGAGTGGCTATAGAAGACCGACTGTACCAAATTTGGAGTCTCTGTGATTAATGGTTCAGGAGATATTGAACCGGGAAAAGCCAATATCGGGCACATTTTTTCCATTGCTGGCTATGGGGATATTTTGTTCAGTTGGTGTAGTTTAAAAATTAATTGCTGCCGAAGCATATGGAGCGGCGACACAAAACTTGGGAGACATGTAGAGTGGGTAGAGAAGACTCTTTGTACAAAATTTGGTGTCTCTGTGATTAATGGTTCAGGAGATATTGAACCGGGAAAAGCCAATATCGGGCACATTTTTTCCATTGCTGGCTATGGGGATATTTTGTTCAGTTGGTGTAGTTTATAAATTAACTGCTGCCGAACCATATGGAGCGGCGACACAAAACTTGGAAGACATGTAGAGTGGCTATAGAAGACCGACTGTACCAAATTTGGAGTCTCTGTGATTAATGGTTCAGGAGATATTGAACCGGGAAAAGCCAATATCGGGCACATTTTTTCCATTGCTGGCTATGGGGATATTTTGTTCAGTTGGTGTAGTTTAAAAATTAATTGCTGCCGAAGCATATGGAGCGGCGACACAAAACTTGGGAGACATGTAGAGTGGCTATAGAAGACCGACTGTACCAAATTTGGAGTCTCTGTGATTAATGGTTCAGGAGATATTGAACCGGGAAAAGCCAATATCGGGCACATTTTTCCATTGCTGTCTATGGGGATATTTTGTTCAGTTGGTGTAGTTTAAAAATTAATTGCTGCCGAAGCATATGGAGCGGCGACACAAAACTTGGGAGACATGTAGAGTGGCTATAGAAGACCGACTGTACCAAATTTGGAGTCTCTGTGATTAATGGTTCAGGAGATATTGAACCGGGAAAAGCCAATATCGGGCACATTTTTTCCATTGCTGGCTATGGGGATATTTTGTTCAGTTGGTGTAGTTTAAAAATTAATTGCTGCCGAAGCATATGGAGCGGCGACACAAAACTTGGGAAACATGTAGAGTGGCTATAGAAGACCGACTGTACCAAATTTGGAGTCTCTGTGATTAATGGTTCAGGAGGTATTGAACCGGGAAAAGCCAATATCGGGCACATTTTTCCATTGCTGTCTATGGGGATATTTTGTTCAGTTGGTGTAGTTTAAAAATTAATTGCTGCCGAAGCATATGGAGCGGCGACACAAAACTTGGGAGACATGTAGAGTGGCTATAGAAGACCGACTGTACCAAATTTGGAGTCTCTGTGATTAATGGTTCAGGAGATATTGAACCGGGAAAAGCCAATATCGGGCACATTTTTCCATTGCTGTCTATGGGGATATTTTGTTCAGTTGGTGTAGTTTAAAAATTAATTGCTGCCGAAGCATATGGAGCGGCGACAAAAAACCTGGGAGACATGTAGAGTGGGTAGAGAAGACTCTTTGTACAAAATTTGGTGTCTCTGTGATTAATGGTTCAGGAGATATTGAACCGGGAAAAGCCAATATCGGGCACATTTTTCCATTGCTGTCTATGGGGATATTTTGTTCAGTTGGTGTAGTTTAAAAATTAATTGCTGCCGAAGCATATGGAGCGGCGACACAAAACTTGGGAGACATGTAGAGTGGCTATAGAAGACCGACTGTACCAAATTTGGAGTCTCTGTGATTAATGGTTCAGGAGATATTGAACCGGGAAAAGCCAATATCGGGCACATTTTTCCATTGCTGTCTATGGGGATATTTTGTTCAGTTGGTGTAGTTTAAAAATTAATTGCTGCCGAAGCATATGGAGCGGCGACACAAAACTTGGGAGACATGTAGAGTGGCTATAGAAGACCGACTGTACCAAATTTGGAGTCTCTGAGATTAATGGTTCAGGAGATATTGAACCGGGAAAAGCCAATATCGGGCACATTTTTTCCATTGCTGGCTATGGGGATATTTTGTTCAGTTGGTGTAGTTTATAAATTAACTGCTGCCGAACCATATGGAGCGGCGACACAAAACTTTAAAGACACGTAGGGGGGCTAGTGAAGACCACGTGTGCCAAATTTGGAGTCTCTAACATTAATGGTTCAGGAGATATTGACTGAAACATATCCAATGAGCGAAATCTCGGAAGTCCTGGATGAGGTTAAATCCGCCTGACACGGCCGGGAGGGAGTTCCAGAAGCCCGGCAGTGGAGTGCTTGGCAGTCCCCTAGATGCAGTAAGCTAACTCATTTTTGAGGGCGGCGGGAAAGGTTGCTGCGGATATATAGGAGGATGCTTTTTCTTAGCGCCTCCACCATGGGACCTCACCGACGGGCACTTGACAGCTCCCCCTTGCGGGAAACATAGCGGTAAGAGGTCAGAAGGCTAGCCGGGCTCTGGTGCCACCTTGTGGGCATGAATTTAGGATATTTACCGGTCAATATCTCTGGAGCCATAAGTCTTAGGAACTTGAAACTTGATAGAGTGGGACACCTTAACCTATTACATGTATTTGCCAAGTATGCTGTCCATGGCACCAGAGGGTTCAGGAGATATTGAACCAGGAAAAGCCAATATCGGGCACATTTTTCCATTGCTGGCTATGGGGATATTTTGTTCAGTTGATGTAGTTTAAAAATGAACTGCTGCTGAACCATATGGAGCGGCGACATAAAACCTGGGAGACATGTAGAGTGGGTAGAGAAGACTCTTTGTACCAAATTTGGTGTCTCTGTGATTAATTGTTCAGGAGATATTGAACCGGGAAAAGCCAATATCGGGCACATTTTTCCATTGCTGGCTATGGGGATATTTTGTTCAGTTGGTGTAGTTTAAAAATTAATTGCTGCCGAAGCATATGGAGCGGCGACACAAAACTTGGGAGACGTGTAGAGTGGCTATAGAAGACCGACTGTACCAAATTTGGAGTCTCTGAGATGAATGGTTCAGGAGGTATTGAACCGGGAAAAGCCAATATCGGGCACATTTTTCCATTGCTGGCTATGGGGATATTTTGTTCAGTTGATGTAGTTTAAAAATGAACTGCTGCTGAACCATATGGAGCGGCGACACAAAACCTGGGAGACATGTAGAGTGGGTTGAGAAGACTCTTTGTACCAAATTTGGTGTCTCTGTGATTAATGTTTCAGGAGATATTGAACCGGGAAAAGCCAATATCGGGCACATTTTTTCCATTGCTGTCTATGGGGATATTTTGTTCAGTTGGTGTAGTTTAAAAATTAATTGCTGCCGAAGCATATGGAGCGGCGACACAAAACTTGGGAGACATGTAGAGTGGCTATAGAAGACCGACTGTACCAAATTTGGAGTCTCTGAGATTAATGGTTCAGGAGATATTGAACCGGGAAAAGCCAATATCGGGCACATTTTTTCCATTGCTGGCTATGGGGATATTTTGTTCAGTTGGTGTAGTTTATAAATTAACTGCTGCCGAACCATATGGAGCGGCGACACAAAACTTGGGAGACATGTAGAGTGGCTATAGAAGACCGACTGTACCAAATTTGGAGTCTCTGTGATTAATGGTTCAGGAGGTATTGAACCGGGAAAAGCCAATATCGGGCACATTTTTCCATTGCTGGCTATGGGGATATTTTGTTCAGTTGGTGTAGTTTATAAATTAACTGCTGCCGAACCATATGGAGCGGCGACACAAAACTTTAAAGACACGTAGGGGGGCTAGTGAAGACCACGTGTGCCAAATTTGGAGTATCTAACATTAATGGTTCAGGAGATATTGACTGAAACATATCCAATGAGCGAAATCTCGGAAGTCCTGGATGAGGTTAAATCCGCCTGACACGGCCGGGAGGGAGTTCCAGAAGCCCGGCAGTGGAGTGCTTGGCAGTCCCCTAGATGCAGTAAGCTAACTCATTTTTGAGGGCGGCGGGAAAGGTTGCTGCGGATATATAGGAGGATGCTTTTTCTTAGCGCCTCCACCATGGGACCTCACCGACGGGCACTTGACAGCTCCCCCTTGCGGGAAACATAGCGGTAAGAGGTCAGAAGGCTAGCCGGGCTCTGGTGCCACCTTGTGGGCATGAATTTAGGATATTTACCGGTCAATATCTCTGGAGCCATAAGTCTTAGGAACTTGAAACTTGATAGAGTGGGACACCTTAACCTATTACATGTATTTGCCAAGTATGCTGTCCATGGCACCAGAGGGTTCAGGAGATATTGAACCAGGAAAAGCCAATATCGGGCACATTTTTCCATTGCTGGCTATGGGGATATTTTGTTCAGTTGATGTAGTTTAAAAATGAACTGCTGCTGAACCATATGGAGCGGCGACATAAAACCTGGGAGACATGTAGAGTGGGTAGAGAAGACTCTTTGTACCAAATTTGGTGTCTCTGTGATTAATTGTTCAGGAGATATTGAACCGGGAAAAGCCAATATCGGGCACATTTTTCCATTGCTGGCTATGGGGATATTTTGTTCAGTTGGTGTAGTTTAAAAATTAATTGCTGCCGAAGCATATGGAGCGGCGACACAAAACTTGGGAGACGTGTAGAGTGGCTATAGAAGACCGACTGTACCAAATTTGGAGTCTCTGAGATGAATGGTTCAGGAGGTATTGAACCGGGAAAAGCCAATATCGGGCACATTTTTCCATTGCTGGCTATGGGGATATTTTGTTCAGTTGATGTAGTTTAAAAATGAACTGCTGCTGAACCATATGGAGCGGCGACACAAAACCTGGGAGACATGTAGAGTGGGTAGAGAAGACTCTTTGTACCAAATTTGGTGTCTCTGTGATTAATGGTTCAGGAGATATTGAACCGGGAAAAGCCAATATCGGGCACATTTTTTCCATTGCTGGCTATGGGGATATTTTGTTCAGTTGGTGTAGTTTAAAAATTAATTGCTGCCGAAGCATATGGAGCGGCGACACAAAACTTGGGAGACATGTAGAGTGGCTATAGAAGACCGACTGTACCAAATTTGGAGTCTCTGAGATTAATGGTTCAGGAGATATTGAACCGGGAAAAGCCAATATCGGGCACATTTTTTCCATTGCTGGCTATGGGGATATTTTGTTCAGTTGGTGTAGTTTATAAATTAACTGCTGCCGAACCATATGGAGCGGCGACACAAAACTTTAAAGACACGTAGGGGGGCTAGTGAAGACCACGTGTGCCAAATTTGGAGTCTCTAACATTAATGGTTCAGGAGATATTGACTGAAACATATCCAATGAGCGAAATCTCGGAAGTCCTGGATGAGGTTAAATCCGCCTGACACGGCCGGGAGGGAGTTCCAGAAGCCCGGCAGTGGAGTGCTTGGCAGTCCCCTAGATGCAGTAAGCTAACTCATTTTTGAGGGCGGCGGGAAAGGTTGCTGCGGATATATAGGAGGATGCTTTTTCTTAGCGCCTCCACCATGGGACCTCACCGACGGGCACTTGACAGCTCCCCCTTGCGGGAAACATAGCGGTAAGAGGTCAGAAGGCTAGCCGGGCTCTGGTGCCACCTTGTGGGCATGAATTTAGGATATTTACCGGTCAATATCTCTGGAGCCATAAGTCTTAGGAACTTGAAACTTGATAGAGTGGGACACCTTAACCTATTACATGTATTTGCCAAGTATGCTGTCCATGGCACCAGAGGGTTCAGGAGATATTGAACCGGGAAAAGCCAATATCGGGCACATTTTTCCATTGCTGGCTATGGGGATATTTTGTTCAGTTGATGTAGTTTAAAAATGAACTGCTGCTGAACCATATGGAGCGGCGACACAAAACCTGGGAGACATGTAGAGTGGGTAGAGAAGACTCTTTGTACCAAATTTGGTGTCTCTGTGATTAATGGTTCAGGAGATATTGAACCGGGAAAAGCCAATATCGGGCACATTTTTCCATTGCTGTCTATGGGGATATTTTGTTCAGTTGGTGTAGTTTAAAAATTAATTGCTGCCGAAGCATATGGAGCGGCGACACAAAACTTGGGAGACGTGTAGAGTGGCTATAGAAGACCGACTGTACCAAATTTGGAGTCTCTGTGATTAATGGTTCAGGAGATATTGAACCGGGAAAAGCCAATATCGGGCACATTTTTTCCATTGCTGGCTATGGGGATATTTTGTTCAGTTGGTGTAGTTTAAAAATTAATTGCTGCCGAAGCATATGGAGCGGCGACACAAAACTTGGGAGACATGTAGAGTGGCTATAGAAGACCGACTGTACCAAATTTGGAGTCTCTGAGATTAATGGTTCAGGAGATATTGAACCGGGAAAAGCCAATATCGGGCACATTTTTTCCATTGCTGGCTATGGGGATATTTTGTTCAGTTGGTGTAGTTTATAAATTAACTGCTGCCGAACCATATGGAGCGGCGACACAAAACTTTAAAGACACGTAGGGGGGCTAGTGAAGACCACGTGTGCCAAATTTGGAGTCTCTAACATTAATGGTTCAGGAGATATTGACTGAAACATATCCAATGAGCGAAATCTCGGAAGTCCTGGATGAGGTTAAATCCGCCTGACACGGCCGGGAGGGAGTTCCAGAAGCCCGGCAGTGGAGTGCTTGGCAGTCCCCTAGATGCAGTAAGCTAACTCATTTTTGAGGGCGGCGGGAAAGGTTGCTGCGGATATATAGGAGGATGCTTTTTCTTAGCGCCTCCACCATGGGACCTCACCGACGGGCACTTGACAGCTCCCCCTTGCGGGAAACATAGCGGTAAGAGGTCAGAAGGCTAGCCGGGCTCTGGTGCCACCTTGTGGGCATGAATTTAGGATATTTACCGGTCAATATCTCTGGAGCCATAAGTCTTAGGAACTTGAAACTTGATAGAGTGGGACACCTTAACCTATTACATGTATTTGCCAAGTATGCTGTCCATGGCACCAGAGGGTTCAGGAGATATTGAACCGGGAAAAGCCAATATCGGGCACATTTTACCATTGCTGGCTATGGGGATATTTTGTTCAGATGGTGTAGTTTAAAAATTAACTGCTGCCGAACCATATGGAGCGACGACACAAAACTTGGGAGACATGTAGAGTGGGTAGAGAAGACTCATTGTACCAAATTTGGTGTCTCTGTGATTAATGGTTCAGGAGATATTGAACCGGGAAAAGCCAATATCGGGCACATTTTTTCCATTGCTGGCTATGGGGATATTTTGTTCAGTTGGTGTAGTTTAAAAATTAATTGCTGCCGAAGCATATGGAGCGGCGACACAAAACTTGGGAGACATGTAGAGTGGCTATAGAAGACCGACTGTACCAAATTTGGAGTCTCTGTGATTAATGGTTCAGGAGGTATTGAACCGGGAAAAGCCAATATCGGGCACATTTTTTCCATTGCTGGCTATGGGGATATTTTGTTCAGTTGGTGTAGTTTATAAATTAACTGCTGCCGAACCATATGGAGCGGCGACACAAAACTTTAAAGACACGTAGGGGGGCTAGTGAAGACCACGTGTGCCAAATTTGGAGTCTCTAACATTAATGGTTCAGGAGATATTGACTGAAACATATCCAATGAGCGAAATCTCGGAAGTCCTGGATGAGGTTAAATCCGCCTGACACGGCCGGGAGGGAGTTCCAGAAGCCCGGCAGTGGAGTGCTTGGCAGTCCCCTAGATGCAGTAAGCTAACTCATTTTTGAGGGCGGCGGGAAAGGTTGCTGCGGATATATAGGAGGATGCTTTTTCTTAGCGCCTCCACCATGGGACCTCACCGACGGGCACTTGACAGCTCCACCTTGCGGGAAACATAGCGGTAAGAGGTCAGAAGGCTAGCCGGGCTCTGGTGCCACCTTGTGGGCATGAATTTAGGATATTTACCGGTCAATATCTCTGGAGCCATAAGTCTTAGGAACTTGAAACTTGATAGAGTGGGACACCTTAACCTATTACATGTATTTGCCAAGTATGCTGTCCATGGCACCAGAGGGTTCAGGAGATATTGAACCAGGAAAAGCCAATATCGGGCACATTTTTCCATTGCTGGCTATGGGGATATTTTGTTCAGTTGATGTAGTTTAAAAATGAACTGCTGCTGAACCATATGGAGCGGCGACACAAAACCTGGGAGACATGTAGAGTGGGTAGAGAAGACTCATTGTACCAAATTTGGTGTCTCTGTGATTAATGGTTCAGGAGATATTGAACCGGGAAAAGCCAATATCGGGCACATTTTTCCATTGCTGGCTATGGGGATATTTTGTTCAGTTGGTGTAGTTTAAAAATTAATTGCTGCCGAAGCATATGGAGCGGCGACACAAAACTTGGGAGACGTGTAGAGTGGCTATAGAAGACCGACTGTACCAAATTTGGAGTCTCTGTGATTAATGGTTCAGGAGATATTTAACCGGGAAAAGCCAATATCGGGCACATTTTTTCCATTGCTGGCTATGGGGATATTTTGTTCAGTTGGTGTAGTTTATAAATTAACTGCTGCCGAACCATATGGAGCGGCGACACAAAACTTGGGAGACATGTAGAGTGGCTATAGAAGACCGACTGTACCAAATTTGGAGTCTCTGTGATTAATGGTTCAGGAGGTATTGAACCGGGAAAAGCCAATATCGGGCACATTTTTCCATTGCTGGCTATGGGGATATTTTGTTCAGTTGATGTAGTTTAAAAATGAACTGCTGCTGAACCATATGGAGCGGCGACACAAAACCTGGGAGACATGTAGAGTGGGTAGAGAAGACTCATTGTACCAAATTTGGTGTCTCTGTGATTAATGGTTCAGGAGATATTGAACCGGGAAAAGCCAATATCGGGCACATTTTACCATTGCTGGCTATGGGGATATTTTGTTCAGTTGGTGTAGTTTAAAAATGAATTGCTGCCGAAGCATATGGAGCGGCGACACAAAACTTGGGAGACATGTAGAGTGGGTAGAGAAGACTCATTGTACCAAATTTGGTGTCTCTGTGATTAATGGTTCAGGAGATATTGAACCGGGAAAAGCCAATATCGGGCACATTTTTCCATTGCTGGCTATGGGGATATTTTGTTCAGTTGGTGTAGTTTAAAAATGAATTGCTGCCGAACCATATGCAGCGGCGACACAAAACTTGGGAGACATGTAGTGTGGCTATAGAAGACCGACTGTACCAAATTTGGAGTCTCTGTGATTAATGGTTCAGGAGATATTGAATCGGTAAAAGCCAATATTGGGCGACATTTTACCATTGCTGTCTATGGGGATATTTTGTTCAGTTGGTGTATTTAAAAAAAAAAAAAAACTGCTGCCGAACCATATATAGCGGCGACACAAAACTTTAAAGACACGTAGGGGGGCTAGTGAAGACCACGTGTGCCAAATTTGGAGTCTCTAACATTAATGGTTCAGGAGATATTGAACCGGGAAAAGCCAATATCGGGCACATTTTTTCCATTGCTGGCTATGGGGATATTTTGTTCAGTTGGTGTAGTTTATAAATTAACTGCTGCCGAACCATATGGAGCGGCGACACAAAACTTGGGAGACATGTAGAGTGGCTATAGAAGACCGACTGTACCAAATTTGGAGTCTCTGTGATTAATGGTTCAGGAGGTATTGAACCGGGAATAGCCAATATCGGGCACATTTTTCCATTGCTGGCTATGGGGATATTTTGTTCAGTTGATGTAGTTTAAAAATGAACTGCTGCTGAACCATATGGAGCGGCGACACAAAACCTGGGAGACATGTAGAGTGGGTAGAGAAGACTCTTTGTACCAAATTTGGTGTCTCTGTGATTAATGGTTCAGGAGATATTGAACCGGGAAAAGCCAATATCGGGCACATTTTTCCATTGCTGTCTATGGGGATATTTTGTTCAGTTGGTGTAGTTTAAAAATTAATTGCTGCCGAAGCATATGGAGCGGCGACACAAAACTTGGGAGACGTGTAGAGTGGCTATAGAAGACCGACTGTACCAAATTTGGAGTCTCTGTGATTAATGGTTCAGGAGATATTGAACCGGGAAAAGCCAATATCGGGCACATTTTTTCCATTGCTGGCTATGGGGATATTTTGTTCAGTTGGTGTAGTTTAAAAATTAATTGCTGCCGAAGCATATGGAGCGGCGACACAAAACTTGGGAAACGTGTAGAGTGGCTATAGAAGACCGACTGTACCAAATTTGGAGTCTCTGTGATTAATGGTTCAGGAGGTATTGAACCGGGAAAAGCCAATATCGGGCACATTTTTCCATTGCTGTCTATGGGGATATTTTGTTCAGTTGGTGTAGTTTAAAAATTAATTGCTGCCGAAGCATATGGAGCGGCGACACAAAACTTGGGAGACGTGTAGAGTGGCTATAGAAGACCGACTGTACCAAATTTGGAGTCTCTGTGATTAATGGTTCAGGAGATATTGAACCGGGAAAAGCCAATATCGGGCACATTTTTCCATTGCTGTCTATGGGGATATTTTGTTCAGTTGGTGTAGTTTAAAAATTAATTGCTGCCGAAGCATATGGAGCGGCGACACAAAACTTGGGAGACGTGTAGAGTGGCTATAGAAGACCGACTGTACCAAATTTGGAGTCTCTGTGATTAATGGTTCAGGAGATATTGAACCGGGAAAAGCCAATATCGGGCACATTTTTTCCATTGCTGGCTATGGGGATATTTTGTTCAGTTGGTGTAGTTTAAAAATTAATTGCTGCCGAAGCATATGGAGCGGCGACACAAAACTTGGGAGACATGTAGAGTGGGTAGAGAAGACTCTTTGTACAAAATTTGGTGTCTCTGTGATTAATGGTTCAGGAGATATTGAACCGGGAAAAGCCAATATCGGGCACATTTTTTCCATTGCTGGCTATGGGGATATTTTGTTCAGTTGGTGTAGTTTATAAATTAACTGCTGCCGAACCATATGGAGCGGCGACACAAAACTTGGAAGACATGTAGAGTGGCTATAGAAGACCGACTGTACCAAATTTGGAGTCTCTGTGATTAATGGTTCAGGAGATATTGAACCGGGAAAAGCCAATATCGGGCACATTTTTTCCATTGCTGGCTATGGGGATATTTTGTTCAGTTGGTGTAGTTTAAAAATTAATTGCTGCCGAAGCATATGGAGCGGCGACACAAAACTTGGGAGACATGTAGAGTGGCTATAGAAGACCGACTGTACCAAATTTGGAGTCTCTGTGATTAATGGTTCAGGAGATATTGAACCGGGAAAAGCCAATATCGGGCACATTTTTCCATTGCTGTCTATGGGGATATTTTGTTCAGTTGGTGTAGTTTAAAAATTAATTGCTGCCGAAGCATATGGAGCGGCGACACAAAACTTGGGAGACATGTAGAGTGGCTATAGAAGACCGACTGTACCAAATTTGGAGTCTCTGTGATTAATGGTTCAGGAGATATTGAACCGGGAAAAGCCAATATCGGGCACATTTTTTCCATTGCTGGCTATGGGGATATTTTGTTCAGTTGGTGTAGTTTAAAAATTAATTGCTGCCGAAGCATATGGAGCGGCGACACAAAACTTGGGAAACATGTAGAGTGGCTATAGAAGACCGACTGTACCAAATTTGGAGTCTCTGTGATTAATGGTTCAGGAGGTATTGAACCGGGAAAAGCCAATATCGGGCACATTTTTCCATTGCTGTCTATGGGGATATTTTGTTCAGTTGGTGTAGTTTAAAAATTAATTGCTGCCGAAGCATATGGAGCGGCGACACAAAACTTGGGAGACATGTAGAGTGGCTATAGAAGACCGACTGTACCAAATTTGGAGTCTCTGTGATTAATGGTTCAGGAGATATTGAACCGGGAAAAGCCAATATCGGGCACATTTTTCCATTGCTGTCTATGGGGATATTTTGTTCAGTTGGTGTAGTTTAAAAATTAATTGCTGCCGAAGCATATGGAGCGGCGACAAAAAACCTGGGAGACATGTAGAGTGGGTAGAGAAGACTCTTTGTACAAAATTTGGTGTCTCTGTGATTAATGGTTCAGGAGATATTGAACCGGGAAAAGCCAATATCGGGCACATTTTTCCATTGCTGTCTATGGGGATATTTTGTTCAGTTGGTGTAGTTTAAAAATTAATTGCTGCCGAAGCATATGGAGCGGCGACACAAAACTTGGGAGACATGTAGAGTGGCTATAGAAGACCGACTGTACCAAATTTGGAGTCTCTGTGATTAATGGTTCAGGAGATATTGAACCGGGAAAAGCCAATATCGGGCACATTTTTCCATTGCTGTCTATGGGGATATTTTGTTCAGTTGGTGTAGTTTAAAAATTAATTGCTGCCGAAGCATATGGAGCGGCGACACAAAACTTGGGAGACATGTAGAGTGGCTATAGAAGACCGACTGTACCAAATTTGGAGTCTCTGAGATTAATGGTTCAGGAGATATTGAACCGGGAAAAGCCAATATCGGGCACATTTTTCCATTGCTGTCTATGGGGATATTTTGTTCAGTTGGTGTAGTTTAAAAATTAATTGCTGCCGAAGCATATGGAGCGGCGACACAAAACTTGGGAGACATGTAGAGTGGCTATAGAAGACCGACTGTACCAAATTTGGAGTCTCTGAGATTAATGGTTCAGGAGATATTGAACCGGGAAAAGCCAATATCGGGCACATTTTTTCCATTGCTGGCTATGGGGATATTTTGTTCAGTTGGTGTAGTTTATAAATTAACTGCTGCCGAACCATATGGAGCGGCGACACAAAACTTTAAAGACACGTAGGGGGGCTAGTGAAGACCACGTGTGCCAAATTTGGAGTCTCTAACATTAATGGTTCAGGAGATATTGACTGAAACATATCCAATGAGCGAAATCTCGGAAGTCCTGGATGAGGTTAAATCCGCCTGACACGGCCGGGAGGGAGTTCCAGAAGCCCGGCAGTGGAGTGCTTGGCAGTCCCCTAGATGCAGTAAGCTAACTCATTTTTGAGGGCGGCGGGAAAGGTTGCTGCGGATATATAGGAGGATGCTTTTTCTTAGCGCCTCCACCATGGGACCTCACCGACGGGCACTTGACAGCTCCCCCTTGCGGGAAACATAGCGGTAAGAGGTCAGAAGGCTAGCCGGGCTCTGGTGCCACCTTGTGGGCATGAATTTAGGATATTTACCGGTCAATATCTCTGGAGCCATAAGTCTTAGGAACTTGAAACTTGATAGAGTGGGACACCTTAACCTATTACATGTATTTGCCAAGTATGCTGTCCATGGCACCAGAGGGTTCAGGAGATATTGAACCGGGAAAAGCCAATATCGGGCACATTTTACCATTGCTGGCTATGGGGATATTTTGTTCAGATGGTGTAGTTTAAAAATTAACTGCTGCCGAACCATATGGAGCGACGACACAAAACTTGGGAGACATGTAGAGTGGGTAGAGAAGACTCATTGTACCAAATTTGGTGTCTCTGTGATTAATGGTTCAGGAGATATTGAACCGGGAAAAGCCAATATCGGGCACATTTTTTCCATTGCTGGCTATGGGGATATTTTGTTCAGTTGGTGTAGTTTAAAAATTAATTGCTGCCGAAGCATATGGAGCGGCGACACAAAACTTGGGAGACATGTAGAGTGGCTATAGAAGACCGACTGTACCAAATTTGGAGTCTCTGTGATTAATGGTTCAGGAGGTATTGAACCGGGAAAAGCCAATATCGGGCACATTTTTTCCATTGCTGGCTATGGGGATATTTTGTTCAGTTGGTGTAGTTTATAAATTAACTGCTGCCGAACCATATGGAGCGGCGACACAAAACTTTAAAGACACGTAGGGGGGCTAGTGAAGACCACGTGTGCCAAATTTGGAGTCTCTAACATTAATGGTTCAGGAGATATTGACTGAAACATATCCAATGAGCGAAATCTCGGAAGTCCTGGATGAGGTTAAATCCGCCTGACACGGCCGGGAGGGAGTTCCAGAAGCCCGGCAGTGGAGTGCTTGGCAGTCCCCTAGATGCAGTAAGCTAACTCATTTTTGAGGGCGGCGGGAAAGGTTGCTGCGGATATATAGGAGGATGCTTTTTCTTAGCGCCTCCACCATGGGACCTCACCGACGGGCACTTGACAGCTCCACCTTGCGGGAAACATAGCGGTAAGAGGTCAGAAGGCTAGCCGGGCTCTGGTGCCACCTTGTGGGCATGAATTTAGGATATTTACCGGTCAATATCTCTGGAGCCATAAGTCTTAGGAACTTGAAACTTGATAGAGTGGGACACCTTAACCTATTACATGTATTTGCCAAGTATGCTGTCCATGGCACCAGAGGGTTCAGGAGATATTGAACCAGGAAAAGCCAATATCGGGCACATTTTTCCATTGCTGGCTATGGGGATATTTTGTTCAGTTGATGTAGTTTAAAAATGAACTGCTGCTGAACCATATGGAGCGGCGACACAAAACCTGGGAGACATGTAGAGTGGGTAGAGAAGACTCATTGTACCAAATTTGGTGTCTCTGTGATTAATGGTTCAGGAGATATTGAACCGGGAAAAGCCAATATCGGGCACATTTTTCCATTGCTGGCTATGGGGATATTTTGTTCAGTTGGTGTAGTTTAAAAATTAATTGCTGCCGAAGCATATGGAGCGGCGACACAAAACTTGGGAGACGTGTAGAGTGGCTATAGAAGACCGACTGTACCAAATTTGGAGTCTCTGTGATTAATGGTTCAGGAGATATTTAACCGGGAAAAGCCAATATCGGGCACATTTTTTCCATTGCTGGCTATGGGGATATTTTGTTCAGTTGGTGTAGTTTATAAATTAACTGCTGCCGAACCATATGGAGCGGCGACACAAAACTTGGGAGACATGTAGAGTGGCTATAGAAGACCGACTGTACCAAATTTGGAGTCTCTGTGATTAATGGTTCAGGAGGTATTGAACCGGGAAAAGCCAATATCGGGCACATTTTTCCATTGCTGGCTATGGGGATATTTTGTTCAGTTGATGTAGTTTAAAAATGAACTGCTGCTGAACCATATGGAGCGGCGACACAAAACCTGGGAGACATGTAGAGTGGGTAGAGAAGACTCATTGTACCAAATTTGGTGTCTCTGTGATTAATGGTTCAGGAGATATTGAACCGGGAAAAGCCAATATCGGGCACATTTTACCATTGCTGGCTATGGGGATATTTTGTTCAGTTGGTGTAGTTTAAAAATGAATTGCTGCCGAAGCATATGGAGCGGCGACACAAAACTTGGGAGACATGTAGAGTGGGTAGAGAAGACTCATTGTACCAAATTTGGTGTCTCTGTGATTAATGGTTCAGGAGATATTGAACCGGGAAAAGCCAATATCGGGCACATTTTTCCATTGCTGGCTATGGGGATATTTTGTTCAGTTGGTGTAGTTTAAAAATGAATTGCTGCCGAACCATATGCAGCGGCGACACAAAACTTGGGAGACATGTAGTGTGGCTATAGAAGACCGACTGTACCAAATTTGGAGTCTCTGTGATTAATGGTTCAGGAGATATTGAATCGGTAAAAGCCAATATTGGGCGACATTTTACCATTGCTGTCTATGGGGATATTTTGTTCAGTTGGTGTATTTAAAAAAAAAAAAAAACTGCTGCCGAACCATATATAGCGGCGACACAAAACTTTAAAGACACGTAGGGGGGCTAGTGAAGACCACGTGTGCCAAATTTGGAGTCTCTAACATTAATGGTTCAGGAGATATTGACTGAAACGTATCCAATGAGCGAAATTTCGGAAGTCCTGGATGAGGTTAAATCCGCCTGACACGGCCGGGAGGGAGTTCCAGAAGCCCGGCAGTGGAGTGCTTGGTTGTCCCCTAGATGCAGTAAGCTAACTCATTTTTGAGGGCGGCGGGAAAGATTGCTGCGGATATATAGGAGGATGCATAATTGAGTGTGCTACATAGCCTAAGTCTGGAAAGTTGTACACACAGCCTGGCCATTGCAGTGGTTTGACACGTCACACTTTTTGTCCAGGGTTGAGTGTGCTACATAACCTAAGTCTGGAAAGTACTGGGGTTGTGTACACACACAGCCTGGCTTACCACACCGTTGGTAACTCCACCATGGCCGGTCCCAAGTCCGTGCTGAGAAAGGAGGAGGGTAGATTTGAAGGGAAAGGGCCAGTAGTACATACCCTAAGTCTCTAAAGGAGTACTGGGGTTGTACACACAGCCTGGCCACTGTAGTGGTTTGGCACTTGTCAATTTTTTTGTCCAGGATTGAGCGTGCTACATAGCCTAAGTCTGGAAAGTACTGGGGTTGTACACACACAGCCTGGCTTACCACACCGTTGGTAACTCCACCATGGCCGGTCCCAAGTCCGTGCTGAGAAAGGAGGAGGGTAGATTTGAAGGGAAAGGGCCAGTAGTACATACCCTAGGTCTCTAAAGGAGTACTGGGGTTGTATACACAGCCTGGCCATTGCAGTAGTTTGACACGTCACACTTTTTGTCCAGGATTGAGTGTGCTACATAATCTAAGTCTGGAAAGTACTGGGGTTGTGTACACACACAGCCTGGCTTACCACACCGTTGGTAACTCCACCATGGCCGGTCCCAAGTCCGTGCTGAGAAAGGAGGAGGGTCAATAACCATTGTTCAATGAGCTTTTAGGCAGTTATCTGTGCAAAGGGCTAAAAAGAGATTGTACAGTCCACTTTAGGACTACATTACATGACAGTAATGTTTACTGTACATCTTTTCTCTGCTGTCCTGTCTGGTGTGCGTAGTCTCTACTGTAAAGTGTGGGAAGAGGGTATACCCCTTTACGGAGGACAGACAGCAGTACCTGTTCGCTCAGTGTGATGAATTGTCTGGAAGACCTTACAGTTAGAAAACATACACATGAGGGAACACAAACTTATTTTTTTTTGTCCAGGATTGAGTGTGCTACATAACCTAAGTCTGGAAAGTACTGGGGTTGTGTACACACACAGCCTGGCTTACCACACCGTTGGTAACTCCACCATGGCCGGTCCCAAGTCCGTGCTGAGAAAGGAGGAGGGTAGATTTGAAGGGAAAGGGCCAGTAGTACATACCCTAAGTCTCTAAAGGAGTACTGGGGTTGTACACACAGCCTGGCCACTGTAGTGGTTTGGCACTTGTCAATTTTTTTGTCCAGGATTGAGCGTGCTACATAGCCTAAGTCTGGAAAGTACTGGGGTTGTACACACACAGCCTGGCTTACCACACCGTTGGTAACTCCACCATGGTCAGTCCCAAGTCCATGCTGAGAAAGGAGGAGGGTAGATTTGAAGGGAAATGGCCAGTAGTACAAACCCTAAGTCTCTAAAGGAGTACTGGGGTTGTACACACAGCCTGGCCACTGCAGTGGTTTGACACTTGTCAAACTTTTTTTCCAGGATTGAGTGTGCTACACAACCTAAGTCTGGAAAGTACTGGGGTTGTGTACACACACAGCCTGGCTTACCACACCGTTGGTAACTCCACCATGGCCGGTCCCAAGTCCGTGCTGAGAAAGGAGGAGGGTAGATTTGAAGGGAAAGGGCCAGTAGTACATACCCTAAGTCTCTAAAGGAGTACTGGGGTTGTACACACAGCCTGACCATTGCAGTGGTTTGACACGTCACACTTTTTGTCCAGGATTGAGTGTGCTACATAACCTAAGTCTGGAAAGTACTGGGGTTGTGTACACACACAGCCTGGCTTACCACACCGTTGGTAACTCCACCATGGCCGGTCCCAAGTCCGTGCTGAGAAAGGAGGAGGGTAGATTTGAAGGGAAAGGGCCAGTAGTACATACCCTAAGTCTCTAAAGGAGTACTGGGGTTGTACACACAGCCTGGCCACTGTAGTGGTTTGGCACTTGTCAATTTTTTTGTCCAGGATTGAGCGTGCTACATAGCCTAAGTCTGGAAAGTACTGGGGTTGTACACACACAGCCTGGCTTACCACACCGTTGGTAACTCCACCATGGCCGGTCCCAAGTCCGTGCTGAGAAAGGAGGAGGGTAGATTTGAAGGGAAAGGGCCAGTAGTACATACCCTAAGTCTCTAAAGGAGTACTGGGGTTGTACACACAGCCTGGCCACTGCAGTGGTTTGACACGTCACACTTTTTGTCCAGGATTGAGTGTGCTACATAACCTAAGTCTGGAAAGTACTGGGGTTGTGTACACACACAGCTTGGCTTACCACACCGTTGGTAACTCCCCCATGGCCGGTCCCAAGTCCGTGCTGAGAAAGGAGGAGTGTCAATAACCATTGTTCAATGAGCTTTTAGGCAGTTATCTGTGCAAAGGGCTAAAAAGAGATTGTAAGGTCCACTTTAGGACTACATTACATGACAGTAATGTTTACTGTACATCTTTTCTCTGCTGTCCTGTCTGGTGTGCGTAGTCTCTACTGTAAAGTGTGGGAAGAAGGGTATACCCCTTTACGGAGGACAGACAGCAGTACCTGTTCGCTCAGTGTGATGAATTGTCTGGAAGACCTTACAGTTAGAAAACATACACATGAGGGAACACAAACTTATTTTTTTTTTGTCCAGGATTGAGTGTGCTACATAACCTAAGTCTGGAAAGTACTGGGGTTGTGTACACACACAGCCTGGCTTACCACACCGTTGGTAACTCCACCATGGCCGGTCCCAAGTCCGTGCTGAGAAAGGAGGAGGGTAGATTTGAAGGGAAAGGGCCAGTAGTACATACCCTAAGTCTCTAAAGGAGTACTGGGGTTGTACACACAGCCTGGCCACTGCAGTGGTTTGACACGTCACACTTTTTGTCCAGGATTGAGTGTGCTACATAACCTAAGTCTGGAAAGTACTGGGGTTGTGTACACACACAGCTTGGCTTACCACACCGTTGGTAACTCCACCATGGCCGGTCCCAAGTCCGTGCTGAGAAAGGAGGAGTGTCAATAACCATTGTTCAATGAGCTTTTAGGCAGTTATCTGTGCAAAGGGCTAAAAAGAGATTGTACAGTCCACTTTAGGACTACATTACATGACAGTAATGTTTACTGTACATCTTTTCTCTGCTGTCCTGTCTGGTGTGCGTAGTCTCTACTGTAAAGTGTGGGAAGAGGGTATACCCCTTTACGGAGGACAGACAGCAGTACCTGTTCGCTCAGTGTGATGAATTGTCTGGAAGACCTTACAGTTAGAAAACATACACATGAGGGAACACAAACTTTTTTTTTTGTCCAGGATTGAGTGTGCTACATAACCTAAGTCTGGAAAGTACTGGGGTTGTGTACACACACAGCCTGGCTTACCACACCGTTGGTAACTCCACCATGGCCAGTCCCAAGTCCGTGCTGAGAAAGGAGGAGGGTAGATTTGAAGGGAAAGGGCCAGTAGTACATACCCTAAGTCTCTAAAGGAGTACTGGGGTAGTACACACAGCCTGGCCACTGCAGTGGTTTGACACGTCACACTTTTTGTCCAGGATTGAGTGTGCTACATAACCTAAGTCTGGAAAGTACTGGGGTTGTGTACACACACAGCTTGGCTTACCACACCGTTGGTAACTCCACCATGGCCGGTCCCAAGTCCGTGCTGAGAAAGGAGGAGTGTCAATAACCATTGTTCAATGAGCTTTTAGGCAGTTATCTGTGCAAAGGGCTAAAAAGAGATTGTACAGTCCACTTTAGGACTACATTACATGACAGTAATGTTTACTGTACATCTTTTCTCTGCTGTCCTGTCTGGTGTGCGTAGTCTCTACTGTAAAGTGTGGGAAGAGGGTATACCCCTTTACGGAGGACAGACAGCAGTACCTGTTCGCTCAGTGTGATGAATTGTCTGGAAGACCTTACAGTTAGAAAACATACACATGAGGGAACACAAACTTATTTTTTTTTGTCCAGGATTGAGTGTGCTACATAACCTAAGTCTGGAAAGTACTGGGGTTGTGTACACACACAGCCTGGCTTACCACACCGTTGGTAACTCCACCATGGCCGGTCCCAAGTCCGTGCTGAGAAAGGAGGAGGGTAGATTTGAAGGGAAAGGGCCAGTAAGTAGTACATACCCTAAGTCTCTAAAGGAGTACTGGGGTTGTACACACAGCCTGGCCACTGCAGTGGTTTGACACGTCACACTTTTTGTCCAGGATTGAGTGTGCTACATAACCTAAGTCTGGAAAGTACTGGGGTTGTGTACACACACAGCTTGGCTTACCACACCGTTGGTAACTCCACCATGGCCGGTCCCAAGTCCGTGCTGAGAAAGGAGGAGTGTCAATAACCATTGTTCAATGAGCTTTTAGGCAGTTATCTGTGCAAAGGGCTAAAAAGAGATTGTACAGTCCACTTTAGGACTACATTACATGACAGTAATGTTTACTGTACATCTTTTCTCTGCTGTCCTGTCTGGTGTGCGTAGTCTCTACTGTAAAGTGTGGGAAGAGGGTATACCCCTTTACGGAGGACAGACAGCAGTACCTGTTCGCTCAGTGTGATGAATTGTCTGGAAGACCTTACAGTTAGAAAACATACACATGAGGGAACACAAACTTATTTTTTTTGTCCAGGATTGAGTGTGCTACATAACCTAAGTCTGGAAAGTACTGGGGTTGTGTACACACACAGCCTGGCTTACCACACCGTTGGTAACTCCACCATGGCCGGTCCCAAGTCCGTGCTGAGAAAGGAGGAGGGTAGATTTGAAGGGAAAGGGCCAGTAGTACATACCCTAAGTCTCTAAAGGAGTACTGGGGTTGTACACACAGCCTGGCCACTGTAGTGGTTTGGCACTTGTCAATTTTTTTGTCCAGGATTGAGCGTGCTACATAGCCTAAGTCTGGAAAGTACTGGGGTTGTACACACACAGCCTGGCTTACCACACCGTTGGTAACTCCACCATGGCCGGTCCCAAGTCCGTGCTGAGAAAGGAGGAGGGTAGATTTGAAGGGAAATGGCCAGTAGTACAAACCCTAAGTCTCTAAAGGAGTACTGGGGTTGTACACACAGCCTGGCCACTGCAGTGGTTTGACACTTGTCAAACTTTTTGTCCAGGATTGAGTGTGCTACACAACCTAAGTCTGGAAAGTACTGAGGTTGTGTACACACACAGCCTGGCTTACCACACCGTTGGTAACTCCACCAAGTCTGGAAGCAATAATTTTAGCAAATACTTTTATATCGGTGTTGAGGAGAGAGATAGGTCTGTAATTTTTTGTGGAGGTGTGGTCTTTTTCCGGTTTGGGGATAGTGGTGATGGTGGAACGCAGCATATCTACCGGTAGAGAACCAGAGGTGTTAGCAGAGTTGAAGAGGTCTGTAAGATGGGGAGCAATAATGGCGGCAAATGATTTATAGAATTCATTAGTGTATCCATCTTCACCTGGAGATTTGTGAAGCGGAAGAGAGTTGATGGCCTTTAGGGTTTCATCTAAGGAGAATGGACGGGAGAGCTCCTCTAATTGATGGCTATTTATAGTCGGAAGATCCAGTGAGGATAGAAAATTTTGGATAATTTGGTCATTTGGTTGAGGGGTATCTGCATCTTTAGACAGGTTGTATAGCGAAGAGTAATAGTCGCTAAAGGCATTAGCTATATCCTGATGATTTGTCAATAGTGTGTCAGAGGTAGGGTGCCTGAGGGAACTTATCTTATTTTTAAGACGTTGGGCTTTGACCTGTCTGGCTAGTAGAGCACCAGCCTTATTGCCTAAGGCATAGTATTTGGCTTTGATCAATTTGAGGTTGTGCTCAAATTTGGAAAGTAAAAGAGATTGGAGTTTCTGCCTCTGTTCTAGGAGCTCAGCAGTCAATTTTTGGGAGGGTTTCTGTTTATTTTGATGTTCCAGGAGAGCAATTTGGCGGAGGACCTCGTCAACTTGCTGAGACCTCTGGTATTTAACATTACTATGTAACTTAATTAGAATGCCACGCATGTAAGCTTTATAAGCTGACCAAAGTACAAACTTATCAGTGTTCGGTTGATCATTAGTTTGGAAATACAATTGATGTTCATCAGTGAGAAGTTGAATAACCTTGGGATCCGAGAGGAGAGAAGAGTCAAGTCTCCACAACCGAGCAGTGTTAAGTCTGCAGTTTCCCACATGAAGGGAGACAGGTGCGTGATCCGACCACGTGATACTGCCTATCTCAGATTTCGTTACATCTTGCAAGGTAAGTCTATCAACAACAAAGAAGTCAATTCTGGAATAGGAAAGTTGGGATGAGGAGAAGTAGGAGAAGTCCCGTTCATTGCTGTGGAGGCACCTCCAAGGATCATAAAGGTCATTTGCATGAAGAAAGGGATTCAGTATGGACCGTTGGGTTTTAGGCTTAGAGGTAGTGTCTAAAGAGGAATCTCCAATAATGTTAAAGTCTCCGCCCATGAGGAGCCTCCCTTTTCGAATTTGCGTGACTTTTTTGTATAGTCGGTTGAGAAAACGCAGTTGATGTGTATTTGGACCGTATACATTCACCAGAGTGTAGGTAGTTTGGTTAATGTCGCAGACAATAATTAGGAATCTGCCTTGTGGATCGACAATTGATTGATGTAGCATAAAACTGTACAGTGTTTCGTATAGCAGTGAGTACACCATTTCTTTTCCTCGGCCCTGAGGCTAAGATAATATGGTCATAGTTTGTTATCTTGAGTGTAGGAGATTTTGCAGCTGCAAAATGAGTCTCTTGTACTAAGAGGATGTCAGCTTTGTTGTTGGTAGCCTCTTTAATGAGTGCAGATCTTTTTTGAGGGGAGTTTAAGCCCCTGGCGTTAATAGAGACTAGTTTGAAAGCCATTCTTAGGATTGGATAGAAGTATGGACGTCCGTAGAAACAGCAGAGTAGTAAGATATGTAGGGCTGTTTTGCTAGTCCGACTGCGGGAGGGGTGCGCTGTATGTTACAGTGCTAGATACCTGATGCAATGCAGGAGTAGAAGTGAGAGAAGAGTAACTGGTGCTGGGTGTGGACGAGGGATAGGGATTAAAAAATGAGAGCTCAGTAACGAAAAAGGGTCTGAGCTCAATGTGCAGAAATGACTGCAAAAAAGAGAGTGGGGTAGAGAGATCTTACGTCCGCAACGTGGGACAGGGATCTCTGAACAGGCAAGCAAGTGCTGGATAGGAATGCTGCAGTTAGCCAGCCATAGTGGCTTTGTAGAGAAGGGTAACGTTTACGCAGGATGTCCATCAGAGGGATCCCCTCCGGTTTCCATGAGAGTCGGCATTTGGACAGAAGGGGTCATCGAGTCGTCTGGGATGATACGCCATTGCTTCAGGAGAGAAAGCCCCATAGGGAGGGTACGCACTGCATGAGTTTTGTTTTGATGCGTGATAAGAAGCTTAGTAGGGAAGCCCCATTTATAGGGTATATTATGATTTCGAAGCGCTTTTCTTATGGTGACTAGTTGTCTGCGATTATCCATCGTTGCTTTTGAGAGATCCACATACAATGCAATGTTGGTGAAGGGGTCCGGGAGATTCATTGCTCGTTTGGCTGCGTTTAGAATTCTGTCTTTGACAGAAAAAAAATGGATGCGCGCCAATACATCCCTGGGAGTAGAAGCAGGAAGGTGCGACGGCTTGGGGATTCTGTGTGCTCTGTCAATTTCCAGATCACGGGTAGTCAGGTCAGGTAAAAGAGCCTGCATCAATGCTTGTATAAATTGTATGAGCTCGGGTTGTTGGATCGATTCTGGGACATTGCAGAATTTAATATTGTTCCTTCTGGAACGATCTTCCAAATCTGCGATTTTAAGGTTGATTAATTGGAGCTCGTCTTCATGGTCTGCAAATCCGTCAACAAAATCATTATGTGCAGTAAGCATGTCTCCCATTTTATTCTCTAAATGAGTGATAGTAGTGTCATGTTGGTTCACTACTATAGATAGTGATGAGACTGCTGAGGATATGTCAGAATACAGTGTCTGCCTCAGTGAGAGCAGCATGCTCTTCATAGTGCTTTCTGATAAAGGTTGATCTGAGGCAGGGAAAGTCTCCAGCACAGAGGCCTGTTGCGGTGGGGGGAGGGGGGACATGCTGGGAGCTGAGGGAGGATGTAAGGGCTCCTCCGTCCTGAGCCTGGACTTAGCAGGGCTGGATGTTGTAGGAGAGGTAGGTGGGGAACACTCACCCTGAGCGGTGTGTAAACGCTGGGGTCCCGAGGCCAGCAGGGAACTCTGAGATGGCTGTGAGGAGGAGGACCGCGCTGAGGAATCACGGCCGCCACCGCCATTTTGGCTGCCCAGCTCGTCAGGTGAGGGGAAATAATCCGTCAATTTTTTAGGGAGAGAGGATCTCTTTCGTCTTTTAAGCATGACCGCTTACTGTGTGAAGCCTTCGGATGCTTTATGAACGTTTTCTCCCTTCGCTAGAGCTGGTTAATCTGTCGCTGTGGCTGGTTTACTGCGGAGCAGAGGAATCAGTCAGCCATCCGCTCGAGCCGGCAAGCCACGCCCCCCACGTCACACTTTTTGTCCAGGATTGAGTGTGCTACATAACCTAAGTCTGGAAAGTACTGGGGTTGTGTACACACACAGCTTGGTTTACCACACCGTTGGTAACTCCCCCATGGCCGGTCCCAAGTCCGTGCTGAGAAAGGAGGAGTGTCAATAACCATTGTTCAATGAGCTTTTAGGCAGTTATCTGTGCAAAGGGCTAAAAAGAGATTGTACAGTCCACTTTAGGACTACATTACATGACAGTAATGTTTACTGTACATCTTTTCTCTGCTGTCCTGTCTGGTGTGCGTAGTCTCTACTGTAAAGTGTGGGAAGAGGGTATACCCCTTTACGGAGGACAGACAGCAGTACCTGTTCGCTCAGTGTGATGAATTGTCTGGAAGACCTTACAGTTAGAAAACATACACATGAGGGAACACAAACTTTTTTTTTTGTCCAGGATTGAGTGTGCTACATAACCTAAGTCTGGAAAGTACTGGGGTTGTGTACACACACAGCCTGGCTTACCACACCGTTGGTAACTCCACCATGGCCGGTCCCAAGTCCGTGCTGAGAAAGGAGGAGGGTAGATTTGAAGGGAAAGGGCCAGTAGTACATACCCTAAGTCTCTAAAGGAGTACTGGGGTTGTACACACAGCCTGACCATTGCAGTGGTTTGACACGTCACACTTTTTGTCCAGGATTGAGTGTGCTACATAACCTAAGTCTGGAAAGTACTGGGGTTGTGTACACACACAGCCTGGCTTACCACACCGTTGGTAACTCCACCATGGCCGGTCCCAAGTCCGTGCTGAGAAAGGAGGAGGGTAGATTTGAAGGGAAAGGGCCAGTAGTACATACCCTAAGTCTCTAAAGGAGTACTGGGGTTGTACACACAGCATGGCCACTGTAGTGGTTTGGCACTTGTCAATTTTTTTGTCCAGGATTGAGCGTGCTACATAGCCTAAGTCTGGAAAGTACTGGGGTTGTACACACACAGCCTGGCTTACCACACCGTTGGTAACTCCACCATGGTCGGTCCCAAGTCCATGCTGAGAAAGGAGGAGGGTAGATTTGAAGGGAAATGGCCAGTAGTACAAACCCTAAGTCTCTAAAGGAGTACTGGGGTTGTACACACAGCCTGGCCACTGCAGTGGTTTGACACTTGTCAAACTTTTTGTCCAGGATTGAGTGTGCTACACAACCTAAGTCTGGAAAGTACTGGGGTTGTGTACACACACAGCCTGGCTTACCACACCGTTGGTAACTCCACCATGGCCGGTCCCAAGTCCGTGCTGAGAAAGGAGGAGGGTAGATTTGAAGGGAAAGGGCCAGTAGTACATACCCTAAGTCTCTAAAGGAGTACTGGGGTTGTACACACAGCCTGACCATTGCAGTGGTTTGACACGTCACACTTTTTGTCCAGGATTGAGTGTGCTACATAACCAAGTCTGGAAAGTACTGGGGTTGTGTACACACACAGCCTGGCTTACCACACCGTTGGTAACTCCACCATGGCCGGTCCCAAGTCCGTGCTGAGAAAGGAGGAGGGTAGATTTGAAGGGAAAGGGCCAGTAGTACATACCCTAAGTCTCTAAAGGAGTACTGGGGTTGTACACACAGCCTGGCCACTGTAGTGGTTTGGCACTTGTCAATTTTTTTGTCCAGGATTGAGCGTGCTACATAGCCTAAGTCTGGAAAGTACTGGGGTTGTACACACACAGCCTGGCTTACCACACCGTTGGTAACTCCACCATGGCCGGTCCCAAGTCCGTGCTGAGAAAGGAGGAGGGTAGATTTGAAGGGAAAGGGCCAGTAGTACATACCCTAAGTCTCTAAAGGAGTACTGGGGTTGTACACACAGCCTGGCCACTGCAGTGGTTTGACACGTCACACTTTTTGTCCAGGATTGAGTGTGCTACATAACCTAAGTCTGGAAAGTACTGGGGTTGTGTACACACACAGCTTGGCTTACCACACCGTTGGTAACTCCCCCATGGCCGGTCCCAAGTCCGTGCTGAGAAAGGAGGAGTGTCAATAACCATTGTTCAATGAGCTTTTAGGCAGTTATCTGTGCAAAGGGCTAAAAAGAGATTGTACAGTCCACTTTAGGACTACATTACATGACAGTAATGTTTACTGTACATCTTTTCTCTGCTGTCCTGTCTGGTGTGCGTAGTCTCTACTGTAAAGTGTGGGAAGAGGGTATACCCCTTTACGGAGGACAGACAGCAGTACCTGTTCGCTCAGTGTGATGAATTGTCTGGAAGACCTTACAGTTAGAAAACATACACATGAGGGAACACAAACTTTTTTTTTTGTCCAGGATTGAGTGTGCTACATAACCTAAGTCTGGAAAGTACTGGGGTTGTGTACACACACAGCCTGGCTTACCACACCGTTGGTAACTCCACCATGGCCGGTCCCAAGTCCGTGCTGAGAAAGGAGGAGGGTAGATTTGAAGGGAAAGGGCCAGTAGTACATACCCTTAGTCTCTTAAGGAGTACTGGGGTTGTACACACAGCCTGGCCACTGTAGTGGTTTGGCACTTGTCGATTTTTTTGTCCAGGATTGAGCGTGCTACATAGCCTAAGTCTGGAAAGTACTGGGGTTGCACACACACAGCCTGGCTTACCACACCGTTGGTAACTCCACCATGGCCGGTCCCAAGTCCGTGCTGAGAAAGGAGGAGTGTCAATAACCATTGTTCAATGAGCTTTTAGGCAGTTATCTGTGCAAAGGGCTAAAAAGAGATTGTACAGTCCACTTTAGGACTACATTACATGACAGTAATGTTTACTGTACATCTTTTCTCTGCTGTCCTGTCTGGTGTGCGTAGTCTCTACTGTAAAGTGTGGGAAGAGGGTATACCCCTTTACGGAGGACAGACAGCAGTACCTGTTCGCTCAGTGTGATGAATTGTCTGGAAGACCTTACAGTTAGAAAACATACACATGAGGGAACACAAACTTTTTTTTTTTGTCCAGGATTGAGTGTGCTACATAACCTAAGTCTGGAAAGTACTGGGGTTGTGTACACACACAGCCTGGCTTACCACACCGTTGGTAACTCCACCATGGCCGGTCCCAAGTCCGTGCTGAGAAAGGAGGAGGGTAGATTTGAAGGGAAAGGGCCAGTAGTACATACCCTTAGTCTCTTAAGGAGTACTGGGGTTGTACACACAGCCTGGCCACTGTAGTGGTTTGGCACTTGTCGATTTTTTTGTCCAGGATTGAGCGTGCTACATAGCCTAAGTCTGGAAAGTACTGGGGTTGCACACACACAGCCTGGCTTACCACACCGTTGGTAACTCCACCATGGCCGGTCCCAAGTCCGTGCTGAGAAAGGAGGAGGGTAGATTTGAAGGGAAATGGCCAGTAGTACAAACCCTAAGTCTCTAAAGGAGTACTGGGGTTGTACACACAGCCTGGCCACTGCAGTGGTTTGACACTTGTCAAACTTTTTGTCCAGGATTGAGTGTGCTACACAACCTAAGTCTGGAAAGTACTGGGGTTGTGTACACACACAGCCTGGCTTACCACACCGTTGGTAACTCCACCATGGCCGGTCCCAAGTCCGTGCTGAGAAAGGAGGAGGGTAGATTTGAAGGGAAAGGGCCAGTAGTACATACCCTAAGTCTCTAAAGGAGTACTGGGGTTGTACACACAGCCTGACCATTGCAGTGGTTTGACACGTCACACTTTTTGTCCAGGATTGAGTGTGCTACATAACCTAAGTCTGGAAAGTACTGGGGTTGTGTACACACACAGCCTGGCTTACCACACCGTTGGTAACTCCACCATGGCCGGTCCCAAGTCCGTGCTGAGAAAGGAGGAGGGTAGATTTGAAGGGAAAGGGCCAGTAGTACATACCCTAAGTCTCTAAAGGAGTACTGGGGTTGTACACACAGCCTGGCCACTGTAGTGGTTTGGCACTTGTCAATTTTTTTGTCCAGGATTGAGCGTGCTACATAGCCTAAGTCTGGAAAGTACTGGGGTTGTACACACACAGCCTGGCTTACCACACCGTTGGTAACTCCACCATGGCCGGTCCCAAGTCCGTGCTGAGAAAGGAGGAGGGTAGATTTGAAGGGAAAGGGCCAGTAGTACATACCCTAAGTCTCTAAAGGAGTACTGGGGTAGTACACACAGCCTGGCCACTGCAGTGGTTTGACACGTCACACTTTTTGTCCAGGATTGAGTGTGCTACATAACTTAAGTCTGGAAAGTACTGGGGTTGTGTACACACACAGCCTGGCTTACCACACCGTTGGTAACTCCACCATGGCCGGTCCCAAGTCCGTGCTGAGAAAGGAGGAGGGTAGATTTGAAGGGAAAGGGCCAGTAGTACATACCCTAAGTCTCTAAAGGAGTACTGGGGTAGTACACACAGCCTGGCCACTGCAGTGGTTTGACACGTCACACTTTTTGTCCAGGATTGAGTGTGCTACATAACCTAAGTCTGGAAAGTACTGGGGTTGTGTACACACACAGCTTGGCTTACCACACCGTTGGTAACTCCACCATGGCCGGTCCCAAGTCCGTGCTGAGAAAGGAGGAGTGTCAATAACCATTGTTCAATGAGCTTTTAGGCAGTTATCTGTGCAAAGGGCTAAAAAGAGATTGTACAGTCCACTTTAGGACTACATTACATGACAGTAATGTTTACTGTACATCTTTTCTCTGCTGTCCTGTCTGGTGTGCGTAGTCTCTACTGTAAAGTGTGGGAAGAGGGTATACCCCTTTACGGAGGACAGACAGCAGTACCTGTTCGCTCAGTGTGATGAATTGTCTGGAAGACCTTACAGTTAGAAAACATACACATGAGGGAACACAAACTTATTTTTTTTGTCCAGGATTGAGTGTGCTACATAACCTAAGTCTGGAAAGTACTGGGGTTGTGTACACACACAGCCTGGCTTACCACACCGTTGGTAACTCCACCATGGCCGGTCCCAAGTCCGTGCTGAGAAATGAGGAGGGTAGATTTGAAGGGAAAGGGCCAGTAGTACATACCCTAAGTCTCTAAAGGAGTACTGGGGTTGTACACACAGCCTGGCCACTGTAGTGGTTTGGCACTTGTCATTTTTTTTTGTCCAGGATTGAGCGTGCTACATAGCCTAAGTCTGGAAAGTACTGGGGTTGTACACACACAGCCTGGCTTACCACACCGTTGGTAACTCCACCATGGCCGGTCCCAAGTCCGTGCTGAGAAAGGAGGAGGGTAGATTTGAAGGGAAAGGGCCAGTAGTACATACCCTAAGTCTCTAAAGGAGTACTGGGGTTGTACACACAGCCTGGCCACTGCAGTGGTTTGACACGTCACACTTTTTGTCCAGGATTGAGTGTGCTACATAACCTAAGTCTGGAAAGTACTGGGGTTGTGTACACACACAGCTTGGCTTACCACACCGTTGGTAACTCCACCATGGCCGGTCCCAAGTCCGTGCTGAGAAAGGAGGAGTGTCAATAACCATTGTTCAATGAGCTTTTAGGCAGTTATCTGTGCAAAGGGCTAAAAAGAGATTGTAAGGTCCACTTTAGGACTACATTACATGACAGTAATGTTTACTGTACATCTTTTCTCTGCTGTCCTGTCTGGTGTGCGTAGTCTCTACTGTAAAGTGTGGGAAGAAGGGTATACCCCTTTACGGAGGACAGACAGCAGTACCTGTTCGCTCAGTGTGATGAATTGTCTGGAAGACCTTACAGTTAGAAAACATACACATGAGGGAACACAAACTTATTTTTTTTTTTGTCCAGGATTGAGTGTGCTACATAACCTAAGTCTGGAAAGTACTGGGGTTGTGTACACACACAGCCTGGCTTACCACACCGTTGGTAACTCCACCATGGCCGGTCCCAAGTCCGTGCTGAGAAAGGAGGAGGGTAGATTTGAAGGGAAAGGGCCAGTAGTACATACCCTAAGTCTCTAAAGGAGTACTGGGGTTGTACACACAGCCTGGCCACTGCAGTGGTTTGACACGTCACACTTTTTGTCCAGGATTGAGTGTGCTACATAACCTAAGTCTGGAAAGTACTGGGGTTGTGTACACACACAGCTTGGCTTACCACACCGTTGGTAACTCCACCATGGCCGGTCCCAAGTCCGTGCTGAGAAAGGAGGAGTGTCAATAACCATTGTTCAATGAGCTTTTAGGCAGTTATCTGTGCAAAGGGCTAAAAAGAGATTGTACAGTCCACTTTAGGACTACATTACATGACAGTAATGTTTACTGTACATCTTTTCTATGCTGTCCTGTCTGGTGTGCGTAGTCTCTACTGTAAAGTGTGGGAAGAGGGTATACCCCTTTACGGAGGACAGACAGCAGTACCTGTTCGCTCAGTGTGATGAATTGTCTGGAAGACCTTACAGTTAGAAAACATACACATGAGGGAACACAAACTTTTTTTTTTGTCCAGGATTGAGTGTGCTACATAACCTAAGTCTGGAAAGTACTGGGGTTGTGTACACACACAGCCTGGCTTACCACACCGTTGGTAACTCCACCATGGCCGGTCCCAAGTCCGTGCTGAGAAAGGAGGAGGGTAGATTTGAAGGGAAAGGGCCAGTAGTACATACCCTAAGTCTCTAAAGGAGTACTGGGGTAGTACACACAGCCTGGCCACTGCAGTGGTTTGACACGTCACACTTTTTGTCCAGGATTGAGTGTGCTACATAACCTAAGTCTGGAAAGTACTGGGGTTGTGTACACACACAGCTTGGCTTACCACACCGTTGGTAACTCCACCATGGCCGGTCCCAAGTCCGTGCTGAGAAAGGAGGAGTGTCAATAACCATTGTTCAATGAGCTTTTAGGCAGTTATCTGTGCAAAGGGCTAAAAAGAGATTGTACAGTCCACTTTAGGACTACATTACATGACAGTAATGTTTACTGTACATCTTTTCTCTGCTGTCCTGTCTGGTGTGCGTAGTCTCTACTGTAAAGTGTGGGAAGAGGGTATACCCCTTTACGGAGGACAGACAGCAGTACCTGTTCGCTCAGTGTGATGAATTGTCTGGAAGACCTTACAGTTAGAAAACATACACATGAGGGAACACAAACTTATTTTTTTTTGTCCAGGATTGAGTGTGCTACATAACCTAAGTCTGGAAAGTACTGGGGTTGTGTACACACACAGCCTGGCTTACCACACCGTTGGTAACTCCACCATGGCCGGTCCCAAGTCCGTGCTGAGAAAGGAGGAGGGTAGATTTGAAGGGAAAGGGCCAGTAGTACATACCCTAAGTCTCTAAAGGAGTACTGGGGTTGTACACACAGCCTGGCCACTGTAGTGGTTTGGCACTTGTCAATTTTTTTGTCCAGGATTGAGCGTGCTACATAGCCTAAGTCTGGAAAGTACTGGGGTTGTACACACACAGCCTGGCTTACCACACCGTTGGTAACTCCACCATGGTCGGTCCCAAGTCCATGCTGAGAAAGGAGGAGGGTAGATTTGAAGGGAAATGGCCAGTAGTACAAACCCTAAGTCTCTAAAGGAGTACTGGGGTTGTACACACAGCCTGGCCACTGCAGTGGTTTGACACTTGTCAAACTTTTTGTCCAGGATTGAGTGTGCTACACAACCTAAGTCTGGAAAGTACTGGGGTTGTGTACACACACAGCCTGGCTTACCACACCGTTGGTAACTCCACCATGGCCGGTCCCAAGTCCGTGCTGAGAAAGGAGGAGGGTAGATTTGAAGGGAAAGGGCCAGTAGTACATACCCTAAGTCTCTAAAGGAGTACTGGGGTTGTACACACAGCCTGACCATTGCAGTGGTTTGACACGTCACACTTTTTGTCCAGGATTGAGTGTGCTACATAACCTAAGTCTGGAAAGTACTGGGGTTGTGTACACACACAGCCTGGCTTACCACACCGTTGGTAACTCCACCATGGCCGGTCCCAAGTCCGTGCTGAGAAAGGAGGAGGGTAGATTTGAAGGGAAAGGGCCAGTAGTACATACCCTAAGTCTCTAAAGGAGTACTGGGGTTGTACACACAGCCTGGCCACTGTAGTGGTTTGGCACTTGTCAATTTTTTTGTCCAGGATTGAGCGTGCTACATAGCCTAAGTCTGGAAAGTACTGGGGTTGTACACACATAGCCTGGCTTACCACACCGTTGGTAACTCCACCATGGCCGGTCCCAAGTCCGTGCTGAGAAAGGAGGAGGGTAGATTTGAAGGGAAAGGGCCAGTAGTACATACCCTAAGTCTCTAAAGGAGTACTGGGGTTGTACACACAGCCTGGCCACTGCAGTGGTTTGACACGTCACACTTTTTGTCCAGGATTGAGTGTGCTACATAACCTAAGTCTGGAAAGTACTGGGGTTGTGTACACACACAGCTTGGCTTACCACACCGTTGGTAACTCCCCCATGGCCGGTCCCAAGTCCGTGCTGAGAAAGGAGGAGTGTCAATAACCATTGTTCAATGAGCTTTTAGGCAGTTATCTGTGCAAAGGGCTAAAAAGAGATTGTACAGTCCACTTTAGGACTACATTACATGACAGTAATGTTTACTGTACATCTTTTCTCTGCTGTCCTGTCTGGTGTGCGTAGTCTCTACTGTAAAGTGTGGGAAGAGGGTATACCCCTTTACGGAGGACAGACAGCAGTACCTGTTCGCTCAGTGTGATGAATTGTCTGGAAGACCTTACAGTTAGAAAACATACACATGAGGGAACACAAACTTTTTTTTTTGTCCAGGATTGAGTGTGCTACATAACCTAAGTCTGGAAAGTACTGGGGTTGTGTACACACACAGCCTGGCTTACCACACCGTTGGTAACTCCACCATGGCCGGTCCCAAGTCCGTGCTGAGAAAGGAGGAGGGTAGATTTGAAGGGAAAGGGCCAGTAGTACATACCCTAAGTCTCTAAAGGAGTACTGGGGTTGTACACACAGCCTGGCCACTGTAGTGGTTTGGCACTTGTCAATTTTTTTGTCCAGGATTGAGCGTGCTACATAGCCTAAGTCTGGAAAGTACTGGGGTTGTACACACACAGCCTGGCTTACCACACCGTTGGTAACTCCACCATGGTCGGTCCCAAGTCCATGCTGAGAAAGGAGGAGGGTAGATTTGAAGGGAAATGGCCAGTAGTACAAACCCTAAGTCTCTAAAGGAGTACTGGGGTTGTACACACAGCCTGGCCACTGCAGTGGTTTGACACTTGTCAAACTTTTTTTCCAGGATTGAGTGTGCTACACAACCTAAGTCTGGAAAGTACTGGGGTTGTGTACACACACAGCCTGGCTTACCACACCGTTGGTAACTCCACCATGGCCGGTCCCAAGTCCGTGCTGAGAAAGGAGGAGGGTAGATTTGAAGGGAAAGGGCCAGTAGTACATACCCTAAGTCTCTAAAGGAGTACTGGGGTTGTACACACAGCCTGACCATTGCAGTGGTTTGACACGTCACACTTTTTGTCCAGGATTGAGTGTGCTACATAACCTAAGTCTGGAAAGTACTGGGGTTGTGTACACACACAGCCTGGCTTACCACACCGTTGGTAACTCCACCATGGCCGGTCCCAAGTCCGTGCTGAGAAAGGAGGAGGGTAGATTTGAAGGGAAAGGGCCAGTAGTACATACCCTAAGTCTCTAAAGGAGTACTGGGGTTGTACACACAGCCTGGCCACTGCAGTGGTTTGACACGTCACACTTTTTGTCCAGGATTGAGTGTGCTACATAACCTAAGTCTGGAAAGTACTGGGGTTGTGTACACACACAGCTTGGCTTACCACACCGTTGGTAACTCCCCCATGGCCGGTCCCAAGTCCGTGCTGAGAAAGGAGGAGTGTCAATAACCATTGTTCAATGAGCTTTTAGGCAGTTATCTGTGCAAAGGGCTAAAAAGAGATTGTACAGTCCACTTTAGGACTACATTACATGACAGTAATGTTTACTGTACATCTTTTCTCTGCTGTCCTGTCTGGTGTGCGTAGTCTCTACTGTAAAGTGTGGGAAGAGGGTATACCCCTTTACGGAGGACAGACAGCAGTACCTGTTCGCTCAGTGTGATGAATTGTCTGGAAGACCTTACAGTTAGAAAACATACACATGAGGGAACACAAACTTTTTTTTTTGTCCAGGATTGAGTGTGCTACATAACCTAAGTCTGGAAAGTACTGGGGTTGTGTACACACACAGCCTGGCTTACCACACCGTTGGTAACTCCACCATGGCCGGTCCCAAGTCCGTGCTGAGAAAGGAGGAGGGTAGATTTGAAGGGAAAGGGCCAGTAGTACATACCCTAAGTCTCTTAAGGAGTACTGGGGTTGTACACACAGCCTGGCCACTGTAGTGGTTTGGCACTTGTCGATTTTTTTGTCCAGGATTGAGCGTGCTACATAGCCTAAGTCTGGAAAGTACTGGGGTTGCACACACACAGCCTGGCTTACCACACCGTTGGTAACTCCACCATGGCCGGTCCCAAGTCCGTGCTGAGAAAGGAGGAGGGTAGATTTGAAGGGAAAGGGCCAGTAGTACATACCCTAAGTCTCTAAAGGAGTACTGGGGTTGTACACACAGCCTGGCCACTGTAGTGGTTTGGCACTTGTCAATTTTTTTGTCCAGGATTGAGCGTGCTACATAGCCTAAGTCTGGGAAGTACTGGGGTTGTACACACACAGCCTGGCTTACCACACCGTTGGTAACTCCACCATGGCCGGTCCCAAGTCCGTGCTGAGAAAGGAGGAGGGTAGATTTGAAGGGAAAGGGCCAGTAGTACATACCCTAAGTCTCTAAAGGAGTACTGGGGTTGTACACACAGCCTGACCATTGCAGTGGTTTGACACGTCACACTTTTTGTCCAGGATTGAGTGTGCTACATAACCTAAGTCTGGAAAGTACTGGGGTTGTGTACACACACAGCCTGGCTTACCACACCGTTGGTAACTCCACCATGGCCGGTCCCAAGTCCGTGCTGAGAAAGGAGGAGGGTAGATTTGAAGGGAAAGGGCCAGTAGTACATACCCTAAGTCTCTAAAGGAGTACTGGGGTAGTACACACAGCCTGGCCACTGCAGTGGTTTGACACGTCACACTTTTTGTCCAGGATTGAGTGTGCTACATAACCTAAGTCTGGAAAGTACTGGGGTTGTGTACACACACAGCTTGGCTTACCACACCGTTGGTAACTCCACCATGGCCGGTCCCAAGTCCGTGCTGAGAAAGGAGGAGTGTCAATAACCATTGTTCAATGAGCTTTTAGGCAGTTATCTGTGCAAAGGGCTAAAAAGAGATTGTACAGTCCACTTTAGGACTACATTACATGACAGTAATGTTTACTGTACATCTTTTCTCTGCTGTCCTGTCTGGTGTGCGTAGTCTCTACTGTAAAGTGTGGGAAGAGGGTATACCCCTTTACGGAGGACAGACAGCAGTACCTGTTCGCTCAGTGTGATGAATTGTCTGGAAGACCTTACAGTTAGAAAACATACACATGAGGGAACACAAACTTATTTTTTTTGTCCAGGATTGAGTGTGCTACATAACCTAAGTCTGGAAAGTACTGGGGTTGTGTACACACACAGCCTGGCTTACCACACCGTTGGTAACTCCACCATGGCCGGTCCCAAGTCCGTGCTGAGAAATGAGGAGGGTAGATTTGAAGGGAAAGGGCCAGTAGTACATACCCTAAGTCTCTAAAGGAGTACTGGGGTTGTACACACAGCCTGGCCACTGTAGTGGTTTGGCACTTGTCATTTTTTTTGTCCAGGATTGAGCGTGCTACATAGCCTAAGTCTGGAAAGTACTGGGGTTGTACACACACAGCCTGGCTTACCACACCGTTGGTAACTCCACCATGGCCGGTCCCAAGTCCGTGCTGAGAAAGGAGGAGGGTAGATTTGAAGGGAAAGGGCCAGTAGTACATACCCTAAGTCTCTAAAGGAGTACTGGGGTTGTACACACAGCCTGGCCACTGCAGTGGTTTGACACGTCACACTTTTTGTCCAGGATTGAGTGTGCTACATAACCTAAGTCTGGAAAGTACTGGGGTTGTGTACACACACAGCTTGGCTTACCACACCGTTGGTAACTCCACCATGGCCGGTCCCAAGTCCGTGCTGAGAAAGGAGGAGTGTCAATAACCATTGTTCAATGAGCTTTTAGGCAGTTATCTGTGCAAAGGGCTAAAAAGAGATTGTAAGGTCCACTTTAGGACTACATTACATGACAGTAATGTTTACTGTACATCTTTTCTCTGCTGTCCTGTCTGGTGTGCGTAGTCTCTACTGTAAAGTGTGGGAAGAAGGGTATACCCCTTTACGGAGGACAGACAGCAGTACCTGTTCGCTCAGTGTGATGAATTGTCTGGAAGACCTTACAGTTAGAAAACATACACATGAGGGAACACAAACTTATTTTTTTTTGTCCAGGATTGAGTGTGCTACATAACCTAAGTCTGGAAAGTACTGGGGTTGTGTACACACACAGCCTGGCTTACCACACCGTTGGTAACTCCACCATGGCCGGTCCCAAGTCCGTGCTGAGAAAGGAGGAGGGTAGATTTGAAGGGAAAGGGCCAGTAGTACATACCCTAAGTCTCTAAAGGAGTACTGGGGTTGTACACACAGCCTGGCCACTGCAGTGGTTTGACACGTCACACTTTTTGTCCAGGATTGAGTGTGCTACATAACCTAAGTCTGGAAAGTACTGGGGTTGTGTACACACACAGCTTGGCTTACCACACCGTTGGTAACTCCACCATGGCCGGTCCCAAGTCCGTGCTGAGAAAGGAGGAGTGTCAATAATCATTGTTCAATGAGCTTTTAGGCAGTTATCTGTGCAAAGGGCTAAAAAGAGATTGTACAGTCCACTTTAGGACTACATTACATGACAGTAATGTTTACTGTACATCTTTTCTCTGCTGTCCTGTCTGGTGTGCGTAGTCTCTACTGTAAAGTGTGGGAAGAGGGTATACCCCTTTACGGAGGACAGACAGCAGTAACTGTTCGCTCAGTGTGATGAATTGTCTGGAAGACCTTACAGTTAGAAAACATACACATGAGGGAACACAAACTTATTTTTTTTGTCCAGGATTGAGTGTGCTACATAACCTAAGTCTGGAAAGTACTGGGGTTGTGTACACACACAGCCTGGCTTACCACACCGTTGGTAACTCCACCATGGCTGGTCCCAAGTCCGTGCTGAGAAAGGAGGAGGGTAGATTTGAAGGGAAAGGGCCAGTAGTACATACCCTAAGTCTCTAAAGGAGTACTGGGGTTGTACACACAGCCTGGCCACTGTAGTGGTTTGGCACTTGTCAATTTTTTTCTCCAGGATTGAGCGTGCTACATAGCCTAAGTCTGGAAAGTACTGGGGTTGTACACACACAGCCTGGCTTACCACACCGTTGGTAACTCCACCATGGCCGGTCCCAAGTCCGTGCTGAGAAAGGAGGAGGGTAGATTTGAAGGGAAAGGGCCAGTAGTACATACCCTAAGTCTCTAAAGGAGTACTGGGGTAGTACACACAGCCTGGCCACTGCAGTGGTTTGACACGTCACACTTTTTGTCCAGGATTGAGTGTGCTACATAACCTAAGTCTGGAAAGTACTGGGGTTGTGTACACACACAGCTTGGCTTACCACACCGTTGGTAACTCCACCATGGCCGGTCCCAAGCCCGTGCTGAGAAAGGAGGAGTGTCAATAACCATTGTTCAATGAGCTTTTAAGCAGTTATCTGTGCAAAGGGCTAAAAAGAGATTGTACAGTCCACTTTAGGACTACATTACATGACAGTAATGTTTACTGTACATCTTTTCTCTGCTGTCCTGTCTGGTGTGCGTAGTCTCTACTGTAAAGTGTGGGAAGAGGGTATACCCCTTTACGGAGGACAGACAGCAGTACCTGTTCGCTCAGTGTGATGAATTGTCTGGAAGACCTTACAGTTAGAAAACATACACATGAGGGAACACAAACTTATTTTTTTTTGTCCAGGATTGAGTGTGCTACATAACCTAAGTCTGGAAAGTACTGGGGTTGTGTACACACACAGCCTGGCTTACCACACCGTTGGTAACTCCACCATGGCCGGTCCCAAGTCCGTGCTGAGAAAGGAGGAGGGTAGATTTGAAGGGAAAGGGCCAGTAGTACATACCCTAAGTCTCTAAAGGAGTACTGGGGTTGTACACACAGCCTGGCCACTGCAATGGTTTGACACGTCACACTTTTTGTCCAGGATTGAGTGTGCTACATAACCTAAGTCTGGAAAGTACTGGGGTTGTGTACACACACAGCTTGGCTTACCACACCGTTGGTAACTCCACCATGGCCGGTCCCAAGTCCGTGCTGAGAAATGAGGAGGGTAGATTTGAAGGGAAAGGGCCAGTAGTACATACCCTAAGTCTCTAAAGGAGTACTGGGGTTGTACACACAGCCTGGCCACTGTAGTGGTTTGGCACTTGTCATTTTTTTTGTCCAGGATTGAGCGTGCTACATAGCCTAAGTCTGGAAAGTACTGGGGTTGTACACACACAGCCTGGCTTACCACACCGTTGGTAACTCCACCATGGCCGGTCCCAAGTCCGTGCTGAGAAAGGAGGAGGGTAGATTTGAAGGGAAAGGGCCAGTAGTACATACCCTAAGTCTCTAAAGGAGTACTGGGGTTGTACACACAGCCTGGCCACTGCAGTGGTTTGACACGTCACACTTTTTGTCCAGGATTGAGTGTGCTACATAACCTAAGTCTGGAAAGTACTGGGGTTGTGTACACACACAGCTTGGCTTACCACACCGTTGGTAACTCCACCATGGCCGGTCCCAAGTCCGTGCTGAGAAAGGAGGAGTGTCAATAACCATTGTTCAATGAGCTTTTAGGCAGTTATCTGTGCAAAGGGCTAAAAAGAGATTGTACAGTCCACTTTAGGACTACATTACATGACAGTAATGTTTACTGTACATCTTTTCTCTGCTGTCCTGTCTGGTGTGTGTAGTCTCTACTGTAAAGTGTGGGAAGAGGGTATACCCCTTTACGGAGGACAGACAGCAGTACCTGTTCGCTCAGTGTGATGAATTGTCTGGAAGACCTTACAGTTAGAAAACATACACATGAGGGAACACAAACTTATTTTTTTTGTCCAGGATTGAGTGTGCTACATAACCTAAGTCTGGAAAGTACTGGGGTTGTGTACACACACAGCCTGGCTTACCACACCGTTGGTAACTCCACCATGGCCGGTCCCAAGTCCGTGCTGAGAAAGGAGGAGGGTAGATTTGAAGGGAAAGGGCCAGTAGTACATACCCTAAGTCTCTAAAGGAGTACTGGGGTTGTACACACAGCCTGGCCACTGTAGTGGTTTGGCACTTGTCAATTTTTTTGTCCAGGATTGAGCGTGCTACATAGCCTAAGTCTGGAAAGTACTGGGGTTGTACACACACAGCCTGGCTTACCACACCGTTGGTAACTCCACCATGGCCGGTCCCAAGTCCGTGCTGAGAAAGGAGGAGGGTAGATTTGAAGGGAAAGGGCCAGTAGTACATACCCTAAGTCTCTAAAGGAGTACTGGGGTTGTACACACAGCCTGGCCACTGCAGTGGTTTGACACGTCACACTTTTTGTCCAGGATTGAGTGTGCTACATAACCTAAGTCTGGAAAGTACTGGGGTTGTGTACACACACAGCTTGGCTTACCACACCGTTGGTAACTCCACCATGGCCGGTCCCAAATCCGTGCTGAGAAAGGAGGAGTGTCAATAACCATTGTTCAATGAGCTTTTAGGCAGTTATCTGTGCAAAGGGCTAAAAAGAGATTGTACAGTCCACTTTAGGACTACATTACATGACAGTAATGTTTACTGTACATCTTTTCTCTGCTGTCCTGTCTGGTGTGCGTAGTCTCTACTGTAAAGTGTGGGAAGAGGGTATACCCCTTTACGGAGGACAGACAGCAGTACCTGTTCGCTCAGTGTGATGAATTGTCTGGAAGACCTTACAGTTAGAAAACATACACATGAGGGAACACACTTGTCAAACTTTTTTTTTTTTGTCCAGGATTGAGTGTGCTACATAACCTAAGTCTGGAAAGTACTGGGGTTGTACACACACAGCCTGGCTTACCACACTGTTGGTAACTCCACCATGGCCGGTCCCAAGTCCGTGCTGAGAAAGGAGGAGGGTAGATTTGAAGGGAAAGGGCCAGTAGTACATACCCTAAGTCTCTAAAGGAGTACTGGGGATGTACACACAGCCTGGCCACTGCAGTGGTTTGACACGTTACACTTTTTGTCCAGGATTGAGTGTGCTACATAACCTAAGTCTGGAAAGTACTGAGGTTGTGTACACACACAGCCTGGCTTACCACACCGTTGGTAACTCCACCATGGCCGGTCCCAAGTCCGTGCTGAGAAAGGAGGAGGGTCAATAACCATTGTTCAATGAGCTTTTAGGCAGTTATCTGTGCAAAGGGCTAAAAAGAGATTGTACAGTCCACTTTAGGACTACATTACATGACAGTAATGTTTACTGTACATCTTTTCTCTGCTGTCCTGTCTGGTGTGCGTAGTCTCTACTGTAAAGTGTGGGAAGAGGGTATACCCCTTTACGGAGGACAGACAGCAGTACCTGTTCGCTCAGTGTGATGAATTGTCTGGAAGACCTTACAGTTAGAAAACATACACATGAGGGAACACAAACTTATTTTTTTTTGTCCAGGATTGAGTGTGCTACATAACCTAAGTCTGGAAAGTACTGGGGTTGTGTACACACACAGCCTGGCTTACCACACCGTTGGTAACTCCACCATGGCCGGTCCCAAGTCCGTGCTGAGAAAGGAGGAGGGTAGATTTGAAGGGAAAGGGCCAGTAGTACATACCCTAAGTCTCTAAAGGAGTACTGGGGTTGTACACACAGCCTGGCCACTGTAGTGGTTTGGCACTTGTCAATTTTTTTGTCCAGGATTGAGCGTGCTACATAGTCTAAGTCTGGAAAGTACTGGGGTTGTGTACACACACAGCCTGGCTTACCACACCGTTGGTAACTCCACCATGGCCGGTCCCAAGTCCGTGCTGAGAAAGGAGGTATGTACCCTAAGTCTCTAAAGGAGTACTGGGGTTGTACACACAGCCTGGCCACTGCAGTGGTTTGACACTTGTCAATTTTTTTTGTCCATGATTGAGTGTGCTACATAGCCTAAGTCTGGAAAGTACTGGGGTTGTGTACACACACAGCCTGGCATACCACACCGTTGGTAACTCCACCATGGCCGGTCCCAAGTCTGTGCTGAGAAAGGAGGAGGGTAGATTTGAAGGGAAAGGGCCAGTAGTACATACCCTAAGTCTGGAAAGGAGTACTGGGGTTGTACACACAGCCTGGCCACTGCAGTGGTTTGACACTTGTCAAACCCTTTGTCCAGGATTGAGTGTGCTACATAACATAACAGTAGGATCTTATAGGCCATTGGACATTTACATTTTTGTCACGTTTATTCCTGGTCAGCTTGGCACGGGAATCTAAGTAAAAAAAGGGAACATGTTCCTTCCAGGCCATGTAATATATATAGCTCAGCCGTCTGCCTGCCTTCCTTATATACAGCCTGAGCGGACCTGATGGAAACCTTCCGGTGATAGAGTCATACCCATTTATTATTAAAAAACAAAAGAGAGGGAATGTCATTCATTTATAAGGCTCCTATATATTCTATTGCACGGAGAATGCGAATCTTTAACACTTCATAACAGAAAAAAACAATCAGCAGTTCCAATTGTTCATAGTAATTTTATATTTCTAAAACATAATTTTGAAAACGAAACAAAGAAACACATTGCTTCTGACGTCTCTCCTTCCTAAGGATGAGCGGACCTGATGGGAGACAGGAGGAGAATGGGCGGGTCTAGTCATTTATTACCCAGCATAGAATTTCATTTAATTAGAAGCTTTTCAATAGTTTGCTGAATGGAAACTGATGTGATCCATCAGACGCACAACATTATCTTAATTGATTAATTGTACATATTTGTCTGGCATGTCATGATTATTACCTATTTTTATCAATAATATCATATTTATCGATCTTTGTATAGGAAGTGTAAAATATGTGCAATTTGCTATATGTATAAATTATATATCAGACAGTGAGAGAAGGAAAAAAATAAAAAATAAAAATATATATATATATATATATATATATATATATATATATATATATATATATATATATATATATATATATATATATATATATATATATATATATATATATATATATATATTACAGTTCCCCATTTAGTTTTCTGAATTCTGAGGACTTGGAATAAAAGAGCACATATGGAAATGTTTTATATTATTATTCAATAATCTTCGGACTCCATTTTTATTTATTCCGGACTAATGGATGAAAATAAAGCTGTGTTAAGTTTTTTTGCAGCCTATGAGTCAAGGCATGTTTAGGCTTTAGGTGGATGGTCAGGGGGCGCTAAAATGGTGGCTCAGCTGCCTGTTTTTACCACCTCTGTAAAATGCCCATAGGAAGGAAGGGCTGGGGTACAGGATGTCCAAAAACAGCAGAAAATGCCCCTCCACTCAGTAGTATCCACTTGTATAGCCATTCTCAGCCAAGGTTCCTCCAGAGGTTGCTAGGGGTTCTAGGAGCCATAGCTGATCGACCTCCCATTTGATGGTACAGTTCCAGGACCAACGTCACTCTGTAGAGTCAGTGGCATGATATCAATTTTTTTTAGGGTGGCATTCTGGCCACCACTGTAAGGGGGTAATTTTTCCCACTGACCAACAATGTAAAGGGCATTGTTTAAGTCATTTTCACAGGTGTTCCCCAAGACCTGGAAATAAGCTTAAAGTGGGGTGCCCCCTAAAAAAATAAATAAAAAAAATAAAGTCAGCAGCTACAAATACTGCAGTTGCTGACTTTTAATAATCGGACACTTACCTGTCCTAGGGTCCAGCGATGCGGGGGAACGAAGCCCCCCTCCACTCGCGGCGTCGGCATTCTTACTGTGAAGCCACAGCCGGGCACCCACTGCGCATGCACGAGCAGCACCGCGTGCCGTGATACACCACACAGTCATCTGGGACACATGACAGATCCCAGATGACTGTGCGGCGCTGAGGGGAAATGTTACTAGCCTGGGCACTGAAGGAGGCAGACTACGAGGGACCCCCTAGCAACAGGCATTTAGAGAGTGAGTAATTTTTTTTCCCAATTATTTTTTTTTTTTACATTTTGTTTATGAATTTTAAGCTTTTTTTTTTTTTGGGTGGCAACACCACTTCAAGGATTCAAAGGTTTAGTTAGGGCAGTGGTTTCCAAACTGCAGCACTTTGTTTGCTTTTATCCAGCCCTTGGGGCACTATTCCCCCCACTGACACCAACATTGGGGCGTCATTTCTGCCACTGACACCAACAATGATGGACTAACCATTTCTCCCACTGACAACAAGAATGGGGCACTATTCCTTCCACTCACACCAACAAAGGGGCATTTTTTACTTCCACATTTTCATAGTTGCCAACATTGGGAAAAAAATGTAAAGGGATGCTTTATTTGTTTGTAGGCGGAGTCTTATAATAAATAGGGAGTTAGGCATTTGTGTGTAGGTGTGACGTAGTGGGAATAGAAAAATATGGTGTGCAGGGAAATGGGCATGGTTGGGCTTGGAGGGGGCGTGACTCAAAGGGGTATGGTTAGAGTCTTAGCTGAATGAGGGATGGAGGGAGAAAACAAAGGGAGAAAGAGAGGAAGTGAGAGAAGGAAGGAAAGAAAAAGGGATGGAGGGACAGCAGGCCAGATCCTATAACACAATAGAAATATGTGTATTCCAGAATTTAACAATCAGCAGATAAAGATACTCCAAACCTGATGTTAGTGTTTCAATCATCACGGCACCATGGTTCTATTGGTGTCCGGGTGATTGAAGCGCATTATTACATTGTAATATAAAATGAAATAGTTCAACTCACCATAATGTAGAATCAGTGGGAGCTCTGAGTGTGTCACTTTTTACATCACTTCATCAGGTGTTCCCAGCAAAGTCCCTCCTTACATCAGGTGTCCCCAGAAGTCTCTCCTTACATCAGCAGTCCCCCAGCAGAGTCTCTCCTTACATCAGGAGTCCCCCAGCAGAGTCCCTCCTTACATCAGGTGTCCCCAGCAGAACCTCTTCTTACATCAGGTGTCCACCCAGCAGAGTCTCTCTTTACATTAGGTGTCCCCCGGCAGAGTCTCTCCTTACATCAGGTGCCCCCCCTGCAGAGTCCCTCCTTACATCAAGTTTCCCCAGCAGAGTCTCTCCTTACATCAAGTATCCCCCAGCGGTGTGTGTCCCCTTACATCAGGTATGCCCCAGCGGTGTGTGTCCCCTTACATCAGGTATGCCCCAGAAGTGTGTGTCCCTTTTACATCAGGCATGCCCCAGCGGTGTGTGTCCCTTTTACATCAGGTATGCCCCAGCGGTGTGTGTCCCCTTACATCAGGTATACCCCAGCGGTGTGTGTCCCCTTACATCAGGTATGCCCCAGTGGTGTGTGTCCCCTTACATCAGGTATTCCCCAGCGGTGCGGCATCCCCCTCTTAAACAAAGAGAACTACCAAGAATGTTACCTTTCTGGAAGGTCAAGACTACAGCATCTAAAAAGAAGGAACCAGCACTTTTTAAATATTTTTTGTACGTTATATTATGTGATTGGGGACATGTGTCAAATATAAAGTAGGTGTTCTCTCAATTTGGCTGAAAAAGTGGACATACATTTTAAGATCTTTAGTAATGATTATTCTTCACCGAAGTGGTCATCCTTATCCCTAAAGTGCAACAGCTGCAATAGATTATAGATCTATTGCAGCTGTTGCACTTTAGTAATATATTTATTTTGTTGTTTGGGTAGCGCCGCATCTATTTATTTATTTATTTTTTTTTTTTTTCAAAATAGTTTATTGTGGTTTTGAAATATAACAAACAGAGCATACATAAGCAAAAAGATAAACATCAATGTATCATCTCAGAGACATACAATGCAAATACATAGTCAATGTAATACCTAAGCCTAGAGATTTGGTGAGGAAGCATACCTGGAACAATTATTGTTTATAAAAGGGGAGAGAACAAATAATTGAGCAATATAAGTGGGGTAATGAATTACATGGGGTCCACTACTGTCTATCATGTTGCTTAGAAGACTGGGACATAAGAGTAGTGGGCGTAATAGTGATGGATATGAATACCCCAAACAGCAGTAGCTACTAAAACCCATTACAGGTCAAAAAGGATAAAATGTAAACCTAGAAACGTGCATCAAGTCTCTGGTAACAGCATCCACCCCATATGGGAACTAACTGTGGATGAGAGTAACACACCCGGTAGAACAACCGAGGAGTTTGTGTGGAGACTTGATGGAAAACAGTGTAAGGGCCGGTTCACACTGCGAGCCGCGGCGAGGCGTCTCCGACTTCCTCGCCGCGACTTGCAGGGGGGGTCAGCGGCGACTTGCAGAGGACTTCTGCATAGAAGTCAATGCAAGTCGCCCCCGAAGTCGCCCCGAAGTAGTACAGGAACCTTTTTTCTGAGTCGGAGCGACTCGAGTCGCTCCTCTCAGAACGGTTCCATAGCACTGTATGGGGGCGACTTGCGGGAGCGAGGCGAGGCGAGCCGTGTCGCCTCGCCTCGCGTCGCAGTGTGAACCGGCCCTAACTGAACAAACCATTTTTGTTTTTAAAAGAAAGATTTAAAGGATAACAAAAGTTAGAGCCCATGCATCTATTTATTTTACCTATATTGTTTTGGTGTAGAGATCACTATTTTTTGCTGGCTGCTTCCTTATTAATATATTTTATTAATATATTTTTTTGAGATACTTAGTAGTAGTTAGGTGGAGCGCATTAGTACCTTTCGTTCATCCTTATCCCTGCTTTACCATCCAGTGAGTCCCTAACCTGGAACAAGCATTCATACACCGACATCTGAAAAGCCATCCTTCAAGGTTGTACCAGCTCAGCAACTCACTGAATAGTGAACTAGGATCAGGATGACAGTCAGCAATGGCCGCACCCATATTTCTGCACTGACAAGTCCTTTTAACTACTTGCCTACTGGGCACTTAAACACCCCTCCTGCCCAGACCAATTTTCAGCTTTTAGTGCTCTCACAATTTGAATGACAATTACTCAGTCATGCAACACTGTACCCAAATGAATTTTTTGACCTTTTTTTCCCAAAAATAGAGCTTTCTTTTGGTGGTATTTGATCACCTCTGGGGTTTTTATTTTTTGCGCTATAAATAAAAAAAGACCCAAAACTTCGAAAAAAACCCCCGCATATTTCTTTGTTTCTGTGACAAAATTATGCAAATTATTAATTTTTCTTCATAAATTTTGGCCACAATTTATACTGCTACATGTCTTTGGTAAACATAGTGGATATTAGATAATAGTGGCAAAAATTAGTGGATATTATTTGGTCTTTGGGAAAATTAGAGAGTCTACAAGCTATGGTGCGAATCATACAAAATTGATCACATCTGATGTACTGGTGGCCTATCTCACTGCTTGCGAGCCAAACAAGTCAGGGAAGTACAAATACCCTCCAAATGACCCCTTTTTGGAAAGTAGACATTCCAAGGTATTTAGTAAGAGGCATAGTGAGCTTTTTGATGCTGTCATTTTTTCCCACAATTCTTTGCAAAATTAAGATTTTTTTTTTTCCCCACAAATTGTCATTGTAATAGGTTATTTCTCTCACATGGCATGTGTATACCACAAATGACACCCCCCCCCCAAAAAAAATTCTGCTACTCCTCCTGAGTATTACAATACCACATGTGTGGGACTTTTTCACAGCCTGGCCACATAGAGAGGTCCAACATGCAGGGAGCGCCATCACGTGTTCTAGGAGCATAAATTACACATCTAACTTGTTGACTACCTATTACACTTTTGAAGGCCCTGGAGCACCAGGACAATGACACGTGACACTGATGACAGATGGCACTGATACGTGGCACTGATGACAGATGGCACTGATACGTGGCACTGATGACAGATGGCACTTATACGTGGCACTGATGACAGATGGCACTTATACGTGGCACTGATGACACGTGGCACTAATACGTGGCACTGATGACAGATGGCACTAATACGTGGCACTAATACATGGCACCGATGACAGATGGCACTAATACGTGGCACCGATGAGTCGTGACACTGATGACAGATGGCACTGATAAGTGGCATTGATGACACGTGACACTGACAACAGATGGCACGTTACACTGACAGGTGACACTGATGACAAATGCACTGATACATGGCACTGATGACAGGTGGCACTATGTGGCACTGATGACACGTGGCACTGATGACAGATGGCACTTATACGTGGAACTGATGACAGATGGCACTGGGGACAAATGGCACTGACAACAGGTGGCACTGGGGACAGATAGCACTAACAGGTGGCACTGGGGGCAGGTGGAACTGGTCAAGGATGGCACTGGGGGCAGGTGGAACTGGTCAAGGATGGCACTGGGGCGGATGGCCCTGTGGGAGGATGGCACTGGGATGGATGGCACTTTTTTTTTACTTTTTTACTTACGGCTGCTGCAGCCGTTGATCTCTCCCTTCTCACACGCTCTGTGTGAGGAGGGAGAGCGGCGCTGAGAGATGATCTCATATGTTAACATATGAGATCATCTCTCATTGGACACGCCGATCACGCAGTAAACGGCCGCTGTGATTGGCCGTTTACAGCGATCTGTGACTGGCTGTGTCCAAGGGACACGGCCAGCACAGAACTTCCCCGATGCGCACCCGCGGCGGCGCGCAAAGGGGAAGTAAATAGGAGGGCGTCCGGGGACACCCTCCCAGCAGTTAGCATCCGTGCTGTAGCCGTCTTTCGGATATAGCGCAGGCGGGAAGTGGTTAAAGGATATGTTCACCTTTCATAATATGTTACACCTATATTTGGGATGTACCATGTTATAAATATACATCGCCCCCCCCCCCTCCTCCCCCACTGTGATCGCAACCAGGGAATCTTCTCCACCCGCTAGCTGTCAAATGTTTTTTTTTTTTAATGTGTCTGTGCATGGCTCCACCCACCCAGACTCGTCAGTAAAGTACCGGGTATTGATGTGGTTAATCGCCACGGTTATAATTGTGGTAGTTCATTGATTCTTCCGGGAAGAATGAATCAGCTTCTCTCATACGAGGTACAAGCAAGCCGATACACTGACAGGTTTGCAGGAAACCTGCATGGCATCAGCGATCTTCTGATCATTATTACAATGCTTTCCAGGATCCTGCAACAAAAAATAATAAATGCACATTTTTTTACCTGCAGAAAAAATTTGTATTTATAATTTTTTGTGAAAAGGTGAACTTATCCTTAAACCACATCCTGCCCGGCATATAGCAAAATGATAGCCAGGTGGTGGCTCTCCCGTTCTGACTGGACAACATATGACGTCCTTCAGAACGAGCCACTGCAGCCTATGACGTAGGCTCTTTACCATGTGATCAGCTGTGTCCAATCACCTAACCAGGAAGTGCCAGTGATCGGCATTCCTCTGTTCACACTGACAGGACGTGAGAAGGAGTACCGATAAGTGGCTCTCCTGACAGGGGGGTCTGTACTGATAATCAGTGAAGCCCCATCAGCGATCCATATCAGTGATTCTCATTCTGAAGGGCATCATATGTTGTCCAGTTAGAACGGGAGAGCCACTACCTGGCCATCATTTTACTATAGGCTGGGAAGGATGTGGTTAAAGGATAAGTTCACCTATTCACAAAAAAATAATAAAATGCACATTTTTTTGCATTTATTCTTTTTTGTTGCAGGCCCACCAGTGATGCCAATCAGTGCTGCATATTAGTGCTACCTCATCAGTGATGGAGAAAAAAAAAAAAATATAACCAAAACAAAGAAAACTTTTTTTTCAAGAATTTTCAGTCTTTTTTTCATTTTTTTAGCGAAAATGAAAAATAAAATCGTGGGGATTAACCACAGCAATACCGGGCACTTTCGCCCCCTTCCTTCCCAGACCAATTTTCAGCTTTCAGCGTTCTCGCAAATTCAATGATAATTGCGCGTTCATGCTGCGCTGTACCCAAATTAAATTTTTATCATTTTGTTCACACAAATATAGCTTTCTTTTGGTGGTATTTATTCACAACTCTGTTTTTTTTTTTTTTGTATTTTTTTTCAATATAAGCGCAAAAAGAGTGGAAATTTGGACCAAAAAAATATATATTTTCTTCTTTCTATTTTAAAAGAAATCCAATAAAATCAAATTTTGTCATAAATTTAAGCCAAAATGTATTCTGCTACATGTCTTTGTTAAAAAAAAAATCCCATTAAGTGTATAATAATTGGTATGTGTGATCACGGGCAGATGTTCGCAGATGATCATGGACATTTGTGTGCAGATAATCATTGAGACATGTGATTTTATTGCTACGTATGTGAGGACATGTGTTTTTACTGTGTAGGGACGTGTGTGGGGACACTATGTGTTTGCATTGTGTGGGGACACAAATTTGGGGACATTGTGTGGGCACTAGGGATGAGCAGAACACCCCCCGGTTCGGTTCGCATCAGAACGGACCGCAAATTCGTACAAACTTTAGAACCCCATTGAAGTCTATGGGACTCGAACGTTCGAACTAAAAAGTGCTAATTTTAATGGCTAATATGCAAGATACTGTCCTAAAAAGGGTTTGAGGACCTGGCTCCTGCCCCAGGTGACATGGGTCAATGCCTAAAATGTTTTTAAAATAGCCGTTTTGGCGGGAGCACTGATTTTAATGATGATTAAAGTGAAAAAACAAAAACAAAACTGAAAAATTCCTTTAAATGTCGTGCCTGGGGGTGTCTATAGCATGCCTGTGAAGTGCCACGTGTTTCCCGTGTTTAGAACAGTCCCTGCACAAAATGACATTTTAAGGAAAAAAAGTCATTTAAAACTGCTTGCGTTTTTAATGTAATATCTGGTTCCGGCAATATGGATGAAAATCATTGAGGAAATGGCATGGGTAGCCCCCCTGCCCATTACCACCCCCTTTGGGTCTTGTACGGATATTCAGGGGAACCCCGTACCCATATTAAAGATGTGGGGCCCCCAGGCCCTATATACTCAGAACAGCAGTATACAGGCGGTGCAAACAAGACAGGGACTGTGTAGGTTTGTTGTGTTAAGTGGAATCTGTATGTAATTTTGAACTGGTACATTTTTAAAGTGTAGCTCCAGTCAAAAAATCTATTTTTAAGCATTTTGGAAAACATAGGGAAGGGTTATCACCCCTGTATAATTTGTTTTGCCGTCCGTCTTTTTTCATCTCACTTCCTGTTGTCTCCTTCCGTTTGCAAGTAGGAGACGTTTGTAAGTTGGATGTTTGAAAGTAGGGGCCTGTCCTATATGCTCTGCAGAAATGGCGGAACAAGGTGTTGGTTTTGCCACAACATTGTAAGCCCTCAAAGTGACTCTTGGTGGACGCTGGAGCGCCCTGCTGTGAACGATTATATCAAGAATTGTAATTACATGCAATTGTTGAACAGTGGTAGAAAAATTGGGCCTTTGGTGGTTGTGGTGCTGGTGCCACAACACTACAAGTCCCCACAGTTACTCTCGGTGGGCACAGGAACGGGCCCTGCTGTGAAATATCATATCAAGAATTGGAATTACATGCCCCTGTTATACAGGGGCTGAAAAATTGGGCCTTAGGCACTGTTGCTGGTGCCACAACACTGCAACCTCTCCCATATACTCTAGTTGTAGTGCAGGAATGAGCCCTGCTGCAAAGCATTGCATCAAAAATTGTAAATAAACGCCCCTGTTAAACAGGGGCTGAAAAATTGGGCTGGTGGCATCACCCAGAACCAAAAAATGTTCTTCCAACATATCAGTGGAGGAGGAAGAGGACAATCAACATAACAGGACAGTCACTCAGCATCATCATAGGCAGTCTTGAAGGGATGTGATATTTAAAAAAAAAAAAAAAATATTCGGTTACATCAGCTTCAGGTGCTTGGTAGCTGTGGGTGATCCAAGACTGATTCATCTTTATGAAGGTCAGTCGATCAACCGAGTCAGTGGACAGGCGCACCCTGTGATCGGTAACAAAACCACCAGCAGCACTGAAGGAGCGTTCCGAAAGAACGCTGTATGCAGGACAGGCCAGTAGCTCATTGCATACTGTGCAAGCTCTGGCCAGTGATCCATCCTCAAGACCCAGTAAGCCAGAGGATTTTCGGTGGGAAAGGTGTCCAAGTCTGACCTTGCCCCTAGGTATTCCAGCACCATGTAAATCAGACGCTGGCCATGGTTGCTGGAACCGATCATACCTTGGGGCTGCGGACTAAAAAATTGTCTGAATGCATCAGTCAGACGGCCACCTTCTCCACCGCTCCTTCTGACCGATGCCTCAGCAACACGTTGTCCAGGACCAGGAGTTTGTAACCTCCCAGTCTCTGGGAATGCGTTGCACAGACCTTTCTGCAAGGCCTCCCGGAGATGTCTCATCCTCTGCGACGGCAAGATAAGGTCGGCAACCTTACCCTTGTAGGGTGGATCAAGGAGAGTGGCCAGCCAGTAATGGTCCCTCTCCTTGATCCGAAGAATACGAGGATCCTTCTGCAGGCTTTGCAGGATCAGGGAGGCCATGCAGCGTAGGTTAGCTGAGACATTCAGTCCGGAATCCCCTGGGTCACTAAGGACAACATGATCCGCAGCTATGCCCCACTGGCGTGGTGAGAAAAAACCCAGCTCCCCTGACCCTGTCCTGGTGCCGTAGTAGCACAGGTACTCATCTGATGGCCCTCTGTTGCGTGTGCAGCTGCTACATCATGGCCAACGTTGAGTTCCACCTGGTGGGCATGTCAATATGCACCTTACCGCTGACCGCCCTGTCCAGCGAGGCAAGGACATTGCCTTCCACATGCCGGTAGAGAGCCAGAATCGCCTTCCGTGAGAAAAAGTGGCGCTTGGGGACCTGCCACTGAGGAACCGCACATTGTACAAACTCACGGAAGGGGGCCGAGTCTACCAACCGAAAAGGCAGCAGTTGAAGTGCTAGCAATTTAGCCAAGCTAACATTCAACTGCTGGGCATGTGGATGGCTGGGAGTGAACTTCTTTCGACAGTCCAGCAGCAGGGGCAGGGAAATTTGCCTGCTATAATTGGACGTTGGTGTACTGCTAGCAGAGTGCCTGCAAGCACTTGGCTGTGACACACCTAATTCTACACCTTCATTCCTCTCAGAGCAGGTTTCAGAGAGGAATGAAGGTCTAGTGGGGTTGAAGATCCCAGCTGATGAGGAGCAAGGAGAGGTCCGCTTTGTTTTTTGGTGTGGGTCTTTGAGGTACGCTTGCCAACGAGCTGCATGGCAGGTCAACATATGTCTGGTCAAGCATGTGGTGCCCAAGAGGCTGATGTTTTGGCCACGCGAGATACGCTTGAGACATATGTTGCAAATAGCAGCGGTGCGATCTGATGCACTCGTCTCAAAAAAGGCCCACACCAAAGAACTTTTAGAATAATGCGCAGCTCCCTGAACAGGCGGAGGTCTGCAGTGTGGGTGTGCTGCCCCTAAGCTGGCCCCCGGAGGGCATCCTGCCTCGTTGGACATGTGCCGCCTTCTCCTCCCTCCTACCAGGCACCCACATGGAGTCAGTGCCCTCATAACCCCCTCCCTCTTCATTGCTGGAGAAAACCTGGCAGTATGCTGCAGCTTGTGGAACATGACTGCCAGATTGCTGTCCTTCTTGAGCATCCCCTCTCTACTGCCTTCCTCTAGCTGAGTGTCATCATCAGAGCCTACAAAACACTGGGCATCCTCCTGGAGCATGTACCCAACACTGTGCTCAAAGAGTTCAGGGGACTCCTCAGGAGGACGTGGTGGGTCTAGGGAAGGAGTCACTGATGATGACATTGAGACGAGGGAAGACAATGCGTTGGCAGCTGCTTTGCTAGTACACTGAGCCTGGGTGACAGAGGATGAGGAGGGTGAAGAGGGCTGGGTCATCCACTCTACCAAGTCTTCGACATGATGCGGCTCAACAAGTCCAGCTGCCGAAAAGAAGGACAAGCATGTCCCATGGCCACATGCTGATGATGACGAAGCACCGCGTCCACGACCAGCACTGGTGTCTCTAGACACAGAGCCTGCTTGCCCTCTTTTATCGGCTCGCGCCTGTCTGCCTCTCCTTGTTGGCCTACCAGACATGGTAATGGCCTGAAGGGAGATGGGAAAACCAGCAATTGGGTAGTGTATATTGTGCTAGAGGCACACAACACCCACTAACTCCTGCAGATGGCTCAATTAGAGAAGAGGTATATAGGTGGATATAATGGTGTATACTGTGGTCATGGCACGCAGACAACACGCACAATCTCCTACAACTGACTGCAAGCTCTATTACAGAAGAGCATATTGCTAGCTATATAGGTGGATATAATGGTGTATACTGCGGTCAGGGCACGCAGACAACACCCACAAACTCCTGCAGATTGCTAACAGCTCAATTACACAAGAGCAAGAATGCAAAATTGGCCGATAACGAACGGTGTATACTGTGTTGAAGGCACACAGAGAACACCCACTAACTCCTACAGACGCCAACACACTACACAAGGCTGTCGCGCTGGCGGCCTTATATGGTGTGGGTCGTGAACTACACAGCCTGAGCTATGATTGGCCACTGGCATCCTGCCTGTGGCCAATCATGGCTCTCCTTGCTGCTGGCGCTGTGATTGGCCAAGCATGCGGGGTCATAGTGCATGCTTGCCCAATCATGAGCCAGCAAAGCACTGCGATGGCGCAGTGCATTGTGGGCAGTGAGTGCCACACGAATTTGGCGCGAATGGCCCATAACGTTCGGTATTCGCCGAACATGCAAACAACCGATGTTCGAGTCGAATGTCTGGAACTGGAGAAAGTGCAGAGAAGGGCAACCAAACTGATAAGAGGCATGGAGGAACTCAGCTATGAGGAGAGATTAGAGGAACTAAATTTATACACTCTTGAGAAGAGGAGATTAAGGGGGGATATGATCAACATGTTCAAATACATTAGGGGTCCATATAGTGAACTTGGTGTTGAGTTGTTCTCTGTACGGTCAACCCAGAGGACACGGGGGCACTCTTTACGTCTAGAGGAAAAGAGATTTCATCTTCAAGTACGGAAAGGTTTCTTCACAGTTAGAGCTGTGAAAATGTGGAATAGACTCCCGCCAGAGGTGGTTCTGGCCAGTTCAGTAGATTGCTTTAAGAAAGGCCTGGATACTTTCCTGATGGTACATAATATAACTAGGTAACTAACATAGGTAAAGTTGATCCAGGGAAAATCCAATCGCCTCTTGGGGGATCAGGAAGGAATTTTTTTCCCCTGCTGTAGCAAATTGGAGTATGCTCTGCTGGGTTTTTTTTTCGCCTTCCTCTGGATCAATTGTGGGCATAAAATTGGGTATCTGGATTGTACGATTATTTTTTATTTTATTTATTTGTTTTTAAGGTTGAACTGGATGGACTTGTGTCTTTTTTCAACCTGACTAACTATGTAACTATGTAACTATGAATGTATGTTCGACTCGAACATGAAGGTCATCCCTATCGATCACATCACACAAGGTTCTCATGGCACCGGCTGATGTTTTTGTTCCCGGCTCCTTCTACTCAGCTATAGATGAGCAGAGTTCTGTATTAGAGGGAAATGTTCCCTGATCTTCACTCATCTAATGTGAAGACAATTGTAGTGGGAGATGTGAGAAGATTGTTTTCTGATGAGAATGTGTGTAGAAAAGCAGGTAGAAGGAAGAATGGGACACACACTCAGGAGGATGGATGTGTTTGCAGCCTTTGTGTGCAGCCTCCTGAGCAGATCATGAGAGCGGTAAGTGACAGATCGGTAAGTGACAGTCCAGTGAGCAGATCGGGTCCCCGATTAAGATTGGACATCCTTTTATTTCTTATTATAATAATTTTTCTGTCTGCCAGAGAAACACAACAAGCGAGAGAAGATTCCCCAACACTGGAGTGACAGTCAGTGGGCGTGTTTCTAACGTGTAACCAATAGCAGTGCAGAAAGCAAGTTCTATATCAACCAATAGAAGTGCAGAACGTCTCTATATAAGCCAGAGCACCACACATAAACTGTGTTGTAGTGATGGGAAGTCCGGATTTTTAAAGAGGAGGGCCGGTTAAAAAAAAAAAAAGTCAGCAGCTGAAAACACTGCAGCTGCTGACTTAATAAACACACTTACCTGTCCAGGGCGCCCGCGATGTCGGCCGCCCGAGGCCGACCCGTCCCTCGGCTCTCGGGTCCCGGCGCCGCCATTCCCTCTAAGGGAAACAGGCAGCGGAGCCTTATGGCTTCACTGCCCGTTTCCTACTGCGCATGCGCGAGTCCCGCAGCGCTTTCTGAATGGGACGCGCTGTGTTCTGGAACACACAGTTCCCAGAACACAGCACGACCCATTACCCAAAAGACGCCGCGACGAAGAGAGAAGACAGAAGATCTCCACGGAGGAGGAAGATTAGGATAAAGTGCCTAGCAACAGGCATTTCTGGTAAGTAAAAAAAAAAAAAATCATTTTTTTTTTTTTTTTGATTTTTTTGTAATTTTTTACATTTTTTGGTTTTCAGGGTGGCCCTCCACTTTAAAGTGAATCGGTTCATTTCGAACTGCTCACTGAAATGAACCGATTCAATGAATCGATTCTTCGGTTCTTCGGTTCACTTGCTGAGTCTACTGACAAGCAAGTGAACTGAAGCTCTGATTCAACCTTCCTAAATGATTAGAATCAGAAGACTGATTCACACAGAAGGTTGGCAGGTCCTGGGGATGTTTACTTTGATTTTGTTCATCGGCGCAGAGCACAATTGTTGTCAATTGACAATTGTTCTATTGTCAGATTAGCGCAGTGTCATGAATTTTGGTGATGCACAAACAGCTGTGTTAGGGTGGGTTCACACTTGTGCGATGCGGGAACCCTGCAATTCCACTACGGATTCCTGCATCGCACCCGACTCGCACGACAGTTCACAACGACATATGCGAACTGCTGGGGAGTGTCATACAATGTTAATGACATCCCCATTTCAGCTCGCATGTTGCACTGCAAAGTGTCAGTTTGGACATGAATCGGATCACATGGGTGCTATGCGATCCGATTCTGGTGCGGACCAAAAAAAGGGTCCTGTTGCGAGTTTAGTCCGAATGCGATACGATTTCAGCCATACTATCTGTATGGATGAAATCGCATTGCACGGACATTGCATGCGATTTTGCACTATGCAGCAGTGTGAACTGGCCCTGAGCCTAGGTTTCTGCAAATTTGATGGATAGCAATGTTACCTGTGAAGTTGCCCCAGAATGCAGTTCACATGCACACAAACCCCCCTTTTCATGTAGGCTCTGTTTCCACGTGTGCAACTTGTCCTGCGACTTGGGACTGCATAGTTGCATGACAAGAAGTACCCGATTTCCAATGAGTACCATTCATATCTGTGCGACTTCAAGTCACAGCGACTTCAAAGTAGTCCCTGCACTACTTTGGTCCCATTTTAATGTGACTTGAGGTCCATAAACCTCCAGAATACACAGGCATGGCTTCAAGTCGTGGCAGAATCGTGCAACTTTCAGGCTTTTCAGGCTAACGCAGCCTGAAAGTTGCACAATTCTGCTGCAATTTTGATGCAACTTTAAAGCAATGCCTGTGTATTCCGGAGGTCTATGGATCTCAAATTGCATCAAAGTGGGACCAAAGTAGTGCAGGGACTACTTTTAAGTCGCACAGATACGAATAATACTCATTGGAAATCATAGAGTACAAAGTCGCAGGCCAAGTTGCACAAGTGGAAATGGAGCCTAAATGAAAAGCGGGTTTTTGTGCATGTGAACTGCATTCTGATGGGCCAACTTCACAGGTAACATTGCTAGCCATCATATTTTCCCATAGTCTTTACAGCGCATGCGCAGGAATGATGATCAGATTTTACTACCACTACCATGGGCGAAGTACCCCTGGTAGTAAAATTCAATCGTTATGGCTATTTTCACACTTGTGCGACTTGAAAGTCAAGTGCTTTTGCCATGATTTTTGCCACGACTTGAAGCAATGTCTGTGTAATCTGGAGGTCTCTGCCACAAGTCGCATCAAAGTCGGACAAAAGTAGTACAAAAACTACTTTGAAGTCACACAGATATGAACTGAACTCATTGGAAATCACGGGTTATGACTTGTCATGTGACTTTGCAGTCTCAAGTCGCAGGACAAGTCGCACGAGTGTGAAAGGGACTTAGGCTGTCCGTACCACCTGATCACTGCTGCTACCTCATTGGTTTAGTGTATTGTTTTACTGGTGGTGACTTGTGGTTCTTTCAGTGTACTGGGTTCTAAAAACTGATCTGATTCTTTAACTCGGTAACTTGTACGATTCTTTAACTCGGTAACTTGTACGATTCTTTAACTCGGTAACTTGTACGATTCTTTAACTCGGTGTACTGTGTACTCCTTGCTCTTGTTTTAAGTTTGTATCCAGTTCCTGAGTGTCACTGTGCTTGGAGTCAGCTGATTGGTTGCAGGGAGGGGCGGATTACCACTGCCAGCTCTGCTATGTACTGAGTGCAGAGTGAACTGTTTCAAACGAATCAGTTCACTGAAAAGAATCGATTCATCCAGTTCACTAAAAAGAACCGATTCATAAGAACGATTCGTTCATGAACTGGACATCACTACTGTGTTGATCTATTTTCAAAACCTCATCATTGAGAATCATGACTGAGACTGAGACTGCCCCAGCCGCCGCTCCTCCAGCGGAGCCCGCCACCAAGAAGAAGGCGACTAAGAAGGCGGCAGCCGGAGGAGCCAAGAAAGGCAGCAAGAAGCCGCCCGGTCCCAGCGTGTCCGACCTCATCGTCACAGCCGTGGCCGCTTCCAAGGAGCGCAGCGGGGTCTCCCTGGCCGCCCTCAAGTAGCTCCTGGCCACCGGAGGATACGATGTGGACAAGAACAACAGCCGCCTGAAGATCGCCATCAGGGCGCTGGTGACTAAGGGGAGCCTCGTCCAGGTCAAAGGACATGGAGCCTCCGGATCCTTCAAGATCAACAAGAAGCAGCAAGAGGGCGACAAGGCCAAGAAAGTCACCATCAAGAAGAAGCCATCGGCTGCGGCCAAGCCCAAGAAACCTGCAGCCGCCAAGAAGCCAGCCAAGTCTCCCAAGAAGAAAGTCCCCAGCAAAGCCGCCAAGAGCCCCAAGAAGGCCACCAAGAAACCGGCAAAGGCTGCAGCTGCTCCCGCCAAGAAGGCGACAAAGAGCCCCAAGAAGCCCAAAGCTGCAGCCAAGCCGAAAAAAGCCGCCAAGAGTCCGGCTAAGAAGGCGGCTAAAGCCAAGACAGCAGCCAAGCCCAAGAAGGCCGCTCCGAAGAAGAAATAAGAATACCTCCCTCATCTCCACCCCCTCAAAGGCTCTTCTCAGAGCCATCCACCTCCTCCTAACAGAGCTATACCTACCTACACCCACCTCCTCCTAACCGAGCCACAGCTACCTACCAACACCCACCTCCTCCTAACAGAGCCACACCTACCTACCAACACCCACCTCCTTCTAACAGAGCCACACCTACCTACCTACACCCACCTCCTCCTAACAGAGCTACACCTACCTACCTACAGCCACCTCCTCCTAACAGAGCCACACCTGACTACCTACAGCCACCTCCTCCTAACAGAGCCACACCTGCCTACCTACAGCCACCAGGGGCCGCATAGCTTTTACACACGTGAGATGTTCCCATCACACATTGTACATTTGTCCCTTGCAGGGAATCCCCGATTACATTTTATGATAAATCCCACAAATGATCACTAGAGATCCTGTAGATCGGAAATCCCTCCTGCTATAAAGGATCGTTTCAGGGGCCCCATCCCACCCACATCTGTCATGTGAAGATAGGAGACCTGGAGGTTTTCCCGCACACTGGCTGTGGGGTCTCCCCGGGGGAGAGACATTCACACTACAATATGTCATCTGATCGGTAGAAGGGAAATCATTGTACTGATCGGTAATGTTAGAATGATCAGCAACAAGAACATTGTGTTATGCGGAGAATGGACTCTCCACTGTCATAGAATTCCATATTTTTTACCCAAATTATGAAGAGGATTAGCAGCCCCGATGTCACATTCAGGTTAGAAATTTTATCTCCCGGCTCCACTTTTAGAAAGTTCCCCGTATGATGATAATAGTCTTATTGGCTGATCGGAATATATGTAATTTGTCGCAACAGATAGTGGAGGGTGTTTCGCACACACTATCTGCTGATTGGCTGACATAAAATAATTTGACGCTTGCAATGAGAAATGTACAAATCTCTGCAGGGTGCCAATAATTGTCTTCTGTAGATAATGAATGAGAATAAAGAAGAGAGTGTAAGATGTGCTGATGGGAAGGTGTAACAATGTGATCGGTGTGTGTGTGGGGGGAAGAGATTGGAGAAAGTTGTAGAATAGCAGAGGAGAGGTTCCTGATAGATCGGGGAGAGGAAATGTCTTCTTCCTACAGAAGAATGAATAGTGAGTGAGATTTCTTACTAGTCATTTGTATGATTTATACACCGGAGCGGAGAAAGAGGTGATCCCGGGATCTGTGTACAGGAGGGAGGAGGTGACTTCTTATTTATCTTGAACACATTTCCTTTCCCCGATCTGGTAATGAGATAAGTATAGAGAATCTTTCTAGGAACTTGTCTTCCTCTCCTATATATTATTACATTGTATTATGGTGGGAAAAGATCGGCAGGAGAAAAGCTCTTCTTCCTAGAGAAGTGAGAATTGTTACTTTGTAATCGTCTTAGAAATGTTAGAGATCAGCGTGCAGAGAAGAGTGAGAAGAATGAAGAGATGTGGTGGGAAGGATTTGTATGATGTAGTGGCGATGAGATAGTATGGAGCTCTCTGAGGAGGATGTGGTGGCTCTGAGAAGAGCCTTTGTTGTGTGGGGTGGGGTGGCGATGAGGAGGTCGGTGGGGGGTGTATTAGGCCCTCTCTCCGCAGATGCGGCGTGCCAGCTGGATGTCTTTGGACATGATGGTGACCCTCTTGGCATGGATGGCGCAGAGGTTGGTGTCCTCGAAGAGTCCTACGAGATAAGCCTCAGAGGCTTCCTGCAGAGCCATGACGGCGGAGCTCTGGAAGCGCAGGTCGGTCTTGAAGTCCTGGGCGATCTCTCGGACGAGGCGCTGGAAGGGCAGCTTGCGGATGAGCAGCTCGGTGGATTTCTGGTAGCGGCGGATCTCTCGGAGAGCCACAGTGCCGGGCCTGTAGTGGTGAGGCTTCTTCACTCCGCCGGTGGCCGGGGCGCTCTTGCGGGCGGCTTTGGTGGCCAGCTGCTTGCGGGGAGCTTTCCCTCCGGTGGACTTACGAGCGGTCTGCTTGGTCCTTGCCATGGCCGATCAATGCTTCCAATTTCCACAAGGAATACATTACAAGTGTGAGAACACAGGCTGTGCGGCGTCTATATACATCACTGCCTTCTGATTGGACAACTAAAACACACCCCTTTTCATGATTGGTTTACTTTTTTTTTTAAAAGCGGCATTTTTAAAATGTCCGCCATGATCTGTCTGTTATCTGTGTTAGTAGAGTTACCTTCTTTGTGTGGGGTGGGGGAGGGGAGTTCCTCCACATCATACAATGTGTAAGAATTAGGAGCTCTGACATTGGACTGCTTGTCTCCATAATAAATGAGATGACAGAAAATTCTCACTGATCGGATTATTCCGTTCTTAGTGAATAACAAGTAGAAAGGTGACTTGTACAGCTTGTTCCGTCCAGCACAATTCTGTACTAACATGAAGGGACAGATCGCTGAGCAGACAATGAATCGTGTCCCCCCAGCACATCTTGGATCGGTTGGTGTTCCCATTGGTTTCCATCAGATCCATGTGGATACAATTCAACTAATCGGCTCCAATGTATCCTCTATGGAAGAGCAACACTGACATCTGCTGGTGACAAGAGAAATGGCTTCTGTGCTGGGATCTAGAAAGCGCTACAATAAGATTTCATTGTTTTCTTTCCGAATCCCACTTATAGGAAAAATAGATGATTACAACGTGATCTTTGGGAACAGAATTAGAACTCATACCGGGAAATTGGAGGGAATGGACACGGGCGACATCTAGATTGCATAATTAATCTGATGAATTTGCATTAAGGTTTTGTCAGAAAATTCACTAAAAACATTATTTGAACCATATTGCTCACCATATCTTCATCATGTTTACTTTACAATGAAATCGCAGCTCTGATATGGTGTATGTGTTCTACAAGAACCTTTTTGTCCTGTTGGGATGATGGGGGGTGTCGGGGAATTACTTGGCGCTGGTGTGTTCGACTTTAATACGAATTATTCTAACATTAATATAATACAGAATATATATATATATATATATATATATATATAATGCCAACTGTTTACACAACTCTTTACAATAAAAATGGTGATAGTTCAATCACAATAGATTTCAATACACAAGTAATAGGAGGGACCCTGCTCATGGAGTTTACAATCTAAAGAAATGTTTTTATAATGAAAGATTAGAAATCCTTATCAGTGTAAGCTTTAGAAACATTGAGATTGCATTATGTTTGCCCATATCTCAGCAAATTAGATGACAGAGGGAGGGAGTTAAGAGGGTTAAATGTTCCCTGTAACCGTCACTTTCCAATCTGAGTATTGTAATCTGAGGCACCTGATATTTACCAAATACTCCTTTTTTTTTTTATTAGAGAAAAGACACACACACACACACACACACACACACACACACACACACACACACACACACACACACACACACACACACACACACACACACACACACACACACACACACACACATACTTATATACATAGAGAGATACACAACAGGAAAGTCAATGTGTGCCCAGCTGATGATCTAAATCCCCCACCCATCTAAGGTGAGATGATCATGTATAATAGTTGGACTCCCATGAAGAAAATAAATGCTATATGACACATTTGAATCAAACACAATGTGATGTATAAGTAATATTTCTAAGCAGATGATCCCTAAACGATGTCGTAAAAGTAAGCATCCCCTTTTATGTGTCTCTGCAGACATTAGCATGCCTTGTACAGTCTTACATAGTCCATAAAACAAAAAAGTAAACGTGTAGGTGAAAATGATGTATACAAAACGGAAAATTGTATACTCACCTTTCCGTAATTTTCCTTTCCTGTTGCATCTCATGGCAGCATACACCTATGGGTTGTGGCTCCGCCCCCGCAACCTGATAAGACCGTTTAACTATTAAATCTTGAGAGGGCCCCTGCTTCAGCATTCTCAATATATAGATACCTCACCTTAGACGGGTGGGCATCTGTATGCTGCCATGAGATGCAACAGGAAAGGAAAATTACAGAAAGGTGAGTATACAATTTTCCGTTTTCCTGTCGCATCATGGCAGCATACACCTATGGGGAATAACTCGCAAAACTGGGTGGGTCTAAGCAGAAAAAGTTTATTTACAAGGAATGGAGGAATTGGACTGAATAATCGCTCTACCAAAATCCACCGTGGACAACCTAGCGGAGTCCACTTTGTAGTGGGATATAAAAGTACTTTTTGAAGACCATGTGGCTGCCTTGCAGATGGTTTCTGAGGACACTTTGCAGAAGGCTGCCCAGGAGGTTGCCATTGCCCTTGTAGAGTGTGCCTTTAAGCCCTCAGGTATCTGAGCTTGATTAGAAGAGTAGGATTTCTTTATGATTTTCACAAGCCATGCTGCGATGGTGCGGGAAGTAGCTGCCTGTCCTCTTCTGGAGCCATGAGGGATGACTAGGAGGTTTTCCACTTTCCTGAAGTCACTGGTCTTCGAGAGGTAGGCCAGTAAGTTAGATTTTACATCCAGTGGATGAGGGCCGCCCTGCTCTGTAGAAAGAGTGGGAAGGCATATTTCCTGATTAAAATGAAAGGAGGAAGCCACTTTGGGGACGAAGCGGTCTGAAGGTTTCAGAACTACCTTGTCTGGGTAGATGGTAAGGTATGGTTCCTTTGCCATTAGTGCATGCATTTCCGACACCCTCTTGGCTGATGTAATCGCTATCAGAAAGGTGATTTTGAGGGTTAGATTCCAAAGGGAAGCTTTTTCAACTGGAAAGAATGGGTCATGGGATAGGAAGTCCAGTACTATCGAAAGATCCCAAGTTGGAAATGAGGGCTTTCTGGGAGGTCTCAATCTTAGACAAGCCTTCTGGAATTGAGAAATAAGAGGTTCTTGAGCCCATTTCACCCCCGTAATGGCAGATAGAGCTGATACGTGTACTTTCAAGGTGCTTGAACCAAGACCTTTGTCAAGACCTAGCTGAAGGAACTCTAGGACCTGAGCAAATGTAGGGGATGAAGGGTCCCAGGCTTGTTGTTGTGCGACCGAGAGGAACTTATCCCAGATTCTCTTGTAAGTGTTATTAGTGGTAAACCTTCTGGCTTGGAGAAGGGTGTTTATCACTTTGTGGGAACATCCGTGAGCTATGAACCTAGCCCTTTCAGTCTCCATGCTGTTAGGTGTAACTTCTCTGGGCATGGATGGAGGAATTGACCTTGAGAGAGTAGATCCGCTGTCACAGGGAGCGGCAATGGTTCTGCTGTACTCAATTGGAGTAGGGTCGTGAACCACGGCCTCCTCTGCCAAAAGGGCAGGACTGCTAAAACTGTGGCACTTGATTTCCTGAGTCTGAGTAGAAGCCTCGATATGATTGGAGTTGGTGGAAACACGTAACCTAGGTGGAAATTCCAGTTGTGTTGTAAACAATCCGTGCCTTCCGCCGAAGGAAAGGGAACTCTCGCCAGGTACCTCTGACACTTTGCGTTGTTTGGAGTTGCTGCCAGATCGATATCCGGAACCCCCCAAGTCTTTGTTATCAGAGAAAAGGCCTGACTGCTTAGGGCCCATTCGTGGTTGCATACGAACTGTCGACTCAAGGTGTCTGCTATCTAATTCTGGACACCTGGTACGTATGTTGCCCTGAGACTGGTTAAATTCAGTTGCGCCCATTGGAAGACTGGTTGGACTTCTTGCAACATGGAGCGACTCCTGGTGCCTCCTTGCCTGTTGATATAGGCCACAGCCACTCGATTGTCCATCTTTAGCAGGACATCTTTTCCCTCCAGAAATGGGCTGAAGGCTAGTAGTGCCTGGAATGCTGCTTTCATCTCCAATAAGTTGGAAACCACATCGTGTGTCCTGAATGGCCAACAACCTTGGGCTGCGTGGTGACGATAGTGTGCTCCCCATCCTTCCATGCTGGCATCCGAGGTGATTACTTCTTGAGAGAGAAGGACTAAGCGTTTACACCTCTTCAGATTGTGTGGTTTTGTCCACCATGATAGCGATTGCTTCACCTCTTCCCGGATCACTATCGGCTGGGTCATTGACACGCCGTTCCATTGTTTGAGGAATGATATTTGAAGAGGCCTGGCATTCCACTGGGCCCATTGTACCATTGGGATAGTCGCCGAGAATGACCCTAAAATACTGAGACATTCCCTGGCGGGGATGGTAGTGGCCACGAGTAACCTCTTTACTTTCTGGATTAGGATGGGAACTTTCTCCTCCGGGAGTTCTACTGTATTGAGTCGGGTATCCAGCTCTGCCCCCAGAAAAATCATTCGCTGTGTGGGATTTAGACTGCTCTTCCCCCAATTTATCAGCCACCAAAATTTTTGCAGGGTGGAAATTAGGATTGCGCGGTGAAGTAGGAGGGAATCTCGGTTGTCGGCCAGGAGAAGGATATCGTCTAGGTAGTGGTGCACCCTCAGGCCTTGCTCCCTTAATAGGGCAATTACTGGCAGTAACACTTTTGTAAATGTTCTTGGAGCAGTGGATATTCCGAACGGGAAACTTTGGAATTGGAAATGTTGATGACCTACAACAAAACTGAGAAATTTCTGAAATGAGGTGTGAATGGGAACGTGCAGGTAGGCGTCTTGTAAATCGATGGAGAGCATCCAATCTCCTATGTTGATGGCCTGGAGGATTGTCTGCAGACTCTCCATTTTGAATGCCTCCACCAGGATTCGGTGATTGAGTTTCTTTAAGTCCATGACAGGACGTAAGTCTCCTGTCTTCTTTTTTACCAGAAATAGAGGAGAATAGAATCCTCTCCCTCTCTGTGGTAGAGGAACTTCCCTTATAGCTTGCTTCTGGATTAGGTCCTGAACATATCCGTTCAGTAGTACTCTCTTTTGGTGAGATGATGGTATCCTTGTTATTCGGAAATGGTCCCTTGGGTGCTTTCGGAACCTCCATCCGTGTCCGAATTGGACAGTCGCCACTGCCCATGGATCCTTTATTGTCCCCGCCCATACCTGCTTGAACAACCTTAGCCTGGCTCCTACTACAGCTGGTTGGGCGGGCGCACCTTCAAAAAGACTTTTGATCCCCTGAAGTAGGGGTCTTGGCTTTCTGGAGCTTGAGGAAGGATGATTGAGGGTTCTTCCAGTTTCTCCTGTACTCCTTGCCAGGTCTATAGGATCTTGCCTCCCTATATTTGTCTGGGAGGTTACGTCTGGGGGCTGACGGTCTTTGCTGTTTAGATCTTCTATCTGAAGGGATCAGACCCGATTTTCCCCCGGTAACTTTACTCAAATAGATTTTTATTGATAAGAATAAAGGGGGGTACAGAAATACAGATTTGCCTAGGAACAATAGCACAATGTTATAACTACGTACATATAGAAGTCGTAAGAATGATACCCAATAACCAAATAACAATCTTTGCAAACTGAATTCTGTGAGACCTATTATTACATTGCATAATGCGTTATGGAAATGAGATCCAGATAATCAGAGTAGCTTTCACAATCCTTAGGTCGAGAGATATAGAACTATAACATTTTAGAACAGGAAAAGAAGGGGAGGGTAAAGAGAGTGGGGGGGGGAGGGAGGGAGAAAGTGAATGGAAGAGAGGCAGTCTGTACCAAATTATTCCTACAATCAGTTGCAGTTATGCTTTTCAACCAGTATCATGGAACCGACAGTTCCAGGCGGACCAATATGCCCTGTATTTCGCACCTGTACCATCACGATACGCTAATATTTTTTCATATGCCGAAATAATAGTGACCTTTGTAATCAATTCCCGCATTGTGGGTATGTCCCTTGATTTCCAGCTTTGTACTATCAGGGATCTCGCTGCTAATATGATGTTCATAGCTATGGCTCTCAGTGGTACGGGATAGACCGACATATCTATGCTCAGCAACGCTTTTTCGGGAGATGGTCTGTTAAGAACTCCTGTAATTGACGCCACCAGTTTGAACACTTCATTCCAAAAGCTCCGCAAGTGTGGGCATGCCCACCACATGTGTATAAGTGTGCCTACCTGGCCACATCCTCTCCAACAAAGATTGGATTGTCCCTCTGAAAATTTAGCCACGATATAGGGGGTAAAGTGCCATCTGGCTGTGAGTTTAATCGCTAGTTCCCAATAGTTCGAACACCTTGAGAATCGGATATTGTCTTTAATTGCTGATAACCATTGTCTATCCGTGAATTGTTTCCCGAGATCTGACTCCCATCTCACCAAGTGTCCAAATTTAACAAAAGAAGATTTGTTATTCAGGAGGTCATACAATATAGTGATGCCTCTAGGTTTGGGGCTGGTCGACTTTAAACACTCCCACGCCTTTGAGGGGATTAAGGAGTTAGTGGAGCCCGATTGATGCCACCAAGACGCAATTTGAGAGTAGGTCAGGAATTCAGTCGGGGGGATGTTATATTTAATGCAGCAGTCGTGGAAGGAAAGAATGCGGTCTCCTACCATGAGTTCCTGGACCGTATTAATCTCTTTGTTGAGCCATACTTTCATGGAGATATTAGGTATCAGCCATTGGAGTGTCTTTAAAGGAATGGGGACCGTCGTTAGTCTGTCTGCATCGTGTGACAGCGCTAGGAGCTTGCTCCACGCTTGTAGAGAGGCTTGTATAGTGGGGTGATCTATCTCAATGTTGGATTTGGTAATACTAGAAGCTATTAAAAGAGAGTTCAATGTTCTAGGGTGTACCCATGCTTGCTCTAATTGACACCAAGGTTTGGGATCTGCCAGAGAGATCCAGCTTCTTATCTGGTCCAGCACGGCTGCGGTTGCATAGTCTTGGAGAACCGGGATACCTATACCTCCCACCTGTTTATTTTTGCCCTGCATAGTAGACGTAAATCTCGCTTTTTTCCCCGCCCAAATGAAATTTAACATTTGTTTTTGAAGGGTCTTGAAAAAAGAGGGGGGAATAACTATCGGTAAGGCTCTGAATAAGTATGTTAATTTGGGGAGTAGCAGCATTTTATAGGCCGCTAAACGACCGTGCCAGGACAAAAAGTGCTTCTGGAGTTTAGTCATTTCACCATGGAAAGTGTCCAGCAATGGAGGAAAGTTCGCGTGAAACAGTTTCGTCGTGGTGGGAGTTATGTGAGTCCCTAGATATTGGACATAGTCAGAAGACCAAGGATATGGGAAGTCTCTTTGTAAGTTTGTCTGTAAACGGGCAGTGATTCCTAAACCTAAGATACATGACTTACTTTCATTAATCTTGTAATATGCTACTGTACCAAATTTAGTCAGTACCTCCTGAGCTGCTGTCAGAGATTGGTAGGGGTTGGACAACGTCAAAATGACGTCATCCGCAAATAGCGAGATTTTGTGTTGCACCCCCTGAGCGGGGACGCCTTGAATACCGGGGTGTCTCCTGATCATCTCCGCCACAGGTTCCATCACCATGGCAAAGACGATCGGGGACAACGGGCAGCCTTGCCTGGTGCCATTTGTTATAGCAAAATTCTTAGAGAACATCCCTTCTGCAAACACAAATGCAGATGGGGAGGAGTAGAGCGCCAAAATGGCCCTCCGTATCCCCCCCATCAGTCCAAACTTCTGTAAAACTTGAGTCATATACCCCCAATGAATGCGGTCGAAGGCCTTCTCTGCATCTAGTGATAGAAGCAGAGAAGGTTCCTTCGACCGCTCAGCTGAGTGAACCAAATCAATCAGTCTCCTAGTGGCATCCTGAGCCTGACGACCCAGAACAAAACCCACTTGGTCGTGATTAATAAGATTGGGTATAAGTTTTGCTAGTCTGTTGGCCACTAGTTTAGCATACACTTTAACATCAACATTCAGTAAAGATATCGGTCTATAGTTCTGTGGCAGGGAGGTATCTTTACCTGCTTTAGGAATGGTAATAATTGAGGCCGTCAGCATCTCTTTTGGAAAAGCGGCGGCGGACATTGCGGCGTCAAAAATCTGCTTAAGATATGGGGATAGCTCAACCTGATATAACTGGTAATATTCTGACGAATACCCATCTGGGCCTGGTGCCTTGTTATGAGGCATACCTTTAAGCACTGATTGGATTTCAGGGATCGTGAAAGGTAGGTTTAGCTCGTCTAGGTCTTCTTGGGAAACTTTGGGAAGGTCGACCTCCTCCAAAAACTTTGTAATTAGATTATCTGGGGGTTGATGCGTGTTCGGGTCATCTTTAAGGTTATAGAGAGACTCATAATAATCACTGAAAGCATCAGCAATGTCTTTTGGGTTATGTACTTTCTGCTGAGTAATAGGATTGAACAGGCTGCCAATCCTTTGGTGGGAAAATTTGTCTTTGAGCTGGTTCGCTAGTAATTTACCTGCTTTATTATTATAGCGGTAGTTATTAGATTTCAAGATGCGAAAATGGTTTACCTGTTGGGAGACCAGAAGCGCACGCAACTCTTGTCGTGCAGAGAACAAAGCATCCCTCGTCCTCTGCGTAGACAACTGTTTATTAGACTCTTCTAGGGTATTTATGTCTTGTAGCAGAGAATTAAGCCGCTCCGCCCGCCGTCTCTTAGTTTGTGCACTTAATTGTATCAGTATACCTCTCATGTAAACCTTGTGGGCGCCCCAAAGGGTGAAGGGGTCCGATACCGAAGGAGCATTGATCTCAAAGAAATCAGTTAATTTGTCCCTTATTAATTTCAAATTTGTGGGTTGAGAAATGATAGATATATCATTCCGCCATCTGTTCGCTCGCGTCTCGGCACCACGACCCCCCACCCTCAGGGACACCGGAGCATGATCCGACCAAGTAATGGTATGTATATCAGATCGTACTACTTTTTGCAGTAAAAACTTGTCTACTAAAAAGAAATCTATACGAGAGTAAGTGTGGTGAACGTTAGAAAAAAAAGTAAAATCCTTTTCAGAAGCATGCTGACAACGCCAAGCATCATGTAAATCAGAAGAGGATAGAAAGTTCCTGAGGTTGGATCTACGGGACTTCTTCCTCTGGGGGCCGGATACATCCAGCTCACCTCCAGGGACTGCATTGAAGTCACCGCAGATAAGGACATAGCCCTGTCTCAAACCAGAAACCTTCTTCCAAATTTTCCGCATAAACTTAAGTTGGTGAACATTGGGAAGGTACACATTGACAATAGTATATTTCTGTTGATCTATTTCACAAATAAGAATTAGAAATCTCCCCGAGGGGTCTAGGTAGGTGTCAATGCATGAGAACGAGATAGAGTCCTTAATAGCAATCGCTACTCCTGCTTTCTTTTTGGGACCCGATGCCAGGAACACATGTGGGAATTTGCGATTGGAAAAGGGAGGATGTCTATCCAGCATAAGGTGTGTCTCTTGGAAGCATATGATGTCGCAGCGTAGATTCGCAGCTTCCCTCCATGCGAATTGGCGTTTCTGGGGGCTATTAAGGCCTTTAACGTTCAGTGAAGCAATAGAGAAGGACATGGTACGTTACTCTGAGCTGTGTTCAGGGATAAATAACTCGTTGTGAAGTAGGCGACCGTGTGGGTCAGGGCACCAATTGGTCGTAGTAGCAACTGTTTCTCCAGACGAAGAAAACAAGATAAACTTGAGACTGCAAGAGTTGGATAGGGGAGGGGAAGATAGATGTAGGGCCCAACTAAGGGAGTCAGATCAAACAAAGAAAAAGAAAAAAGAAAAACACAAGTATAAAAAATATGTTGCGATTCCTGATGGAATCTGTGCTGGTATAAACCGCTAACTCTCGGGGGGCGAGAGTGGTCAGTGATATAACTCAAAGTACCGAAACTGAAGCAAATTACTTAAGGCCATTTTTCCCAGGCGTTCGAGCGATCCAGGTAATAGGCAAGTAAAGTTTAGTCACCCTGTTTCAGCTGACAGACTAGGACGTATGGAGGTGTTGGATCCTGTATTCACCTGGTCCACGGGCGGTGGGCCAAGAATCTGCCATGATTCCAGTATGCGGATGCCCTCTTCAACATTCTTAATCAGGTGTGATTCCCCATCGTAGGTAACAAGTAGTTTGGCTGGGTGTATCCATCTGTAGGGGATACGGTGGTTGTTTAAAGGCTTTGTGATGGTAGCCAATTGTCTGCGTTGCTGCATGGTGTAGGCCGAAAGGTCTGTGAAGAAAGACAATTCTTTAAATTCAGTAAGCAGATTTTCCTTCTGTCTCGTCACCATCACAAAGTTTTCCTTTACGTGATAAAAGTGTATTCGGACGATAGTGTCTCTAGGCAGGTGGGACGGGATGTTCTTGGGCCTTGGCAATCTGTGGATACGGTCCACCACCAGTTCCTCTGCTGGAGTATCTGGGAGCGCCACACGCATTAAGTTAAGAAAGTAACTCCGCAGCTCCTGTGGGGCAATCGACTCAGGAATGCCCCGCACCTTAATATTATTGCGTCTCGACCTGTCCTCGAGGTCCGCGATTTTAGCCTTCATATTTGCTATCTCGTCATCACGGTCATTGTGAGCGTCCACCAGGTCATTAAAAGTGGTAGCAAATTCGCCCATTTTCACTTCTATGTGTGAGACTCTCTTAGCCACCGCAGTCACCTCAGATTTAAATTGTTGTGCCATAGAAATAATATCCGCATGTAGCGTAGATCGAAGGGACACTAACATGTCCTTAAGTGTGGTGTCCATTGTCCCCCGGTAACTTTAGAAATCGCAGAATCTAGCTTTTCTCCAAAGAGATTTGCTCCGTCAAAGGGAATCTTGCACCAGTTTGTCTTCGAGGATGGGTCTGCAGACCAGGGTTTCAGCCAAAGTGCCCTTCTGGCCATTACTGAGCTCAGCATTGCTCTAGATGTAGATTTAATTATATCTACAGAGGCTTCTGCGACAAAGTCGCCTGCGAGAGATCCTGTAGGGCTGAGATTACCTTCTCTTGTTCCCCTCCTTCTGACACCAGTCTCTCGGTATTGGCGGACCAGTTGGAAATGGCTCTACCCACAGCTGCTAGGGCCACAGCTGGTCTGCATGCGCCTCCTGCTGATAGGTAAGATCTTTTCAGATCTAGGTCAATTTTCCTATCTAGTACATCTTTAAATGTAACCGCATCTTCGATTGGAAGTGTCACATGTCTGGCAAGACGCATCAGAGAAGAATCCACCACTGGCGGGGTCACTAATGGAGTGACACTAGGCTCCTTCAGGGGATAAAGTTTTGCTAACCTGTTAGTTAGACTGATCTTCTTATCCGGCTTTTGCCATTCCTCTTTAATCAAATCCTCTAGTTCCTCAATAAATGGGAAGGTCTCAGGATCTTTCTTGAGATTTGGAAAATATTTCCTCAGCTTCTGAGGAGTTTGTTTTTCTTCCACCCAATTGATCGCTTCCTTCACTGATTTAATGAAGGGTTCAACTAGTGCAAAGTCGAAGCCGTTAGAGGCGTCAATGTCATCATTATCTGACAAAGGATCTGACATCCTTGAAGTGGAGGGAACAGCAGATGTGGTGCCTTGCAAAGGTCTGCTAGTTTCCGGTCCTGCGATTTGGAGGGGCAATTCAGTAGCTGGAGTACTAGGATCTAATTCCCTGTCTTTTGTTGCTTCATTGAAGCATGAACGACAGGCCAGCTTATCTGGGAGTGCTATTGCGCCACAAACCCAGCATGAGTTTCCAGAGGGATGGAGACTTTGAGCGCGAGAAGAGTGTCTGCTAGTAGGGGATCTTCTGTGGTAGGAGTGTCCATGTCGGGAGTAGGACCTTGATCGCCTCCTCCTGTGATCTCCGCTCTCTCTGCGCCTTGAGCGGCTTCTGCTATGGTCTCGGTCCCGTCTATGACTTGAGCGGCTTCTTCTTGAGCGCCTTGAGTGCGACGATCTGGATGACCTGATAGGGCTGTGCAATTTAGACAGCGTTAGTGACAGGCTCTCTTTTTCCTCTTCGTACTTACCATGTTGACCCCACTTACCTAATAGGCTGGCGATGGTCTGCTGGGGCAGCGGCCTCCAAGAAGAGTGAATCCTAAAAACGAACGGAAATCAGTGTGCAAAGACAGGTAGGGAGATATGCCAGTTGCAGAAAAATAACTTTAGAAACGAAGAGACTGACCTGAGATCCGAAGGAAACGATATGTAAGAAACGATCGGAATGACGAAGACGATCTTGGTCGTGAAGCAGCAGCCACGGTACACAAAGCAAAAATGCCATTTTTAAACCCCGCGCTAATGCCGTCGTAACGCCGACGTCATCCCGCACATGCGCAGAAATGTCCCACGACGTTCGGCTCCATTTTGGAAAGTGGCGAACCGGCAATACAACGAGGCACTGAACGCCAGCGCATGCGTAGAGGAGATCAATCATCGGCGCCCGAGGAGCAAGGTTCTACAGAGCTTGACAGGAAAGGAACAGAAAATACCTAGAAAGCACAGGTTAGAGGCCGCTGCATAATAAATCTGTTTAAGATTTGTAAAGATAAATAACGATACCCCTGAGACCATCAGAGTGGGGATTCCTCCATTAAGCTCATTTAGAGGCTGTACAGGTAGGACTTCCACCCAGGAGAGGCTTGAACCTGGCTGGGGCGATAGCGGTAAGGGGTGATGTCCGGTCTTCTCAGGTGAGGAAAAAAAGGAGAATGCTGAAGCAGGGGCCCTCTCAAGATTTAATAGTTAAACGGTCCTATCAGGTTGCGGGGGCGGAGCCACAACCCATAGGTGTATGCTGCCATGATGCGACAGGAAAATAAGATTATATACGCATCATCCTTATATAAATAGATATCCGCTTTCAATTTACGAAAAAAAAATAAAGTTCCCATGTGTTCTCTGAGGAGGAGCAACACTGACACCTAGTGGTTATGAAAATGTATGTCTTCTATACGGAGCTATGGAAAGATATGCAATGTGATTGGATGGAAATAAAATGTCAGGAATTTCTGAATAAAGGGAATCTGCAACACCAGTTTGTACTGGGATTATTATTATATATAGTATTTCTTACTATAACACAGCTTCAAATGTCCAAATTCATTAGATTTTACAATCGGTATAATCGGTTGATTTTTCATTTAATGTATTTAGAATTTTTAATTGCGATAAAATGTGATGAGAGCTCATTGATGGAAATGGTGGGCGGCTCTTAGAAGAGCCTTTGTGTCTTGTGTTGGGATGATGATGATGGGGGATTACTTGGCGCTGGTGTACTTGGTGACGGCCTTGGTGCCCTCGGAGACGGCGTGCTTGGCCAGCTCTACGGGCAGGAGGAGGCGGACGGCGGTCTGGATCTCCCGGGAGGTGATGGTGCGGCGCTTGTTGTAATGAGCCAGGCGGGAAGATTCGCCGGCGATGCGCTCGAAGATGTCATTGACGAAGGAGTTCATGATGCCCATGGCCTTGGACGAGATGCCGGTGTCGGGGTGGACCTGCTTGAGCACCTTGTACACGTAGATGGCATAACTCTCCTTCCTGCTCTTCCTCCGCTTCTTGCCGTCCTTCTTCTGGCTCTTGGTCACGGCTTTCTTGGAGCCCTTCTTGGGCGCCGGGGCGGACTTGGCTGGTTCAGGCATGATAAGGGTTAATGTGATCTCCGCTGTGTGGAGGGAATGTGTGCTGGAGCCGCCCTCATGTGCTGCTTTTATAGGCGTCCTATGCAAATGAAGTCTCTTCCCTCCTCACGCTTCTATTGGAGGATTCAGTCATGTGGTGGGGAGGAGTGTTTTGCTTCCCTTGCTCGTTTACTGATTGGTGTAGAAACAAGTCAGAACATAATTGGCTGGCTTGGAAATTAACCAACCACAGTGTATGATGTCAGAGCATTGACTGTATAAACATAAGGAAGCTGCAGAAATGAGCGATCTTTAGCAGAGTAACAGAAGAATCTCACAATGTCTGGCCGTGGAAAACAAGGAGGCAAGGTTCAGGCTAAGGCCAAGACCCGATCATCCCGGGCTGGTCTGCAGTTCCCAGTTGGTCGTGTTCACCGTCTGCTCAGGAAGGGCAACTATGCGGAGCGGGTCGGGGCCGGAGCTCCCGTCTATCTGGCCGCCGTCCTCGAGTATCTCACGGCTGAGATCCTCGAGCTGGCCGGCAACGCCGCCCGCGACAACAAGAAGACCCGCATCATCCCCCGACACCTCCAGCTGGCCGTCCGCAACGACGAGGAGCTCAACAAGCTGCTGGGCGGCGTCACCATCGCCCAGGGAGGAGTCCTGCCCAACATCCAGGCCGTGCTGCTGCCCAAGAAGACCGAGAGCCACAAGGCCGCTGCCAAATCCAAGTAATCCCGACAACTCCTTTCTACTCCCAAATCCATTCATTTCTACAACACAAAGGCTCTTCTCAGAGCCCCCCACATCTCTCTACAAAGAGCCCCCCACACACCCCTCATTGTGTCTACCACATCGCATGCAATCAGCCCTCAATTGTCTGCATAGCTTTACACGGGAAATACATTCTTATTTATTCACACTTCTAGTACAGGAGATCTGTACAGGGAGGACAATTACTACATATAAAGAGCCTGCAATGTATTATTGGAGGACCTGGTTCTCTTATAGGGACTGATCGGCATTGTCCTTCAAACTAGTTCTGCTGAATCTAATACAGATCAGAAAATTGTAGTAAAACAATCATCCTCCGACTGATCGGGAACACAGATCTCAGAATGTTCCTATTATGCCGGGCGGGGTATGGAACGGATTTCACTTCATTTTAAATAGAACCTCACAATCATCTCAGATCGGCTAACCTGACACAGAAATGTAATGAAACAAAATTTAAATTCTTCCGGGGAACATTCCAGACACTTGATAAACGCGCTGACATATTATATTTCCCGGGGTTTACAGAATCCTAGAGAATGTTTTCTATAGAGATCAATGAAAAGTCTACAGAACAAGCATTTTCTGGGCTGAAAACGGAGAAAGATCAGAACACATTTCTTTGGATTCCTCATCAAAAACATCATTGGCTGATGAAGGAAACGCCGACAGTTCTGATTGGCTCATATTTCAAACTGCTACATTCCCCATTTGCCCGCCAGAATTCTTTAGAACGTTACAGACAAATAATCGGTCATTTTATACCGCCAAATCCGACACTGAGACCATCAGATGAGACAATTATCTGAGAAATATCATCAGCGCTTTGTTCCCAAACTGATTCATCGATTAGTCTGGAATAGAAATCGATTCAGAAGATTGTTGAATGATGTAAAATATGTTCTCTGTTACTAGATTTCTAAAAAGTGAAAGGACTGGTAGAAAACATGACACTCCCAGATACATATGTACAATGAATCAATAAAACAAACAGATCGTTATCCACTGTAACGAGAAATCAGCAAAATATTAACAATGTTTCTAAGTAATTATCTTAGAAACATTTATTTACTAATCTTTTATAAATATTAACAATAGTAACTGTTGATTTGTGTTCTCTCCGAAAAAGAATTGGAAGAATAGGTTTGTCATGAGATCTGTATAGGATCATGGGATTGGCCTCTATCAGATGTAGCAGTAACAGATTTCCCCCATATTACATTTAGAGAATATATATATAATGTGAATGGACTGGTAGAAATCATGACACTGCCAGATATATAACAGTATGTACAATACATAATCAGATCTGCATAGGATTATGTAACTGAAAAAAAGATACAAATATGTACTATGAATCAATACAGACAATATTGCGCTTCTGATGAATTACATCGGTTTCCATTCAGCAAAATATTTAAAAGCTTCTAAAATGAATAGAGCCGCCCTTCTCATCTCCGCTCAGCTTTACACCCAGGAAGGAGAGATGTAGGAATAAAATACATTTCTTTGTTTCCTTTTCAAAATAATCTTTATAAATATGAAATATTGGAACTGGTGTTAGGGAGTGTTAAAGATTCATGTTTTCCATGTAATCTCCAGGTACACGTGAGATCTGCTTTACCAAAGAGTCGTAAGAACACAACAAAATGATCTATCCAATGTTGTATCCAATTGGGTAGAGAGTTGATCTTCAAGACTGTACAATCTGTACTCCGGATGAAATATGAAAACTTCTTCCACCCTAACAAATGAACGAATCCGATGATAATTGTACAGAAATCCTCCATCCGTTTCCTGCTGAGATTTGGCGCTACAATAGATCTGGTTCTCTGGATGGAACGTTCTTAGGAGCCATACACGCTATTCGATTGTTTATCAAAACCATATAATAAGAGATTCAACCTCAAGTTTCAATTTGTAAACAATCAGGCAGGCCCTTACACTGCGTGGTTTAGGTAAATCTGAAGAGAAATATCTGCAGAAAATCGAATCGTGTGTATGGGGCTTTAGACTTAGGGGAGAAATGTCCAGCTAAAGCTGATCCGATCCCAGTTCTGGACGTTTCCCAACAAACCCAAACGGCTGTTTGCGTTGAATCTTTAATAGGCCAATTAAAAGCAATCACCCCTTTCATCTCCTAGTGTGATCACACTTAGATCGCCTATATAGGGCGAATGTCACGTGTCCAACCCCCAGAACAAACCCTCCCGCTACAGAAGTGTGTACGACGCGTCATTTAGATTTCATTTACTTCTCCTGATAACGTAAATAGTGGTATGTAGTTCTTTGTACGAGAAGGTGGGTGGCCCTGAGAAGGGCCTTTGTGTAGATGAAGTAGGTAGGTGTCTATGAGGGTTTAGCCTCCGAATCCATAAAGCGTGCGCCCCTGGCGTTTGAGAGCATAGACGACATCCATGGCGGTGACGGTCTTCCTCTTGGCGTGCTCGGTGTAGGTGACGGCATCGCGGATGACATTCTCCAGGAAAACCTTCAGCACTCCGCGGGTCTCCTCATAGATGAGTCCGGAGATGCGCTTGACACCCCCTCTGCGGGCCAAACGTCGGATGGCGGGTTTGGTGATGCCCTGGATGTTGTCCCGGAGCACCTTCCTGTGCCGCTTGGCGCCTCCTTTCCCCAGACCCTTCCCTCCTTTACCGCGACCAGACATGACGACTATTTCCTGCACAAACAGAAACGGAGCTCAGCCGTCTGCCTGCCCTCCTTATATACAGCCTGAGCGGACCTGATGGAAACCTTCCGGTGATAGAGTCATTCCCATTTATTATTAAAAAACAAAAGAGAGGGAATGTCATTCATTTATAAGGCTCCTATATATTCTATTGCACGGAGAATGCGAATCTTTAACACTTCATAACAGAAAAACAATCAGCAGTTCCAATTGTTCATAGTAATTTTATATTTCTAAAACATAATTTTGAAAACGAAACAAAGAAACACATTGCTTCTGACGTCTCTCCTTCCTAAGGATGAGCGGACCTGATGGGAGACAGGAGGAGAATGGGCGGGTCTAGTCATTTATTACCCAGCATAGAATTTCATTTAATTAGAAGCTTTTCAATAGTTTGCTGAATGGAAACTGATGTGATCCATCAGACGCACAACATTATCTTTATTGATTAATTGTACATATTTGTCTGGCATGTCATGATTATTACCTATTTTTATCAATAATATCATATTTATCGATCTTTGGATAGGAAGTGTAAAATATGTGCAATCTGCTATATGTATAAATTATATATCAGACAGTGAGAGAAGGAAAAAAAAAAATATATATATATATATATATATATATATATATATATATATATATATATATATATATATATATATAGATATATTACAGTTCCCCATTTAGTTTTCTGAATTCTGAGGACTTGGAATAAAAGAGCACATATGGAAATGTTTTATATTATTATTCAATAATCTTCGGACTCCATTTTTATTTATTCCGGACTAATGGATGAAAATAAAGCATCAATGATATCTCTTGGATAAATGTCTCATCTGATGATCTCAGTGTCGGATTTGGCGGTATAATAGGGCTGATTATTTGTCTGTAACATTCTAAAGAATTCTGGCGGGCAAGTTTGAATGTAGCAGTTTGAAATATGAGCCAATTAAAGCTGTTGGGCATTTCCTTCATCAGCCATTAATGTCTTTCTGATGAAAATTTCAAAGAAATGTGTTCTGAGATCTTTTTTGGTTTTCAACCCAGAAAATACTTGTTCTATAGACTTTTCATTGATTTCTATAGAAAACATTCTCTAGCAGGGCGGATTCTCTATTGTGAAGTACGAGAAAAAGATTAGAAGAAATGGTAACATTCATATTTCTAATTGATTTATTATTCTTGGTTAGATAAACTGCCCGACAATTCAGAGAAGCGTTGATCGATGTTCCCGAAGGAAGAGATATCAGGTTTTAGTGTCGGATTATTCCATCTGAGATCATTGGAAGGTTCCATGATATTCTGGCGGGACAATTGAATGAATCAGTTTAATAGTTGCATCAATCACAAATCTGGGCAATTTCTTCAGATAATAAAATGCATTTTCCTCCCAAAGAGTGTGAAGGAGGATCTGAGATCTGTGTTCCTTTCAGCTGGGGGATGTTTGTTTGGTATTGAATATTGAATGATCTCTGAGCCCCAGAAGATATTCAGCAGATTTAAAGGACAATTAAAAGCAGTCCCTGTAAGGAGATCACATCGTTCCTTCACATGAAATACGTTCTAATAAATGATACAAATCATAGAAACTCTGAATTACTGTTAGGACGGACGGGTAAGGAGGGGTGGATGGTTTTGGTTGGAGGGTTTAGCGGTGAGTAGACAATCAGCATAGAATGATTGGAATGAAAAGAGATGAGAGAATGATGTACTGTGATCACATTTCCTGTCATTACTCCTCACCTCTATTACAAGCCTGAGTGTGATAAGAAGACAAAGGCTTTGCCTTTACAGGGAACTTTATCTGACAGTATTAATAATATATAACTTAATTGAAGAATAGGAATAGAAACCAGGAATGTCCCGCTCTATATAGAGCATGTTTGTGAGGCAATGCTAAAATAATAATAATATTGATCTTTAGACGCGGAGTAGATCGCTCAGACTGGGGAGGGGGTGAATAAACCTCCCTTCTATTCCCATCCTTATTCTAGATTTATCGCGGAGATCATCTCCACTTTCTGTCTGTATATACATCCCCTATTCACCTCCTTGTACTGCGCACACACACCCCAGTGTTCTATCAGAAATGACCACAAGGTGGCAGAGCTGAATAACACTTATGCCGCACTCACACATTGTTACAATAAAAGATCCTTCACAATATCCCGCCTTATATTGTTACTTTACATGAAGTCACAAAAAGAGAAGATCGTGGAGTTCTAACCCTCAACACAATGGAGGAAACAAGCAAGAACAACAAAACATTGTATCTACTCAATCAGCCCAGACAAATCTTTGTCTATTTGTATCTATTTCAATCAACAGCAGATCAATGTACAGGGGGGGGGGGGGGGGGGGGGGTTGAGCTCATTCTGTGTACTTATAGTTCTAATTAACAATAATAATAATAAACATAATTCACATGTACAAAGTATCAGATACATACAAATCTGATCACAATATCACCCCGGGCAGCACACAGTCCTAAAAAAAAAAATGTTTCCTAAATCATTGGACGTGTTTATCACCATAATGAGTTTACACATGATCTCCAATCCAAATCTGCGAACCATTTTATTCCCAATCATTCCAGTGTCTGAATGTCTTAGTATATATATATATATATATATATATATATATATATATATATATATATATATATATATATATATATATATATATATATATATATATATATATATATATATATATATATATATATATATATATATATTCAATACATTTCTATGTATTACATCCTAAATGACTATATACCAGTGATGGCGAACCTTGGCACCCCAGATGTTTTAAAACTACATTTCCCATGATGCTCCACTACACTGCAGAGTGGATGAGCATCATGGGAAATGTAGTTCCAAAACATCTGGGGTGCCAAGGTTCGCCATCACTGCTATATACCATACAGAAGGGATGAGCCGAACACCCCCGGTTCGGTTCGCACCAGAACTTTCGAACGGAACAAAAATTCGTACGAACTTCAGAACCCCATTGAAGTCTATGGGACTCGAATGTTTGAAATACAAAGTGCTAATTTTAATGGATAATATGTAAGATACAGTCCTAAAAAGGGTTTGGAGACCTGTCTCCTGCCCCTGGGGACATGGGTCAATGCTTAAAATGTTTTTAAAAATGGGCGTTTGGCAGGAGCACTGATTTTAATGATGATTAACCACTTGAGATCTGCGCTATAGCCAAATGACGGCTACAGCGCGGATCTCCTTTTCCGGGACTACGTCGTCCCGTGCACGAGTGGCCTGCGCGCCCCCCCGAGGGGCGTGCGCGGCGCGCTCTGTGATCGGCGAGTCCATGAGACTCACCTGATCACCGATCCGTGCAAGGGGTCGATCCCGACCCCTTATCACGTGATCAGCTGTCAGCCAATGACAGCTGATCATGTGATATAACGGAGCCGGTAATCAGCTATTATTCCTCCTCGCGCTGTCAGCGCGAGGAGAAAAAAAAGCCGATCCAGCCCTGCTAGTGCCCATCTGCCCCCTGCCAGTGCCCACCTGCCCCCTGCCAGTGCCACATATATAAAAAGTAAGTGCCCCTTGTCAGTGCCACCCAGCAGTGCCCATAGTGCCACCCATCAGTGCCCACAGTGCCACCCAGCAGTGCCCACAGTGCCACCCAGCAGTGCCCACAGTCTGTCTCAAAGGTGCTGCACCCCAGTGCCACATATCCGTGCCCATCAGTGTCATCTACCAGTGCCCAGCAGTGCCACCCATCAGTGCCCAGCAGTGCCACCTATCAGAGCCACCTATCAGTGCCACCTATCAGTGCCCATCAGTCCCATCTATCAGTGGTACCTATCAGTGCCCATCCATGCCACCCATCCGTGCCACCCATCTGTGCCACTCATCCATGTCATCTTATCTGTGCCCATCTTTGCCCATCAGTGCCGCCTTATCTGTGCCCATCGGTGCCGCCTTATCTGTGCCTATTAGTGCCACCTTAACTATGCCTATCAGTGCCCACCAGTGCAGCCTATCAGTGCCTACCAATGCAGCCCATCAGTGCCCACCCGTGCAGCCTATCAGTGCCGCCTAATCAGCGCACTTCAATGAAGGAGAAAAATGACCCGTTTGCAAAATTTTATAACAAACTATTAAACATGATTTTTTTTTTTTTTACATCTTTTTTTGTTTGTTTAGCAAAAAATAAAACTCTGAGCTGTAACTAAATATCACCAAAAGAAAGCTCTATTTGTGGGGAAAAAATGATAATAATTTCATTTGGGTACAGTGTTGTATGCCCGCACAATTGTCATTCAAAGTGCATCAGCGCTGAAAGCTGAAAATTGGTCTGGGACTAAGGGGGGTTTAAGTGCCCAGTAAGCAAGTGGTTAAAGTGAAAATAAAAGTGAAATATTCCTTTAAATATCATGCCTGGGGGGTGTCTATAGTATGCCTGTGAAGTGCCACGTGTTTCCCGTGTTTAGAACAGTCCCTGCACAAAATTACATTACGGAAAAAAAGTCATTTCAAACTGCTTGTGTTTTAAATGTAATATATGGTTCCAGCAATATGGATGAAAATCATTGAGAAAAATGGCATGGGTAATTCCTTGATCCAAAGAATACGAGGATCCTTCCGCAGGCTTTGCAGGACCAGGGAGGCCATGCAGCCTAGGTTAGCTGAGGCATTCATTCCGAAGTCCTCTGGGTCACTAAGGACAAGATGATCCGCAGCTACCTCCTCCCAGCCACGTACAAGTCCATGGTTTCTTGGGACTGTAAATCATCCCTACAAGACTGCTGCTGCTGCTGCTGATGCTGAGTGCCAGCCTCCACCTCCATGCTGACACAATCCTCCTCCTCCTCCTCCTCCTCCTCTTCCTGTGTGATGGGTGGGACAGCAGGAACACTGTCTGGATAAAGGGGGCCTTGAGAGGCAAGGAAGTCCTCCTCTTCCTGCCTCTGTTCTGTCTCAAGTGCCCTGTCCATTATTCCACGCAGCGTATGCTCCAACAGGTGAACCTCTTGTTCAGTGTCACTGATGCATGCACTGTCACTGCTCACCATCCTTGTGGCCTCCTCAAATGGTGACAGGACAGTGCATGCATCCCTGATCATGCCCCACTGGCATGGTGAGAAAAAAAAAACAAGCTCCTGGTGCCGTAGTCGCACAGGTACTCATTGACGGCCCTCTGCTGTGTGTGCAGCTGCTGCAGCATGGCCAACGTTGAGTTCCACCTGGTGGGCATGTCACATATAAGGCGGTTCTTGGGCAGGTTCAACTCCTTTTGGAGTTCAGCCAGCCAAGCACAGGCATTAAATGATCGGCGGAAAGATGGATTTAATATAGGAAAAGCTTGGCTTCTTATTCAGAATTTCCCACTGAAATGCATGGGTGACAGGCTGACCAGTTTGGTGTCATATTTTATTATTTCCAGCACTTGGCTCAGGCCAAATTGAACTATCTTATATAGTAGGATGCCAAATGAGTTTAAAACAAATGGAATTTGGGTGAGACAGGATCTATTTCATATAGGAATAGCTTGGTTTCTTATTCAGAATTTCCCTTTGAAATGCATGGCTGTCATGGTGCCATGTTTAGTGACATATTTTATGATTACCAGCACTTGGCTAAGGACAAATTGAACTATACTATATAGTAGGATGTCTAATGAGTATAAAACACGTGGAATTTGATTGAGCCAAGATCTATTTCATTTAGGAATAGCTTGGTTTCTTATTCAGAATTCCCCTCTGAAATGCATGGGTGAAAGGCTGACCAGTTTGGTGCCATACTGTATTATTTGCATAACCTGCCTGGGGCCAAATTGAACTATTCTATATAGTAGGATGCCCAATGAGTGTAAAACAAGTTGAATCTGGGTGAGCCAAGATGTATTTAATATAGGAATAACTTGGCATCTTAATCAGAATTTTCCATTGAAATGAATGGGTGACAGGATGATCAGTTTGGTGCCATGATATTTGATTTTCAGCACTTGGCTCAGGCCAAATTGAACTATCCTATATAGTAGGGTGCCCAATGAGTATAAAACAACTGGAACTTTGCTGAGCCAAGATGGATTTCATATAGGAAAATATTGGCTTCTAATTCAAAATTTCTCCTTTGAAATGCATGGGTAACAGGCTGACAAGTTTGGTGACATATTTTCATTTCCAGCACTTGGCTCATGCCAAATTGAATTATCTTATATATTAGGATTCCCAATGAGTTTACAACAAGTGGAATTTGGGTGAGCCAAGATCTATTTCATATAGGAATAACTTATTTTTTTTTTTCTTATTCAGAATTCCCCATGAAAAGCATGGCTGTCATGGTGCCATGTTTGGTGCCATATTTTCTGATTTCTAGCGCTTGGCTCAGGGCAAATTGAACTATCCTATATAGTAGGATGCCCAATGAGTATAAAAATAAGTGGAATTTGGGTGAGCCAAGATCAATTTCATATAGGAATAGTTTGGTATCTTATTCAGAATTCCCCATGAAATGCATGGCTGTCATGGTGCCATGTTTGGTGCCATATTTTCTGATTTCCAGCACTTGGCTCGGGCCAAATTGAACTATCCTATATAGTAGGATGCCCAGTGAGTATAAAACAACTGGAACTTAGATGAGCCAAGATGAATTTCATATAGGAAAAAGATTGGCTTCTTATTCAAAATTTCCCTTTAAAATGCATGGGTGACAGGGTGACAAGTTTGGTGCCATAATTTCATTTGCAGCACTTGGCTCATGCCAAATTGAATTATCCTATATAGTAGGATTCCCAATGAGTTTACAAGTGGAATTTGGGTGAGCCAAGATCTATTTCATATAGGAATAGCTTGGTTTCTTATTCAGAATTTCTCTTTGAAATGCATGGCTGTCATGGTGCCATGTTTGGTAACATATTTTATGATTTCCAGCACTTGGCTCGGGCCAAATTGAAGTATTCTATATAGTAGGATGTCCAATGAGTATAAAACAAGTGGAATTTGGCTGAGCCAAGATCTATTTAATTTAGGAATAGCTTGGCTTCTTATTCAGAATTCCCCTTTGAAATGCATGGGTGAAAGGCTGACCAGATTGGTGCCATACTTTACAATGTGCATAACCTGGCTGGGGCCAAATTGAACTATGCTATATAGTAGGATGCCCAAAGAGTGTAGAACAAGTGGAATTTGGGTGAGCCAAGATGGATTTTATATAGGAATAGCTTGTCTTCTTAATCAGAATTTCCCATTGAAATGCATGGGTGACAGGATGACCAGTTTGGTGCCATGATTTTTGATTTACAGCACTTGACTCAGGCCAAATTGAACTATTCTATATAGTAGGATGAGCAATGAGTTTAAAACAATTGAAATTCTGGTGAGCCAAGATGGATTTCATATAGGAATAGCTTTCCTTCTTTTTCAAAATTCCTCATTGAAATGCATAGGTGGAAGGCTGACCAGCTTGGTGCCATATTATATTATTTCCAGCACTAGACTCAGGTCAAATTTAACTATCATATATAGTAGGATGCCCATTTAGTATAAAACAACTGGAACTTAGATGAGCCAAGATATATTTCATATAGGAAAAAAGCCAATTGGCTTCTTATTCAAAATTTCCCTTTGAAATGCATGGGTGACAGGGTGACAAGTTTAGTGCCATATTTTCATTTCCAGCAATTGGCTCATGCCAAATTGAATTATTTTATATATTAGGATTCCCAATGAGTTTACAACAAGTGGAATTTGGGTGAGCCAAGATCTATTTCATATAGGAATAACTTTTTTTTTTCTTATTCAGAATTCCCATTGAAATGCATGGCTGTCATGGTGCCAGGTTTGGCAACATATTTTATGATTTCCAGCACTTGACTCAGGCCATATTGAAGTATACTATATAGTATGATGTCCAATGAGTATAAAACAAGTGGAATTTGGCTGAGCCAAGATCTATTTCATTTAGGAATAGCTTGGCTTCTTATTCAGAATTCCCTTTGAAATGCATGGGTGAAATGCTGACCAGATTGGTGCCATACTTTACAATGTGCATAACCTGACTGGGGCCAAATTGAACTATGCTATATAGTAGGAAGCCCATTGAGTATAAAACAAGTGAAATTTGGCTGAGCAAAGACGGATTTCATATAGGAAAAGATTGGCTTTTTATTCAAAATTTCCCATTGAAATGCATGGGTGACAGGATGACAAGTTTGGTGCCATCATTTCATTTCCAGCACTTGGCTCATGCCAAATTGAATTATCTTATATATTAGGATTCCCAATGAGTTTACAACAAGTGGAATTTGGGTGAGCCAAGATCTATTTCATATAGGAATAACTTTTTTTTTTTCTTATTCAGAATTCCCCATGAAATGCATGGCTGTCATGGTGCCATGTTTGGTGTCATATTTTCTGATTTCCAGCACTTGGCTCAGGCAAAATTGAACTATCCTATATAGTAGGATGCCCAGTGAGTATAAAACAAGTGGAATTTGGGTGAGCCAAGATCAATTTCTTATAGGATTAGTTTGGTTTCTTTTTCAAAATTTCCCATTGAAATGCATGGCTGTCATGGTGCCATGTTTGGTAACACATTTTATGATTTCCAGCACTTGGCTCAGGCCAAATTGAAGTATTCTATATAGTAGGATGTCCAATGAGTATAAAACAAGTGGAATTTGGCTGAGCCAAATTCTATTTCATTTAGGAATAGATTAGCTTCTTATTCAGAATTCCCCTTTGAAATGCATGGGTGAAAGGCTGACCAGATTGGTGCCATACTTTACAATGTGCATAACCTGGCTGGGGCCAAATTGAACTATGCTATATAGTAGGATGCCCAAGGAGTGTAGAACAAGTGGAATTTGGGTGAGCCAAGATGGATTTTATATAGGAATAGCTTGTCTTCTTAATCAGAATTTCCCATTGAAATGCATGGGTGACAGGATGACCAGTTTGGTGCCATGATTTTTGATTTACAGTACTTGGCTCAGGCCAAATTGAACTATTCTATATAGTATGATGTGCAATGAGTTTAAAACAAGTGGAATTTGGGTGAGCCAAGATGGATTTCATATAGGAATAGCTTTCCTTCTTCTTCAAAATTCCTCATTGAAATGCATAGGTGGAAGGCTGACCAGCTTGGTGCCATATTATATTATTTCCAGCACTTCACTAAGGTCAAATTGAACTATCATATATAGTAGGATGTCCATTGAGTATAAAACAACTGGAACTTAGATGAGCCAAGATGGAATTCATATAGGAAAAAGATTGGCTTCTTATTCAAAATTTCCCTTTGAAATGCATGGGTGACGGGGCGCATGCGCGAAGTCTAGCATGGCGGTCGCATCCTGCTAAGGCTCCGCACTCTCCACCACTGTTTCGGGACCTAACTACGGAACCGGACCCACAACATTCGTCTTATTGGACTGTATCTCCACCTCGCAAACCCTGGCATCTAACGGTATGGTGCTCACGGGTCACAGAGGTAAGAACAAACCCAAACCCATCAAGGAGGCCCTCGCCCGTGCCTCGTCTAAAATGGCGGCTAAGGCCCTTGCTATCCAGCGGGCTTCCTCCGCCCCCAGCCGCGAAACTTCGGACAGCGATAATGACCATGAGGACAGCATACATGATCCCACGGATGCTTCCTCGTTACCATCAAGTATGATTCCCAGTGACTTTCTTAAACACATGGAAGCCATGCTACAGAAAGCCCTGAAAGTTACCTCGGAGCAGATCACTGACAGACTCTCGCGGGAGATACGTGACATTGGTCAGCGTACTGCTGCCTTGGAGTCCAGAATGGATGACATTGAACTCACCTTACAGGAGCAAGCCCAAGAACAAATTGCCCTCCGAGAGGAGAATGTCACCCTCCTCTCAAGATGGGAAGATGCAGAGAATCGCTCTCGTAGAGCCAACCTAAGAATAAGAGGTATCCCTGAGACAGTTGACGATGTTCAGTCCTTCGTAACGGCTATGTTTCAGGAATTAGCCCCGGGCATACCAATCGAACGCCTAGAATTCGACAGAATCCACAGGGCATTGACTCGCAGACAGGCGGACGGACCTCCCAGGGATATCATTGTTAAGCTGCATTTTTTTCGCACGAAAGAGCAACTACTCACTGCAGCACGCAATAAAGAATCGTTGCAGTTTCAGGGCCACACTTATCAGCTTTTTTCGGATTTGGCTCCCCTTACCATCACCAAGCGCCGGGCCATGAAGCCACAGCTACAGATCTTACTTCATCACCGAATGAAGTACACCTGGAGGTTCCCATTTGCTATACAGTTTTCCTATCAGGGACAGCAACACACTTGCTCGTCCCCGGAATCGTTGCAACGCCTGCTGGAAAGCCTTCATCTAGTTCGTCCTGACTCACACTCGGAGACCAGCCTGCCCCGCACTCCAGCACGTTCGGCAGCGCATCCCTACTCGGCTACGCCGCACCGTAACCAGCCTGGCCCGTTTTCTGTCCGCAAAGGAACCCCCGCCAGATTGCCGGATGACATAGCTTCTACTCCCAAATCTCGCCCGCCGTGCTGAACTAACTGCTCGGAAATTTTCACCCCCTTCTTTTTCAGTTTTCTCTCGCTAAATTTTTATATTTCCTTGTGAGGTTTCTAGGATTCGGACATCCGAGCGGAAGATGAATGATGTCCCCTACTCCGGAGGACTTCTTCCACCGAATCCTTTCGACCCGCTGTTCCGTACGTACTTGATCTTGTTTGTTCTTCTTTTTATTTTTATTTTTCCAAGTTTTTCAGCTCTGATGACCCCTAAATTGAAACCTTTTGACTTTTTAACCGTTTTTTCTTTTGATCTAGGGCTCTGTGCCTTCATGGAGTCTAACTCTCATACCGGTCCTTTGTATTGTGATTATCTTTTTATTACTGTGCCAAAGGAGCCTTACACCTGCACTATATAGGTCCAGTGATGTAAGGTTATACCCACAATTATTATGTATACATGATTTAACAATTACATTTGTAGATGATGTTAGCTCCTTTTAGTTATCTACTATATACCTACCAGCCCCCCATTATCCCTCCCCCCTCAGCTCTCACCTTTTCTGGCTCCTATCCCTTCCCAATTTTCCTGATGCCCTCCGTCCCTCCCCTTTCCCTCTCCCCTCTTCCCTAGCCTATCCTTCCCTATCCTGACTAACCCTCCCCCTTTCCCCCTCTTCCCCACCCTCATACACCTGCACCTCCACAGACCCCTGTATTCCTGTCCTGGTGAAGTGCTATATACCATTCTAATATTATGTCCGGCACCTCTGGGTGTCATGTCCATTGAGATGAGTCCTAATGTTCATTTTTTATATTATTTCCTTTTTCGTTTTGGTTTTTTACTGGTTCTGTAAATTGCAGTGTTTATGTACAATTGCTGTCCCGACGGTGGTGGAGAACAGCCACTGCTCCCCTCTCTCTTAATGCGCTCTCTCCTGGGCCGCCTGTGTTGGACCCCGGGGACTGAGCATTGTTTGGCCGAGCAACCCGTTTTGGTATCAGACTGTTTCTGTCATCTCATGGTTTGCCCTGCAGACAGATTTCCTCTCTTCTCCTCTCTCTTCTTTCTCTGTTCTTTCTTTCCTCCCTCCATTCCACTTCTTTTATCTCTTTTTGGTCGGTCGGTTCCTACTCCTTACATATTACTCTATAATATTTCTCACCCTGTTTCTTGATGGCCCCTCTGAATATCTTATCTCTTAATGTCAAAGGCCTTAATTCCCCCGGTAAGAGGGTTAAGGCCTTCCGAAATTTTCATTCTCTGAAAGCTGGGATAGTTGCCTTACAGGAAACGCACTTTTCAGGTTCCCAAACACCCAAGTTTTTCAGTTCCCGCTATCCTCAGGTCTTTACGACCTCTGCAGACACTAAACAAAGGGGTGTATTGATAGCTTTCCATCATTCTCTGCCTTTTACGCCCACAGTAGAAATTAAAGACCCAGAGGGGCGGTATATCATATTGGTAGGCCTACTCCAGGATACTGAAACCACTTTGGTTTCTTATTATGCCCCGAATGGTAACCCTAACCCTTTTTTTTCGCACCTTTTACAGGTTATTAAGACCCACAGTAGGGGTACACTTTTTATTTGTGGGGACTCCAATCTAACCCTACAACCACATATAGATAAATCGCCGTATACGCCTGAGGGTCATTCCCTTTCGGCTCAGCTTCGGAAACAGTTCCTTTCGGCTTCCCTCCTAGATACCTGGAGGGAATGTAATCCTTTGAAAAAAAATTACACGTTTTATTCATATCCTCACAATTCATTTTCTAGGATTGATCATATTCTGACACCAGTGGCCTCCTTCCCAGTTGTACTCCAGTCTAACATATGTCTGATTCCCTGGACTGACCACTGTGGTGTAGTCACTTCTATTGCCTCACTGATCCCTAGATCCAAGGAAAGGTCGTGGAGCATGAACGAAGCACACCTTACTGATCAATCATACTGCTTTGATATTCGTTATGCTCTTACAGACTATTTGCAACATAATTCCAACGCAGATATCTCCCCGGTGCTACTCTGGGAGGCTCATAAGCCGGTAATTCGAGGCAGTTGCATCTCCCTAGCCACACATATTAAGAAAGACCGACAGGCCAGACAGCAAAAATTAGAAGAAGAATATCACTCACATTTTCTCCAGTTCCAAAATTCACCGACAGAGTCCCATAAGCTTATCCTTGAAAAAACTAAATTGGAGCTGGATCTTTTGTTAGCTGAATCAGCAGACAAGATTCTTCGTAAGTCTAGTCACATGATATACACCAAAGCTAATAAACCGGATACCTTTATGGCCCTACGCCTCAGACAACCAGATAAAACCCGTAAGCCGATTAGACTTAAAATCGCTAAGAATTCCCATCACAAGCAACCCCATCAAAGTTCTAGCCGAATTCCACGAGAAGTTGGCTGACCTTTACTCAGACAAAACCCAGTTCTCCCCTCAGCATGCTGAATCCCTACTTCAGAACTTGTCTTTACTTGAACTATCCCACACAGCCAGAGATTCCATTGATGCTTTAATCACTACAGAAGAAGTACTTGTAGCTATAAAATCGCTCAAGCCACACAAACGCCCAGGCCCGGACGGTTTACCTAGCAATTATTATAAGAAATTCTCAGATATCCTAGCTCCCTTATTAGCAAATTCGTTTAACGCCCTATTGAGGCAGCAACCTCTTGGTAGAGACTCTCTAATGGCTAAGATAGTTATGATTCCTAAACCCAACTCAGATGACACCCAATGGTCCAACTATCGACCCATTTCCCTACTAAATGTAGATATAAAAATTGTATCTAAAATCTTGGCATTACGTCTCAATCTGATCATAGGAAATCTGGTTCACAAAGACCAGGTAGGTTTTATCCCCCGTAGGCAAGCTAGCGATAACATTCGCCGAGTAGTCTTGTTACAACACCTTGCGAGGACGCGCTCCATCCCCATGCACCTCCTATCCTTAGACATCAGAAAGGCGTTTGATACAGTCTCGTGGTCCTATCTCCACTTCATCTTGAAACGCTGGGGTTTTGGCCCCCACTTCCTACAGTGGATCATGTCTTTGTATGCCGACCCGCGAGCATCAGTGACATACTCTGGGTTTAACTCCCAAAGTTTTCCAATACGAAGAGGGACATGGCAGGGGTGCCCCCTGTTGCCACAACTCTTTGCTTTAGCAATAGAGCCCCTGGCCGCTTTGATTAGAGCACACCCGGATATTAGGGGACTAGAGGTTGCTTCTACCACCCATAAACTATGCCTGTTTGCTGACGACGCTCTATTGTTTATCACCTCTCCACACATTTCCATCCCTAATTTAATAAATCTCCTTGATAAATTCTCTAAAATCTCTGGCCTAGAAGTTAATCAGACAAAATCCAAAGCCCTTAATGTATCACTGTCAGATGACACCTTGGCGCTTCTTAAGACTAATTTTCCATTTCAATGGTCTGGTTCGTCTATCCCATATTTGGGCATTAAACTTACCAGTGATCCTGCAGACCTCTTCCAAGCAAATTACCTCCCAATGTTGAGGCATCTCTCCTCTTTACTCCAGGATTGGCGCCCCCTCTCCATCTCTTGGATGGGACGCATTGCCACGGTCAAAATGTCCCTACTCCCTAAGCTTCTTTACTTATATAGAGTCCTTCCCATCTCGGTTCCCCCTTATTTTCATCGCATAATCCAAGGCCGAGTATTTAATTATATATGGGGCCCTGTGAAACCTCGAATCTCTAGACCCACCTTACTTCGCCATCATAGGGCCGGTGGTTTGGGCATACCCAATTTTCAACATTACTACCACGCGGCCCAACTTGCCCAAGCCACGCTTTATCATGCTAAAGTGGAAATCCCCATCTGGGTGAGCCTTGAAGCGGTAGATCTTCACCCTATACCCCTAACTAATCTTCTCTGGCTCCCCCCTGCGGCCCGAGGCCCAATATCCAACCCCATAACCTCTACCTTTGTCAGACTCTGGGATAAACTTTGTAAACCGTTTCATTTGATCTCCCCGCACTTCCCTTTGTTGTCCTATATCGGTCACCCAAAGTTCTATCCTGCCTACACCTCCCCTTCCTCATTTCGAGCTTGGGAACATGCAAACCTAACTCGTATATGCGACCTGGTGGCCAGTGATACAGTCGAATCGTTCTCTTCCCTGCAAGCTCAATCACAGTTACCGAATAATGAATATTTTCGCTATCTCCAAATATCGCACTTTGTACAGCAGACTATTAGCTTGACTAGGGATACGAACACATACACGTTATTTGAAAAATTATGCAATACTGATCCACATGCCCCGGGACAAATATCACAGTTATACTCACACCTTACCTCCCAGCCGTCAACACTCCCGACATATGCGCAGTGTTGGTCCAGGGATCTGAACTTAAATCTGGATGAAAGCGACTGGTCTGATGTATGGCTACACACTAAACTCTCCTCATTAAATATTGTGGCTCTAGAGGTGAGCTACAAAGTTCTCATGCGTTGGTACTTAGTGCCAGATAGAATTGCAAAGTTTTTACCTTCATATTCTCCAAACTGTTTCCGTGGCTGTGACGAGAGGGGCACGCACTTGCATATTTGGTGGACCTGTCCAGTGGCCCAGTGCTTCTGGACTGAAATATTTTTGGTTCTGTCCACTCTGTTCGCCAGCTCACTGGATCCTGATCCAGCATTGGCCCTTCTCAATTTTTACCCCGATTCTTTCACCAGGGCCCAGATACGCCTTGCTCTGCAGATCACCACTGCAGCTAAACAAACAATAGCTAAAGCGTGGAAGACCTCCACCTTGCGTCTGACTGAAGTTAAGAATAGAGTTACGCAGGCAATGATACATAGTAAAATTGAAGCTATTGTTCAAGATACTGTCCCTAGACATACTAAAATCTGGCAACCATGGGTCGATCACTACTTACCCCCACATTTTGACCATCGGCTACTAGTACCATAAGTCCCAGCCCCCCCCCCCCGATTAACAACCAATTCCCGACCTTTGGTAGTTGTATAGGAACCGGCCGGTCGACCCACCCACCCTTCTGATCTCTCTCTCTTCATTCCCTCTACAATCCCATCCTGCCATCTCTCCCCCCCTCTTTCACTTTTCTTCTCTCATTTCTTCCCCCTTTGTTTCTTTCTTTTTCCTCTTTCTTCTTTTCTTCATCTACTCTTTTTGCCTTGTACTTTGATTTCTGTCTTAATGATGTACCCAATTGTGATAAAAGCTCACCCTAGTGGTGACCTTGGGTATAACCAGTTATGGTTTGAATGTTTTGTATTTGTTTGCAAACACGGAAATAGATGTTTTGCTCTCCTTTTTAATGTTAACATCCTGGCCTGTGCACAAGATGTTCATGTTTTCTATACCCTCTAAAGGCCTGACCGTGTGAATATTTGCTCTCAATAATCTGTATATTATATTACATTGCTTTTATGTCACTACTATCACAACTTGATGCGGACTTAGGTACTATCTGTTATTATTTTTTCTTAATGTTGTACAAGACGAATTGCAGATTTCTATGCGTTGTATGTATCTTGCGTTAATAAAATTTTTTGAAAGAAATGCATGGGTGACAGGGTGACAAGTGTGGTGCCATATTTTCATTTCCAGCACTTGGCTCATGCCAAATTGAATGATCCTATATAGTAGCATTCCCAATGAGTATAAAACAAGTGGGATTTGGGTGAGCCAAAATCAATGTCATATAGGAATAGCTTGGCTTCTTATTCAGAATTTTCCATTGAAATGCATGGGTGACAGGGTGACAAGTTCTGTGCCATAATTTCATTTCCAGCACTTGGCTCATGCCAAATTGAATTATCTTATATATTAGGATTCCCAATGAGTTTACAACAAGTGGAATTTGGGTGAGCCAAGATCTATTTCATATAGGAATAACTTTTTTTTTTCTTATTCAGAATTCCCATTGAAATGCATGGCTGTGATGGTGCCATGTTTGGTGCCATATTTTCTGATTTCCAGCACTTGGCTCAGGCCAAATTGAACTATCCTATATAGTAGGATGCCCAATGAGTATAAAACAAGTGGAATTTGGGTGAGCCAAGATGTCAGGGAATTGTTAGACCAGACTGTGTGGAATGCACAGAGGAAACCCAGAACGAATGTGAATGAAAATAACAAGTGTTTATTATAAAAGAAAGTGAAAACATACAGTGCACAACCAACCACAACAGCAAGAAATATATATACAATAAATGGGAACTACCGGAGACGTCAATGAAAGCCAGGCCGAGGTCATATACCGGGGAATCATTCAATGGGTAAGGACGGATGGATCGGCTGCAGAGCAGGGATCTAGGTAGCAGGAGGGACAACAGGTCCAGGATGGGCTCAGGATAGGAAAGGGACAGATCAGGTAGATACAGGGTACAGGGTTCAGGGTACAGGGTTCAGGGTTCAGGGTTCAGGGTTCAGGGTTCAGGGTTCAGGGTTCAGGTTCAGGTTCAGGTTCAGGTTCAGGTTCAGGTTCAGGTTCAGGTTCCAGCGGTCAGGGCACTTGCAGAGAGAGATACCAAGGCAAAGCATATTAGCGCTTGCCGGGTATATATAAGACTGATGATTAATCTCACGTGACAGCTGATCGGAGCAGATGCTGTCTGCTCCACACTGCCGGAGTACACCCGCTGGTGAGCGCCGGTACTACAGTCCAAAAGATAAACAGCGCCACCAACGGGTGGACCTTTTCATGACAGTACCCCCCCTCAAAGGAGCGGCCTCCGGACGCTCCAACTAGGTGTAATTGTCCCAGGTTAATGGCCTTAAACCACACCATGGATGAGGGCACGTCAAGCTGGGTACCGGGCACGTCAGGGCAGACGGCGGGCACGTCAGGGCAGACAGCGGGCACGTCAGGGCAGACAGCGGGCACGTCAGGGCAGACAGCGGGCACCGACTCCGCAGACTGAGTAGCGGACACCGAAACTTCAGGCTGAGACATGGGCACTTCAGACTGGAACATCAGTATCCAAGCATCAGGCTGGGAAGCTGGCACATCAGGCTGGAGATACGGCACATCAGACTGGGAGGCAGAGACATCAGGCTGGCAAGCAGAGACATCAGGCTGGCAAGCAGAGACATCAGGCTGGCAAGCAGAGACATCAAGCTGGCAAGCTGGAACATCAGGCTGGCAAGCAAGGACAACAGATTGACAAGCAGGGGCACCAGGCTGACAAGCAGGGGCACCAGGCTGGAAAGCTGGAACGTCAGACCAGAAAGCTGGAACGTCAGGCCGGAAAGCTGGAACGTCAGGCCGGAAAGCTGGAACGTCAGGCCGGAAAGCTGGAACGTCAGGCCGGAAAGCTGGGGCATCAATTTGGCAAGCCGGCACATCAGACTGGCAAGCTGGCACATCGGGCTGGAAGGCAGGCAGCGACACATCAGGCTGGAAGGCGGGCAGCGGCACGTCAGGCTGGAAGGCGGGCAGCGGCACGTCAGGCTGGAAGGCGGGTACTGGGATGTCAGGCTGGAAGGCAGGCACATCAGGCTGGACAGTAGGCACATCAGACTGGAAGGCAACGGACTGGAAGGCCGGGGCATCAGACTGGAAGGCCGGGGCATCAGACTGGAAGGCATCAGACTGGAAGGCCGGGTCATCAGACTGGAAGGCATCAGACTGGAAGGCCGGGTCATCAGACTGGAAGGCCGGGGCATCAGACTGGAAGGCATCAGACTGAAAGGCCGGGGCATCAGACTGGGAGGCATCAGACTGGAAGGCCGGGTCATCAGACTGGAAGGCCGGGGCATCAGACTGGAAGGCATCGGACTGGAAGGCCGGGGCATCAGACTGGAAGGCATCAGACTGGAAGGCCGGGGCATCAGACTGGAAGGCATCAGACTGGAAGGCCGGGGCATCAGACTGGAAGACGTCAGACTGGAAGGCCGGGGCATCAGACTGGAAGACGTCAGACTGGAAGGCCGGGGCATCAGACTGCAAGACGTCAGACTGGAAGGCCGGGACATCAGACTGCAAGACGTCTGGCTGGAAGGCCGGGACATCAGGCTGCAAGGCGTCTGGCTGGAAGGCCGGGACATCAGGCTGCAAGGCGTCTGGCTGGAAGGCCGGGACATCAGGCTGCAAGGCGTCTGGCTGGAAGGCCGGGACATCAGGCTGCAAGGCGTCTGGCTGGAAGGCCGGGACATCAGGCTGCAAGGCGTCTGGCTGGAAGGCCGGGACATCAGGCTGGAAGGCGTCTGGCTGGAAGGCCGGGACATCAGGCTGGAAGGCGTCTGGCTGGAGGGCCGGGACATCAGGCTGGAAGGCGTCTGGCTGGAAGGCCGGGACATCAGGCTGGAAGGCGTCTGGCTGGAAGGCCGGGACATCAGGCTGGAAGGCGTCTGGCTGGAAGGCCGGGACATCAGGCTGGAAGGCGTCTGGCTGGAAGGCCGGGACATCAGGCTGGAAGGCGTCTGGCTGGAAGGCCGGGACATCAGGCTGGAAGGCGTCTGGCTGGAAGGCCGGGACATCAGGCTGGAAGGCGTCTGGCTGGAAGGCCGGGACATCAGGCTGGAAGGCGTCTGGCTGGAAGGCCGGGACATCAGGCTGGAAGGCAGGTGGCACGACATCAGACTGGAAGGCAGGTGGCACGACATCAGACTGGAAGGCAGGTGGCACGACATCAGACTGGAAGGCAGGTGGCACGACATCAGACTGGAAGGCAGGTGGCGCGACATCAGACTGGAAGGCAGGTGGCACGACATCAGACTGGAAGGCAGGTGGCACGACATCAGACTGGAAGGCAGGTGGCACGACATCAGACTGGAAGGCAGGTGGCACGACATCAGACTGGAAGGCAGGTGGCACGACATCAGACTGGAAGGCAGGTGGCACGACATCAGACTGGAAGGCAGGTGGCACGACATCAGACTGGAAGGCAGGTAGCAGGACATCAGGCTGGGTAGCAGAAACTGGGACGTCAGGCTGGGTAGCAGAGACTGGGACGTCAGGCTGGGTGGCTGGGACTGGGTTGGTTGGTGCGGAGGCAGGTTGGGTTACTGGCAGGATTGTGCGGGTCGGAAAGAACTTTCGTTTCTTTTTTGACTTAGCCACTGCAGCTTTGTAGGTAGGTGCAGGGCTGTAAGAAAAGAAAGTATCTGGGCAAAAGGAAGACCAAGGAACAGTGGCAGGAGGAGGGTTCTGTGGGACTGTTACAGGTGGAGGAGAAGAGGCGGGTGGATTGAAGGCAGGATAGGTGCAACACTTGGTGACAGGATAATAGTATTTGGTAGGAAGTGGAGTAGACTGGGCTGTAGCTGAGGTTGCCATAGGCAATGGGGAGATAGACACTTGGGAAGGAAGGTGGTTAATGACAGGGCTGGAGTGTTGTGGCTTGGCTAAACGCAGGAGATCTGACCATGCTTGTAGTACAGGTTGAACAAACACTGATTCGCACACAGCCTGGCTAACCAGAGATTGCACTGAATGGATGCAATCAGACAACACCTGCCGTGGACAAGAGGAATAACATTCCATGAAATAGGCTGGATCATCCTCTAACAACCATACCAGAGATTCAACTTGGCCCAAATTGAAGGGGGGAGAAAAATCATCACTTCCTTCGGGATAACATGACAGGGCTGGCTTTGCACATAACTGGATCAAGGGCTGCACATCCTCAAATGACATGTAGCCCTGATCCACCAGGGAATGAGCTGATCGGATGGTTTCCATCAGCTGGTCACTAGTCCATCCTTTTAGAAGCTGGCGACAATATTCACCATCCTCTTCGGCCAGCAGAGAATAATACAAGATTTCATTGAAATCCATATTGGCCGACTTCACAGGTCGGGATGGTTCCTCAATGCAGCCACGTCTGGTCAGGGATGGCCTTGGTATACTGTCAGGGAATTGTTAGACCAGACTGTGTGGAATGCACAGAGGAAACCCAGAACGAATGTGAATGAAAATAACAAGTGTTTATTATAAAAGAAAGTGAAAACATACAGTGCACAACCAACCACAACAGCAAGAAATATATATACAATAAATGGGAACTACCGGAGACGTCAATGAAAGCCAGGCCGAGGTCATATACCGGGGAATCAGTCAATGGGTAAGGACGGATGGATCGGCTGCAGAGCAGGGATCTAGGTAGCAGGAGGGACAACAGGTCCAGGATGGGCTCAGGATAGGAAAGGGACAGATCAGGTAGATACAGGGTACAGGGTTCAGGGTACAGGGTTCAGGGTTCAGGGTTCAGGGTTCAGGGTTCAGGGTTCAGGTTCAGGTTCAGGTTCAGGTTCAGGTTCAGGTTCAGGTTCAGGTTCAGGTTCCAGCGGTCAGGGCACTTGCAGAGAGAGATACCAAGGCAAAGCATATTAGCGCTTGCCGGGTATATATAAGACTGATGATTAATCTCACGTGACAGCTGATCGGAGCAGATGCTGTCTGCTCCACACTGCCGGAGTACACCCGCTGGTGAGCGCCGGTACTACAGTCCAAAAGATAAACAGCGCCACCAACGGGTGGACCTTTTCATGACACAAGATTAATTTCTTATAGGAATAGTTTGGTTTCTTATTCAAAATTTACCATTGAAATGCATGTGTGACAGGGTGACAAAATTAGTGCCATATTTTCCTTTCCATCACTTGGCTCGTGCCAAATTGAATTATCCTATATAGTAGGATTCCAAATGAGTTTACAAGTGGAATTTGGGAGAGCCAAGATCTATTTCATATAGGAATAGCTTGGTTTCTTATTCAGAATTTCTCTTTGAAATGCATGGCTGTCATGGTGCCATGTTTGGTAACATATTTTATGATTTCCAGCACTTGGCTCAGGCCAAATTGAAGTATACTATATAGTAGGATGTCCAATGAGTATAAAACAAGTGGAATTTGGCTGAGCCAAGATCTATTTCATTTAGGAATAGCTTGGCTTCTTATTCAGAATTCCCCTTTGAAATGCATGGGTGAAAGGCTGACCAGATTGGTGCCATACTTTACAATGTGCATAACCTGACTGGGGCCAAATTGAACTATGCTATATAGTAGGATGCCCATTGAGTAGAAAACAAGTGAAATTTGGCTGAGCAAAGACGGATTTCATATAGGAAAAGATGGGCTTTTTATTCAAAATTTCCCATTGAAATGCATGGGTGACAGGGTGACAAGTTTGGTGCCATCATTTCATTTCCAGCACTTGGCTCATGCCAAATTGAATTATCTTATATATTAGGATTCCCAAAGAGTTTACAACAAGTGGAATTTGGGTGAGCCAAGATCTATTTCATATAGGTATAACTTTTTTTTTTCTTATTCAGAATTCCCCATGAAAAGCATGGCTGTCATGGTGCCATGTTTGGTGCCATATTTTCTGATTTCCAGCGCTTGGCTTGGGTCAAATTGAACTATCCTATATAGTAGGATGCCCAATGAGTAAAAAAACAAGTGGAATTTGGGTGAGCCAAGATCAATTTCATATAGGAATAGTTTGGTATCTTATTCAGAATTCCCCATGAAATGCATGGCTGTCATGGTGCCATGTTTGGTGCCATATTTTCTGATTTCCGGCGCTTGGCTCAGGCCAAATTGAACTATCCTATATAGTAGGATGCCCAGTGAGTATAAAAAAAGTGGAATTTGGGTGAGCCAAGATCAATTTCTTATAGGATTAGTTTGGTTTCTTATTCAAAATTTCCCATTGAAATGCATGGGTGACAGGGTGACAAAATTAGTGCCATATTTTCATTTCCATCACTTGGCTCGTGCCAAATTGAATTATCCTATATAGTAGAATTCCAAATGAGTTTACAAGTGGAATTTGGGAGAGCCAAGATCTATTTCATATAGGAATAGCTTGGTTTCTTATTCAGAATTTCTCTTTGAAATGCATGGCTGTCATGGTGCCATGTTTGGTAACATATTTTATGATTTCCAGCACTTGGCTCAGGCCAAATTGAAGTATATTATATAGTAGGATGTCCAATGAGTATAAAACAAGTGGAATTTGGCTGAGCCAAGATCTATTTCATTTATGAATAGCTTGGCTTCTTATGCAGAATTCCCCTTTGAAATGCATGGGTGAAAGGCTGATAAGATTGGTGCCATACTTTACAATGTGCATAACCTGGCTGGGGCCAAATTGAACTATGCTATATTGTAGGATGCCCAAGGAGTGTAGAACAAGTGGAATTTGGGTGAGCCAAGATGAATTTCATATAGGAATAGCTTTCCTTCGTCTTCATAATTCCTCATTGAAATGCATAGGTGGAAGGCTGACCAGCTTGGTGCCATATTATATTATTTCCAGCACTTGACTAAGGTCAAATTGAACTATCATATATAGTAGGATGTCCATTGAGTATAAAACAACTGGAACTTAGATGAGCCAAGATGGATTTCATATAAGAAAAAAGATTGGCTTCTTATTCAAAATTTCCCTTTGAAATGCATGGGTGACAGTGTGACAAGTTTGGTGCCATATTTTCATTTCCAGCACTTGGCTCATGCCAAATTGAATGATCCTATATAGTAGCATTCCCAATGAGTTTACAACAAGTGGTATTTGTGTGAGCCAAGATCTATTTCATATAGGAATAACTTTCTTTTTTCTTATTCAGAATTTCCATGGCTGTCATGGTGCCATGTTTGGTGACATATTTTCTGATTTCCAGCACTTGGCTCAGGCCAAATTGAACTATCCTATATAGTAGGATGCCCAATGAGTATAAAACAAGTGGAATTTGGGTGAGCCAAGATTAATTTCTTATAGGAATAGTTTGGTTTCTTATTCAAAATTTCCCATTGAAATGCATTGGTGACAGGGTGACAAGTTTAGTGCCATATTTTCATTTCCAGCACTTGGCTCGTGCCAAATTGAAGTATTCTATATAGTAGGATTCCAAATGAGTTTACAACAAGTGGAATTTGGGTGAGCCAAGATCTATTTCATATAGGAATAGCTTGGTATCTTATTCAGAATTTCTCTTTGAAATGCATGGCTGTCATGGTGCCATGTTTGGTAACACATTTTATGATTTCCAGCACTTGGCTCAGGCCAAATTGAAGTATTCTATATAGTAGGATGTCCAATGAGTATAAAACAAGTGGAATTTGGCTGAGCCAAATTCTATTTCATTTAGGAATAGCTTGGCTTCTTATTCAGAATTCCCCTTTGAAATGCATGGGTGAAAGGCTGACCAGATTGATGCCATACTTTACAATGTGCATAACCTGGCTGGGGCCAACTATGCTATATAGTAGGATGCCCAAATAGTGTAGAACAAGTGGAATTTGGGTGAGCCAAGATGGATTTTATATAGAAATAGCTTGTCTTCTTAATCAGAATTTCCCATTGAAATGCATGGGTGACAGGATGACCAGTTTGGTGCCATGATTTTTGATTTACAGTACTTGGCTCAGGCCAAATTGAACTATTCTATATAGTATGATGCGCAATGAGTTTAAAACAAGTGGAATTTGAGTGAGCCAAGATGGATTTCATATAGGAATAGCTTTCCTTCTTCAAAATTCCTCATTGAAATGCATAGGTAGAAGGCTGACCAGCTTGGTGCCATATTGTATTATTTCCAGCACTTGACTAAGGTCAAATTGAACTATCATATATAGTAGGATGTCCATTTAGTATAAAACAACTGGAACTTAGATGAGCCAAGATGGAATTCATATAGGAAAAAGATTGGCTTCTTATTCAAAATTTCCCTTTGAAATGCATGGGTGACAGGGTGACAAGTGTGGTGCCATATTTTCATTTCCAGCACTTGGCTCATGCCAAATTGAATGATCCTATATAGTAGTATTCCCAATGAGTATAAAACAAGTGGGATTTGGGTGAGCCAAGATCAATTTCATATAGGAATAGCTTGGCTTCTTATTCAGAATTCCCATTGAAATGCATGGCTGTCATGGTGCCATGTTTGGTGCCATATTTTCTGATTTCCAGCACTTGGCTCAGGCCAAATTGAACTATCCTATATATTAGGATGCCCAATGAGTATAAAACAAGTGGAATTTGGGTGAGCCAAGATTAATTTCTTATAGGAATAGTTTGGTTTCTTATTCAAAATTTCCCATTGAAATGCATGGGTGACAGGGTGACAAAATTAGTGCCATATTTTCTGATTTCCAGCACTTGGCTCAGGCCAAATTGAACTATCCTATATAGTAGGATTCCAAATGAGTTTACAACAAGTGGAATTTGGCTGAGCCAAGATCTATTTCATATAGGAATAGCTTGGTTTCTTATTCAGAATTTCTCTTTGAAATGCATGGCTGTCATGGTGCCAGGTTTGGTAACATATTTTATGATTTCCAGCACTTGGCTCAGGCCAAATTGAAGTATACTATATAGTAGGATGTCCAATGAGTATAAAACAAGTGGAATTTGGCTGAGCCAAGATCTATTTCATGCCCCTTTGAAATGCATGGGTGAATGGCTGACCAGATTGGCGCCATACTTTACAATGTGCATAAATTGACTGGGGCCAAATTGAACTGTGCTATATAGTATGATGCCCATTGAGTATAAAACAAGTGAAATTTGGCTGAGCAAAGACGGATTTCATATAGGATAAGATTGGTTTTTTATTCAAAATTTCCCATTGAAATGCATGGGTGAAAGGGTGACAAGTTTGGTGCCATCATTTCATTTCCAGCACTTGGCTCATGCCAAATTGAATTATCTTATATATCAGGATTCCCAATGAGTTTACAACAAGTGGAATTTGGGTGAGCCAAGATCTATTTCATATAGGAATAACTTACTTTTTTTCTTATTCAGAATTCCCCATGAAAAGCATGGCTGTCATGGTGCCATGTTTGGTGCCATATTTTCTGATTTCCAGCGCTTGGCTCAGGTCAAATTGAACTATCCTATATAGTAGGATGCCCAATGAGTATAAAAACAAGTGGAATTTGGGTGAGCCAAGATCAATTTCATATAGGAATAGTTTGGTATCTTATTCAGAATTCCCCATGAAATGCATGGCTGTCATGGTGCCATGTTTGGTGCCATATTTTCTGATTTCCAGCACTTGGCTCAGGCCAAATTGAACTATCCTATATAGTAGGATGCCAAGTGAGTATAAAACAAGTGGAATTTGGGTGAGCCAAGATCAATTTCTTATAGGATTAGTTTGGTTTCTTATTCAAAATTTCCCATTGAAATGCATGGGTGACAGGGTGACAAGTTTAGTGCCATATTTTAATTTCCAGAACTTGGCTCATGCCAAATTAAATTATCCTATATAGTAGGATTCCCAATGAGTTTACAACAAGTGGAAGGTGAGGCGGGCTTGGGGTGGGGGTAGAGAAGGCCCGCTGGGCAAAATTTGGAGCCCCTAGGATTAATGGCTCAGGAGATATTGAATCTGCCAAATGTCAATATCAGGCAGAATTTAACTTTGTCGCCTATGGGAATGTTTTGTTCAGTTGGTGTAATTTTAAAATTAATTGCTGCCGAAGCATATGGAGCGGCGACACAAAACTTGGGAAACATGTAGAGTGGCTATAGAAGACCGACTGTACCAAATTTGGAGTCTCTGTGATTAATGGTTCAGGAGGTATTGAACCGGGAAAAGCCAATATCGGGCACATTTTTTCCATTGCTGGCTATGGGGATATTTTGTTCAGTTGGTGTAGTTTATAAATTAACTGCTGCCGAACCATATGGAGCGGCGACACAAAACTTGGGAGACATGTAGAGTGGCTATAGAAGACCGACTGTACCAAATTTGGAGTCTCTGTGATTAATGGTTCAGGAGATATTGAACCGGGAAAAGCCAATATCGGGCACATTTTTTCCATTGCTGGCTATGGGGATATTTTGTTCAGTTGGTGTAGTTTAAAAATTAATTGCTGCCGAACCATATGGAGCGGCGACACAAAACTTGGGAGACATGTAGAGTGGCTATAGAAGACCGACTGTACCAAATTTGGAGTCTCTGTGATTAATGGTTCAGGAGATATTGAACCGGGAAAAGCCAATATCGGGCACATTTTTTCCATTGCTGGCTATGGGGATATTTTGTTCAGTTGGTGTAGTTTAAAAATTAATTGCTGCCGAAGCATATGGAGCGGCGACACAAAACTTGGGAAACGTGTAGAGTGGCTATAGAAGACCGACTGTACCAAATTTGGAGTCTCTGTGATTAATGGTTCAGGAGGTATTGAACCGGGAAAAGCCAATATCGGGCACATTTTTCCATTGCTGGCTATGGGGATATTTTGTTCAGTTGATGTAGTTTAAAAATGAACTGCTGCTGAACCATATGGAGCGGCGACACAAAACCTGGGAGACATGTAGAGTGGGTAGAGAAGACTCTTTGTACCAAATTTGGTGTCTCTGTGATTAATGGTTCAGGAGATATTGAACCGGGAAAAGCCAATATCGGGCACATTTTTCCATTGCTGTCTATGGGGATATTTTGTTCAGTTGGTGTAGTTTATAAATTAACTGCTGCCGAACCATATGGAGCGGCGACACAAAACTTTAAAGACACGTAGGGGGGCTAGTGAAGACCACGTGTGCCAAATTTGGAGTCTCTAACATTAATGGTTCAGGAGATATTGACTGAAACATATCCAATGAGCGAAATCTCGGAAGTCCTGGATGAGGTTAAATCCGCCTGACACGGCCGGGAGGGAGTTCCAGAAGCCCGGCAGTGGAGTGCTTGGCAGTCCCCTAGATGCAGTAAGCTAACTCATTTTTGAGGGCGGCGGGAAAGGTTGCTGCGGATATATAGGAGGATGCTTTTTCTTAGCGCCTCCACCATGGGACCTCACCGACGGGCACTTGACAGCTCCCTCTTGCGGGAAACATAGCGGTAAGAGGTCAGAAGGCTAGCCGGGCTCTGGTGCCACCTTGTGGGCATGAATTTAGGATATTTACCGGTCAATATCTCTGGAGCCATAAGTCTTAGGAACTTGAAACTTGATAGAGTGGGACACCTTAACCTATTACATGTATTTGCCAAGTATGCTGTCCATGGCACCAGAGGGTTCAGGAGATATTGAACCGGGAAAAGCCAATATCGGGCACATTTTACCATTGCTGGCTATGGGGATATTTTGTTCAGATGGTGTAGTTTAAAAATTAACTGCTGCCGAACCATATGGAGCGGCGACACAAAACTTTAAAGACACGTAGGGGGGCTAGTGAAGACCACGTGTGCCAAATTTGGAGTCTCTAACATTAATGGTTCAGGAGATATTGACTGAAACATATCCAATGAGCGAAATCTCGGAAGTCCGGGATGAGGTTAAATCCGCCTGACACGGCCGGGAGGGAGTTCCAGAAGCCCGGCAGTGGAGTGCTTGGCAGTCCCCTAGATGCAGTAAGCTAACTCATTTTTGAGGGCGGCGGGAAAGGTTGCTGCGGATATATAGGAGGATGCTTTTTCTTAGCGCCTCCACCATGGGACCTCACCGACGGGCACTTGACAGCTCCACCTTGCGGGAAACATAGCGGTAAGAGGTCAGAAGGCTAGCCGGGCTCTGGTGCCACCTTGTGGGCATGAATTTAGGATATTTACCGGTCAATATCTCTGGAGCCATAAGTCTTAGGAACTTGAAACTTGATAGAGTGGGACACCTTAACCTATTACATGTATTTGCCAAGTATGCTGTCCATGGCACCAGAGGGTTCAGGAGATATTGAACCGGGAAAAGCCAATATCGGGCACATTTTACCATTGCTGGCTATGGGGATATTTTGTTCAGATGGTGTAGTTTAAAAATTAACTGCTGCCGAACCATATGGAGCGACGACACAAAACTTGGGAGACATGTAGAGTGGGTAGAGAAGACTCATTGCACCAAATTTGGTGTCTCTGTGATTAATGGTTCAGGAGATATTGAACCGGGAAAAGCCAATATCGGGCACATTTTTTCCATTGCTGGCTATGGGGATATTTTGTTCAGTTGGTGTAGTTTAAAAATGAACTGCTGCTGAACCATATGGAGCGGCGACATAAAACCTGGGAGACATGTAGAGTGGGTAGAGAAGACTCTTTGTACCAAATTTGGTGTCTCTGTGATTAATGGTTCAGGAGATATTGAACCGGGAAAAGCCAATATCGGGCACATTTTTCCATTGCTGGCTATGGGGATATTTTGTTCAGTTGATGTAGTTTAAAAATTAATTGCTGCCGAAGCATATGGAGCGGCGACACAAAACTTGGGAGACGGGTAGAGTGGCTATAGAAGACCGACTGTACCAAATTTGGAGTCTCTGAGATGAATGGTTCAGGTGATATTGAACCGGGAAAAGCCAATATCGGGCACATTTTTTCCATTGCTGGCTATGGGGATATTTTGTTCAGTTGGTGTAGTTTAAAAATTAATTGCTGCCGAAGCATATGGAGCGGCGACACAAAACTTGGGAAACGTGTAGAGTGGCTATAGAAGACCGACTGTACCAAATTTGGAGTCTCTGAGATGAATGGTTCAGGAGGTATTGAACCGGGAAAAGCCAATATCGGGCACATTTTTCCATTGCTGGCTATGGGGATATTTTGTTCAGTTGATGTAGTTTAAAAATGAACTGCTGCTGAACCATATGGAGCGGCGACACAAAACCTGGGAGACATGTAGAGTGGGTAGAGAAGACTCTTTGTACCAAATTTGGTGTCTCTGTGATTAATGGTTCAGGAGATATTGAACCGGGAAAAGCCAATATCGGGCACATTTTTTCCATTGCTGGCTATGGGGATATTTTGTTCAGTTGGTGTAGTTTATAAATTAACTGCTGCCGAACCATATGGAGCGGCGACACAAAACTTTAATGACACGTAGGGGGGCTAGTGAAGACCACGTGTGCCAAATTTGGAGTCTCTAACATTAATGGTTCAGGAGATATTGACTGAAACATATCCAATGAGCGAAATCTCGGAAGTCCTGGATGAGGTTAAATCCGCCTGACACGGCCGGGAGGGAGTTCCAGAAGCCCGTCAGTGGAGTGCTTGGCAGTCCCCTAGATGCAGTAAGCTAACTCATTTTTGAGGGCGGCGGGAAAGGTTGCTGCGGATATATAGGAGGATGCTTTTTCTTAGCGCCTCCACCATGGGACCTCACCGACGGGCACTTGACAGCTCCCCCTTGCGGGAAACATAGCGGTAAGAGGTCAGAAGGCTAGCCGGGCTCTGGTGCCACCTTGTGGGCATGAATTTAGGATATTTACCGGTCAATATCTCTGGAGCCATAAGTCTTAGGAACTTGAAACTTGATAGAGTGGGACACCTTAACCTATTACATGTATTTGCCAAGTATGCTGTCCATGGCACCAGAGGGTTCAGGAGATATTGAACCGGGAAAAGCCAATATCGGGCACATTTTACCATTGCTGGCTATGGGGATATTTTGTTCAGATGGTGTAGTTTAAAAATTAACTGCTGCCGAACCATATGGAGCGACGACACAAAACTTGGGAGACATGTAGAGTGGGTAGAGAAGACTCATTGTACCAAATTTGGTGTCTCTGTGATTAATGGTTCAGGAGATATTGAACCGGGAAAAGCCAATATCGGGCACATTTTTTCCATTGCTGGCTATGGGGATATTTTGTTCAGTTGGTGTAGTTTAAAAATTAATTGCTGCCGAAGCATATGGAGCGGCAACACAAAACTTGGGAGACATGTAGAGTGGCTATAGAAGACCGACTGTACCAAATTTGGAGTCTCTGTGATTAATGGTTCAGGAGGTATTGAACCGGGAAAAGCCAATATCGGGCACATTTTTTCCATTGCTGGCTATGGGGATATTTTGTTCAGTTGGTGTAGTTTATAAATTAACTGCTGCCGAACCATATGGAGCGGCGACACAAAACTTTAAAGACACGTAGGGGGGCTAGTGAAGACCACGTGTGCCAAATTTGGAGTCTAACATTAATGGTTCAGGAGATATTGACTGAAACATATCCAATGAGCGAAATCTCGGAAGTCCTGGATGAGGTTAAATCCGCCTGACACGGCCGGGAGGGAGTTCCAGAAGCCCGGCAGTGGAGTGCTTGGCAGTCCCCTAGATGCAGTAAGCTAACTCATTTTTGAGGGCGGCGGGAAAGGTTGCTGCGGATATATAGGAGGATGCTTTTTCTTAGCGCCTCCACCATGGGACCTCACCGACGGGCACTTGACAGCTCCACCTTGCGGGAAACATAGCGGTAAGAGGTCAGAAGGCTAGCCGGGCTCTGGTGCCACCTTGTGGGCATGAATTTAGGATATTTACCGGTCAATATCTCTGGAGCCATAAGTCTTAGGAACTTGAAACTTGATAGAGTGGGACACCTTAACCTATTACATGTATTTGCCAAGTATGCTGTCCATGGCACCAGAGGGTTCAGGAGATATTGAACCAGGAAAAGCCAATATCGGGCACATTTTTCCATTGCTGTCTATGGGGATATTTTGTTCAGTTGGTGTAGTTTAAAAATTAATTGCTGCCGAAGCATATGGAGCGGCGACACAAAACTTGGGAGACGTGTAGAGTGGCTATAGAAGACCGACTGTACCAAATTTGGAGTCTCTGTGATTAATGGTTCAGGAGATATTTAACCGGGAAAAGCCAATATCGGGCACATTTTTTCCATTGCTGGCTATGGGGATATTTTGTTCAGTTGGTGTTGTTTATAAATTAACTGCTGCCGAACCATATGGAGCGGCGACACAAAACTTGGGAGACATGTAGAGTGGCTATAGAAGACCGACTGTACCAAATTTGGAGTCTCTGTGATTAATGGTTCAGGAGGTATTGAACCGGGAAAAGCCAATATCGGGCACATTTTTCCATTGCTGGCTATGGGGATATTTTGTTCAGTTGATGTAGTTTAAAAATGAACTGCTGCTGAACCATATGGAGCGGCGACACAAAACCTGGGAGACATGTAGAGTGGGTAGAGAAGACTCTTTGTACCAAATTTGGTGTCTCTGTGATTAATGGTTCAGGAGATATTGAACCGGGAAAAGCCAATATCGGGCACATTTTACCATTGCTGGCTATGGGGATATTTTGTTCAGTTGGTGTAGTTTAAAAATGAATTGCTGCCGAAGCATATGGATCGGCGACTTAAAACTTGGGAGACATGTAGAGAGGGTAGAGAAGACTCATTGTACCAAATTTGGTGTCTCTGTGATTAATGGTTCAGGAGATATTGAACCGGGAAAAGCCAATATCGGGCACATTTTTCCATTGCTGGCTATGGGGATATTTTGTTCAGTTGGTGTAGTTTAAAAATGAATTGCTGCCGAACCATATGCAGCGGCGACACAAAACTTGGGAGACATGTAGTGTGGCTATAGAAGACCGACTGTACCAAATTTGGAGTCTCTGTGATTAATGGTTCAGGAGATATTGAACCGGGAAAAGCCAATATCGGGCACATTTTTTCCATTGCTGGCTATTGGGATATTTTGTTCAGTTGGTGTAGTTTATAAATTAACTGCTGCCGAACCATATGGAGCGGCGACACAAAACTTTGGGAGACATGTAGAGTGGGTAGAGAAGACTCATTGTACCAAATTTGGTGTCTCTGTGATTAATGGTTCAGGAGATATTGAACCGGGAAAAGCCCATATCGGGCACATTTTACCATTGCTGGCTATGGGGATATTTTGTCCAGTTGGTGTAGTTTAAAAATTAACTGCTGCCGAACCATATGGAACGGCGACACAAAACTTGGGAGACATGTAGAGTGGGTATAGAAGACTGACTGTACCAAATTTGGAGTCTCTGTGATTAATGGTTCAGGAGATATTGAATCGGTAAAAGCCAATATTGGGCGACATTTTACCATTGCTGTCTATGGGGATATTTTGTTCAGTTGGTGTATTTAAAAAAAAAAAAAACTGCTGCCGAACCATATATAGCGGCGACACAAAACTTTAAAGACACGTAGGGGGGCTAGTGAAGACCACGTGTGCCAAATTTGGAGTCTCTAACATTAATGGTTCAGGAGATATTGACTGAAACGTATCCAATGAGCGAAATTTCGGAAGTCCTGGATGAGGTTAAATCCGCCTGACACGGCCGGGAGGGAGTTCCAGAAGCCCGGCAGTGGAGTGCTTGGTTGTCCCCTAGATGCAGTAAGCTAACTCATTTTTGAGGGCGGCGGGAAAGATTGCTGCGGATATATAGGAGGATGCATAATTGAGTGTGCTACATAGCCTAAGTCTGGAAAGTTGTACACACAGCCTGGCCATTGCAGTGGTTTGACACGTCACACTTTTTGTCCAGGGTTGAGTGTGCTACATAACCTAAGTCTGGAAAGTACTGGGGTTGTGTACACACACAGCCTGGCTTACCACACCGTTGGTAACTCCACCATGGCCGGTCCCAAGTCCGTGCTGAGAAAGGAGGAGGGTAGATTTGAAGGGAAAGGCCAGTAGTACATACCCTAAGTCTCTAAAGGAGTACTGGGGTTGTACACACAGCCTGGCCACTGTAGTGGTTTGGCACTTGTCAATTTTTTTGTCCAGGATTGAGCGTGCTACATAGCCTAAGTCTGGAAAGTACTGGGGTTGTACACACACAGCCTGGCTTACCACACCGTTGGTAACTCCACCATGGCCGGTCCCAAGTCCGTGCTGAGAAAGGAGGAGGGTAGATTTGAAGGGAAAGGGCCAGTAGTACATACCCTAAGTCTCTAAAGGAGTACTGGGGTTGTACACACAGCCTGGCCACTGCAGTGGTTTGACACGTCACACTTTTTGTCCAGGATTGAGTGTGCTACATAACCTAAGTCTGGAAAGTACTGGGGTTGTGTACACACACAGCTTGGCTTACCACACCGTTGGTAACTCCACCATGGCCGGTCCCAAGTCCGTGCTGAGAAAGGAGGAGTGTCAATAACCATTGTTCAATGAGCTTTTAGGCAGTTATCTGTGCAAAGGGCTAAAAAGAGATTGTACAGTCCACTTTAGGACTACATTACATGACAGTAATGTTTACTGTACATCTTTTCTCTGCTGTCCTGTCTGGTGTGCGTAGTCTCTACTGTAAAGTGTGGGAAGAGGGTATACCCCTTTACGGAGGACAGACAGCAGTACCTGTTCGCTCAGTGTGATGAATTGTCTGGAAGACCTTACAGTTAGAAAACATACACATGAGGGAACACAAACTTATTTTTTTTGTCCAGGATTGAGTGTGCTACATAACCTAAATCTGGAAAGTACTGGGGTTGTGTACACACACAGCCTGGCTTACCACACCGTTGGTAACTCCACCATGGCCGGTCCCAAGTCCGTGCTGAGAAATGAGGAGGGTAGATTTGAAGGGAAAGGGCCAGTAGTACATACCCTAAGTCTCTAAAGGAGTACTGGGGTTGTACACACAGCCTGGCCACTGTAGTGGTTTGGCACTTGTCATTTTTTTTGTCCAGGATTGAGCGTGCTACATAGCTTAAGTCTGGAAAGTACTGGGGTTGTACACACACAGCCTGGCTTACCACACCGTTGGTAACTCCACCATGGCCGGTCCCAAGTCCGTGCTGAGAAAGGAGGAGGGTAGATTTGAAGGGAAAGGGCCAGTAGTACATACCCTAAGTCTCTAAAGGAGTACTGGGGTTGTACACACAGCCTGGCCACTGCAGTGGTTTGACACGTCACACTTTTTGTCCAGGATTGAGTGTGCTACATAACCTAAGTCTGGAAAGTACTGGGGTTGTGTACACACACAGCTTGGCTTACCACACCGTTGGTAACTCCACCATGGCCGGTCCCAAGTCCGTGCTGAGAAAGGAGGAGTGTCAATAACCATTGTTCAATGAGCTTTTAGGCAGTTATCTGTGCAAAGGGATAAAAAGAGATTGTAAGGTCCACTTTAGGACTACATTACATGACAGTAATGTTTACTGTACATCTTTTCTCTGCTGTCCTGTCTGGTGTGCGTAGTCTCTACTGTAAAGTGTGGGAAGAAGGGTATACCCCTTTACGGAGGACAGACAGCAGTACCTGTTCGCTCAGTGTGATGAATTGTCTGGAAGACCTTACAGTTAGAAAACATACACATGAGGGAACACAAACTTATTTTTTTTTGTCCAGGATTGAGTGTGCTACATAACCTAAGTCTGGAAAGTACTGGGGTTGTGTACACACACAGCCTGGCTTACCACACCGTTGGTAACTCCACCATGGCCGGTCCCAAGTCCGTGCTGAGAAAGGAGGAGGGTAGATTTGAAGGGAAAGGGCCAGTAGTACATACCCTAAGTCTCTAAAGGAGTACTGGGGTTGTACACACAGCCTGGCCACTGCAGTGGTTTGACACGTCACACTTTTTGTCCAGGATTGAGTGTGCTACATAACCTAAGTCTGGAAAGTACTGGGGTTGTGTACACACACAGCTTGGCACCGTTGGTAACTCCACCATGGCCGGTCCCAAGTCCGTGCTGAGAAAGGAGGAGTGTCAATAACCATTGTTCAATGAGCTTTTAGGCAGTTATCTGTGCAAAGGGCTAAAAAGAGATTGTACAGTCCACTTTAGGACTACATTACATGACAGTAATGTTTACTGTACATCTTTTCTCTGCTGTCCTGTCTGGTGTGCGTAGTCTCTACTGTAAAGTGTGGGAAGAGGGTATACCCCTTTACGGAGGACAGACAGCAGTACCTGTTCGCTCAGTGTGATGAATTGTCTGGAAGACCTTACAGTTAGAAAACATACACATGAGGGAACACAAACTTATTTTTTTTGTCCAGGATTGAGTGTGCTACATAACCTAAGTCTGGAAAGTACTGGGGTTGTGTACACACACAGCCTGGCTTACCACACCGTTGGTAACTCCACCATGGCTGGTCCCAAGTCCGTGCTGAGAAAGGAGGAGGGTAGATTTGAAGGGAAAGGGCCAGTAGTACATACCCTAAGTCTCTAAAGGAGTACTGGGGTTGTACACACAGCCTGGCCACTGTAGTGGTTTGGCACTTGTCAATTTTTTTGTCCAGGATTGAGCGTGCTACATAGCCTAAGTCTGGAAAGTACTGGGGTTGTACACACACAGCCTGGCTTACCACACCGTTGGTAACTCCACCATGGCCGGTCCCAAGTCCGTGCTGAGAAAGGAGGAGGGTAGATTTGAAGGGAAAGGGCCAGTAGTACATACCCTAAGTCTCTAAAGGAGTACTGGGGTAGTACACACAGCCTGGCCACTGCAGTGGTTTGACACGTCACACTTTTTGTCCAGGATTGAGTGTGCTACATAACCTAAGTCTGGAAAGTACTGGGGTTGTGTACACACACAGCTTGGCTTACCACACCGTTGGTAACTCCACCATGGCCGGTCCCAAGCCCGTGCTGAGAAAGGAGGAGTGTCAATAACCATTGTTCAATGAGCTTTTAGGCAGTTATCTGTGCAAAGGGCTAAAAAGAGATTGTACAGTCCACTTTAGGACTACATTACATGACAGTAATGTTTACTGTACATCTTTTCTCTGCTGTCCTGTCTGGTGTGCGTAGTCTCTACTGTAAAGTGTGGGAAGAGGGTATACCCCTTTACGGAGGACAGACAGCAGTACCTGTTCGCTCAGTGTGATGAATTGTCTGGAAGACCTTACAGTTAGAAAACATACACATGAGGGAACACAAACTTATTTTTTTTGTCCAGGATTGAGTGTGCTACATAACCTAAGTCTGGAAAGTACTGGGGTTGTGTACACACACAGCCTGGCTTACCACACCGTTGGTAACTCCACCATGGCCGGTCCCAAGTCCGTGCTGAGAAATGAGGAGGGTAGATTTGAAGGGAAAGGGCCAGTAGTACATACCCTAAGTCTCTAAAGGAGTACTGGGGTTGTACACACAGCCTGGCCACTGTAGTGGTTTGGCACTTGTCATTTTTTTTGTCCAGGATTGAGCGTGCTACATAGCCTAAGTCTGGAAAGTACTGGGGTTGTACACACACAGCCTGGCTTACCACACCGTTGGTAACTCCACCATGGCCGGTCCCAAGTCCGTGCTGAGAAAGGAGGAGGGTAGATTTGAAGGGAAAGGGCCAGTAGTACATACCCTAAGTCTCTAAAGGAGTACTGGGGTTGTACACACAGCCTGGCCACTGTAGTGGTTTGGCACTTGTCAATTTTTTTGTCCAGGATTGAGCGTGCTACATAGTCTAAGTCTGGAAAGTACTGGGGTTGTGTACACACACAGCCTGGCTTACCACACCGTTGGTAACTCCACCATGGCCGGTCCCAAGTCCGTGCTGAGAAAGGAGGTATGTACCCTAAGTCTCTAAAGGAGTACTGGGGTTGTACACACAGCCTGGCCACTGCAGTGGTTTGACACTTGTCAATTTTTTGTGTCCATGATTGAGTGTGCTACATAGCCTAAGTCTGGAAAGTACTGGGGTTGTGTACACACACAGCCTGGCATACCACACCGTTGGTAACTCCACCATGGCCGGTCCCAAGTCTGTGCTGAGAAAGGAGGAGGGTAGATTTGAAGGGAAAGGGCCAGTAGTACATACCCTAAGTCTGGAAAGGAGTACTGGGGTTGTACACACAGCCTGGCCACTGCAGTGGTTTGACACTTGTCAAACCCTTTGTCCAGGATTGAGTGTGCTACATAACATAACAGTAGGATCTTATAGGCCATTGGACATTTACATTTTTGTCACGTTTATTCCTGGTCAGCTTGGCACGGGAATCTAAGTAAAAAAAGGGAACATGTTCCTTCCAGGCCATGTAATATATATAGCTCAGCCGTCTGCCTGCCTTCCTTATATACAGCCTGAGCGGACCTGATGGAAACCTTCCGGTGATAGAGTCATACCCATTTATTATTAAAAAACAAAAGAGAGGGAATGTCATTCATTTATAAGGCTCCTATATATTCTATTGCACGGAGAATGCGAATCTTTAACACTTCATAACAGAAAAAAACAATCAGCAGTTCCAATTGTTCATAGTAATTTTATATTTCTAAAACATAATTTTGAAAACGAAACAAAGAAACACATTGCTTCTGATGTCTCTCCTTCCTAAGGATGAGCGGACCTGATGGGAGACAGGAGGAGAATGGGCGGGTCTAGTCATTTATTACCCAGCATAGAATTTCATTTAATTAGAAGCTTTTCAATAGTTTGCTGAATGGAAACTGATGTGATCCATCAGACGCACAACATTATCTTAATTGATTAATTGTACATATTTGTCTGGCATGTCATGATTATTACCTATTTTTATCAATAATATCATATTTATCGATCTTTGTATAGGAAGTGTAAAATATGTGCAATTTGCTATATGTATAAATTATATATCAGACAGTGAGAGAAGGAAAAAAAAAAAAAAAAAAAAAAATATATATATATATATATATATATATATATATATATATATATATATATATATATATATATATATATATATTACAGTTCCCCATTTAGTTTTCTGAATTCTGAGGACTTGGAATAAAAGAGCACATATGGAAATGTTTTATATTATTATTCAATAATCTTCGGACTCCATTTTTATTTATTCCGGACTAATGGATGAAAATAAAGCTGTGTTAAGTTTTTTTGCAGCCTATGAGTCAAGGCATGTTTAGGCTTTAGGTGGATGGTCAGGGGGCGCTAAAATGGTGGCTCAGCTGCCTGTTTTTACCACCTCTGTAAAATGCCCATAGGAAGGAAGGGCTGGGGTACAGGATGTCCAAAAACAGCAGAAAATGCCCCTCCACTCAGTAGTATCCACTTGTATAGCCATTCTCAGCCAAGGTTCCTCCAGAGGTTGCTAGGGGTTCTAGGAGCCATAGCTGATCGACCTCCCATTTGATGGTACAGTTCCAGGACCAACGTCACTCTGTAGAGTCAGTGGCATGATATCAATTTTTTTAGGGTGGCATTCTGGCCACCACTGTAAGGGGGTAATTTTTCCCACTGACCAACAATGTAAAGGGCATTGTTTAAGTCATTTTCACAGGTGTTCCCCAAGACCTGGAAATAAGCTTAAAGTGGGGTGCCCCCTAAAAAAATAAATAAAAAAAATAAAGTCAGCAGCTACAAATACTGCAGTTGCTGACTTTTAATAATCGGACACTTACCTGTCCTAGGGTCCAGCGATGCGGGGGAACGAAGCCCCCCTCCACTCGCGGCGTCGGCATTCTTACTGTGAAGCCACAGCCGGGCACCCACTGCGCATGCACGAGCAGCACCGCGTGCCGTGATACACCACACAGTCATCTGGGACACATGACAGATCCCAGATGACTGTGCGGCGCTGAGGGGAAATGTTACTAGCCTGGGCACTGAAGGAGGCAGACTACGAGGGACCCCCTAGCAACAGGCATTTAGAGAGTGAGTAATTTTTTTTCCCAATTATTTTTTTTTTTACATTTTGTTTATGAATTTTAAGCTTTTTTTTTTTTTGGGTGGCAACACCACTTCAAGGATTCAAAGGTTTAGTTAGGGCAGTGGTTTCCAAACTGCAGCACTTTGTTTGCTTTTATCCAGCCCTTGGGGCACTATTCCCCCCACTGACACCAACATTGGGGCGTCATTTCTGCCACTGACACCAACAATGATGGACTAACCATTTCTCCCACTGACAACAAGAATGGGGCACTATTCCTTCCACTCACACCAACAAAGGGGCATTTTTTACTTCCACATTTTCATAGTTGCCAACATTGGGAAAAAAATGTAAAGGGATGCTTTATTTGTTTGTAGGCGGAGTCTTATAATAAATAGGGAGTTAGGCATTTGTGTGTAGGTGTGACGTAGTGGGAATAGAAAAATATGGTGTGCAGGGAAATGGGCATGGTTGGGCTTGGAGGGGGCGTGACTCAAAGGGGTATGGTTAGAGTCTTAGCTGAATGAGGGATGGAGGGAGAAAACAAAGGGAGAAAGAGAGGAAGTGAGAGAAGGAAGGAAAGAAAAAGGGATGGAGGGACAGCAGGCCAGATCCTATAACACAATAGAAATATGTGTATTCCAGAATTTAACAATCAGCAGATAAAGATACTCCAAACCTGATGTTAGTGTTTCAATCATCACGGCACCATGGTTCTATTGGTGTCCGGGTGATTGAAGCGCATTATTACATTGTAATATAAAATGAAATAGTTCAACTCACCATAATGTAGAATCAGTGGGAGCTCTGAGTGTGTCACTTTTTACATCACTTCATCAGGTGTTCCCAGCAAAGTCCCTCCTTACATCAGGTGTCCCCAGAAGTCTCTCCTTACATCAGCAGTCCCCCAGCAGAGTCTCTCCTTACATCAGGAGTCCCCCAGCAGAGTCCCTCCTTACATCAGGTGTCCCCAGCAGAACCTCTTCTTACATCAGGTGTCCACCCAGCAGAGTCTCTCTTTACATTAGGTGTCCCCCGGCAGAGTCTCTCCTTACATCAGGTGCCCCCCCTGCAGAGTCCCTCCTTACATCAAGTTTCCCCAGCAGAGTCTCTCCTTACATCAAGTATCCCCCAGCGGTGTGTGTCCCCTTACATCAGGTATGCCCCAGAAGTGTGTGTCCCTTTTACATCAGGCATGCCCCAGCGGTGTGTGTCCCTTTTACATCAGGTATGCCCCAGCGGTGTGTGTCCCCTTACATCAGGTATACCCCAGCGGTGTGTGTCCCCTTACATCAGGTATGCCCCAGTGGTGTGTGTCCCCTTACATCAGGTATTCCCCAGCGGTGCGGCATCCCCCTCTTAAACAAAGAGAACTACCAAGAATGTTACCTTTCTGGAAGGTCAAGACTACAGCATCTAAAAAGAAGGAACCAGCACTTTTTAAATATTTTTTGTACGTTATATTATGTGATTGGGGACATGTGTCAAATATAAAGTAGGTGTTCTCTCAATTTGGCTGAAAAAGTGGACATACATTTTAAGATCTTTAGTAATGATTATTCTTCACCGAAGTGGTCATCCTTATCCCTAAAGTGCAACAGCTGCAATAGATTATAGATCTATTGCAGCTGTTGCACTTTAGTAATATATTTATTTTGTTGTTTGGGTAGCGCCGCATCTATTTATTTATTTATTTTTTTTTTTTCAAAATAGTTTATTGTGGTTTTGAAATATAACAAACAGAGCATACATAAGCAAAAAGATAAACATCAATGTATCATCTCAGAGACATACAATGCAAATACATAGTCAATGTAATACCTAAGCCTAGAGATTTGGTGAGGAAGCATACCTGGAACAATTATTGTTTATAAAAGGGGAGAGAACAAATAATTGAGCAATATAAGTGGGGTAATGAATTACATGGGGTCCACTACTGTCTATCATGTTGCTTAGAAGACTGGGACATAAGAGTAGTGGGCGTAATAGTGATGGATATGAATACCCCAAACAGCAGTAGCTACTAAAACCCATTACAGGTCAAAAAGGATAAAATGTAAACCTAGAAACGTGCATCAAGTCTCTGGTAACAGCATCCACCCCATATGGGAACTAACTGTGGATGAGAGTAACACACCCGGTAGAACAACCGAGGAGTTTGTGTGGAGACTTGATGGAAAACAGTGTAAGGGCCGGTTCACACTGCGAGCCGCGGCGAGGCGTCTCCGACTTCCTCGCCGCGACTTGCAGGGGGGGTCAGCGGCGACTTGCAGAGGACTTCTGCATAGAAGTCAATGCAAGTCGCCCCCGAAGTCGCCCCGAAGTAGTACAGGAACCTTTTTTCTGAGTCGGAGCGACTCGAGTCGCTCCTCTCAGAACGGTTCCATAGCACTGTATGGGGGCGACTTGCGGGAGCGAGGCGAGGCGAGCCGTGTCGCCTCGCCTCGCGTCGCAGTGTGAACCGGCCCTAACTGAACAAACCATTTTTGTTTTTAAAAGAAAGATTTAAAGGATAACAAAAGTTAGAGCCCATGCATCTATTTATTTTACCTATATTGTTTTGGTGTAGAGATCACTATTTTTTGCTGGCTGCTTCCTTATTAATATATTTTATTAATATATTTTTTTGAGATACTTAGTAGTAGTTAGGTGGAGCGCATTAGTACCTTTCGTTCATCCTTATCCCTGCTTTACCATCCAGTGAGTCCCTAACCTGGAACAAGCATTCATACACCGACATCTGAAAAGCCATCCTTCAAGGTTGTACCAGCTCAGCAACTCACTGAATAGTGAACTAGGATCAGGATGACAGTCAGCAATGGCCGCACCCATATTTCTGCACTGACAAGTCCTTTTAACTACTTGCCTACTGGGCACTTAAACATCCCTCCTGCCCAGACCAATTTTCAGCTTTTAGTGCTCTCACAATTTGAATGACAATTACTCAGTCATGCAACACTGTACCCAAATGAATTTTTTGACCTTTTTTTCCCAAAAATAGAGCTTTCTTTTGGTGGTATTTGATCACCTCTGGGGTTTTTATTTTTTGCGCTATAAATAAAAAAAGACCCAAAACTTCGAAAAAAAACCCCGCATATTTCTTTGTTTCTGTGACAAAATTATGCAAATTATTAATTTTTCTTCATAAATTTTGGCCACAATTTATACTGCTACATGTCTTTGGTAAACATAGTGGATATTAGATAATAGTGGCAAAAATTAGTGGATATTATTTGGTCTTTGGGAAAATTAGAGAGTCTACAAGCTATGGTGCGAATCATACAAAATTGATCACATCTGATGTACTGGTGGCCTATCTCACTGCTTGCGAGCCAAACAAGTCAGGGAAGTACAAATACCCTCCAAATGACCCCTTTTTGGAAAGTAGACATTCCAAGGTATTTAGTAAGAGGCATAGTGAGCTTTTTGATGCTGTCATTTTTTCCCACAATTCTTTGCAAAATTAAGATTTTTTTTTTCCCCACAAATTGTCATTGTAATAGGTTATTTCTCTCACATGGCATGTGTATACCACAAATGACACCCCCCCCCCCCCCCAAAAAAAATTCTGCTACTCCTCCTGAGTATTACAATACCACATGTGTGGGACTTTTTCACAGCCTGGCCACATAGAGAGGTCCAACATGCAGGGAGCGCCATCACGTGTTCTAGGAGCATAAATTACACATCTAACTTGTTGACTACCTATTACACTTTTGAAGGCCCTGGAGCACCAGGACAATGACACGTGACACTGATGACAGATGGCACTGATACGTGGCACTGATGACAGATGGCACTTATACGTGGCACTGATGACAGATGGCACTTATACGTGGCACTGATGACACGTGGCACTAATACGTGGCACTGATGACAGATGGCACTAATACGTGGCACTAATACATGGCACCGATGACAGATGGCACTAATACGTGGCACCGATGAGTCGTGACACTGATGACAGATGGCACTGATAAGTGGCATTGATGACACGTGACACTGACAACAGATGGCACGTTACACTGACAGGTGACACTGATGACAAATGCACTGATACATGGCACTGATGACAGGTGGCACTATGTGGCACTGATGACATGTGGCACTGATGACAGATGGCACTTATACGTGGAACTGATGACAGATGGCACTGGGGACAAATGGCACTGACAACAGGTGGCACTGGGGACAGATAGCACTAACAGGTGGCACTGGGGGCAGGTGGAACTGGTCAAGGATGGCACTGGGGGCAGGTGGAACTGGTCAAGGATGGCACTGGGGCGGATGGCCCTGTGGGAGGATGGCACTGGGATGGATGGCACTTTTTTTTTACTTTTTTACTTACGGCTGCTGCAGCCGTTGATCTCTCCCTTCTCACACGCTCTGTGTGAGGAGGGAGAGCGGCGCTGAGAGATGATCTCATATGTTAACATATGAGATCATCTCTCATTGGACACGCCGATCACGCAGTAAACGGCCGCTGTGATTGGCCGTTTACAGCGATCTGTGACTGGCTGTGTCCAAGGGACACGGCCAGCACAGAACTTCCCCGATGCGCACCCGCGGCGGCGCGCAAAGGGGAAGTAAATAGGAGGGCGTCCGGGGACACCCTCCCAGCAGTTAGCATCCGTGCTGTAGCCGTCTTTCGGATATAGCGCAGGCGGGAAGTGGTTAAAGGATATGTTCACCTTTCATAATATGTTACACCTATATTTGGGATGTACCATGTTATAAATATACATCGCCCCCCCCCCCCTCCTCCCCCACTGTGATCGCAACCAGGGAATCTTCTCCACCCGCTAGCTGTCAAATGTTTTTTTTTAATGTGTCTGTGCATGGCTCCACCCACCCAGACTCGTCAGTAAAGTACCGGGTATTGATGTGGTTAATCGCCACGGTTATAATTGTGGTAGTTCATTGATTCTTCCGGGAAGAATGAATCAGCTTCTCTCATACGAGGTACAAGCAAGCCGATACACTGACAGGTTTGCAGGAAACCTGCATGGCATCAGCGATCTTCTGATCATTATTACAATGCTTTCCAGGATCCTGCAACAAAAAATAATAAATGCACATTTTTTTACCTGCAGAAAAAATTTGTATTTATAATTTTTTGTGAAAAGGTGAACTTATCCTTAAACCACATCCTGCCCGGCATATAGCAAAATGATAGCCAGGTGGTGGCTCTCCCGTTCTGACTGGACAACATATGACGTCCTTCAGAACGAGCCACTGCAGCCTATGACGTAGGCTCTTTACCATGTGATCAGCTGTGTCCAATCACCTAACCAGGAAGTGCCAGTGATCGGCATTCCTCTGTTCACACTGACAGGACGTGAGAAGGAGTACCGATAAGTGGCTCTCCTGACAGGGGGGTCTGTACTGATAATCAGTGAAGCCCCATCAGCGATCCATATCAGTGATTCTCATTCTGAAGGGCATCATATGTTGTCCAGTTAGAACGGGAGAGCCACTACCTGGCCATCATTTTACTATAGGCTGGGAAGGATGTGGTTAAAGGATAAGTTCACCTATTCACAAAAAAATAATAAAATGCACATTTTTTTGCATTTATTCTTTTTTGTTGCAGGCCCACCAGTGATGCCAATCAGTGCTGCATATTAGTGCTACCTCATCAGTGATGGAGAAAAAAAAAAAATATAACCAAAACAAAGAAAACTTTTTTTTCAAGAATTTTCAGTCTTTTTTTCATTTTTTTAGCGAAAATTAAAAATAAAATCGTGGGGATTAACCACAGCAATACCGGGCACTTTCGCCCCCTTCCTTCCCAGACCAATTTTCAGCTTTCAGCGTTCTCGCAAATTCAATGATAATTGCGCGTTCATGCTGCGCTGTACCCAAATTAAATTTTTATCATTTTGTTCACACAAATATAGCTTTCTTTTGGTGGTATTTATTCACAACTCTGTTTTTTTTTTTTTTTTTTTTTTTTTTTCAATATAAGCGCAAAAAGAGTGGAAATTTGGACCAAAAAAATATATATTTTCTTCTTTCTATTTTAAAAGAAATCCAATAAAATCAAATTTTGTCATAAATTTAAGCCAAAATGTATTCTGCTACATGTCTTTGTTAAAAAAAAATCCCATTAAGTGTATAATAATTGGTATGTGTGATCACGGGCAGATGTTTGCAGATGATCATGGACATTTGTGTGCAGATAATCATTGAGACATGTGATTTTATTGCTACGTATGTGAGGACATGTGTTTTTACTGTGTAGGGACGTGTGTGGGGACACTATGTGTTTGCATTGTGTGGGGACACAAATTTGGGGACATTGTGTGGGCACTAGGGATGAGCAGAACACCCCCCGGTTCGGTTCGCATCAGAACGGACCGCAAATTCGTACAAACTTTAGAACCCCATTGAAGTCTATGGGACTCGAACGTTCGAACTAAAAAGTGCTAATTTTAATGGCTAATATGCAAGATACTGTCCTAAAAAGGGTTTGAGGACCTGGCTCCTGCCCCAGGTGACATGGGTCAATGCCTAAAATGTTTTTAAAATAGCCGTTTTGGCGGGAGCACTGATTTTAATGATGATTAAAGTGAAAAAACAAAAACAAAACTGAAAAATTCCTTTAAATGTCGTGCCTGGGGGTGTCTATAGCATGCCTGTGAAGTGCCACGTGTTTCCCGTGTTTAGAACAGTCCCTGCACAAAATGACATTTTAAGGAAAAAAAGTCATTTAAAACTGCTTGCGTTTTTAATGTAATATCTGGTTCCGGCAATATGGATGAAAATCATTGAGGAAATGGCATGGGTAGCCCCCCTGCCCATTACCACCCCCTTTGGGTCTTGTACGGATATTCAGGGGAACCCCGTACCCATATTAAAGATGTGAGGCCCCCAGGCCCTATATACTCAGAACAGCAGTATACAGGCGGTGCAAACAAGACAGGGACTGTGTAGGTTTGTTGTGTTAAGTGGAATCTGTATGTAATTTTGAACTGGTACATTTTTAAAGTGTAGCTCCAGTCAAAAAATCTATTTTTAAGCATTTTGGAAAACATAGGGAAGGGTTATCACCCCTGTATAATTTGTTTTGCCGTCCGTCTTTTTTCATCTCACTTCCTGTTGTCTCCTTCCGTTTGCAAGTAGGAGACGTTTGTAAGTTGGATGTTTGAAAGTAGGGGCCTGTCCTATATGCTCTGCAGAAATGGCGGAACAAGGTGTTGGTTTTGCCACAACATTGTAAGCCCTCAAAGTGACTCTTGGTGGACGCTGGAGCGCCCTGCTGTGAACGATTATATCAAGAATTGTAATTACATGCCATTGTTGAACAGTGGTAGAAAAATTGGGCCTTTGGTGGTTGTGGTGCTGGTGCCACAACACTACAAGTCCCCACAGTTACTCTCGGTGGGCACAGGAATGGGCCCTGCTGTGAAATATCATATCAAGAATTGTAATTACATGCCCCTGTTATACAGGGGCTGAAAAATTGGGCCTTAGGCACTGTTGCTGGTGCCACAACACTGCAACCTCTCCCATATACTCTAGTTGTAGTGCAGGAATGAGCCCTGCTGCAAAGCATTGCATCAAAAATTGTAAATAAACGCCCCTGTTAAACAGGGGCTGAAAAATTGGGCTGGTGGCATCACCCAGAACCAAAAAATGTTCTTCCAACATATCAGTGGAGGAGGAAGAGGACAATCAACATAACAGGACAGTCACTCAGCATCATCATAGGCAGTCTTGAAGGGATGTGATATTTAAAAAAAAAAAAAAAATATTCGGTTACATCAGCTTCAGGTGCTTGGTAGCTGTGGGTGATCCAAGACTGATTCATCTTTATGAAGGTCAGTCGATCAACCGAGTCAGTGGACAGGCGCACCCTGTGATCGGTAACAAAACCACCAGCAGCACTGAAGGAGCGTTCCGAAAGAACGCTGTATGCAGGACAGGCCAGTAGCTCATTGCATACTGTGCAAGCTCTGGCCAGTGATCCATCCTCAAGACCCAGTAAGCCAGAGGATTTTCGGTGGGAAAGGTGTCCAAGTCTGACCTTGCCCCTAGGTATTCCAGCACCATGTAAATCAGACGCTGGCCATGGTTGCTGGAACCGATCATACCTTGGGGCTGCGGACTAAAAAATTGTCTGAATGCATCAGTCAGACGGCCACCTTCTCCACCGCTCCTTCTGACCGATGCCTCAGCAACACGTTGTCCAGGACCAGGAGTTTGTAACCTCCCAGTCTCTGGGAATGCGTTGCACAGACCTTTCTGCAAGGCCTCCCGGAGATGTCTCATCCTCTGCGACGGCAAGATAAGGTCGGCAACCTTACCCTTGTAGGGTGGATCAAGGAGAGTGGCCAGCCAGTAATGGTCCCTCTCCTTGATCCGAAGAATACGAGGATCCTTCTGCAGGCTTTGCAGGATCAGGGAGGCCATGCAGCGTAGGTTAGCTGAGACATTCAGTCCGGAATCCCCTGGGTCACTAAGGACAACATGATCCGCAGCTATGCCCCACTGGCGTGGTGAGAAAAAACCCAGCTCCCCTGACCCTGTCCTGGTGCCGTAGTAGCACAGGTACTCATCTGATGGCCCTCTGTTGCGTGTGCAGCTGCTACATCATGGCCAACGTTGAGTTCCACCTGGTGGGCATGTCAATATGCACCTTACCGCTGACCGCCCTGTCCAGCGAGGCAAGGACATTGCCTTCCACATGCCGGTAGAGAGCCAGAATCGCCTTCCGTGAGAAAAAGTGGCGCTTGGGGACCTGCCACTGAGGAACCGCACATTGTACAAACTCATGGAAGGGGGCCGAGTCTACCAACCGAAAAGGCAGCAGTTGAAGTGCTAGCAATTTAGCCAAGCTAACATTCAACTGCTGGGCATGTGGATGGCTGGGAGTGAACTTCTTTCGACAGTCCAGCAGCAGGGGCAGGGAAATTTGCCTGCTATAATTGGACGTTGGTGTACTGCTAGCAGAGTGCCTGCAAGCACTTGGCTGTGACACACCTAATTCTACACCTTCATTCCTCTCAGAGCAGGTTTCAGAGAGGAATGAAGGTCTAGTGGGGTTGAAGATCCCAGCTGATGAGGAGCAAGGAGAGGTCCGCTTTGTTTTTTGGTGTGGGTCTTTGGCCGCGTACACACGCGCGGACTGTTCGCCCAACCTTGTCCGCTGAACAGTGTTTGGGCGGACAGTCCGCTCGTGTGTGGGGCTTCAGCGGACAGTTTCAGCGGACAGTTGGCCGAACAAGGTCTTACGGAAATTCCGAAAAACTGTCCGCTGAAACCTTGTTTCAGCGGACTGTTCGCTCGTGTGTAGGCTTGTTCGGCCAACTAAGTCTTGCGCATGCTCAGAAAGGATTTCCACGTCGGAAGGTTGCATTGCAGTGTATAGGACGTCGTATTTTTCGTCCCGTCGTACGTGCCGTTCACGTCATCGCGCACGGTTTCAGCAAACTGTTCGTCCGTCGTGTGTGGCCATGTCCGTCCATGCTAAGTTTGAGCGGACTGTTCGCTCAAACTGTTGGACGGACAAAGTTGGGCCAACAGTCCGCGCGTGTGTACGCGGCCTTAGAGGTACGCTTGCCAACGAGCTGCATGGCAGGTCAACATATGTCTGGTCAAGCATGTGGTGCCCAAGAGGCTGATGTTTTGGCCACGCGAGATACGCTTGAGACATATGTTGCAAATAGCAGCGGTGCGATCTGATGCACTCGTCCCAAAAAAGGCCCACACCAAAGAACTTTTAGAATAATGCGCAGCTCCCTGAACAGGCGGAGGTCTGCAGTGTGGGTGTGCTGCCCCTAAGCTGGCCCCCGGAGGGCATCCTGCCTCGTTGGACATGTGCCGCCTTCTCCTCCCTCCTACCAGGCACCCACATGGAGTCAGTGCCCTCATAACCCCCTCCCTCTTCATTGCTGGAGAAAACCTGGCAGTATGCTGCAGCTTGTGGAACATGACTGCCAGATTGCTGTCCTTCTTGAGCATCCCCTCTCTACTGCCTTCCTCTAGCTGAGTGTCATCATCAGAGCCTACAAAACACTGGGCATCCTCCTGGAGCATGTACCCAACACTGTGCTCAAAGAGTTCAGGGGACTCCTCAGGAGGACGTGGTGGGTCTAGGGAAGGAGTCACTGATGATGACATTGAGACGAGGGAAGACAATGCGTTGGCAGCTGCTTTGCTAGTACACTGAGCCTGGGTGACAGAGGATGAGGAGGGTGAAGAGGGCTGGGTCATCCACTCTACCAAGTCTTCGACATGATGCGGCTCAACAAGTCCAGCTGCCGAAAAGAAGGACAAGCATGTCCCATGGCCACATGCTGATGATGACGAAGCACCGCGTCCACGACCAGCACTGGTGTCTCTAGACACAGAGCCTGCTTGCCCTCTTTTATCGGCTCGCGCCTGTCTGCCTCTCCTTGTTGGCCTACCAGACATGGTAATGGCCTGAAGGGAGATGGGAAAACCAGCAATTGGGTAGTGTATATTGTGCTAGAGGCACACAACACCCACTAACTCCTGCAGATGGCTCAATTAGAGAAGAGGTATATAGGTGGATATAATGGTGTATACTGTGGTCATGGCACGCAGACAACACGCACAATCTCCTACAACTGACTGCAAGCTCTATTACAGAAGAGCATATTGCTAGCTATATAGGTGGATATAATGGTGTATACTGCGGTCAGGGCACGCAGACAACACCCACAAACTCCTGCAGATTGCTAACAGCTCAATTACACAAGAGCAAGAATGCAAAATTGGCCGATAACGAACGGTGTATACTGTGTTGAAGGCACACAGAGAACACCCACTAACTCCTACAGACGCCAACACACTACACAAGGCTGTCGCGCTGGCGGCCTTATATGGTGTGGGTCGTGAACTACACAGCCTGAGCTATGATTGGCCACTGGCATCCTGCCTGTGGCCAATCATGGCTCTCCTTGCTTCTGGCGCTGTGATTGGCCAAGCATGCGGGGTCATAGTGCATGCTTGCCCAATCATGAGCCAGCAAAGCACTGCGATGGCGCAGTGCATTGTGGGCAGTGAGTGCCACACGAATTTGGCGCGAATGGCCCATAACGTTCGGTATTCGCCGAACATGCAAACAACCGATGTTCGAGTCGAATGTCTGGAACTGGAGAAAGTGCAGAGAAGGGCAACCAAACTGATAAGAGGCATGGAGGAACTCAGCTATGAGGAGAGATTAGAGGAACTAAATTTATACACTCTTGAGAAGAGGAGATTAAGGGGGGATATGATCAACATGTTCAAATACATTAGGGGTCCATATAGTGAACTTGGTGTTGAGTTGTTCTCTGTACGGTCAACCCAGAGGACACGGGGGCACTCTTTACGTCTAGAGGAAAAGAGATTTCATCTTCAAGTACGGAAAGGTTTCTTCACAGTTAGAGCTGTGAAAATGTGGAATAGACTCCCGCCAGAGGTGGTTCTGGCCAGTTCAGTAGATTGCTTTAAGAAAGGCCTGGATACTTTCCTGATGGTACATAATATAACTAGGTAACTAACATAGGTAAAGTTGATCCAGGGAAAATCCGATCGCCTCTTGGGGGATCAGGAAGGAATTTTTTTCCCCTGCTGTAGCAAATTGGAGTATGCTCTGCTGGGTTTTTTTTTCGCCTTCCTCTGGATCAATTGTGGGCATAAAATTGGGTATCTGGATTGTACGATTATTTTTTATTTTATTTATTTGTTTTTAAGGTTGAACTGGATGGACTTGTGTCTTTTTTCAACCTGACTAACTATGTAACTATGTAACTATGAATGTATGTTCGACTCGAACATGAAGGTCATCCCTATCGATCACATCACACAAGGTTCTCATGGCACCGGCTGATGTTTTTGTTCCCGGCTCCTTCTACTCAGCTATAGATGAGCAGAGTTCTGTATTAGAGGGAAATGTTCCCTGATCTTCACTCATCTAATGTGAAGACAATTGTAGTGGGAGATGTGAGAAGATTGTTTTCTGATGAGAATGTGTGTAGAAAAGCAGGTAGAAGGAAGAATGGGACACACACTCAGGAGGATGGATGTGTTTGCAGCCTTTGTGTGCAGCCTCCTGAGCAGATCATGAGAGCGGTAAGTGACAGATCGGTAAGTGACAGTCCAGTGAGCAGATCGGGTCCCCGATTAAGATTGGACATCCTTTTATTTCTTATTATAATAATTTTTCTGTCTGCCAGAGAAACACAACAAGCGAGAGAAGATTCCCCAACACTGGAGTGACAGTCAGTGGGCGTGTTTCTAACGTGTAACCAATAGCAGTGCAGAAAGCAAGTTCTATATCAACCAATAGAAGTGCAGAACGTCTCTATATAAGCCAGAGCACCACACATACACTGTGTTGTAGTGATGGGAAGTCCGGATTTTTAAAGAGGAGGGCCGGTTAAAAAAAAAAAAAGTCAGCAGCTGAAAACACTGCAGCTGCTGACTTAATAAACACACTTACCTGTCCAGGGCGCCCGCGATGTCGGCCGCCCGAGGCCGACCCGTCCCTCGGCTCTCGGGTCCCGGCGCCGCCATTCCCTCTAAGGGAAACAGGCAGCGGAGCCTTATGGCTTCACTGCCCGTTTCCTACTGCGCATGCGCGCGTCCCGCAGCGCTTTCTGAATGGGACGCGCTGTGTTCTGGAACACACAGTTCCCAGAACACAGCACGACCCATTACCCAAAAGACGCCGCGACGAAGAGAGAAGACAGAAGATCTCCACGGAGGAGGAAGATTAGGATAAAGTGCCTAGCAACAGGCATTTCTGGTAAGTAAAAAAAAAATAAATTCATTTTTTTTTTTTTTTTGATTTTTTTGTAATTTTTTACATTTTTTGGTTTTCAGGGTGGCCCTCCACTTTAAAGTGAATCGGTTCATTTCGAACTGCTCACTGAAATGAACCGATTCAATGAATCGATTCTTCGGTTCTTCGGTTCACTTGCTGAGTCTACTGACAAGCAAGTGAACTGAAGCTCTGATTCAACCTTCCTAAATGATTAGAATCAGAAGACTGATTCACACAGAAGGTTGGCAGGTCCTGGGGATGTTTACTTTGATTTTGTTCATCGGCGCAGAGCACAATTGTTGTCAATTGACAATTGTTCTATTGTCAGATTAGCGCAGTGTCATGAATTTTGGTGATGCACAAACAGCTGTGTTAGGGTGGGTTCACACTTGTGCGATGCGGGAACCCTGCAATTCCACTACGGGTTCCTGCATCGCACCCGACTCGCACGACAGTTCACAACGACATATGCGAACTGCTGGGGAGTGTCATACAATGTTAATGACATCCCCATTTCAGCTCGCATGTTGCACTGCAAAGTGTCAGTTTGGACATGAATCGGATCACATGGGTGCTATGCGATCCGTTTCTGGTGCGGACCAAAAAAAGGGTCCTGTTGCGAGTTTAGTCCGAATGCGATACGATTTCAGCCATACTATCTGTATGGATGAAATCGCATTGCACGGACATTGCATGCGATTTTGCACTATGCAGCAGTGTGAACTGGCCCTGAGCCTAGGTTTCTGCAAATTTGATGGATAGCAATGTTACCTGTGAAGTTGCCCCAGAATGCAGTTCACATGCACACAAACCCCCCTTTTCATGTAGGCTCTGTTTCCACGTGTGCAACTTGTCCTGCGACTTGGGACTGCATAGTTGCATGACAAGAAGTACCCGATTTCCAATGAGTACCATTCATATCTGTGCGACTTCAAGTCACAGCGACTTCAAAGTAGTCCCTGCACTACTTTGGTCCCATTTTAATGTGACTTGAGGTCCATAAACCTCCAGAATACACAGGCATGGCTTCAAGTCGTGGCAGAATCGTGCAACTTTCAGGCTTTTCAGGCTAACGCAGCCTGAAAGTTGCACAATTCTGCTGCAATTTTGATGCAACTTTAAAGCAATGCCTGTGTATTCCGGAGGTCTATGGATCTCAAATTGCATCAAAGTGGGACCAAAGTAGTGCAGGGACTACTTTTAAGTCGCACAGATACGAATAATACTCATTGGAAATCATAGAGTACAAAGTCGCAGGCCAAGTTGCACAAGTGGAAATGGAGCCTAAATGAAAAGCGGGTTTTTGTGCATGTGAACTGCATTCTGATGGGCCAACTTCACAGGTAACATTGCTAGCCATCATATTTTCCCATAGTCTTTACAGCGCATGCGCAGGAATGATGATCAGATTTTACTACCACTACCATGGGCGAAGTACCCCTGGTAGTAAAATTCAATCGTTATGGCTATTTTCACACTTGTGCGACTTGAAAGTCAAGTGCTTTTGCCATGATTTTTGCCACGACTTGAAGCAATGTCTGTGTAATCTGGAGGTCTCTGCCACAAGTCGCATCAAAGTCGGACAAAAGTAGTACAAAAACTACTTTGAAGTCACACAGATATGAACTGAACTCATTGGAAATCACGGGTTATGACTTGTCATGTGACTTTGCAGTCTCAAGTCGCAGGACAAGTCGCACGAGTGTGAAAGGGACTTAGGCTGTCCGTACCACCTGATCACTGCTGCTACCTCATTGGTTTAGTGTATTGTTTTACTGGTGGTGACTTGTGGTTCTTTCAGTGTACTGGGTTCTAAAAACTGATCTGATTCTTTAACTCGGTAACTTGTACGATTCTTTAACTCGGTAACTTGTACGATTCTTTAACTCGGTAACTTGTACGATTCTTTAACTCGGTGTACTGTGTACTCCTTGCTCTTGTTTTAAGTTTGTATCCAGTTCCTGAGTGTCACTGTGCTTGGAGTCAGCTGATTGGTTGCAGGGAGGGGCAGATTACCACTGCCAGCTCTGCTATGTACTGAGTGCAGAGTGAACTGTTTCAAACGAATCAGTTCACTGAAAAGAATCGATTCATCCAGTTCACTAAAAAGAACCGATTCATAAGAACGATTCGTTCATGAACTGGACATCACTACTGTGTTGATCTATTTTCAAAACCTCATCATTGAGAATCATGACTGAGACTGAGACTGCCCCAGCCGCCGCTCCTCCAGCGGAGCCCGCCACCAAGAAGAAGGCGACTAAGAAGGCGGCAGCCGGAGGAGCCAAGAAAGGCAGCAAGAAGCCGCCCGGTCCCAGCGTGTCCGACCTCATCGTCACAGCCGTGGCCGCTTCCAAGGAGCGCAGCGGGGTCTCCCTGGCCGCCCTCAAGTAGCTCCTGGCCACCGGAGGATACGATGTGGACAAGAACAACAGCCGCCTGAAGATCGCCATCAGGGCGCTGGTGACTAAGGGGAGCCTCGTCCAGGTCAAAGGACATGGAGCCTCCGGATCCTTCAAGATCAACAAGAAGCAGCAAGAGGGCGACAAGGCCAAGAAAGTCACCATCAAGAAGAAGCCATCGGCTGCGGCCAAGCCCAAGAAACCTGCAGCCGCCAAGAAGCCAGCCAAGTCCCCCAAGAAGAAAGTCCCCAGCAAAGCCGCCAAGAGCCCCAAGAAGGCCACCAAGAAACCGGCAAAGGCTGCAGCTGCTCCCGCCAAGAAGGCGACAAAGAGCCCCAAGAAGCCCAAAGCTGCAGCCAAGCCGAAAAAAGCCGCCAAGAGTCCGGCTAAGAAGGCGGCTAAAGCCAAGACAGCAGCCAAGCCCAAGAAGGCCGCTCCGAAGAAGAAATAAGAATACCTCCCTCATCTCCACCCCCTCAAAGGCTCTTCTCAGAGCCATCCACCTCCTCCTAACAGAGCTATACCTACCTACACCCACCTCCTCCTAACCGAGCCACAGCTACCTACCAACACCCACCTCCTCCTAACAGAGCCACACCTACCTACCAACACCCACCTCCTTCTAACAGAGCCACACCTACCTACCTACACCCACCTCCTCCTAACAGAGCTACACCTACCTACCTACAGCCACCTCCTCCTAACAGAGCCACACCTGACTACCTACAGCCACCTCCTCCTAACAGAGCCACACCTGCCTACCTACAGCCACCAGGGGCCGCATAGCTTTTACACACGTGAGATGTTCCCATCACACATTGTACATTTGTCCCTTGCAGGGAATCCTCGATTACATTTTATGATAAATCCCACAAATGATCACTAGAGATCCTGTAGATCGGAAATCCCTCCTGCTATAAAGGATCGTTTCAGGGGCCCCATCCCACCCACATCTGTCATGTGAAGATAGGAGACCTGGAGGTTTTCCCGCACACTGGCTGTGGGGTCTCCCCGGGGGAGAGACATTCACACTACAATATGTCATCTGATCGGTAGAAGGGAAATCATTGTACTGATCGGGAATGTTAGAATGATCAGCAACAAGAACATTGTGTTATGCGGAGAATGGACTCTCCACTGTCATAGAATTCCATATTTTTTACCCAAATTATGAAGAGGATTAGCAGCCCCGATGTCACATTCAGGTTAGAAATTTTATCTCCCGGCTCCACTTTTAGAAAGTTCCCCGTATGATGATAATAGTCTTATTGGCTGATCGGAATATATGTAATTTGTCGCAACAGATAGTGGAGGGTGTTTCGCACACACTATCTGCTGATTGGCTGACATAAAATAATTTGACGCTTGCAATGAGAAATGTACAAATCTCTGCAGGGTGCCAATAATTGTCTTCTGTAGATAATGAATGAGAATAAAGAAGAGAGTGTAAGATGTGCTGATGGGAAGGTGTAACAATGTGATCGGTGTGTGTGTGGGGGGAAGAGATTGGAGAAAGTTGTAGAATAGCAGAGGAGAGGTTCCTGATAGATCGGGGAGAGGAAATGTCTTCTTCCTACAGAAGAATGAATAGTGAGTGAGATTTCTTACTAGTCATTTGTATGATTTATACACCGGAGCGGAGAAAGAGGTGATCCCGGGATCTGTGTACAGGAGGGAGGAGGTGACTTCTTATTTATCTTGAACACATTTCCTTTCCCCGATCTGGTAATGAGATAAGTATAGAGAATCTTTCTAGGAACTTGTCTTCCTCTCCTATATATTATTACATTGTATTATGGTGGGAAAAGATCGGCAGGAGAAAAGCTCTTCTTCCTAGAGAAGTGAGAATTGTTACTTTGTAATCGTCTTAGAAATGTTAGAGATCAGCGTGCAGAGAAGAGTGAGAAGAATGAAGAGATGTGGTGGGAAGGATTTGTATGATGTAGTGGCGATGAGATAGTATGGAGCTCTCTGAGGAGGATGTGGTGGCTCTGAGAAGAGCCTTTGTTGTGTGGGGTGGGGTGGCGATGAGGAGGTCGGTGGGGGGTGTATTAGGCCCTCTCTCCGCGGATGCGGCGTGCCAGCTGGATGTCTTTGGACATGATGGTGACCCTCTTGGCATGGATGGCGCAGAGGTTGGTGTCCTCGAAGAGTCCTACGAGATAAGCCTCAGAGGCTTCCTGCAGAGCCATGACGGCGGAGCTCTGGAAGCGCAGGTCGGTCTTGAAGTCCTGGGCGATCTCTCGGACGAGGCGCTGGAAGGGCAGCTTGCGGATGAGCAGCTCGGTGGATTTCTGGTAGCGGCGGATCTCTCGGAGAGCCACGGTGCCGGGCCTGTAGTGGTGAGGCTTCTTCACTCCGCCGGTGGCCGGGGCGCTCTTGCGGGCGGCTTTGGTGGCCAGCTGCTTGCGGGGAGCTTTCCCTCCGGTGGACTTACGAGCGGTCTGCTTGGTCCTTGCCATGGCCGATCAATGCTTCCAATTTCCACAAGGAATACATTACAAGTGTGAGAACACAGGCTGTGCGGCGTCTATATACATCACTGCCTTCTGATTGGACAACTAAAACACACCCCTTTTCATGATTGGTTTACTTTTTTTTTTTAAAGCGGCATTTTTAAAATGTCCGCCATGATCTGTCTGTTATCTGTGTTAGTAGAGTTACCTTCTTTGTGTGGGGTGGGGGAGGGGAGTTCCTCCACATCATACAATGTGTAAGAATTAGGAGCTCTGACATTGGACTGCTTGTCTCCATAATAAATGAGATGACAGAAAATTCTCACTGATCGGATTATTCCGTTCTTAGTGAATAACAAGTAGAAAGGTGACTTGTACAGCTTGTTCCGTCCAGCACAATTCTGTACTAACATGAAGGGACAGATCGCTGAGCAGACAATGAATCGTGTCCCCCCAGCACATCTTGGATCGGTTGGTGTTCCCATTGGTTTCCATCAGATCCATGTGGATACAATTCAACTAATCGGCTCCAATGTATCCTCTATGGAAGAGCAACACTGACATCTGCTGGTGACAAGAGAAATGGCTTCTGTGCTGGGATCTAGAAAGCGCTACAATAAGATTTCATTGTTTTCTTTCCGAATCCCACTTATAGGAAAAATAGATGATTACAACGTGATCTTTGGGAACAGAATTAGAACTCATACCGGGAAATTGGAGGGAATGGACACGGGCGACATCTAGATTGCATAATTAATCTGATGAATTTGCATTAAGGTTTTGTCAGAAAATTCACTAAAAACATTATTTGAACCATATTGCTCACCATATCTTCATCATGTTTACTTTACAATGAAATCGCAGCTCTGATATGGTGTATGTGTTCTACAAGAACCTTTTTGTCCTGTTGGGATGATGGGGGGTGTCGGGGAATTACTTGGCGCTGGTGTGTTCGACTTTAATACGAATTATTCTAACATTAATATAATACAGAATATATATATATATATATATAATGCCAACTGTTTACACAACTCTTTACAATAAAAATGGTGATAGTTCAATCACAATAGATTTCAATACACAAGTAATAGGAGGGACCCAGTGTAAGCTTTAGAAACATTGAGATTGCATTATGTTTGCCCATATCTCAGCAAATTAGATGACAGAGGGAGGGAGTTAAGAGGGTTAAATGTTCCCTGTAACCGTCACTTTCCAATCTGAGTATTGTAATCTGAGGCACCTGATATTTACCAAATACTCCTTTTTTTTTTTTATTAGAGAAAAGACACACACACACACACACACACACTTATATACATAGAGAGATACACAACAGGAAAGTCAATGTGTGCCCAGCTGATGATCTAAATCCCCCACCCATCTAAGGTGAGATGATCATGTATAATAGTTGGACTCCCATGAAGAAAATAAATGCTATATGACACATTTGAATCAAACACAATGTGATGTATAAGTAATATTTCTAAGCAGATGATCCCTAAACGATGTCGTAAAAGTAAGCATCCCCTTTTATGTGTCTCTGCAGACATTAGCATGCCTTGTACAGTCTTACATAGTCCATAAAACAAAAAAGTAAACGTGTAGGTGAAAATGATGTATACAAAACGGAAAATTGTATACTCACCTTTCCGTAATTTTCCTTTCCTGTTGCATCTCATGGCAGCATACACCTATGGGTTGTGGCTCCGCCCCCGCAACCTGATAGGACCGTTTAACTATTAAATCTTGAGAGGGCCCCTGCTTCAGCATTCTCAATATATAGATACCTCACCTTAGACGGGTGGGCATCTGTATGCTGCCATGAGATGCAACAGGAAAGGAAAATTACGGAAAGGTGAGTATACAATTTTCCGCTTTCTTGTCGCATCATGGCAGCATACACCTATGGGGAATAACTCGCAAAACTGGGTGGGTCTAAGCAGAAAAAGTTTATTTACAAGGAATGGAGGAATTGGACTGAATAATCGCTCTACCAAAATCCACCGTGGACAACCTAGCGGAGTCCACTTTGTAGTGGGATATAAAAGTACTTTTTGAAGACCATGTGGCTGCCTTGCAGATGGTTTCTGAGGACACTTTGCAGAAGGCTGCCCAGGAGGTTGCCATTGCCCTTGTAGAGTGCGCCTTTAAGCCCTCAGGTATCTGAGCTTGATTAGAAGAGTAGGATTTCTTTATGATTTTCACAAGCCATGCTGCGATGGTGCGGGAAGTAGCTGCCTGTCCTCTTCTGGAGCCATGAGGGATGACTAGGAGGTTTTCCACTTTCCTGAAGTCACTGGTCTTCGAGAGGTAGGCCAGTAAGTTAGATTTTACATCCAGTGGATGAGGGCCGCCCTGCTCTGTAGAAAGAGTGGGAAGGCATATTTCCTGATTAAAATGAAAGGAGGAAGCCACTTTGGGGACGAAGCGGTCTGAAGGTTTCAGAACTACCTTGTCTGGGTAGATGGTAAGGTATGGTTCCTTTGCCATTAGTGCATGCATTTCCGACACCCTCTTGGCTGATGTAATCGCTATCAGAAAGGTGATTTTGAGGGTTAGATTCCAAAGGGAAGCTTTTTCAACTGGAAAGAATGGGTCATGGGATAGGAAGTCCAGTACTATCGAAAGATCCCAAGTTGGAAATGAGGGCTTTCTGGGAGGTCTCAATCTTAGACAAGCCTTCTGGAATTGAGAAATAAGAGGTTCTTGAGCCCATTTCACCCCCGTAATGGCAGATAGAGCTGATACGTGTACTTTCAAGGTGCTTGAACCAAGACCTTTGTCAAGACCTAGCTGAAGGAACTCTAGGACCTGAGCAAATGTAGGGGATGAAGGGTCCCAGGCTTGTTGTTGTGCGACCGAGAGGAACTTATCCCAGATTCTCTTGAAAGTGTTATTAGTGGTAAACCTTCTGGCTTGGAGAAGGGTGTTTATCACTTTGTGGGAACATCCGTGAGCTATGAACCTAGCCCTTTCAGTCTCCATGCTGTTAGGTGTAACTTCTCTGGGCATGGATGGAGGAATTGACCTTGAGAGAGTAGATCCGCTGTCACAGGGAGCGGCAATGGTTCTGCTGTACTCAATTGGAGTAGGGTCGTGAACCACGGCCTCCTCTGCCAAAAGGGCAGGACTGCTAAAACTGTGGCACTTGATTTCCTGAGTCTGAGTAGAAGCCTCGATATGATTGGAGTTGGTGGAAACACGTAACCTAGGTGGAAATTCCAGTTGTGTTGTAAACAATCCGTGCCTTCCGCCGAAGGAAAGGGAACTCTCGCCAGGTACCTCTGACACTTTGCGTTGTTTGGAGTTGCTGCCAGATCGATATCCGGAACCCCCCAAGTCTTTGTTATCAGAGAAAAGGCCTGACTGCTTAGGGCCCATTCGTGGTTGCATACGAACTGTCGACTCAAGGTGTCTGCTATCTAATTCTGGACACCTGGTACGTATGTTGCCCTGAGACTGGTTAAATTCAGTTGCGCCCATTGGAAGACTGGTTGGACTTCTTGCAACATGGAGCGACTCCTGGTGCCTCCTTGCCTGTTGATATAGGCCACAGCCACTCGATTGTCCATCTTTAGCAGGACATCTTTTCCCTCCAGAAATGGGCTGAAGGCTAGTAGTGCCTGGAATGCTGCTTTCATCTCCAATAAGTTGGAAACCACATCGTGTGTCCTGAATGGCCAACAACCTTGGGCTGCGTGGTGACGATAGTGTGCTCCCCATCCTTCCATGCTGGCATCCGAGGTGATTACTTCTTGAGAGAGAAGGACTAAGCGTTTACACCTCTTCAGATTGTGTGGTTTTGTCCACCATGATAGCGATTGCTTCACCTCTTCCCGGATCACTATCGGCTGGGTCATTGACACGCCGTTCCATTGTTTGAGGAATGATATTTGAAGAGGCCTGGCATTCCACTGGGCCCATTGTACCATTGGGATAGTCGCCGAGAATGACCCTAAAATACTGAGACATTCCCTGGCGGGGATGGTAGTGGCCACGAGTAACCTCTTTACTTTCTGGATTAGGATGGGAACTTTCTCCTCCGGGAGTTCTACTGTATTGAGTCGGGTATCCAGCTCTGCCCCCAGAAAAATCATTCGCTGTGTGGGATTTAGACTGCTCTTCCCCCAATTTATCAGCCACCCAAATTTTTGCAGGGTGGAAATTAGGATTGCGCGGTGAAGTAGGAGGGAATCTCGGTTGTCGGCCAGGAGAAGGATATAGTCTAGGTAGTGGTGCACCCTCAGGCCTTGCTCCCTTAATAGGGCAATTACTGGCAGTAACACTTTTGTAAATGTTCTTGGAGCAGTGGATATTCCGAACGGGAAACTTTGGAATTGGAAATGTTGATGACCTACAACAAAACTGAGAAATTTCTGAAATGAGGTGTGAATGGGAACGTGCAGGTAGGCGTCTTGTAAATCGATGGAGAGCATCCAATCTCCTATGTTGATGGCCTGGAGGATTGTCTGCAGACTCTCCATTTTGAATGCCTCCACCAGGATTCGGTGATTGAGTTTCTTTAAGTCCATGACAGGACGTAAGTCTCCTGTCTTCTTTTTTACCAGAAATAGAGGAGAATAGAATCCTCTCCCTCTCTGTGGTAGAGGAACTTCCCTTATAGCTTGCTTCTGGATTAGGTCCTGAACATATCCGTTCAGTAGTACTCTCTTTTGGTGAGATGATGGTATCCTTGTTATTCGGAAATGGTCCCTTGGGTGCTTTCGGAACCTCCATCCGTGTCCGAATTGGACAGTCGCCACTGCCCATGGATCCTTTATTGTCCCCGCCCATACCTGCTTGAACAACCTTAGCCTGGCTCCTACTACAGCTGGTTGGGCGGGCGCACCTTCAAAAAGACTTTTGATCCCCTGAAGTAGGGGTCTTGGCTTTCTGGAGCTTGAGGAAGGATGATTGAGGGTTCTTCCAGTTTCTCCTGTACTCCTTGCCAGGTCTATAGGATCTTGCCTCCCTATATTTGTCTGGGAGGTTACGTCTGGGGGCTGACGGTCTTTGCTGTTTAGATCTTCTATCTGAAGGGATCAGACCCGATTTTCCCCCGGTAACTTTAGAAATCGCAGAATCTAGCTTTTCTCCAAAGAGATTTGCTCCGTCAAAGGGAATCTTGCACCAGTTTGTCTTCGAGGATGGGTCTGCAGACCAGGGTTTCAGCCAAAGTGCCCTTCTGGCCATTACTGAGCTCAGCATTGCTCTAGATGTAGATTTAATTATATCTACAGAGGCTTCTGCGACAAAGTCGCCTGCGAGAGATCCTGTAGGGCTGAGATTACCTTCTCTTGTTCCCCTCCTTCTGACACCAGTCTCTCGGTATTGGCGGACCAGTTGGAAATGGCTCTACCCACAGCTGCTAGGGCCACAGCTGGTCTGCATGCGCCTCCTGCTGATAGGTAAGATCTTTTCAGATCTAGGTCAATTTTCCTATCTAGTACATCTTTAAATGTAACCGCATCTTCGATTGGAAGTGTCACATGTCTGGCAAGACGCATCAGAGAAGAATCCACCACTGGCGGGGTCACTAATGGAGTGACACTAGGCTCCTTCAGGGGATAAAGTTTTGCTAACCTGTTAGTTAGACTGATCTTCTTATCCGGCTTTTGCCATTCCTCTTTAATCAAATCCTCTAGTTCCTCAATAAATGGGAAGGTCTCAGGATCTTTCTTGAGATTTGGAAAATATTTCCTCAGCTTCTGAGGAGTTTGTTTTTCTTCCACCCAATTGATCGCTTCCTTCACTGATTTAATGAAGGGTTCAACTAGTGCAAAGTCGAAGCCGTTAGAGGCGTCCATGTCATCATTATCTGACAAAGAATCTGACATCCTTGAAGTGGAGGGAACAGCAGATGTGGTGCCTTGCAAAGGTCTGCTAGTTTCCGGTCCTGCGATTTGGAGGGGCAATTCAGTAGCTGGAGTACTAGGATCTAATTCCCTGTCTTTTGTTGCTTCATTGAAGCATGAACGACAGGCCAGCTTATCTGGGAGTGCTATTGCGCCACAAACCCAGCATGAGTTTCCAGAGGGATGGAGACTTTGAGCGCGAGAAGAGTGTCTGCTAGTAGGGGATCTTCTGTGGTAGGAGTGTCCATGTCGGGAGTAGGACCTTGATCGCCTCCTCCTGTGATCTCCGCTCTCTCTGCGCCTTGAGCGGCTTCTGCTATGGTCTCGGTCCCGTCTATGACTTGAGCGGCTTCTTCTTGAGCGCCTTGAGTGCGACGATCTGGATGACCTGATAGGGCTGTGCAATTTAGACAGCGTTAGTGACAGGCTCTCTTTTTCCTCTTCGTACTTACCATGTTGACCCCACTTACCTAATAGGCTGGCGATGGTCTGCTGGGGCAGCGGCCTTTCAAGAAGAGTGAATCCTAAAAACGAACGGAAATCAGTGTGCAAAGACAGGTAGGGAGATATGCCAGTTGCAGAAAAATAACTTTAGAAACGAAGAGACTGACCTGAGATCCGAAGGAAACGATATGTAAGAAACGATCGGAATGACGAAGACGATCTTGGTCGTGAAGCAGCAGCCACGGTACACAAAGCAAAAATGCCATTTTTAAACCCCGCGCTAATGCCATCGTAACGCCGACGTCATCCCGCACATGCGCAGAAATGTCCCACGACGTTCGGCTCCATTTTGGAAAGTGGCGAACCGGCAATACAACGAGGCACTGAACGCCAGCGCATGCGTAGAGGAGATCAATCATCGGCGCCCGAGGAGCAAGGTTCTACAGAGCTTGACAGGAAAGGAACAGAAAATACCTAGAAAGCACAGGTTAGAGGCCGCTGCATAATAAATCTGTTTAAGATTTGTAAAGATAAATAACGATACCCCTGAGACCATCAGAGTGGGGATTCCTCCATTAAGCTCATTTAGAGGCTGTACAGGTAGGACTTCCACCCAGGAGAGGCTTGAACCTGGCTGGGGCGATAGCGGTAAGGGGTGATGTCCGGTCTTCTCAGGTGAGGAAAAAAAGGAGAATGCTGAAGCAGGGGCCCTCTCAAGATTTAATAGTTAAACGGTCCTATCAGGTTGCGGGGGCGGAGCCACAACCCATAGGTGTATGCTGCCATGATGCGACAGGAAAATAAGATTATATACGCATCATCCTTATATAAATAGATATCCGCTTTCAATTTACGAAAAAAAAAAAAAGTTCCCATGTGTTCTCTGAGGAGGAGCAACACTGGCACCTAGTGGTTATGAAAATGTATGTCTTCTATACGGAGCTATGGAAAGATATGCAATGTGATTGGATGGAAATAAAATGTCAGGAATTTCTGAATAAAGGGAATCTGCAACACCAGTTTGTACTGGGATTATTATTATATATAGTATTTCTTACTATAACACAGCTTCAAATGTCCAAATTCATTAGATTTTACAATCGGTATAATCGGTTGATTTTTCATTTAATGTATTTAGAATTTTTAATTGCGATAAAATGTGATGAGAGCTCATTGATGGAAATGGTGGGCGGCTCTTAGAAGAGCCTTTGTGTCTTGTGTTGGGATGATGATGATGGGGGATTACTTGGCGCTGGTGTACTTGGTGACGGCCTTGGTGCCCTCGGAGACGGCGTGCTTGGCCAGCTCTACGGGCAGGAGGAGGCGGACGGCGGTCTGGATCTCCCGGGAGGTGATGGTGCGGCGCTTGTTGTAATGAGCCAGGCGGGAAGATTCGCCGGCGATGCGCTCGAAGATGTCATTGACGAAGGAGTTCATGATGCCCATGGCCTTGGACGAGATGCCGGTGTCGGGGTGGACCTGCTTGAGCACCTTGTACACGTAGATGGCATAACTCTCCTTCCTGCTCTTCCTCCGCTTCTTGCCGTCCTTCTTCTGGCTCTTGGTCACGGCTTTCTTGGAGCCCTTCTTGGGCGCCGGGGCGGACTTGGCTGGTTCAGGCATGATAAGGGTTAATGTGATCTCCGCTGTGTGGAGGGAATGTGTGCTGGAGCCGCCCTCATGTGCTGCTTTTATAGGCGTCCTATGCAAATGAAGTCTCTTCCCTCCTCACGTTTCTATTGGAGGATTCAGTCATGTGGTGGGGAGGAGTGTTTTGCTTCCCTTGCTCGTTTACTGATTGGTGTAGAAACAAGTCAGAACATAATTGGCTGGCTTGGAAATTAACCAACCACAGTGTATGATGTCAGAGCATTGACTGTATAAACATAAGGAAGCTGCAGAAATGAGCGATCTTTAGCAGAGTAACAGAAGAATCTCACAATGTCTGGCCGTGGAAAACAAGGAGGCAAGGTTCGGGCTAAGGCCAAGACCCGATCATCCCGGGCTGGTCTGCAGTTCCCAGTTGGTCGTGTTCACCGTCTGCTCAGGAAGGGCAACTATGCGGAGCGGGTCGGGGCCGGAGCTCCCGTCTATCTGGCCGCCGTCCTCGAGTATCTCACGGCTGAGATCCTCAAGCTGGCCGGCAACGCCGCCCGCGACAACAAGAAGACCCGCATCATCCCCCGACACCTCCAGCTGGCCGTCCGCAACGACGAGGAGCTCAACAAGCTGCTGGGCGGCGTCACCATCGCCCAGGGAGGAGTCCTGCCCAACATCCAGGCCGTGCTGCTGCCCAAGAAGACCGAGAGCCACAAGGCCGCCGCCAAATCCAAGTAATCCCGACAACTCCTTTCTACTCCCAAATCCATTCATTTCTACAACACAAAGGCTCTTCTCAGAGCCCCCCACATCTCTCTACAAAGAGCCCCCCACACACCCCTCATTGTGTCTACCACATCGCATGCAATCAGCCCTCAATTGTCTGCATAGCTTTACACGGGAAATACATTCTTATTTATTCACACTTCTAGTACAGGAGATCTGTACAGGGAGGACAATTACTACATATAAAGAGCCTGCAATGTATTATTGGAGGACCTGGTTCTCTTATAGGGACTGATCGGCATTGTCCTTCAAACTAGTTCTGCTGAATCTAATACAGATCAGAAAATTGTAGTAAAACAATCATCCTCCGACTGATCGGGAACACAGATCTCAGAATGTTCCTATTATGCCGGGCGGGGTATGGAACGGATTTCACTTCATTTTAAATAGAACCTCACAATCATCTCAGATCGGCTAACCTGACACAGAAATGTAATGAAACAAAATTTAAATTCTTCCGGGGAACATTCCAGACACTTGATAAACGCGCTGACATATTATATTTCCCGGGGTTTACAGAATCCTAGAGAATGTTTTCTATAGAGATCAATGAAAAGTCTACAGAACAAGCATTTTCTGGGCTGAAAACGGAGAAAGATCAGAACACATTTCTTTGGATTCCTCATCAAAAACATCATTGGCTGATGAAGGAAACGCCGACAGTTCTGATTGGCTCATATTTCAAACTGCTACATTCCCCATTTGCCCGCCAGAATTCTTTAGAACGTTACAGACAAATAATCGGTCATTTTATACCGCCAAATCCGACACTGAGACCATCAGATGAGACAATTATCTGAGAAATATCATCAGCGCTTTGTTCCCAAACTGATTCATCGATTAGTCTGGAATAGAAATCGATTCAGAAGATTGTTGAATGATGTAAAATATGTTCTCTGTTACTAGATTTCTAAAAAGTGAAAGGACTGGTAGAAAACATGACACTCCCAGATACATATGTACAATGAATCAATAAAACAAACAGATCGTTATCCACTGTAACGAGAAATCAGCAAAATATTAACAATGTTTCTAAGTAATTATCTTAGAAACATTTCTTTACTAATCTTTTATAAATATTAACAATAGTAACTGTTGATTTGTGTTCTCTCCGAAAAAGAATTGGAAGAATAGGTTTGTCATGAGATCTGTATAGGATCATGGGATTGGCCTCTATCAGATGTAGCAGTAACAGATTTCCCCCATATTACATTTAGAGAATATATATATAATGTGAATGGACTGGTAGAAATCATGACACTGCCAGATATATAACAGTATGTACAATACATAATCAGATCTGCATAGGATTATGTAACTGAAAAAAAGATACAAATATGTACTATGAATCAATACAGACAATATTGCGCTTCTGATGAATTACATCGGTTTCCATTCAGCAAAATATTTAAAAGCTTCTAAAATGAATAGAGCCGCCCTTCTCATCTCCGCTCAGCTTTACACCCAGGAAGGAGAGATGTAGGAATAAAATACATTTCTTTGTTTCCTTTTCAAAATAATCTTTATAAATATGAAATATTGGAACTGGTGTTAGGGAGTGTTAAAGATTCATGTTTTCCATGTAATCTCCAGGTACACGTGAGATCTGCTTTACCAAAGAGTCGTAAGAACACAACAAAATGATCTATCCAATGTTGTATCCAATTGGGTAGAGAGTTGATCTTCAAGACTGTACAATCTGTACTCCGGATGAAATATGAAAACTTCTTCCACCCTAACAAATGAACGAATCCGATGATAATTGTACAGAAATCCTCCATCCGTTTCCTGCTGAGATTTGGCGCTACAATAGATCTGGTTCTCTGGATGGAACGTTCTTAGGAGCCATACACGCTATTCGATTGTTTATCAAAACCATATAATAAGAGATTCAACCTCAAGTTTCAATTTGTAAACAATCAGGCAGGCCCTTACACTGCGTGGTTTAGGTAAATCTGAAGAGAAATATCTGCAGAAAATCGAATCGTGTGTATGGGGCTTTAGACTTAGGGGAGAAATGTCCAGCTAAAGCTGATCCGATCCCAGTTCTGGACGTTTCCCAACAAACCCAAACGGCTGTTTGCGTTGAATCTTTAATAGGCCAATTAAAAGCAATCACCCCTTTCATCTCCTAGTGTGATCACACTTAGATCGCCTATATAGGGCGAATGTCACGTGTCCAACCCCCAGAACAAACCCTCCCGCTACAGAAGTGTGTACGACGCGTCATTTAGATTTCATTTACTTCTCCTGATAACGTAAATAGCGGTATGTAGTTCTTTGTACGAGAAGGTGGGTGGCCCTGAGAAGGGCCTTTGTGTAGATGAAGTAGGTAGGTGTCTATGAGGGTTTAGCCTCTGAATCCATAAAGCGTGCGCCCCTGGCGTTTGAGAGCATAGACGACATCCATGGCGGTGACGGTCTTCCTCTTGGCGTGCTCGGTGTAGGTGACGGCATCGCGGATGACATTCTCCAGGAAAACCTTCAGCACTCCGCGGGTCTCCTCATAGATGAGTCCGGAGATGCGCTTGACACCCCCTCTGCGGGCCAAACGTCGGATGGCGGGTTTGGTGATGCCCTGGATGTTGTCCCGGAGCACCTTCCTGTGCCGCTTGGCGCCTCCTTTCCCCAGACCCTTCCCTCCTTTACCGCGACCAGACATGACGACTATTTCCTGCACAAACAGAAACGGAGCTCAGCCGTCTGCCTGCCCTCCTTATATACAGCCTGAGCGGACCTGATGGAAACCTTCCGGTGATAGAGTCATTCCCATTTATTATTAAAAAACAAAAGAGAGGGAATGTCATTCATTTATAAGGCTCCTATATATTCTATTGCACGGAGAATGCGAATCTTTAACACTTCATAACAGAAAAACAATCAGCAGTTCCAATTGTTCATAGTAATTTTATATTTCTAAAACATAATTTTGAAAACGAAACAAAGAAACACATTGCTTCTGACGTCTCTCCTTCCTAAGGATGAGCGGACCTGATGGGAGACAGGAGGAGAATGGGCGGGTCTAGTCATTTATTACCCAGCATAGAATTTCATTTAATTAGAAGCTTTTCAATAGTTTGCTGAATGGAAACTGATGTGATCCATCAGACGCACAACATTATCTTTATTGATTAATTGTACATATTTGTCTGGCATGTCATGATTATTACCTATTTTTATCAATAATATCATATTTATCGATCTTTGGATAGGAAGTGTAAAATATGTGCAATCTGCTATATGTATAAATTATATATCAGACAGTGAGAGAAGGAAAAAAAATAAATAAATAAATAAAAAAAAAATTATATATATATATATATATATATATATATATATATAGATAGATATATTACAGTTCCCCATTTAGTTTTCTGAATTCTGAGGACTTGGAATAAAAGAGCACATATGGAAATGTTTTATATTATTATTCAATAATCTTCGGACTCCATTTTTATTTATTCCGGACTAATGGATGAAAATAAAGCATCGATGATATCTCTTGGATAAATGTCTCATCTGATGATCTCAGTGTCGGATTTGGCGGTATAATAGGGCTGATTATTTGTCTGTAACATTCTAAAGAATTCTGGCGGGCAAGTTTGAATGTAGCAGTTTGAAATATGAGCCAATTAAAGCTGTTGGGCATTTCCTTCATCAGCCATTAATGTCTTTCTGATGAAAATTTCAAAGAAATGTGTTCTGAGATCTTTTTTGGTTTTCAACCCAGAAAATACTTGTTCTATAGACTTTTCATTGATTTCTATAGAAAACATTCTCTAGCAGGGCGGATTCTCTATTGTGAAGTACGAGAAAAAGATTAGAAGAAATGGTAACATTCATATTTCTAATGGATTTATTATTCTTGGTTAGATAAACTGCCCGACAATTCAGAGAAGCGTTGATCGATGTTCCCGAAGGAAGAGATATCAGGTTTTAGTGTCGGATTATTCCATCTGAGATCATTGGAAGGTTCCATGATATTCTGGCGGGACAATTGAATGAATCAGTTTAATAGTTGCATCAATCACAAATCTGGGCAATTTCTTCAGATAATAAAATGCATTTTCCTCCCAAAGAGTGTGAAGGAGGATCTGAGATCTGTGTTCCTTTCAGCTGGGGGATGTTTGTTTGGTATTGAATATTGAATGATCTCTGAGCCCCAGAAGATATTCAGCAGATTTAAAGGACAATAAAAAGCAGTCCCTGTAAGGAGATCACATCGTTCCTTCACATGAAATACGTTCTAATAAATGATACAAATCATAGAAACTCTGAATTACTGTTAGGACGGACGGGTAAGGAGGGGTGGATGGTTTTGGTTGGAGGGTTTAGCGGTGAGTAGACAATCAGCATAGAATGATTGGAATGAAAAGAGATGAGAGAATGATGTACTGTGATCACATTTCCTGTCATTACTCCTCACCTCTATTACAAGCCTGAGTGTGATAAGAAGACAAAGGCTTTGCCTTTACAGGGAACTTTATCTGACAGTATTAATAATATATAACTTAATTGAAGAATAGGAATAGAAACCAGGAATGTCCCGCTCTATATAGAGCATGTTTGTGAGGCAATGCTAAAATAATAATAATATTGATCTTTAGACGCGGAGTAGATCGCTCAGACTGGGGAGGGGGTGAATAAACCTCCCTTCTATTCCCATCCTTATTCTAGATTTATCGCGGAGATCATCTCCACTTTCTGTCTGTATATACATCCCCTATTCACCTCCTTGTACTGCGCACACACACCCCAGTGTTCTATCAGAAATGACCACAAGGTGGCAGAGCTGAATAACACTTATGCCGCACTCACACATTGTTACAATAAAAGATCCTCCACAATATCCCGCCTTATATTGTTACTTTACATGAAGTCACAAAAAGAGAAGATCGTGGAGTTCTAACCCTCAACACAATGGAGGAAAGAAGCAAGAACAACAAAACATTGTATCTACTCAATCAGCCCAGACAAATCTTTGTCTATTTGTATCTATTTCAATCAACAGCAGATCAATGTACAGGGGGGGGGGGGGGTTGAGCTCATTCTGTGTACTTATAGTTCTAATTAACAATAATAATAATAAACATAATTCACATGTACAAAGTATCAGATACATACAAATCTGATCACAATATCACCCCGGGCAGCACACAGTCCTAAAAAAAAAAAAATGTTTCCTAAATCATTGGACGTGTTTATCACCATAATGAGTTTACACATGATCTCCAATCCAAATCTGCGAACCATTTTATTCCCAATCATTCCAGTGTCTGAATGTCTTAGTATATATATATATATATTTATGGCCCAGAGCCCTCTGACCGATACGGATAAGGATGACAAACAAGGTTAACACAAACTCGCTTACTTGAACCGGACCTGAAAGTGTGCCCTGGCCTAACGTAGGGTATACCAAAATAAGGGGGCATACCCTTGATAGAGAAATGAGTAATAAATGAAATGAAAATGAAATGAAGTGAAATGAGTACTCGCTCGAGGAGTATAATGCTTGAGAAATGCCCTGACAGGGGATGGGTGGGTGGGTATCGCGCACCGGAACCGACGAGGTAGCCAGGCGAACGGGCTGGTTATATACACCACCGGGCTCCACCCATAATTCCAGGCCACCATACTGGCCTTTCCATTTATGGCCCAGAGCCCTCTGACCGATACGGATAAGGATGACAAACAAGGTTAACACAAACTCGCTTACTTGAACCGGACCTGAAAGTGTGCCCTGGCCTAACGTAGGGTATACCAAAATAAGGGGGCAAAAACATACAGGTAGGGAATGCCTTTATTGATTCAAGTTTGTTACTGGGTGAGCTTGACAAAGGCCTGGGCCATCTCTACTTGCGGATTGGGTATGTAACGGGCGAAACAGGTGGACTTCCACCTACCCAACTTTTTGATAACGTGGACCGGGACCCCTTGGCGGGAGGCAGTTGAAGCCGCTCCGATCCGAAATGAATGTCCGGAGTAGTGAGCCGGATTGAGGTGAAGGATGCCCAGGAGTATCCTGACATGCTCCATGAACTGGGCTGCGTTCAGTGGCTTACCGTGGAATGGCAGAAGCGGGCTAGTTCCTGGTTGATCGGCCAGAAGGGTCAACAAGCGGGTGAGCATGGCGACCGGGCACCAGCGGTTGTTAGTTTTATAAAAATGTATGTCCGTCCCTGGGCCGAGCTGCTGCGTCTTGGATACTGCTATATGTAGGATGAAATGGTCTCCGTGCCTGACCAGGTGGTGCTTGCAAAGCGTGCGAGCTGAGGGGCTACTGGAGGTAAACTCGCCTGGCCGCAAGAAGCCGTAGAAGGCCAGGTGTATGGCTGCTTGTATAATGATACTAGTGTGGAGTCCGAAAGGTGCAGTGGCCAGAATATCGGACATGTTTCTGAAAACGTCTCCTGTGATAGGCAGGCGTTTGAGGGAAGCCGCAGGCTGGCGTTTCTGGATGCCACGCATGACGGCCCGAATGGCGTGACAAGTGAACAAGGAGGGTTCAGCAGGGTCCTGGAGGGACGTAAAATGTTGTACCCCGGCCAGGTATAGTCGGATCGTGTTGAAGGATAACGCCAAGTCCGAGTGGCAATGGGCAATGAAGGCCAGAACTTGCTTGACCCGGGAGGTCTCTGTGGAGCGAGATGTTAAGAAACGGTTAAAGGCCCTCCAGGCTGTTTGGTAGGCCTTGCGGGTATTGTCTGCGAGGGAGTGATTGATGAGTTGCGTCGCGGCTACTAGGTGAGGGGTTAATCCAGGGTCAGTTGAGACCAGTCCGGGATAACTGCTGACGTTGGTCCGGCTCCGGGCACCTGATCGAAAAAGGAAACTAAGTTAAAGCGGGAGAGGGCGTCCGCTGCCCGATTACATTTACCGGGGATAAAGGCACAATGAACATTAAATTGAAACAATAATGAGAGCTGGACCAGCCGCCGCAGGAAGGACATAATCTCCAGAGACTTGGACCTGCCTTTGTTAATGATTTCCGCAGTGGCGAGATTGTCCGTTGAAAAGGTCACTGTTTGACCGGACCAACTGCGGCCCCACGTATGGGCAGCGGCTACGATGGGGTACAACTCGAATAGGGAGGACGTCTCGGTGAAGCCCGGAATAGCCAGTATCTGAGGAGGCCAAGGGGCTGCAAGCCAGAGGTGGCCAAAAATTGCCGCAAAACCTGTGGAGGCCGCTGCGTCGGTCACGACCTGCGGTGACGAGGAGGACACGGAGGGAATGAATAGGGACACACCATTCCAGGACGTCAGGAATTCCTCCCACATGGCAAGATCAGCTATAGCCGCGGGGTCCAGGCTGAGGATATGCTCCGGGTCTTGTGAATGAGACAGTAGGACTAACAGGCGTGATATAAAAGCGCGACCTTGAGGGATGATGCGCATGGCAAAATTAAGCATACCGAGAAGGGACTGTAACTGCCTCTTGGTACAAGTTCTGGTGCGGGTGAAGTCCCTCATGACCGACCTGATGCGGCTTAGTTTATCCGGGGGGAGGCTGGCCTGCATAGTGCTGGTATTTAAGCTGACCCCGAGGAAGGTGATTGCCTGCGCAGGGCCCTCCACCTTGTGCTCAGCAATCGGGACGTCAAGGTTATTGAAGACCACCCTTAGTTTATCCAAATCCCCTGGAAGGGAGCCAGGTGACTCGACCAGCAGGAAGTCATCCAAATAGTGTATGACTCCCTGGCACTGGGCTACGTGCAGCAAGATCCATTCGAGAGCCTGCGCAAACGAGTCGAAGAGCCAGGGGCTACTCTTGGACCCGAAGGTTAGCTTAGTGGCAAAATAGTAGAGCTCCCTCCATTTGATGCCATGCCAGCACCAGAGAGATGGGTGGATAGGAAGGAGCTTGAAGGCGTCCGAGATGTCGGCCTTGGAGAGCCATGTTCCTGTGCCTGACTTGAGAATGGCCTGGATGGCCATGTCTACGGACGCGTACTTAAGGGAGAACTCCTCAGAGGGGATAAGAGAGTTAAGACTGGGGACAGAGGAAGAATAAGGCGCTGACAAATCGTAGACCAACCTAAGTTTATTGGAGAACTTGCCCTTGACAAGCCCAATAGGGCTGACTCGCCAGGTGTTAAATGGGGGCTTCGTGAAAGGGCCTATGATGAAATCCCGGTCTAGCTCTGCCTGTAATAGCTGGTCGATGGCTTGTACGTCCGTGGCTGCTGACCGCAGGTTCTGGCACTCGTGTGTAAGGTGAGGGAGGGAAATAAGTCCTGTATGAAAGCCCTGAGTAAAGCCCTGGACTAGGTAGGTGGCAAGTGAGGGGGTGGGATGATTGGCGAGGTAGACGCTGAGCCACGACACGTTGACCCGGCTTAGTCAAGATTTTCTAGCCTGCTTGACCTCGCACATGAGCCTGGGATGAGCTCTATTACATCGTGAGCATACATGGAGCAGCCTGCACTGGCTGAAATTGCACGACCCGCTGTTGTAGTTGTTACAGATGGCTGCGCCCCCCAAGGTCTTGACCGGGCGCCCCAGTTTATCCGTCTGCGGCAGGCGTACCGGCGCCGGTAGGGCCTGGGCAGTGCCTGAGGTCGATGGACCGTCTACGGGTGGGGTTGCCACTGAGCTGGCACACCAAGTCGCGGTGTGAGTAGCCGACTGGCAAATGGCACAAAGAGGAGACCGCAGCCCTGCGAAGTGTCGACAGAACAACTCGGTGTCCAAGACACTCCAATCCGTAGGTATCTGAAATTGGGAGAGCCTGGCGGCCGCCTTAGCGGAGAAGGAGCGGTGATAGTCATAAAATGCAAAACCGCCGTATTTGTACCCCAGGTCAACTACTACGTGGAGGTAACGATCCAGTTCCTCCCTCCTGCCGGGGGAGGCCGAGCAGATGACATCCCTCAGCATGCCGAAGGCCAAGGTGAATTCGGTGACCGAAAGCTTCCTGTCCAGCCTGGGGTCTTTGGCTTTGAGGACCACCGACACGTCCCCCCAAGTGTAAGCTTTATTTTCTGCCAGCTCATGAATGGATATCAGGAGTGAAGCCAGATTGACGTCCTTCCCCTCTAGGATGTCCTTCCTGATGTTGGCTGATATTAAATGAGAAGGGTACACTACTGGTGTACACCCGGGGGTACCTGCGCTGGTGTTCTCCACTGCTTGTGAAGCTGGTATAGGAGGAGAAACGACTGGGCGGGTCTCGAGGAGGGCCACCCGATTCTGAACGTCTGACATTGAGGTCGTCAGGGATGACACCAGCGTGTGAAGCTGCGTGATGGAAGCAGCGATAGAGCCCAGGGAGGCCTGCTGGACACTATCCTCAACCGCGGCTGGGGGAGGAAAAAGGAGCCCGAAGAGCTCGGCCTTTCTGGCTGTAGCTGGGAAGGGTACACCCCTACGCCTCAACTCGGCTGTCAGCCTTGGAATGGTCCATGATCTGAAGGACCTTTGGCTGCCGCTCTCTGAGACGAGAGACGGGGACAACGGAGCCGTGAAGTCCTCGCTGCCAGCCTGGGACATGGTGGCAAAATCCAGGCTTGGTGAGCCTATTAATCCTAGGGTCCGGGTTTTTCTCCTATACAGAACCTAAGAGGGTGACATGGATTACAAGACTCGTAGGAGACTCCTAAGCAAACATTTTTTTTTTTTTTACTACCGCTTGTGGGCATCTCCCTCCCCGAAGATACTCTTACCTAAGGAGGTACCGTCCGACCCGGTGCAGGTTGGACCTACCGAAACTCGACTGATCTGAGGAAATGAAGGTAAGTTTGTATGAGACTCCTATACCTGCAGAGAGATGTCTAGCTAAATTGTGGAGGTAAGACTGGAAAATGTGAAAAAGACATAACTGAAACGAGCTACATAAATGAATGAGCAGACAACCGAATTTAGAATCACGTGCATACGGCGACAGAGATGTGACTTGGTTGCGTCGAAAATTTCCTTTTCCTTCCCTTTCCCCGTTTTTTTTTTTTTTTCAACGTGAATGCCCATAGTCCTTGGGGCTCAAGCGGAGGTGGACCCCGCCACGTGGAGCTCAGGCGGGGGGTGAACCCCGCCACGTGGAGCTCAGGCAGGGGGGGGGGGCCTGCCGCGTGGAGCTCAAGCGGGGGTGGAGCCCGCCACGTGGAGCTCAGGCAGAGGGGGGGGGGGACCCCGCCACGTGGAGCTCAGGCGGGGGGTGAACCCCGCCACGTGGAGCTCAGGCAGGGGGGGAGGGGGGGGGGGCTGCCGCGTGGAGCTCAGGCGGAGGTGGAGCCCGCCACGTGGAGCTCAGGCAGAGGGGGGGGGGGGACCCCGCCACGTGGAGCTCAGGCGGGGGGTGAACCCCGCCACGTGGAGCTCAGGCAGGGGGGGGGGGGGGCTGCCGCGTGGAGCTCAGGCGGAGGTGGAGCCCGCCACGTGGAGCTCAGGCAGAGGGGGGGGGAGGGGACCCCGCCACGTGGAGCTCAGGCGAGGGGTGAACCCCGCCACGTGGAGCTCAGGCAGGGGGGATCCAACATTGAAGAATCAACTGGACTAGAAGCGGGAAGTGATACGTGACCGTGAAATGAGTGAATCTGCCATGACAGAGATCCGAATCGCCATGCCACAAACTAGCGACCGAGCACGAAACGGAACCTGGAGCATGTGGAAGAAGGTGAAATGAAACACATAACATATTTGCATGAAATGAAGAGACATATTCGAACTGGAGCAGAGCAAGCGAAACATGCGGACTGATTGCCTTGTCGTAACGAGCAGTCGGCTGTGGGTCGAACGATTCGACCGCTACAATAGAAATGCACGGGCAGACGAACGGTTTCGAATGCCGTAGCTGCGAATGAATCGCCTGGCGTGGCGTAATCGAACGTGTCGAATGATGACAACGCCTACATCGAAAGTAGCATACAGTGACAGGCGTACGAGGCCACCGAAACATTCGATATGAAACCGAGCGGCTCGTGCATACAAGCGAAATGACGGTACATCGAAAACATAATGAAAAGAGGGTGCCGAAGCCCTACCTGCGACAGCCGGCCCGAGCGACCAATTCGATAGGTACGACGACGACAACGAATCTGCGGACGCTGATGGACGAGACGGGATTGTCAGATTGAGACGAAAAAAGCGGGAACTGCCGAACAGGCTCGCTGCGTCTGATCTGGATAGTCGGCCCTTGATATCTGACGTATCAGGTATCGCGCACCGGAACCGACGAGGTAGCCAGGCGAACGGGCTGGTTATATACACCACCGGGCTCCACCCATAATTCCAGGCCACCATACTGGCCTTTCCATATATATATATATATATATATATATATATATATATATATATATATATATATATATATATTCAATACATTTCTATGTATTACATCCTAAATGACTATATACCAGTGATGGCGAACCTTGGCACCCCAGATGTTTTAAAACTACATTTCCCATGATGCTCCACTACACTGCAGAGTGGATGAGCATCATGGGAAATGTAGTTCCAAAACATCTGGGGTGCCAAGGTTCGCCATCACTGCTATATACCATACAGAAGGGATGAGCCGAACACCCCCGGTTCGGTTCGCACCAGAACTTTCGAACGGAACAAAAATTCGTACGAACTTCAGAACCCCATTGAAGTCTATGGGACTCGAATGTTTGAAATACAAAGTGCTAATTTTAATGGATAATATGTAAGATACAGTCCTAAAAAGGGTTTGGAGACCTGTCTCCTGCCCCTGGGGACATGGGTCAATGCTTAAAATGTTTTTAAAAATGGGCGTTTGGCAGGAGCACTGATTTTAATGATGATTAACCACTTGAGATCTGCGCTATAGCCAAATGACGGCTACAGCGCGGATCTCCTTTTCCGGGACTACGTCGTCCCGTGCACGAGTGGCCTGCGCGCCCCCCCGAGGGGCGTGCGCGGCGTGCTCTGTGATCGGCGAGTCCATGAGACTCACCTGATCACCGATCCGTGCAAGGGGTCGATCCCGACCCCTTATCACGTGATCAGCTGTCAGCCAATGACAGCTGATCATGTGATATAACGGAGCCGGTAATCAGCTATTATTCCTCCTCGCGCTGTCAGCGCGAGGAGAAAAAAAAAGCCGATCCAGCCCTGCTAGTGCCCATCTGCCCCCTGCCAGTGCCCACCTGCCCCCTGCCAGTGCCACATATATAAAAAGTAAGTGCCCCCTGTCAGTGCCACCCAGCAGTGCCCATAGTGCCACCCATCAGTGCCCACAGTGCCACCCAGCAGTGCCCACAGTGCCACCCAGCAGTGCCCACAGTCTGTCTCAAAGGTGCTGCACCCCAGTGCCACATATCCGTGCCCATCAGTGTCATCTACCAGTGCCCAGCAGTGCCACCCATCAGTGCCCAGCAGTGCCACCTATCAGAGCCACCTATCAGTGCCACCTATCAGTGCCCATCAGTCCCATCTATCAGTGGTACCTATCAGTGCCCATCCATGCCACCCATCCGTGCCACCCATCTGTGCCACTCATCCATGTCATCTTATCTGTGCCCATCTTTGCCCATCAGTGCCGCCTTATCTGTGCCCATCGGTGCCGCCTTATCTGTGCCTATTAGTGCCACCTTAACTATGCCTATCAGTGCCCACCAGTGCAGCCTATCAGTGCCTACCAATGCAGCCCATCAGTGCCCACCCGTGCAGCCTATCAGTGCCGCCTAATCAGCGCACTTCAATGAAGGAGAAAAATGACCCGTTTGCAAAATTTTATAACAAACTATTAAACATGATTTTTTTTTTTTTACATCTTTTTTTGTTTGTTTAGCAAAAAATAAAACTCTGAGCTGTAACTAAATATCACCAAAAGAAAGCTCTATTTGTGGGAAAAAAATGATAATAATTTCATTTGGGTACAGTGTTGTATGCCCGCACAATTGTCATTCAAAGTGCATCAGCGCTGAAAGCTGAAAATTGGTCTGGGACTAAGGGGGGTTTAAGTGCCCAGTAAGCAAGTGGTTAAAGTGAAAATAAAAGTGAAATATTCCTTTAAATATCATGCCTGGGGGGTGTCTATAGTATGCCTGTGAAGTGCCACGTGTTTCCCGTGTTTAGAACAGTCCCTGCACAAAATTACATTACGGAAAAAAAGTCATTTCAAACTGCTTGTGTTTTAAATGTAATATATGGTTCCAGCAATATGGATGAAAATCATTGAGAAAAATGGCATGGGTAATTCCTTGATCCAAAGAATACGAGGATCCTTCCGCAGGCTTTGCAGGACCAGGGAGGCCATGCAGCCTAGGTTAGCTGAGGCATTCATTCCGAAGTCCTCTGGGTCACTAAGGACAAGATGATCCGCAGCTACCTCCTCCCAGCCACGTACAAGTCCATGGTTTCTTGGGACTGTAAATCATCCCTACAAGACTGCTGCTGCTGCTGCTGATGCTGAGTGCCAGCCTCCACCTCCATGCTGACACAATCCTCCTCCTCCTCCTCCTCCTCCTCCTCCTCTTCCTGTGTGATGGGTGGGACAGCAGGAACACTGTCTGGATAAAGGGGGCCTTGAGAGGCAAGGAAGTCCTCCTCTTCCTGCCTCTGTTCTGTCTCAAGTGCCCTGTCCATTATTCCACGCAGCGTATGCTCCAACAGGTGAACCTCTTGTTCAGTGTCACTGATGCATGCACTGTCACTGCTCACCATCCTTGTGGCCTCCTCAAATGGAGACAGGACAGTGCATGCATCCCTGATCATGCCCCACTGGCATGGTGAGAAAAAAAAAACAAGCTCCTGGTGCCGTAGTCGCACAGGTACTCATTGACGGCCCTCTGCTGTGTGTGCAGCTGCTGCAGCATGGCCAACGTTGAGTTCCACCTGGTGGGCATGTCACATATAAGGCGGTTCTTGGGCAGGTTCAACTCCTTTTGGAGTTCAGCCAGCCAAGCACAGGCATTAAATGATCGGCGGAAAGATGGATTTAATATAGGAAAAGCTTGGCTTCTTATTCAGAATTTCCCACTGAAATGCATGGGTGACAGGCTGACCAGTTTGGTGTCATATTTTATTATTTCCAGCACTTGGCTCAGGCCAAATTGAACTATCTTATATAGTAGGATGCCAAATGAGTTTAAAACAAATGGAATTTGGGTGAGACAGGATCTATTTCATATAGGAATAGCTTGGTTTCTTATTCAGAATTTCCCTTTGAAATGCATGGCTGTCATGGTGCCATGTTTAGTGACATATTTTATGATTACCAGCACTTGGCTAAGGACAAATTGAACTATACTATATAGTAGGATGTCTAATGAGTATAAAACACGTGGAATTTGATTGAGCCAAGATCTATTTCATTTAGGAATAGCTTGGTTTCTTATTCAGAATTCCCCTCTGAAATGCATGGGTGAAAGGCTGACCAGTTTGGTGCCATACTGTATTATTTGCATAACCTGCCTGGGGCCAAATTGAACTATTCTATATAGTAGGATGCCCAATGAGTGTAAAACAAGTTGAATCTGGGTGAGCCAAGATGTATTTAATATAGGAATAACTTGGCATCTTAATCAGAATTTTCCATTGAAATGAATGGGTGACAGGATGACCAGTTTGGTGCCATGATATTTGATTTTCAGCACTTGGCTCAGGCCAAATTGAACTATCCTATATAGTAGGGTGCCCAATGAGTATAAAACAACTGGAACTTTGCTGAGCCAAGATTGATTTCATATAGGAAAATATTGGCTTCTAATTCAAAATTTCTCCTTTGAAATGCATGGGTAACAGGCTGACAAGTTTGGTGCCATATTTTCATTTCCAGCACTTGGCTCATGCCAAATTGAATTATCTTATATATTAGGATTCCCAATGAGTTTACAACAAGTGGAATCTGGGTGAGCCAAGATCTATTTCATATAGGAATAACTTATTTTTTTTTTTCTTATTCAGAATTCCCCATGAAAAGCATGGCTGTCATGGTGCCATGTTTGGTGCCATATTTTCTGATTTCTAGCGCTTGGCTCAGGGCAAATTGAACTATCCTATATAGTAGGATGCCCAATGAGTATAAAAATAAGTGGAATTTGGGTGAGCCAAGATCAATTTCATATAGGAATAGTTTGGTATCTTATTCAGAATTCCCCATGAAATGCATGGCTGTCATGGTGCCATGTTTGGTGCCATATTTTCTGATTTCCAGCACTTGGCTCGGGCCAAATTGAACTATCCTATATAGTAGGATGCCCAGTGAGTATAAAACAACTGGAACTTAGATGAGCCAAGATGAATTTCATATAGGAAAAAGATTGGCTTCTTATTCAAAATTTCCCTTTAAAATGCATGGGTGACAGGGTGACAAGTTTGGTGCCATAATTTCATTTGCAGCACTTGGCTCATGCCAAATTGAATTATCCTATATAGTAGGATTCCCAATGAGTTTACAAGTGGAATTTGGGTGAGCCAAGATCTATTTCATATAGGAATAGCTTGGTTTCTTATTCAGAATTTCTCTTTGAAATGCATGGCTGTCATGGTGCCATGTTTGGTAACATATTTTATGATTTCCAGCACTTGGCTCGGGCCAAATTGAAGTATTCTATATAGTAGGATGTCCAATGAGTATAAAACAAGTGGAATTTGGCTGAGCCAACATCTATTTAATTTAGGAATAGCTTGGCTTCTTATTCAGAATTCCCCTTTGAAATGCATGGGTGAAAGGCTGACCAGATTGGTGCCATACTTTACAATGTGCATAACCTGGCTGGGGCCAAATTGAACTATGCTATATAGTAGGATGCCCAAAGAGTGTAGAACAAGTGGAATTTGGGTGAGCCAAGATGGATTTTATATAGGAATAGCTTGTCTTCTTAATCAGAATTTCCCATTGAAATGCATGGGTGACAGGATGACCAGTTTGGTGTCATGATTTTTGATTTACAGCACTTGACTCAGGCCAAATTGAACTATTCTATATAGTAGGATGAGCAATGAGTTTAAAACAATTGAAATTCTGGTGAGCCAAGATGGATTTCATATAGGAATAGCTTTCCTTCTTTTTCAAAATTCCTCATTGAAATGCATAGGTGGAAGGCTGACCAGCTTGGTGCCATATTATATTATTTCCAGCACTAGACTCAGGTCAAATTTAACTATCATATATAGTAGGATGCCCATTTAGTATAAAACAACTGGAACTTAGATGAGCCAAGATGGATTTCATATAGGAAAAAGATTGGCTTCTTATTCAAAATTTCCCTTTGAAATGCATGGGTGACGGGGCGCATGCGCGAAGTCTAGCATGGCGGTCGCATCCTGCTAAGGCTCCGCACTCTCCACCACTGTTTCGGGACCTAACTACGGAACCGGACCCGCAACATTCGTCTTATTGGACTGTATCTCCACCTCGCAAACCCTGGCATCTAACGGTATGGTGCTCACGGGTCACAGAGGTAAGAACAAACCCAAACCCATCAAGGAGGCCCTCGCCCGTGCCTCGTCTAAAATGGCGGCTAAGGCCCTTGCTATCCAGCGGGCTTCCTCCGCCCCCAGCCGCGAAACTTCGGACAGCGATAATGACCATGAGGACAGCATACATGATCCCACGGATGCTTCCTCGTTACCATCAAGTATGATTCCCAGTGACTTTCTTAAACACATGGAAGCCATGCTACAGAAAGCCCTGAAAGTTACCTCGGAGCAGATCACTGACAGACTCTCGCGGGAGATACGTGACATTGGTCAGCGTACTGCTGCCTTGGAGTCCAGAATGGATGACATTGAACTCACCTTACAGGAGCAAGCCCAAGAACAAATTGCCCTCCGAGAGGAGAATGTCACCCTCCTCTCAAGATGGGAAGATGCAGAGAATCGCTCTCGTAGAGCCAACCTAAGAATAAGAGGTATCCCTGAGACAGTTGACGATGTTCAGTCCTTCGTAACGGCTATGTTTCAGGAATTAGCCCCGGGCATACCAATCGAACGCCTAGAATTCGACAGAATCCACAGGGCATTGACTCGCAGACAGGCGGACGGACCTCCCAGGGATATCATTGTTAAGCTGCATTTTTTTCGCACGAAAGAGCAACTACTCACTGCAGCACGCAATAAAGAATCGTTGCAGTTTCAGGGCCACACTTATCAGCTTTTTTCGGATTTGGCTCCCCTTACCATCACCAAGCGCCGGGCCATGAAGCCACAGCTACAGATCTTACTTCATCACCGAATGAAGTACACCTGGAGGTTCCCATTTGCTATACAGTTTTCCTATCAGGGACAGCAACACACTTGCTCGTCCCCGGAATCGTTGCAACGCCTGCTGGAAAGCCTTCATCTAGTTCGTCCTGACTCACACTCGGAGACCAGCCTGCCCCGCACTCCAGCACGTTCGGCAGCGCATCCCTACTCGGCTACGCCGCACCGTAACCAGCCTGGCCCGTTTTCTGTCCGCAAAGGAACCCCCGCCAGATTGCCGGATGACATAGCTTCTACTCCCAAATCTCGCCCGCCGTGCTGAACTAACTGCTCGGAAATTTTCACCCCCTTCTTTTTCAGTTTTCTCTCGCTAAATTTTTATATTTCCTTGTGAGGTTTCTAGGATTCGGACATCCGAGCGGAAGATGAATGATGTCCCCTACTCCGGAGGACTTCTTCCACCGAATCCTTTCGACCCGCTGTTCCGTACGTACTTGATCTTGTTTGTTCTTCTTTTTATTTTTATTTTTCCAAGTTTTTCAGCTCTGATGACCCCTAAATTGAAACCTTTTGACTTTTTAACCGTTTTTTCTTTTGATCTAGGGCTCTGTGCCTTCATGGAGTCTAACTCTCATACCGGTCCTTTGTATTGTGATTATCTTTTTATTACTGTGCCAAAGGAGCCTTACACCTGCACTATATAGGTCCAGTGATGTAAGGTTATACCCACAATTATTATGTATACATGATTTAACAATTACATTTGTAGATGATGTTAGCTCCTTTTAGTTATCTACTATATACCTACCAGCCCCCCATTATCCCTCCCCCCTCAGCTCTCACCTTTTCTGGCTCCTATCCCTTCCCAATTTTCCTGATGCCCTCCGTCCCTCCCCTTTCCCTCTCCCCTCTTCCCTAGCCTATCCTTCCCTATCCTGACTAACCCTCCCCCTTTCCCCCTCTTCCCCACCCTCATACACCTGCACCTACACAGACCCCTGTATTCCTGTCCTGGTGAAGTGCTATATACCATTCTAATATTATGTCCGGCACCTCTGGGTGTCATGTCCATTGAGATGAGTCCTAATGTTCATTTTTTATATTATTTCCTTTTTCGTTTTGGTTTTTTACTGGTTCTGTAAATTGCAGTGTTTATGTACAATTGCTGTCCCGACGGTGGTGGAGAACAGCCACTGCTCCCCTCTCTCTTAATGCGCTCTCTCCTGGGCTGCCTGTGTTGGACCCCGGGGACTGAGCATTGTTTGGCCGAGCAACCCGTTTTGGTATCAGACTGTTTCTGTCATCTCATGGTTTGCCCTGCAGACATATTTCCTCTCTTCTCCTCTCTCTTCTTTCTCTGTTCTTTCTTTCCTCCCTCCATTCCACTTCTTTTATCTCTTTTTGGTCGGTCGGTTCCTACTCCTTACATATTACTCTATAATATTTCTCACCCTGTTTCTTGATGGCCCCTCTGAATATCCTATCTCTTAATGTCAAAGGCCTTAATTCCCCCGGTAAGAGGGTTAAGGCCTTCCGAAATTTTCATTCTCTGAAAGCTGGGATAGTTGCCTTACAGGAAACGCACTTTTCAGGTTCCCAAACACCCAAGTTTTTCAGTTCCCGCTATCCTCAGGTCTTTACGACCTCTGCAGACACTAAACAAAGGGGTGTATTGATAGCTTTCCATCATTCTCTGCCTTTTACGCCCACAGTAGAAATTAAAGACCCAGAGGGGCGGTATATCATATTGGTAGGCCTACTCCAGGATACTGAAACCACTTTGGTTTCTTATTATGCCCCGAATGGTAACCCTAACCCTTTTTTTTCGCACCTTTTACAGGTTATTAAGACCCACAGTAGGGGTACACTTTTTATTTGTGGGGACTCCAATCTAACCCTACAACCACATATAGATAAATCGCCGTATACGCCTGAGGGTCATTCCCTTTCGGCTCAGCTTCGGAAACAGTTCCTTTCGGCTTCCCTCCTAGATACCTGGAGGGAATGTAATCCTTTGAAAAAAAATTACACGTTTTATTCATATCCTCACAATTCATTTTCTAGGATTGATCATATTCTGACACCAGTGGCCTCCTTCCCAGTTGTACTCCAGTCTAACATATGTCTGATTCCCTGGACTGACCACTGTGGTGTAGTCACTACTATTGCCTCACTGATCCCTAGATCCAAGGAAAGGTCGTGGAGCATGAACGAAGCACACCTTACTGATCAATCATACTGCTTTGATATTCGTTATGCTCTTACAGACTATTTGCAACATAATTCCAACGCAGATATCTCCCCGGTGCTACTCTGGGAGGCTCATAAGCCGGTAATTCCAGGCAGTTGCATCTCCCTAGCCACACATATTAAGAAAGACCGACAGGCCAGACAGCAAAAATTAGAAGAAGAATATCACTCACATTTTCTCCAGTTCCAAAATTCACCGACAGAGTCCCATAAGCTTATCCTTGAAAAAACTAAATTGGAGCTGGATCTTTTGTTAGCTGAATCAGCAGACAAGGTTCTTCGTAAGTCTAGTCACATGATATACACCAAAGCTAATAAACCGGATACCTTTATGGCCCTACGCCTCAGACAACCAGATAAAACCCGTAAGCCGATTAGACTTAAAATCGCTAAGAATTCCCATCACAAGCAACCCCATCAAAGTTCTAGCCGAATTCCACGAGAAGTTGGCTGACCTTTACTCAGACAAAACCCAGTTCTCCCCTCAGCATGCTGAATCCCTACTTCAGAACTTGTCTTTACTTGAACTATCCCACACAGCCAGAGATTCCATTGATGCTTTAATCACTACAGAAGAAGTACTTGTAGCTATAAAATCGCTCAAGCCACACAAACGCCCAGGCCCGGACGGTTTACCTAGCAATTATTATAAGAAATTCTCAGATATCCTAGCTCCCTTATTAGCAAATTCGTTTAACGCCCTATTGAGGCAGCAACCTCTTGGTAGAGACTCTCTAATGGCTAAGATAGTTATGATTCCTAAACCCAACTCAGATGACACCCAATGGTCCAACTATCGACCCATTTCCCTACTAAATGTAGATATAAAAATTTTATCTAAAATCTTGGCATTACGTCTCAATCTGATCATAGGAAATCTGGTTCACAAAGACCAGGTAGGTTTTATCCCCCGTAGGCAAGCTAGCGATAACATTCGCCGAGTAGTCTTGTTACAACACCTTGCGAGGACGCGCTCCATCCCCATGCACCTCCTATCCTTAGACATCAGAAAGGCGTTTGATACAGTCTCGTGGTCCTATCGCCACTTCATCTTGAAACGCTGGGGTTTTGGCCCCCACTTCCTACAGTGGATCATGTCTTTGTATGCCGACCCGCGAGCATCAGTGACATACTCTGGGTTTAACTCCCAAAGTTTTCCAATACGAAGAGGGACATGGCAGGGGTGCCCCCTGTTGCCACAACTCTTTGCTTTAGCAATAGAGCCCCTGGCCGCTTTGATTAGAGCACACCCGGATATTAGGGGACTAGAGGTTGCTTCTACCACCCATAAACTATGCCTGTTTGCTGACGACGCTCTATTGTTTATCACCTCTCCACACATTTCCATCCCTAATTTAATAAATCTCCTTGATAAATTCTCTAAAATCTGTGGCCTAGAAGTTAATCAGACAAAATCCAAAGCCCTTAATGTATCACTGTCAGATGACACCTTGGCGCTTCTTAAGACTAATTTTCCATTTCAATGGTCTGGTTCGTCTATCCCATATTTGGGCATTAAACTTACCAGTGATCCTGCAGACCTCTTCCAAGCAAATGACCTCCCAATGTTGAGGCATCTCTCCTCTTTACTCCAGGATTGGCGCCCCCTCTCCATCTCTTGGATGGGACGCATTGCCACGGTCAAAATGTCCCTACTCCCTAAGCTTCTTTACTTATATAGAGTCCTTCCCATCTCGGTTCCCCCTTATTTTCATCGCATAATCCAAGGCCGGGTATTTAATTATATATGGGGCCCTGTGAAACCTCGAATCTCTAGACCCACCTTACTTCGCCATCATAGGGCCGGTGGTTTGGGCATACCCAATTTTCAACATTACTACCACGCGGCCCAACTTGCCCAAGCCACGCTTTATCATGCTAAAGTGGAAATCCCCATCTGGGTGAGCCTTGAAGCGGTAGATCTTCACCCTATACCCCTAACTAATCTTCTCTGGCTCCCCCCTGCGGCCCGAGGCCCAATATCCAACCCCATAACCTCTACCTTTGTCAGACTCTGGGATAAACTTTGTAAACCGTTTCATTTGATCTCCCCGCACTTCCCTTTGTTGTCCTATATCGGTCACCCAAAGTTCTATCCTGCCTACACCTCCCCTTCCTCATTTCGAGCTTGGGAACATGCAAACCTAACTCGTATATGCGACCTGGTGGCCAGTGATACAGTCGAATCGTTCTCTTCCCTGCAAGCTCAATCACAGTTACCGAATAATGAATATTTTCGCTATCTCCAAATATCGCACTTTGTACAGCAGACTATTAGCTTGACTAGGGATACGAACACATACACGTTATTTGAAAAATTATGCAATACTGATCCACATGCCCCGGGACAAATATCACAGTTATACTCACACCTTACCTCCCAGCCGTCAACACTCCCGACATATGCGCAGTGTTGGTCCAGGGATCTGAACTTAAATCTGGATGAAAGCGACTGGTCTGATGTATGGCTACACACTAAACTCTCCTCATTAAATATTGTGGCTCTAGAGGTGAGCTACAAAGTTCTCATGCGTTGGTACTTAGTGCCAGATAGAATTGCAAAGTTTTTACCTTCATATTCTCCAAACTGTTTCCGTGGCTGTGACGAGAGGGGCACGCACTTGCATATTTGGTGGACCTGTCCAGTGGCCCAGTGCTTCTGGACTGAAATATTTTTGGTTCTGTCCACTCTGTTCGCCAGCTCACTGGATCCTGATCCAGCATTGGCCCTTCTCAATTTTTACCCCGATTCTTTCACCAGGGCCCAGATACGCCTTGCTCTGCAGATCACCACTGCAGCTAAACAAACAATAGCTAAAGCGTGGAAGACCTCCACCTTGCGTCTGACTGAAGTTAAGAATAGAGTTACGCAGGCAATGATACATAGTAAAATTGAAGCTATTGTTCAAGATACTGTCCCTAGACATACTAAAATCTGGCAACCATGGGTCGATCACTACTTACCCCCACATTTTGACCATCGGCTACTAGTACCATAAGTCCCAGCCCCCCCCCCCCCCCCGATTAACAACCAATTCCTGACCTTTGGTAGTTGTATAGGAACCGGCCGGTCGACCCACCCACCCTTCTGATCTCTCTCTCTTCATTCCCTCTACAATCCCATCCTGCCATCTCTCCCCCCCTCTTTCACTTTTCTTCTCTCATTTCTTCCCCCTTCGTTTCTTTCTTTTTCCTCTTTCTTCTTTTCTTCATCTACTCTTTTTGCCTTGTACTTTGATTTCTGTCTTAATGATGTACCCAATTGTGATAAAAGCTCACCCTAGTGGTGACCTTGGGTATAACCAGTTATGGTTTGAATGTTTTGTATTTGTTTGCAAACACGGAAATAGATGTTTTGCTCTCCTTTTTAATGTTAACATCCTGGCCTGTGCACAAGATGTTCATGTTTTCTATACCCTCTAAAGGCCTGACCGTGTGAATATTTGCTCTCAATAATCTGTATATTATATTACATTGCTTTTATGTCACTACTATCACAACTTGATGCGGACTTAGGTACTATCTGTTATTATTTTTTCTTAATGTTGTACAAGACGAATTGCAGATTTCTATGCGTTGTATGTATCTTGCGTTAATAAAATTTTTTGAAAGAAATGCATGGGTGACAGGGTGACAAGTGTGGTGCCATATTTTCATTTCCAGCACTTGGCTCATGCCAAATTGAATGATCCTATATAGTAGCATTCCCAATGAGTATAAAACAAGTGGGATTTGGGTGAGCCAAAATCAATGTCATATAGGAATAGCTTGGCTTCTTATTCAGAATTTTCCATTGAAATGCATGGGTGACAGGGTGACAAGTTCTGTGCCATAATTTCATTTCCAGCACTTGGCTCATGCCAAATTGAATTATCTTATATATTAGGATTCCCAATGAGTTTACAACAAGTGGAATTTGGGTGAGCCAAGATCTATTTCATATAGGAATAACTTTTTTTTTTTCTTATTCAGAATTCCCATTGAAATGCATGGCTGTGATGGTGCCATGTTTGGTGCCATATTTTCTGATTTCCAGCACTTGGCTCAGGCCAAATTGAACTATCCTATATAGTAGGATGCCCAATGAGTATAAAACAAGTGGAATTTGGGTGAGCCAAGATTAATTTCTTATAGGAATAGTTTGGTTTCTTATTCAAAATTTACCATTGAAATGCATGTGTGACAGGGTGACAAAATTAGTGCCATATTTTCCTTTCCATCACTTGGCTCGTGCCAAATTGAATTATCCTATATAGTAGGATTCCAAATGAGTTTACAAGTGGAATTTGGGAGAGCCAAGATCTATTTCATATAGGAATAGCTTGGTTTCTTATTCAGAATTTCTCTTTGAAATGCATGGCTGTCATGGTGCCATGTTTGGTAACATATTTTATGATTTCCAGCACTTGGCTCAGGCCAAATTGAAGTATACTATATAGTAGGATGTCCAATGAGTATAAAACAAGTGGAATTTGGCTGAGCCAAGATCTATTTCATTTAGGAATAGCTTGGCTTCTTATTCAGAATTCCCCTTTGAAATGCATGGGTGAAAGGCTGACCAGATTGGTGCCATACTTTACAATGTGCATAACCTGACTGGGGCCAAATTGAACTATGCTATATAGTAGGATGCCCATTGAGTAGAAAACAAGTGAAATTTGGCTGAGCAAAGACGGATTTCATATAGGAAAAGATGGGCTTTTTATTCAAAATTTCCCATTGAAATGCATGGGTGACAGGGTGACAAGTTTGGTGCCATCATTTCATTTCCAGCACTTGGCTCATGCCAAATTGAATTATCTTATATATTAGGATTCCCAAAGAGTTTACAACAAGTGGAATTTGGGTGAGCCAAGATCTATTTCATATAGGTATAACTTTTTTTTTTTCTTATTCAGAATTCCCCATGAAAAGCATGGCTGTCATGGTGCCATGTTTGGTGCCATATTTTCTGATTTCCAGCGCTTGGCTTGGGTCAAATTGAACTATCCTATATAGTAGGATGCCCAATGAGTAAAAAAACAAGTGGAATTTGGGTGAGCCAAGATCAATTTCATATAGGAATAGTTTGGTATCTTATTCAGAATTCCCCATGAAATGCATGGCTGTCATGGTGCCATGTTTGGTGCCATATTTTCTGATTTCCCGCGCTTGGCTCAGGCCAAATTGAACTATCCTATATAGTAGGATGCCCAGTGAGTATAAAAAAAGTGGAATTTGGGTGAGCCAAGATCAATTTCTTATAGGATTAGTTTGGTTTCTTATTCAAAATTTCCCATTGAAATGCATGGGTGACAGGGTGACAAAATTAGTGCCATATTTTCATTTCCATCACTTGGCTCGTGCCAAATTGAATTATCCTATATAGTAGAATTCCAAATGAGTTTACAAGTGGAATTTGGGAGAGCCAAGATCTATTTCATATAGGAATAGCTTGGTTTCTTATTCAGAATTTCTCTTTGAAATGCATGGCTGTCATGGTGCCATGTTTGGTAACATATTTTATGATTTCCAGCACTTGGCTCAGGCCAAATTGAAGTATATTATATAGTAGGATGTCCAATGAGTATAAAACAAGTGGAATTTGGCTGAGCCAAGATCTATTTCATTTATGAATAGCTTGGCTTCTTATGCAGAATTCCCCTTTGAAATGCATGGGTGAAAGGCTGATAAGATTGGTGCCATACTTTACAATGTGCATAACCTGGCTGGGGCCAAATTGAACTATGCTATATTGTAGGATGCCCAAGGAGTGTAGAACAAGTGGAATTTGGGTGAGCCAAGATGAATTTCATATAGGAATAGCTTTCCTTCGTCTTCATAATTCCTCATTGAAATGCATAGGTGGAAGGCTGACCAGCTTGGTGCCATATTATATTATTTCCAGCACTTGACTAAGGTCAAATTGAACTATCATATATAGTAGGATGTCCATTGAGTATAAAACAACTGGAACTTAGATGAGCCAAGATGGATTTCATATAAGAAAAAAGATTGGCTTCTTATTCAAAATTTCCCTTTGAAATGCATGGGTGACAGTGTGACAAGTTTGGTGCCATATTTTCATTTCCAGCACTTGGCTCATGCCAAATTGAATGATCCTATATAGTAGCATTCCCAATGAGTTTACAACAAGTGGTATTTGTGTGAGCCAAGATCTATTTCATATAGGAATAACTTTTTTTTTTCTTATTCAGAATTTCCATGGCTGTCATGGTGCCATGTTTGGTGACATATTTTCTGATTTCCAGCACTTGGCTCAGGCCAAATTGAACTATCCTATATAGTAGGATGCCCAATGAGTATAAAACAAGTGGAATTTGGGTGAGCCAAGATTAATTTCTTATAGGAATAGTTTGGTTTCTTATTCAAAATTTCCCATTGAAATGCATTGGTGACAGGGTGACAAGTTTAGTGCCATATTTTCATTTCCAGCACTTGGCTCGTGCCAAATTGAAGTATTCTATATAGTAGGATTCCAAATGAGTTTACAACAAGTGGAATTTGGGTGAGCCAAGATCTATTTCATATAGGAATAGCTTGGTATCTTATTCAGAATTTCTCTTTGAAATGCATGGCTGTCATGGTGCCATGTTTGGTAACACATTTTATGATTTCCAGCACTTGGCTCAGGCCAAATTGAAGTATTCTATATAGTAGGATGTCCAATGAGTATAAAACAAGTGGAATTTGGCTGAGCCAAATTCTATTTCATTTAGGAATAGCTTGGCTTCTTATTCAGAATTCCCCTTTGAAATGCATGGGTGAAAGGCTGACCAGATTGATGCCATACTTTACAATGTGCATAACCTGGCTGGGGCCAACTATGCTATATAGTAGGATGCCCAAAGAGTGTAGAACAAGTGGAATTTGGGTGAGCCAAGATGGATTTTATATAGGAATAGCTTGTCTTCTTAATCAGAATTTCCCATTGAAATGCATGGGTGACAGGATGACCAGTTTGGTGCCATGATTTTTGATTTACAGTACTTGGCTCAGGCCAAATTGAACTATTCTATATAGTATGATGCGCAATGAGTTTAAAACAAGTGGAATTTGAGTGAGCCAAGATGGATTTCATATAGGAATAGCTTTCCTTCTTCAAAATTCCTCATTGAAATGCATAGGTAGAAGGCTGACCAGCTTGGTGCCATATTGTATTATTTCCAGCACTTGACTAAGGTCAAATTGAACTATCATATATAGTAGGATGTCCATTTAGTATAAAACAACTGGAACTTAGATGAGCCAAGATGGAATTCATATAGGAAAAAGATTGGCTTCTTATTCAAAATTTCCCTTTGAAATGCATGGGTGACAGGGTGACAAGTGTGGTGCCATATTTTCATTTCCAGCACTTGGCTCATGCCAAATTGAATGATCCTATATAGTAGCATTCCCAATGAGTATAAAACAAGTGGGATTTGGGTGAGCCAAGATCAATTTCATATAGGAATAGCTTGGCTTCTTATTCAGAATTCCCATTGAAATGCATGGCTGTCATGGTGCCATGTTTGGTGCCATATTTTCTGATTTCCAGCACTTGGCTCAGGCCAAATTGAACTATCCTATATATTAGGATGCCCAATGAGTATAAAACAAGTGGAATTTGGGTGAGCCAAGATTAATTTCTTATAGGAATAGTTTGGTTTCTTATTCAAAATTTCCCATTGAAATGCATGGGTGACAGGGTGACAAAATTAGTGCCATATTCTCTGATTTCCAGCACTTGGCTCAGGCTAAATTGAACTATCCTATATAGTAGGATTCCAAATGAGTTTACAACAAGTGGAATTTGGCTGAGCCAAGATCTATTTCATATAGGAATAGCTTGGTTTCTTATTCAGAATTTCTCTTTGAAATGCATGGCTGTCATGGTGCCAGGTTTGGTAACATATTTTATGATTTCCAGCACTTGGCTCAGGCCAAATTGAAGTATACTATATAGTAGGATGTCCAATGAGTATAAAACAAGTGGAATTTGGCTGAGCCAAGATCTATTTCATTTAGGAATAGCTTGGCTTCTTATTCAGAATGCCCCTTTGAAATGCATGGGTGAATGGCTGACCAGATTGGCGCCATACTTTACAATGTGCATAACCTGACTGGGGCCAAATTGAACTGTGCTATATAGTATGATGCCCATTGAGTATAAAACAAGTGAAATTTGGCTGAGCAAAGACGGATTTCATATAGGATAAGATTGGCTTTTTATTCAAAATTTCCCATTGAAATGCATGGGTGAAAGGGTGACAAGTTTGGTGCCATCATTTCATTTCCAGCACTTGGCTCATGCCAAATTGAATTATCTTATATATTAGGATTCCCAATGAGTTTACAACAAGTGGAATTTGGGTGAGCCAAGATCTATTTCATATAGGAATAACTTACTTTTTTTCTTATTCAGAATTCCCCATGAAAAGCATGGCTGTCATGGTGCCATGTTTGGTGCCATATTTTCTGATTTCCAGCGCTTGGCTCAGGTCAAATTGAACTATCCTATATAGTAGGATGCCCAATGAGTATAAAAACAAGTGGAATTTGGGTGAGCCAAGATCAATTTCATATAGGAATAGTTTGGTATCTTATTCAGAATTCCCCATGAAATGCATGGCTGTCATGGTGCCATGTTTGGTGCCATATTTTCTGATTTCCAGCACTTGGCTCAGGCCAAATTGAACTATCCTATATAGTAGGATGCCAAGTGAGTATAAAACAAGTGGAATTTGGGTGAGCCAAGATCAATTTCTAATAGGATTAGTTTGGTTTCTTATTCAAAATTTCCCATTGAAATGCATGGGTGACAGGGTGACAAGTTTAGTGCCATATTTTAATTTCCAGAACTTGGCTCATGCCAAATTAAATTATCCTATATAGTAGGATTCCCAATGAGTTTACAACAAGTGGAAGGTGGGGCGGGCTTGGGGTGGTGGTAGAGAAGGCCCGCTGGGCAAAATTTGGAGCCCCTAGGATTAATGGCTCAGGAGATATTGAATCTGCCAAATGTCAATATCAGGCAGAATTTAACTTTGTCGCCTATGGGAATGTTTTGTTCAGTTGGTGTAATTTTAAAATGCACTGCTACCGAACCATATGGGGTGGCGACACAAAACTTGGGAGACATGTAGAAGGGGTAGAGAAGACTCATTGTACCAAATTTGGTGTCTCTGTGATTAATGGTTCAGGAGATATTGAACCGGGAAAAGCCAATATCGGGCACATTTTTCCATTGCTGGCTATGGGGATATTTTGTTCAGTTGGTGTAGTTTAAAAATTAATTGCTGCCGAAGCATATGGAGCGGCGACACAAAACTTGGGAGACGTGTAGAGTGGCTATAGAAGACCGACTGTACCAAATTTGGAGTCTCTGTGATTAATGGTTCAGGAGGTATTGAACCGGGAAAAGCCAATATCGGGCACATTTTTTCCATTGCTGGCTATGGGGATATTTTGTTCAGTTGGTGTAGTTTATAAATTAACTGCTGCCGAACCATATGGAGCGGCGACACAAAACTTTAAAGACATGTAGGGGGGCTAGTGAAGACCACGTGTGCCAAATTTGGAGTCTCTAACATTAATGGTTCAGGAGATATTGACTGAAACATATCCAATGAGCGAAATCTCGGAAGTCCTGGATGAGGTTAAATCCGCCTGACACGGCCGGGAGGGAGTTCCAGAAGCCCGGCAGTGGAGTGCTTGGCAGTCCCCTAGATGCAGTAAGCTAACTCATTTTTGAGGGCGGCGGGAAAGGTTGCTGCGGATATATAGGAGGATGCTTTTTCTTAGCGCCTCCACCATGGGACCTCACCGACGGGCACTTGACAGCTCCACCTTGCGGGAAACATAGCGGTAAGAGGTCAGAAGGCTAGCCGGGCTCTGGTGCCACCTTGTGGGCATGAATTTAGGATATTTACCGGTCAATATCTCTGGAGCCATAAGTCTTAGGAACTTGAAACTTGATAGAGTGGGACACCTTAACCTATTACATGTATTTGCCAAGTATGCTGTCCATGGCACCAGAGGGTTCAGGAGATATTGAACCAGGAAAAGCCAATATCGGGCACATTTTTCCATTGCTGGCTATGGGGATATTTTGTTCAGTTGATGTAGTTTAAAAATGAACTGCTGCTGAACCATATGGAGCGGCGACACAAAACCTGGGAGACATGTAGAGTGGGTAGAGAAGACTCATTGTACCAAATTTGGTGTCTCTGTGATTAATGGTTCAGGAGATATTGAACCGGGAAAAGCCAATATCGGGCACATTTTTCCATTGCTGGCTATGGGGATATTTTGTTCAGTTGGTGTAGTTTAAAAATTAATTGCTGCCGAAGCATATGGAGCGGCGACACAAAACTTGGGAGACGTGTAGAGTGGCTATAGAAGACCGACTGTACCAAATTTGGAGTCTCTGTGATTAATGGTTCAGGAGGTATTGAACCGGGAAAAGCCAATATCGGGCACATTTTTCCATTGCTGGCTATGGGGATATTTTGTTCAGTTGATGTAGTTTAAAAATGAACTGCTGCTGAACCATATGGAGCGGCGACACAAAACCTGGGAGACATGTAGAGTGGGTAGAGAAGACTCTTTGTACCAAATTTGGTGTCTCTGTGATTAATGGTTCAGGAGATATTGAACCGGGAAAAGCCAATATCGGGCACATTTTTCCATTGCTGGCTATGGGGATATTTTGTTCAGTTGGTGTAGTTTAAAAATTAATTGCTGCCGAAGCATATGGAGCGGCGACACAAAACTTGGGAGACGTGTAGAGTGGCTATAGAAGACCGACTGTACCAAATTTGGAGTCTCTGTGATTAATGGTTCAGGAGATATTGAACCGGGAAAAGCCAATATCGGGCACATTTTTCCATTGCTGGCTATGGGGATATTTTGTTCAGTTGATGTAGTTTAAAAATGAACTGCTGCTGAACCATATGGAGCGGCGACACAAAACCTGGGAGACATGTAGAGTGGGTAGAGAAGACTCTTTGTACCAAATTTGGTGTCTCTGTGATTAATGGTTCAGGAGATATTGAACCGGGAAAAGCCAATATCGGGCACATTTTTCCATTGCTGGCTATGGGGATATTTTGTTCAGTTGGTGTAGTTTAAAAATTAATTGCTGCCGAAGCATATGGAGCGGCGACACAAAACTTGGGAGACGTGTAGAGTGGCTATAGAAGACCGACTGTACCAAATTTGGAGTCTCTGTGATTAATGGTTCAGGAGATATTGAACCGGGAAAAGCCAATATCGGGCACATTTTTCCATTGCTGGCTATGGGGATATTTTGTTCAGTTGATGTAGTTTAAAAATGAACTGCTGCTGAACCATATGGAGCGGCGACACAAAACCTGGGAGACATGTAGAGTGGGTAGAGAAGACTCTTTGTACCAAATTTGGTGTCTCTGTGATTAATGGTTCAGGAGATATTGAACCGGGAAAAGCCAATATCGGGCACATTTTTCCATTGCTGTCTATGGGGATATTTTGTTCAGTTGGTGTAGTTTAAAAATTAATTGCTGCCGAAGCATATGGAGCGGCGACACAAAACTTGGGAGACGTGTAGAGTGGCTATAGAAGACCGACTGTACCAAATTTGGAGTCTCTGTGATTAATGGTTCAGGAGATATTGAACCGGGAAAAGCCAATATCGGGCACATTTTTTCCATTGCTGGCTATGGGGATATTTTGTTCAGTTGGTGTAGTTTAAAAATTAATTGCTGCCGAAGCATATGGAGCGGCGACACAAAACTTGGGAGACATGTAGAGTGGCTATAGAAGACCGACTGTACCAAATTTGGAGTCTCTGTGATTAATGGTTCAGGAAATATTGAACCGGGAAAAGCCAATATCGGGCACATTTTTTCCATTGCTGGCTATGGGGATATTTTGTTCAGTTGGTGAAGTTTATAAATTAACTGCTGCCGAACCATATGGAGCGGCGACACAAAACTTGGGAGACATGTAGAGTGGCTATAGAAGACCGACTGTACCAAATTTGGAGTCTCTGTGATTAATGATTCAGGAGGTATTGAACCGGGAAAAGCCAATATCGGGCACATTTTTCCATTGCTGGCTATGGGGATATTTTGTTCAGTTGATGTAGTTTAAAAATGAACTGCTGCTGAACCATATGGAGCGGCGACACAAAACCTGGGAGACATGTAGAGTGGGTAGAGAAGACTCTTTGTACCAAATTTGGTGTCTCTGTGATTAATGGTTCAGGAGATATTGAACCGGGAAAAGCCAATATCGGGCACATTTTTTCCATTGCTGGCTATGGGGATATTTTGTTCAGTTGGTGTAGTTTAAAAATTAATTGCTGCCGAAGCATATGGAGCGGCGACACAAAACTTGGGAGACATGTAGAGTGGCTATAGAAGACCGACTGTACCAAATTTGGAGTCTCTGTGATTAATGGTTCAGGAAATATTGAACCGGGAAAAGCCAATATCGGGCACATTTTTTCCATTGCTGGCTATGGGGATATTTTGTTCAGTTGGTGAAGTTTATAAATTAACTGCTGCCGAACCATATGGAGCGGCGACACAAAACTTGGGAGACATGTAGAGTGGCTATAGAAGACCGACTGTACCAAATTTGGAGTCTCTGTGATTAATGGTTCAGGAGATATTGAACCGGGAAAAGCCAATATCGGGCACATTTTTTCCATTGCTGGCTATGGGGATATTTTGTTCAGTTGGTGTAGTTTAAAAATTAATTGCTGCCGAAGCATATGGAGCGGCGACACAAAACTTGGGAGACATGTAGAGTGGCTATAGAAGACCGACTGTACCAAATTTGGAGTCTCTGTGATTAATGGTTCAGGAAATATTGAACCGGGAAAAGCCAATATCGGGCACATTTTTTCCATTGCTGGCTATGGGGATATTTTGTTCAGTTGGTGTAGTTTAAAAATTAATTGCTGCCGAAGCATATGGAGCGGCGACACAAAACTTGGGAGACGTGTAGAGTGGCTATAGAAAACCGACTGTACCAAATTTGGAGTCTCTGTGATTAATGGTTCAGGAGATATTGAACCGGGAAAAGCCAATATCGGGCACATTTTTCCATTGCTGGCTATGGGGATATTTTGTTCAGTTGATGTAGTTTAAAAATGAACTGCTGCTGAACCATATGGAGCGGCGACACAAAACCTGGGAGACATGTAGAGTGGGTAGAGAAGACTCTTTGTACCAAATTTGGTGTCTCTGTGATTAATGGTTCAGGAGATATTGAACCGGGAAAAGCCAATATCGGGCACATTTTTTCCATTGCTGGCTATGGGGATATTTTGTTCAGTTGGTGTAGTTTATAAATTAACTGCTGCCGAACCATATGGAGCGGCGACACAAAACTTGGGAGACATGTAGAGTGGCTATAGAAGACCGACTGTACCAAATTTGGAGTCTCTGTGATTAATGGTTCAGGAGATATTGAACCGGGAAAAGCCAATATCGGGCACATTTTTTCCATTGCTGGCTATGGGGATATTTTGTTCAGTTGGTGTAGTTTAAAAATTAATTGCTGCCGAAGCATATGGAGCGGCGACACAAAACTTGGGAAACGTGTAGAGTGGCTATAGAAGACCGACTGTACCAAATTTGGAGTCTCTGTGATTAATGGTTCAGGAGATATTGAACCGGGAAAAGCCAATATCGGGCACATTTTTTCCATTGCTGGCTATGGGGATATTTTGTTCAGTTGGTGTAGTTTAAAAATTAACTGCTGCCGAACCATATGGAGCGGCGACACAAAACTTGGGAGACATGTAGAGTGGCTATAGAAGACCGACTGTACCAAATTTGGAGTCTCTGTGATTAAAGGTTCAGGAGATATTGAACCGGGAAAAGCCAATATCGGGCACATTTTTTCCATTGCTGGCTATGGGGATATTTTGTTCAGTTGGTGTAGTTTATAAATTAACTGCTGCCGAACCATATGGAGCGGCGACACAAAACTTGGGAGACATGTAGAGTGGCTATAGAAGACCGACTGTACCAAATTTGGAGTCTCTGTGATTAATGGTTCAGGAGATATTGAACCGGGAAAAGCCAATATCGGGCACATTTTTTCCATTGCTGGCTATGGGGATATTTTGTTCAGTTGGTGTAGTTTAAAAATTAATTGCTGCCGAAGCATATGGAGCGGCGACACAAAACTTGGGAAACGTGTAGAGTGGCTATAGAAGACCGACTGTACCAAATTTGGAGTCTCTGTGATTAATGGTTCAGGAGATATTGAACCGGGAAAAGCCAATATCGGGCACATTTTTTCCATTGCTGGCTATGGGGATATTTTGTTCAGTTGGTGTAGTTTATAAATTAACTGCTGCCGAACCATATGGAGCGGCGACACAAAACTTGGGAGACATGTAGAGTGGCTATAGAAGACCGACTGTACCAAATTTGGAGTCTCTGTGATTAATGGTTCAGGAGATATTGAACCAGGAAAAGCCAATATCGGGCACATTTTTCCATTGCTGGCTATGGGGATATTTTGTTCAGTTGATGTAGTTTAAAAATGAACTGCTGCTGAACCATATGGAGCGGCGACACAAAACCTGGGAGACATGTAGAGTGGGTAGAGAAGACTCTTTGTACCAAATTTGGTGTCTCTGTGATTAATGGTTCAGGAGATATTGAACCGGGAAAAGCCAATATCGGGCACATTTTTTCCATTGCTGGCTATGGGGATATTTTGTTCAGTTGGTGTAGTTTAAAAATTAATTGCTGCCGAAGCATATGGAGCGGCGACACAAAACTTGGGAGACATGTAGAGTGGCTATAGAAGACCGACTGTACCAAATTTGGAGTCTCTGTGATTAATGGTTCAGGAGATATTGAACCGGGAAAAGCCAATATCGGGCACATTTTTTCCATTGCTGGCTATGGGGATATTTTGTTCAGTTGGTGTAGTTTAAAAATTAATTGCTGCCGAAGCATATGGAGCGGCGACACAAAACTTGGGAGACGTGTAGAGTGGCTATAGAAGACCGACTGTACCAAATTTGGAGTCTCTGTGATTAATGGTTCAGGAGATATTGAACCGGGAAAAGCCAATATCGGGCACATTTTTCCATTGCTGGCTATGGGGATATTTTGTTCAGTTGATGTAGTTTAAAAATGAACTGCTGCTGAACCATATGGAGCGGCGACACAAAACCTGGGAGACATGTAGAGTGGGTAGAGAAGACTCTTTGTACCAAATTTGGTGTCTCTGTGATTAATGGTTCAGGAGATATTGAACCGGGAAAAGCCAATATCGGGCACATTTTTCCATTGCTGTCTATGGGGATATTTTGTTCAGTTGGTGTAGTTTAAAAATTAATTGCTGCCGAAGCATATGGAGCGGCGACACAAAACTTGGGAGACGTGTAGAGTGGCTATAGAAGACCGACTGTACCAAATTTGGAGTCTCTGTGATTAATGGTTCAGGAGATATTGAACCGGGAAAAGCCAATATCGGGCACATTTTTTCCATTGCTGGCTATGGGGATATTTTGTTCAGTTGGTGTAGTTTAAAAATTAATTGCTGCCGAAGCATATGGAGCGGCGACACAAAACTTGGGAGACATGTAGAGTGGCTATAGAAGACCGACTGTACCAAATTTGGAGTCTCTGTGATTAATGGTTCAGGAAATATTGAACCGGGAAAAGCCAATATCGGGCACATTTTTTCCATTGCTGGCTATGGGGATATTTTGTTCAGTTGGTGAAGTTTATAAATTAACTGCTGCCGAACCATATGGAGCGGCGACACAAAACTTGGGAGACATGTAGAGTGGCTATAGAAGACCGACTGTACCAAATTTGGAGTCTCTGTGATTAATGATTCAGGAGGTATTGAACCGGGAAAAGCCAATATCGGGCACATTTTTCCATTGCTGGCTATGGGGATATTTTGTTCAGTTGATGTAGTTTAAAAATGAACTGCTGCTGAACCATATGGAGCGGCGACACAAAACCTGGGAGACATGTAGAGTGGGTAGAGAAGACTCTTTGTACCAAATTTGGTGTCTCTGTGATTAATGGTTCAGGAGATATTGAACCGGGAAAAGCCAATATCGGGCACATTTTTTCCATTGCTGGCTATGGGGATATTTTGTTCAGTTGGTGTAGTTTAAAAATTAATTGCTGCCGAAGCATATGGAGCGGCGACACAAAACTTGGGAGACATGTAGAGTGGCTATAGAAGACCGACTGTACCAAATTTGGAGTCTCTGTGATTAATGGTTCAGGAAATATTGAACCGGGAAAAGCCAATATCGGGCACATTTTTTCCATTGCTGGCTATGGGGATATTTTGTTCAGTTGGTGAAGTTTATAAATTAACTGCTGCCGAACCATATGGAGCGGCGACACAAAACTTGGGAGACATGTAGAGTGGCTATAGAAGACCGACTGTACCAAATTTGGAGTCTCTGTGATTAATGGTTCAGGAGATATTGAACCGGGAAAAGCCAATATCGGGCACATTTTTTCCATTGCTGGCTATGGGGATATTTTGTTCAGTTGGTGTAGTTTAAAAATTAATTGCTGCCGAAGCATATGGAGCGGCGACACAAAACTTGGGAGACATGTAGAGTGGCTATAGAAGACCGACTGTACCAAATTTGGAGTCTCTGTGATTAATGGTTCAGGAAATATTGAACCGGGAAAAGCCAATATCGGGCACATTTTTTCCATTGCTGGCTATGGGGATATTTTGTTCAGTTGGTGTAGTTTAAAAATTAATTGCTGCCGAAGCATATGGAGCGGCGACACAAAACTTGGGAGACGTGTAGAGTGGCTATAGAAGACCGACTGTACCAAATTTGGAGTCTCTGTGATTAATGGTTCAGGAGATATTGAACCGGGAAAAGCCAATATCGGGCACATTTTTCCATTGCTGGCTATGGGGATATTTTGTTCAGTTGATGTAGTTTAAAAATGAACTGCTGCTGAACCATATGGAGCGGCGACACAAAACCTGGGAGACATGTAGAGTGGGTAGAGAAGACTCTTTGTACCAAATTTGGTGTCTCTGTGATTAATGGTTCAGGAGATATTGAACCGGGAAAAGCCAATATCGGGCACATTTTTTCCATTGCTGGCTATGGGGATATTTTGTTCAGTTGGTGTAGTTTATAAATTAACTGCTGCCGAACCATATGGAGCGGCGACACAAAACTTGGGAGACATGTAGAGTGGCTATAGAAGACCGACTGTACCAAATTTGGAGTCTCTGTGATTAATGGTTCAGGAGATATTGAACCGGGAAAAGCCAATATCGGGCACATTTTTTCCATTGCTGGCTATGGGGATATTTTGTTCAGTTGGTGTAGTTTAAAAATTAATTGCTGCCGAAGCATATGGAGCGGCGACACAAAACTTGGGAAACGTGTAGAGTGGCTATAGAAGACCGACTGTACCAAATTTGGAGTCTCTGTGATTAATGGTTCAGGAGATATTGAACCGGGAAAAGCCAATATCGGGCACATTTTTTCCATTGCTGGCTATGGGGATATTTTGTTCAGTTGGTGTAGTTTAAAAATTAACTGCTGCCGAACCATATGGAGCGGCGACACAAAACTTGGGAGACATGTAGAGTGGCTATAGAAGACCGACTGTACCAAATTTGGAGTCTCTGTGATTAAAGGTTCAGGAGATATTGAACCGGGAAAAGCCAATATCGGGCACATTTTTTCCATTGCTGGCTATGGGGATATTTTGTTCAGTTGGTGTAGTTTATAAATTAACTGCTGCCGAACCATATGGAGCGGCGACACAAAACTTGGGAGACATGTAGAGTGGCTATAGAAGACCGACTGTACCAAATTTGGAGTCTCTGTGATTAATGGTTCAGGAGATATTGAACCGGGAAAAGCCAATATCGGGCACATTTTTTCCATTGCTGGCTATGGGGATATTTTGTTCAGTTGGTGTAGTTTAAAAATTAATTGCTGCCGAAGCATATGGAGCGGCGACACAAAACTTGGGAAACTTGTAGAGTGGCTATAGAAGACCGACTGTACCAAATTTGGAGTCTCTGTGATTAATGGTTCAGGAGATATTGAACCGGGAAAAGCCAATATCGGGCACATTTTTTCCATTGCTGGCTATGGGGATATTTTGTTCAGTTGGTGTAGTTTATAAATTAACTGCTGCCGAACCATATGGAGCGGCGACACAAAACTTGGGAGACATGTAGAGTGGCTATAGAAGACCGACTGTACCAAATTTGGAGTCTCTGTGATTAATGGTTCAGGAGATATTGAACCAGGAAAAGCCAATATCGGGCACATTTTTCCATTGCTGGCTATGGGGATATTTTGTTCAGTTGATGTAGTTTAAAAATGAACTGCTGCTGAACCATATGGAGCGGCGACACAAAACCTGGGAGACATGTAGAGTGGGTAGAGAAGACTCTTTGTACCAAATTTGGTGTCTCTGTGATTAATGGTTCAGGAGATATTGAACCGGGAAAAGCCAATATCGGGCACATTTTTTCCATTGCTGGCTATGGGGATATTTTGTTCAGTTGGTGTAGTTTAAAAATTAATTGCTGCCGAAGCATATGGAGCGGCGACACAAAACTTGGGAGACATGTAGAGTGGCTATAGAAGACCGACTGTACCAAATTTGGAGTCTCTGTGATTAATGGTTCAGGAGATATTGAACCGGGAAAAGCCAATATCGGGCACATTTTTTCCATTGCTGGCTATGGGGATATTTTGTTCAGTTGGTGTAGTTTATAAATTAACTGCTGCCGAACCATATGGAGCGGCGACACAAAACTTGGGAGACATGTAGAGTGGCTACAGAAGACCGACTGTACCAAATTTGGAGTCTCTGTGATTAATGGTTCAGGAGATATTGAACCGGGAAAAGCCAATATCGGGCACATTTTTTCCATTGCTGGCTATGGGGATATTTTGTTCAGTTGGTGTAGTTTAAAAATTAATTGCTGCCGAAGCATATGGAGCGGCGACACAAAACTTGGGAGACATGTAGAGTGGCTATAGAAGACCGACTGTACCAAATTTGGAGTCTCTGAGATTAATGGTTCAGGAGGTATTGAACCGGGAAAAGCCAATATCGGGCACATTTTTTCCATTGCTGGCTATGGGGATATTTTGTTCAGTTGGTGTAGTTTATAAATTAACTGCTGCCGAACCATATGGAGCGGCGACACAAAACTTTAAAGACACGTAGGGGGGCTAGTGAAGACCACGTGTGCCAAATTTGGAGTCTCTAACATTAATGGTTCAGGAGATATTGACTGAAACATATCCAATGAGCGAAATCTCGGAAGTCCTGGATGAGGTTAAATCCGCCTGACACGGCCGGGAGGGAGTTCCAGAAGCCCGGCAGTGGAGTGCTTGGCAGTCCCCTAGATGCAGTAAGCTAACTCATTTTTGAGGGCGGCGGGAAAGGTTGCTGCGGATATATAGGAGGATGCTTTTTCTTAGCGCCTCCACCATGGGACCTCACCGACGGGCACTTGACAGCTCCCCCTTGCGGGAAACATAGCGGTAAGAGGTCAGAAGGCTAGCCGGGCTCTGGTGCCACCTTGTGGGCATGAATTTAGGATATTTACCGGTCAATATCTCTGGAGCCATAAGTCTTAGGAACTTGAAACTTGATAGAGTGGGACACCTTAACCTATTACATGTATTTGCCAAGTATGCTGTCCATGGCACCAGAGGGTTCAGGAGATATTGAACCGGGAAAAGCCAATATCGGGCACATTTTACCATTGCTGGCTATGGGGATATTTTGTTCAGATGGTGTAGTTTAAAAATTAACTGCTGCCGAACCATATGGAGCGACGACACAAAACTTGGGAGACATGTAGAGTGGGTAGAGAAGACTCATTGTACCAAATTTGGTGTCTCTGTGATTAATGGTTCAGGAGATATTGAACCGGGAAAAGCCAATATCGGGCACATTTTTTCCATTGCTGGCTATGGGGATATTTTGTTCAGTTGGTGTAGTTTAAAAATTAATTGCTGCCGAAGCATATGGAGCGGCGACACAAAACTTGGGAGACATGTAGAGTGGCTATAGAAGACCGACTGTACCAAATTTGGAGTCTCTGTGATTAATGGTTCAGGAGGTATTGAACCGGGAAAAGCCAATATCGGGCACATTTTTTCCATTGCTGGCTATGGGGATATTTTGTTCAGTTGGTGTAGTTTATAAATTAACTGCTGCCGAACCATATGGAGCGGCGACACAAAACTTTAAAGACACGTAGGGGGGCTAGTGAAGACCACGTGTGCCAAATTTGGAGTCTCTAACATTAATGGTTCAGGAGATATTGACTGAAACATATCCAATGAGCGAAATCTCGGAAGTCCTGGATGAGGTTAAATCCGCCTGACACGGCCGGGAGGGAGTTCCAGAAGCCCGGCAGTGGAGTGCTTGGCAGTCCCCTAGATGCAGTAAGCTAACTCATTTTTGAGGGCGGCGGGAAAGGTTGCTGCGGATATATAGGAGGATGCTTTTTCTTAGCGCCTCCACCATGGGACCTCACCGACGGGCACTTGACAGCTCCACCTTGCGGGAAACATAGCGGTAAGAGGTCAGAAGGCTAGTCGGGCTCTGGTGCCACCTTGTGGGCATGAATTTAGGATATTTACCGGTCAATATCTCTGGAGCCATAAGTCTTAGGAACTTGAAACTTGATAGAGTGGGACACCTTAACCTATTACATGTATTTGCCAAGTATGCTGTCCATGGCACCAGAGGGTTCAGGAGATATTGAACCAGGAAAAGCCAATATCGGGCACATTTTTCCATTGCTGGCTATGGGGATATTTTGTTCAGTTGATGTAGTTTAAAAATGAACTGCTGCTGAACCATATGGAGCGGCGACACAAAACCTGGGAGACATGTAGAGTGGCTATAGAAGACCGACTGTACCAAATTTGGAGTCTCTGTGATTAATGGTTCAGGAGATATTGAACCGGGAAAAGCCAATATCGGGCACATTTTTTCCATTGCTGGCTATGGGGATATTTTGTTCAGTTGGTGTAGTTTAAAAATTAATTGCTGCCGAAGCATATGGAGCGGCGACACAAAACTTGGGAGACATGTAGAGTGGCTATAGAAGACCGACTGTACCAAATTTGGAGTCTCTGTGATTAATGGTTCAGGAAATATTGAACCGGGAAAAGCCAATATCGGGCACATTTTTTCCATTGCTGGCTATGGGGATATTTTGTTCAGTTGGTGTAGTTTAAAAATTAATTGCTGCCGAAGCATATGGAGCGGCGACACAAAACTTGGGAGACGTGTAGAGTGGCTATAGAAGACCGACTGTACCAAATTTGGAGTCTCTGTGATTAATGGTTCAGGAGATATTGAACCGGGAAAAGCCAATATCGGGCACATTTTTCCATTGCTGGCTATGGGGATATTTTGTTCAGTTGATGTAGTTTAAAAATGAACTGCTGCTGAACCATATGGAGCGGCGACACAAAACCTGGGAGACATGTAGAGTGGGTAGAGAAGACTCTTTGTACCAAATTTGGTGTCTCTGTGATTAATGGTTCAGGAGATATTGAACCGGGAAAAGCCAATATCGGGCACATTTTTTCCATTGCTGGCTATGGGGATATTTTGTTCAGTTGGTGTAGTTTATAAATTAACTGCTGCCGAACCATATGGAGCGGCGACACAAAACTTGGGAGACATGTAGAGTGGCTATAGAAGACCGACTGTACCAAATTTGGAGTCTCTGTGATTAATGGTTCAGGAGATATTGAACCGGGAAAAGCCAATATCGGGCACATTTTTTCCATTGCTGGCTATGGGGATATTTTGTTCAGTTGGTGTAGTTTAAAAATTAATTGCTGCCGAAGCATATGGAGCGGCGACACAAAACTTGGGAAACGTGTAGAGTGGCTATAGAAGACCGACTGTACCAAATTTGGAGTCTCTGTGATTAATGGTTCAGGAGATATTGAACCGGGAAAAGCCAATATCGGGCACATTTTTTCCATTGCTGGCTATGGGGATATTTTGTTCAGTTGGTGTAGTTTAAAAATTAACTGCTGCCGAACCATATGGAGCGGCGACACAAAACTTGGGAGACATGTAGAGTGGCTATAGAAGACCGACTGTACCAAATTTGGAGTCTCTGTGATTAAAGGTTCAGGAGATATTGAACCGGGAAAAGCCAATATCGGGCACATTTTTTCCATTGCTGGCTATGGGGATATTTTGTTCAGTTGGTGTAGTTTATAAATTAACTGCTGCCGAACCATATGGAGCGGCGACACAAAACTTGGGAGACATGTAGAGTGGCTATAGAAGACCGACTGTACCAAATTTGGAGTCTCTGTGATTAATGGTTCAGGAGATATTGAACCGGGAAAAGCCAATATCGGGCACATTTTTTCCATTGCTGGCTATGGGGATATTTTGTTCAGTTGGTGTAGTTTAAAAATTAATTGCTGCCGAAGCATATGGAGCGGCGACACAAAACTTGGGAAACGTGTAGAGTGGCTATAGAAGACCGACTGTACCAAATTTGGAGTCTCTGTGATTAATGGTTCAGGAGATATTGAACCGGGAAAAGCCAATATCGGGCACATTTTTTCCATTGCTGGCTATGGGGATATTTTGTTCAGTTGGTGTAGTTTATAAATTAACTGCTGCCGAACCATATGGAGCGGCGACACAAAACTTGGGAGACATGTAGAGTGGCTATAGAAGACCGACTGTACCAAATTTGGAGTCTCTGTGATTAATGGTTCAGGAGATATTGAACCAGGAAAAGCCAATATCGGGCACATTTTTCCATTGCTGGCTATGGGGATATTTTGTTCAGTTGATGTAGTTTAAAAATGAACTGCTGCTGAACCATATGGAGCGGCGACACAAAACCTGGGAGACATGTAGAGTGGGTAGAGAAGACTCTTTGTACCAAATTTGGTGTCTCTGTGATTAATGGTTCAGGAGATATTGAACCGGGAAAAGCCAATATCGGGCACATTTTTTCCATTGCTGGCTATGGGGATATTTTGTTCAGTTGGTGTAGTTTAAAAATTAATTGCTGCCGAAGCATATGGAGCGGCGACACAAAACTTGGGAGACATGTAGAGTGGCTATAGAAGACCGACTGTACCAAATTTGGAGTCTCTGTGATTAATGGTTCAGGAGATATTGAACCGGGAAAAGCCAATATCGGGCACATTTTTTCCATTGCTGGCTATGGGGATATTTTGTTCAGTTGGTGTAGTTTATAAATTAACTGCTGCCGAACCATATGGAGCGGCGACACAAAACTTGGGAGACATGTAGAGTGGCTACAGAAGACCGACTGTACCAAATTTGGAGTCTCTGTGATTAATGGTTCAGGAGATATTGAACCGGGAAAAGCCAATATCGGGCACATTTTTTCCATTGCTGGCTATGGGGATATTTTGTTCAGTTGGTGTAGTTTAAAAATTAATTGCTGCCGAAGCATATGGAGCGGCGACACAAAACTTGGGAGACATGTAGAGTGGCTATAGAAGACCGACTGTACCAAATTTGGAGTCTCTGAGATTAATGGTTCAGGAGGTATTGAACCGGGAAAAGCCAATATCGGGCACATTTTTTCCATTGCTGGCTATGGGGATATTTTGTTCAGTTGGTGTAGTTTATAAATTAACTGCTGCCGAACCATATGGAGCGGCGACACAAAACTTTAAAGACACGTAGGGGGGCTAGTGAAGACCACGTGTGCCAAATTTGGAGTCTCTAACATTAATGGTTCAGGAGATATTGACTGAAACATATCCAATGAGCGAAATCTCGGAAGTCCTGGATGAGGTTAAATCCGCCTGACACGGCCGGGAGGGAGTTCCAGAAGCCCGGCAGTGGAGTGCTTGGCAGTCCCCTAGATGCAGTAAGCTAACTCATTTTTGAGGGCGGCGGGAAAGGTTGCTGCGGATATATAGGAGGATGCTTTTTCTTAGCGCCTCCACCATGGGACCTCACCGACGGGCACTTGACAGCTCCCCCTTGCGGGAAACATAGCGGTAAGAGGTCAGAAGGCTAGTCGGGCTCTGGTGCCACCTTGTGGGCATGAATTTAGGATATTTACCGGTCAATATCTCTGGAGCCATAAGTCTTAGGAACTTGAAACTTGATAGAGTGGGACACCTTAACCTATTACATGTATTTGCCAAGTATGCTGTCCATGGCACCAGAGGGTTCAGGAGATATTGAACCGGGAAAAGCCAATATCGGGCACATTTTACCATTGCTGGCTATGGGGATATTTTGTTCAGATGGTGTAGTTTAAAAATTAACTGCTGCCGAACCATATGGAGCGACGACACAAAACTTGGGAGACATGTAGAGTGGGTAGAGAAGACTCATTGTACCAAATTTGGTGTCTCTGTGATTAATGGTTCAGGAGATATTGAACCGGGAAAAGCCAATATCGGGCACATTTTTTCCATTGCTGGCTATGGGGATATTTTGTTCAGTTGGTGTAGTTTAAAAATTAATTGCTGCCGAAGCATATGGAGCGGCGACACAAAACTTGGGAGACATGTAGAGTGGCTATAGAAGACCGACTGTACCAAATTTGGAGTCTCTGTGATTAATGGTTCAGGAGGTATTGAACCGGGAAAAGCCAATATCGGGCACATTTTTTCCATTGCTGGCTATGGGGATATTTTGTTCAGTTGGTGTAGTTTATAAATTAACTGCTGCCGAACCATATGGAGCGGCGACACAAAACTTTAAAGACACGTAGGGGGGCTAGTGAAGACCACGTGTGCCAAATTTGGAGTCTCTAACATTAATGGTTCAGGAGATATTGACTGAAACATATCCAATGAGCGAAATCTCGGAAGTCCTGGATGAGGTTAAATCCGCCTGACACGGCCGGGAGGGAGTTCCAGAAGCCCGGCAGTGGAGTGCTTGGCAGTCCCCTAGATGCAGTAAGCTAACTCATTTTTGAGGGCGGCGGGAAAGGTTGCTGCGGATATATAGGAGGATGCTTTTTCTTAGCGCCTCCACCATGGGACCTCACCGACGGGCACTTGACAGCTCCACCTTGCGGGAAACATAGCGGTAAGAGGTCAGAAGGCTAGTCGGGCTCTGGTGCCACCTTGTGGGCATGAATTTAGGATATTTACCGGTCAATATCTCTGGAGCCATAAGTCTTAGGAACTTGAAACTTGATAGAGTGGGACACCTTAACCTATTACATGTATTTGCCAAGTATGCTGTCCATGGCACCAGAGGGTTCAGGAGATATTGAACCAGGAAAAGCCAATATCGGGCACATTTTTCCATTGCTGGCTATGGGGATATTTTGTTCAGTTGATGTAGTTTAAAAATGAACTGCTGCTGAACCATATGGAGCGGCGACACAAAACCTGGGAGACATGTAGAGTGGGTAGAGAAGACTCATTGTACCAAATTTGGTGTCTCTGTGATTAATGGTTCAGGAGATATTGAACCGGGAAAAGCCAATATCGGGCACATTTTTCCATTGCTGGCTATGGGGATAGTTTGTTCAGTTGGTGTAGTTTAAAAATTAATTGCTGCCGAAGCATATGGAGCGGCGACACAAAACTTGGGAGACGTGTAGAGTGGCTATAGAAGACCGACTGTACCAAATTTGGAGTCTCTGTGATTAATGGTTCAGGAGGTATTGAACCGGGAAAAGCCAATATCGGGCACATTTTTCCATTGCTGGCTATGGGGATATTTTGTTCAGTTGATGTAGTTTAAAAATGAACTGCTGCTGAACCATATGGAGCGGCGACACAAAACCTGGGAGACATGTAGAGTGGGTAGAGAAGACTCTTTGTACCAAATTTGGTGTCTCTGTGATTAATGGTTCAGGAGATATTGAACCGGGAAAAGCCAATATCGGGCACATTTTTCCATTGCTGGCTATGGGGATATTTTGTTCAGTTGGTGTAGTTTATAAATTAACTGCTGCCGAACCATATGGAGCGGCGACACAAAACTTTAAAGACACGTAGGGGGGCTAGTGAAGACCACGTGTGCCAAATTTGGAGTCTCTAACATTAATGGTTCAGGAGATATTGACTGAAACATATCCAATGAGCGAAATCTCGGAAGTCCTGGATGAGGTTAAATCCGCCTGACACGGCCGGGAGGGAGTTCCAGAAGCCCGGCAGTGGAGTGCTTGGCAGTCCCCTAGATGCAGTAAGCTAACTCATTTTTGAGGGCGGCGGGAAAGGTTGCTGCGGATATATAGGAGGATGCTTTTTCTTAGCGCCTCCACCATGGGACCTCACCGACGGGCACTTGACAGCTCCACCTTGCGGGAAACATAGCGGTAAGAGGTCAGAAGGCTAGCCGGGCTCTGGTGCCACCTTGTGGGCATGAATTTAGGATATTTACCGGTCAATATCTCTGGAGCCATAAGTCTTAGGAACTTGAAACTTGATAGAGTGGGACACCTTAACCTATTACATGTATTTGCCAAGTATGCTGTCCATGGCACCAGAGGGTTCAGGAGATATTGAACCAGGAAAAGCCAATATCGGGCACATTTTTCCATTGCTGGCTATGGGGATATTTTGTTCAGTTGATGTAGTTTAAAAATGAACTGCTGCTGAACCATATGGAGCGGCGACACAAAACCTGGGAGACATGTAGAGTGGGTAGAGAAGACTCTTTGTACCAAATTTGGTGTCTCTGTGATTAATGGTTCAGGAGATATTGAACCGGGAAAAGCCAATATCGGGCACATTTTTCCATTGCTGGCTATGGGGATATTTTGTTCAGTTGGTGTAGTTTAAAAATTAATTGCTGCCGAAGCATATGGAGCGGCGACACAAAACTTGGGAGACGTGTAGAGTGGCTATAGAAGACCGACTGTACCAAATTTGGAGTCTCTGAGATGAATGGTTCAGGAGATATTGAACCGGGAAAAGCCAATATCGGGCACATTTTTTCCATTGCTGGCTATGGGGATATTTTGTTCAGTTGGTGTAGTTTATAAATTAACTGCTGCCGAACCATATGGAGCGGCGACACAAAACTTGGGAGACATGTAGAGTGGCTACAGAAGACCGACTGTACCAAATTTGGAGTCTCTGTGATTAATGGTTCAGGAGATATTGAACCGGGAAAAGCCAATATCGGGCACATTTTTTCCATTGCTGGCTATGGGGATATTTTGTTCAGTTGGTGTAGTTTATAAATTAACTGCTGCCGAACCATATGGAGCGGCGACACAAAACTTTGGGAGACATGTAGAGTGGGTAGAGAAGACTCATTGTACCAAATTTGGTGTCTCTGTGATTAATGGTTCAGGAGATATTGAACCGGGAAAAGCCCATATCGGGCACATTTTACCATTGCTGGCTATGGGGATATTTTGTTCAGTTGGTGTAGTTTAAAAATTAACTGCTGCCGAACCATATGGAACGGCGACACAAAACTTGGGAGACATGTAGAGTGGGTATAGAAGACTGACTGTACCAAATTTGGAGTCTCTGTGATTAATGGTTCAGGAGATATTGAATCGGTAAAAGCCAATATTGGGCGACATTTTACCATTGCTGTCTATGGGGATATTTTGTTCAGTTGGTGTATTTAAAAAAAAAAAAACTGCTGCCGAACCATATATAGCGGCGACACAAAACTTTAAAGACACGTAGGGGGGCTAGTGAAGACCACGTGTGCCAAATTTGGAGTCTCTAACATTAATGGTTCAGGAGATATTGACTGAAACGTATCCAATGAGCGAAATTTCGGAAGTCCTGGATGAGGTTAAATCCGCCTGACACGGCCGGGAGGGAGTTCCAGAAGCCCGGCAGTGGAGTGCTTGGTTGTCCCCTAGATGCAGTAAGCTAACTCATTTTTGAGGGCGGCGGGAAAGATTGCTGCGGATATATAGGAGGATGCATAATTGAGTGTGCTACATAGCCTAAGTCTGGAAAGTTGTACACACAGCCTGGCCATTGCAGTGGTTTGACATGTCACACTTTTTGTCCAGGGTTGAGTGTGCTACATAACCTAAGTCTGGAAAGTACTGGGGTTGTGTACACACACAGCCTGGCTTACCACACCGTTGGTAACTCCACCATGGCCGGTCCCAAGTCCGTGCTGAGAAAGGAGGAGGGTAGATTTGAAGGGAAAGGGCCAGTAGTACATACCCTAAGTCTCTAAAGGAGTACTGGGGTTGTACACACAGCCTGGCCACTGTAGTGGTTTGGCACTTGTCAATTTTTTTGTCCAGGATTGAGCATGCTACATAGCCTAAGTCTGGAAAGTACTGGGGTTGTACACACACAGCCTGGCTTACCACACCGTTGGTAACTCCACCATGGCCGGTCCCAAGTCCGTGCTGAGAAAGGAGGAGGGTAGATTTGAAGGGAAAGGGCCAGTAGTACATACCCTAAGTCTCTAAAGGAGTACTGGGGTTGTACACACAGCCTGGCCACTGCAGTGGTTTGACACGTCACACTTTTTGTCCAGGATTGAGTGTGCTACATAACCTAAGTCTGGAAAGTACTGGGGTTGTGTACACACACAGCTTGGCTTACCACACCGTTGGTAACTCCACCATGGCCGGTCCCAAGTCCGTGCTGAGAAAGGAGGAGTGTCAATAACCATTGTTCAATGAGCTTTTAGGCAGTTATCTGTGCAAAGGGCTAAAAAGAGATTGTACAGTCCACTTTAGGACTACATTACATGACAGTAATGTTTACTGTACATCTTTTCTCTGCTGTCCTGTCTGGTGTGCGTAGTCTCTACTGTAAAGTGTGGGAAGAGGGTATACCCCTTTACGGAGGACAGACAGCAGTACCTGTTCGCTCAGTGTGATGAATTGTCTGGAAGACCTTACAGTTAGAAAACATACACATGAGGGAACACAAACTTATTTTTTTTTTGTCCAGGATTGAGTGTGCTACATAACCTAAGTCTGGAAAGTACTGGGGTTGTGTACACACACAGCCTGGCTTACCACACCGTTGGTAACTCCACCATGGCCGGTCCCAAGTCCGTGCTGAGAAAGGAGGAGGGTAGATTTGAAGGGAAAGGGCCAGTAGTACATACCCTAAGTCTCTAAAGGAGTACTGGGGTTGTACACACAGCCTGGCCACTGTAGTGGTTTGGCACTTGTCAATTTTTTTGTCCAGGATTGAGCGTGCTACATAGCCTAAGTCTGGAAAGTACTGGGGTTGTACACACACAGCCTGGCTTACCACACCGTTGGTAACTCCACCATGGCCGGTCCCAAGTCCGTGCTGAGAAAGGAGGAGGGTAGATTTGAAGGGAAATGGCCAGTAGTACAAACCCTAAGTCTCTAAAGGAGTACTGGGGTTGTACACACAGCCTGGCCACTGCAGTGGTTTGACACTTGTCAAACTTTTTGTCCAGGATTGAGTGTGCTACACAACCTAAGTCTGGAAAGTACTGAGGTTGTGTACACACACAGCCTGGCTTACCACACCGTTGGTAACTCCACCAAGTCTGGAAGCAATAATTTTAGCAAATACTTTTATATCGGTGTTGAGGAGAGAGATAGGTCTGTAATTTTTTGTGGAGGTGTGGTCTTTTTCCGGTTTGGGGATAGTGGTGATGGTGGAACGCAGCATATCTACCGGTAGAGAACCAGAGGTGTTAGCAGAGTTGAAGAGGTCTGTAAGATGGGGAGCAATAATGGCGGCAAATGATTTATAGAATTCATTAGTGTATCCATCTTCACCTGGAGATTTGTGAAGCGGAAGAGAGTTGATGGCCTTTAGGGTTTCATCTAAGGAGAATGGACGGGAGAGCTCCTCTAGTTGATGGCTATTTATAGTTGGAAGATCCAGTGAGGATAGAAAATTTTGGATAATTTGGTCATTTGGTTGAGGGGTATCTGCATCTTTAGACAGGTTGTATAGCGAAGAGTAATAGTCGCTAAAGGCATTAGCTATATCCTGAGGATTTGTCAATAGTGTGTCAGAGGTAGGGTGCCTGAGGGAACTTATCTTATTTTTAAGACGTTGGGCTTTGACCTGTCTGGCTAGTAGAGCACCAGCCTTATTGCCTAAGGCATATTATTTGGCTTTGATCAATTTGAGGTTGTGCTCAAATTTGGAAAGTAAAAGAGATTGGAGTTTCTGCCTCTGTTCTAGGAGCTCAGCAGTCAATTTTTGGGAGGGTTTCTGTTTATTTTGATGTTCCAGGAGAGCAATTTGGCGGAGGACCTCGTCAACTTGCTGAGACCTCTGGTATTTAACATTACTATGTAACTTAATTAGAATGCCACGCATGTAAGCTTTATAAGCTGACCAAAGTACAAACTTATCAGTGTTCGGTTGATCATTAGTTTGGAAATACAATTGATGTTCATCAGTGAGAAGTTGAATAACCTTGGGATCCGAGAGGAGAGAAGAGTCAAGTCTCCACAACCGAGCAGTGTTAAGTCTGCAGTTTCCCACATGAAGGGAGACAGGTGCGTGATCCGACCACGTGATACTGCCTATCTCAGATTTCGTTACATCTTGCAAGGTAAGTCTATCAACAACAAAGAAGTCAATTCTGGAATAGGAAAGTTGGGATGAGGAGAAGTAGGAGAAGTCCCGTTCATTGCTGTGGAGGCACCTCCAAGGATCATAAAGGTCATTTGCATGAAGAAAGGGATTCAGTATGGACCGTTGGGTTTTAGGCTTAGAGGTAGTGTCTAAAGAGGAATCTCCAATAATGTTAAAGTCTCCGCCCATGAGGAGCCTCCCTTTTCGAATTTGCGTGACTTTTTTGTATAGTCGGTTGAGAAAACGCAGTTGATGTGTATTTGGACCGTATACATTCACCAGAGTGTAGGTAGTTTGGTTAATGTCGCAGACAATAATTAGGAATCTGCCTTGTGGATCGACAATTGATTGATGTAGCATAAACTGTACAGTGTTTCGTATAGCAGTGAGTACACCATTTCTTTTCCTCGGCCCTGAGGCTAAGATAATATGGTCATAGTTTGTTATCTTGAGTGTAGGAGATTTTGCAGCTGCAAAATGAGTCTCTTGTACTAAGAGGATGTCATCTTTGTTGTTGGTAGCCTCTTTAATGAGTGCAGATCTTTTTTTGAGGGGAGTTTAAGCCCCTGGCGTTAATAGAGACTAGTTTGAAAGCCATTCTTAGGATTGGATAGAAGTATGGACGTCCGTAGAAACAGCAGAGTAGTAAGATATGTAGGGCTGTTTTGCTAGTCCGACTGCGGGAGGGGTGCGCTGTATGTTACAGTGCTAGATACCTGATGCAATGCAGGAGTAGAAGTGAGAGAAGAGTAACTGGTGCTGGGTGTGGACGAGGGATAGGGATTAAAAAATGAGAGCTCAGTAACGAAAAAGGGTCTGAGCTCAATGTGCAGAAATGACTGCAAAAAAGAGAGTGGGGTAGAGAGATCTTACGTCCGCAACGTGGGACAGGGATCTCTGAACAGGCAAGCAAGTGCTGGATAGGAATGCTGCAGTTAGCCAGCCATAGTGGCTTTGTAGAGAAGGGTAACGTTTACGCAGGATGTCCATCAGAGGGATCCCCTCCGGTTTCCATGAGAGTCGGCATTTGGACAGAAGGGGTCATCGAGTCGTCTGGGATGATACGCCATTGCTTCAGGAGAGAAAGCCCCATAGGGAGGGTACGCACTGCATGAGTTTTGTTTTGATGCGTGATAAGAAGCTTAGTAGGGAAGCCCCATTTATAGGGTATATTATGATTTCGAAGCGCTTTTCTTATGGTGACTAGTTGTCTGCGATTATCCATCGTTGCTTTTGAGAGATCCGCATACAATGCAATGTTGGTGAAGGGGTCCGGGAGATTCGTTGCTCGTTTGGCTGCGTTTAGAATTCTGTCTTTGACAGAAAAAAAATGGATGCGCGCCAATACATCCCTGGGAGTAGAAGCAGGAAGGTGCGACGGCTTGGGGATTCTGTGTGCTCTGTCAATTTCCAGATCACGGGTAGTCAGGTCAGGTAAAAGAGCCTGCATCAATGCTTGTATAAATTGTATGAGCTCGGGTTGTTGGATCGATTCTGGGACATTGCAGAATTTAATATTGTTCCTTCTGGAACGATCTTCCAAATCTGCGATTTTAAGGTTGATTAATTGGAGCTCGTCTTCATGGTCTGCAAATCCGTCAACAAAATCATTATGTGCAGTAAGCATGTCTCCCATTTTATTCTCTAAATGAGTGATAGCAGTGTCATGTTGGTTCACTACTATAGATAGTGATGAGACTGCTGAGGATATGTCAGAATACAGTGTCTGCCTCAGTGAGAGCAGCATGCTCTTCATAGTGCTTTCTGATAAAGGTTGATCTGAGGCAGGGAAAGTCTCCAGCACAGAGGCCTGTTGCGGTGGGGGGAGGGGGGACATGCTGGGAGCTGAGGGAGGATGTAAGGGCTCCTCCGTCCTGAGCCTGGACTTAGCAGGGCTGGATGTTGTAGGAGAGGTAGGTGGGAAACACTCACCCTGAGCGGTGTGTAAACGCTGGGGTCCCGAGGCCAGCAGGGAACTCTGAGATGGCTGTGAGGAGGAGGACCGCGCTGAGGAATCACGGCCGCCACCGCCATTTTGGCTGCCCAGCTCGTCAGGTGAGGGGAAATAATCCGTCAATTTTTTAGGGAGAGAGGATCTCTTTCGTCTTTTAAGCATGACCGCTTACTGTGTGAAGCCTTCGGATGCTTTATGAACGTTTTCTCCCTTCGCTAGAGCTGGTTAATCTGTCGCTGTGGCTGGTTTACTGCGGAGCAGAGGAATCAGTCAGCCATCCGCTCGAGCCGGCAAGCCACGCCCCCCACGTCACACTTTTTGTCCAGGATTGAGTGTGCTACATAACCTAAGTCTGGAAAGTACTGGGGTTGTGTACACACACAGCTTGGCTTACCACACCGTTGGTAACTCCCCCATGGCCGGTCCCAAGTCCGTGCTGAGAAAGGAGGAGTGTCAATAACCATTGTTCAATGAGCTTTTAGGCAGTTATCTGTGCAAAGGGCTAAAAAGAGATTGTACAGTCCACTTTAGGACTACATTACATGACAGTAATGTTTACTGTACATCTTTTCTCTGCTGTCCTGTCTGGTGTGCGTAGTCTCTACTGTAAAGTGTGGGAAGAGGGTATACCCCTTTACGGAGGACAGACAGCAGTACCTGTTCGCTCAGTGTGATGAATTGTCTGGAAGACCTTACAGTTAGAAAACATACACATGAGGGAACACAAACTTTTTTTTTTTGTCCAGGATTGAGTGTGCTACATAACCTAAGTCTGGAAAGTACTGGGGTTGTGTACACACACAGCCTGGCTTACCACACCGTTGGTAACTCCACCATGGCCGGTCCCAAGTCCGTGCTGAGAAAGGAGGAGGGTAGATTTGAAGGGAAAGGGCCAGTAGTACATACCCTAAGTCTCTAAAGGAGTACTGGGGTTGTACACACAGCATGGCCACTGTAGTGGTTTGGCACTTGTCAATTTTTTTGTCCAGGATTGAGCGTGCTACATAGCCTAAGTCTGGAAAGTACTGGGGTTGTACACACACAGCCTGGCTTACCACACCGTTGGTAACTCCACCATGGTCGGTCCCAAGTCCATGCTGAGAAAGGAGGAGGGTAGATTTGAAGGGAAATGGCCAGTAGTACAAACCCTAAGTCTCTAAAGGAGTACTGGGGTTGTACACACAGCCTGGCCACTGCAGTGGTTTGACACTTGTCAAACTTTTTGTCCAGGATTGAGTGTGCTACACAACCTAAGTCTGGAAAGTACTGGGGTTGTGTACACACACAGCCTGGCTTACCACACCGTTGGTAACTCCACCATGGCCGGTCCCAAGTCCGTGCTGAGAAAGGAGGAGGGTAGATTTGAAGGGAAAGGGCCAGTAGTACATACCCTAAGTCTCTAAAGGAGTACTGGGGTTGTACACACAGCCTGACCATTGCAGTGGTTTGACACGTCACACTTTTTGTCCAGGATTGAGTGTGCTACATAACCTAAGTCTGGAAAGTACTGGGGTTGTGTACACACACAGCCTGGCTTACCACACCGTTGGTAACTCCACCATGGCCGGTCCCAAGTCCGTGCTGAGAAAGGAGGAGGGTAGATTTGAAGGGAAAGGGCCAGTAGTACATACCCTAAGTCTCTAAAGGAGTACTGGGGTTGTACACACAGCCTGGCCACTGTAGTGGTTTGGCACTTGTCAATTTTTTTGTCCAGGATTGAGCGTGCTACATAGCCTAAGTCTGGAAAGTACTGGGGTTGTACACACACAGCCTGGCTTACCACACCGTTGGTAACTCCACCATGGCCGGTCCCAAGTCCGTGCTGAGAAAGGAGGAGGGTAGATTTGAAGGGAAAGGGCCAGTAGTACATACCCTAAGTCTCTAAAGGAGTACTGGGGTTGTACACACAGCCTGGCCACTGCAGTGGTTTGACACGTCACACTTTTTGTCCAGGATTGAGTGTGCTACATAACCTAAGTCTGGAAAGTACTGGGGTTGTGTACACACACAGCTTGGCTTACCACACCGTTGGTAACTCCCCCATGGCCGGTCCCAAGTCCGTGCTGAGAAAGGAGGAGTGTCAATAACCATTGTTCAATGAGCTTTTAGGCAGTTATCTGTGCAAAGGGCTAAAAAGAGATTGTACAGTCCACTTTAGGACTACATTACATGACAGTAAAGTTTACTGTACATCTTTTCTCTGCTGTCCTGTCTGGTGTGCGTAGTCTCTACTGTAAAGTGTGGGAATAGGGTATACCCCTTTACGGAGGACAGACAGCAGTACCTGTTCGCTCAGTGTGATGAATTGTCTGGAAGACCTTACAGTTAGAAAACATACACATGAGGGAACACAAACTTTTTTTTTTGTCCAGGATTGAGTGTGCTACATAACCTAAGTCTGGAAAGTACTGGGGTTGTGTACACACACAGCCTGGCTTACCACACCGTTGGTAACTCCACCATGGCCGGTCCCAAGTCCGTGCTGAGAAAGGAGGAGGGTAGATTTGAAGGGAAAGGGCCAGTAGTACATACCCTTAGTCTCTTAAGGAGTACTGGGGTTGTACACACAGCCTGGCCACTGTAGTGGTTTGGCACTTGTCGATTTTTTTGTCCAGGATTGAGCGTGCTACATAGCCTAAGTCTGGAAAGTACTGGGGTTGCACACACACAGCCTGGCTTACCACACCGTTGGTAACTCCACCATGGCCGGTCCCAAGTCCGTGCTGAGAAAGGAGGAGGGTAGATTTGAAGGGAAATGGCCAGTAGTACAAACCCTAAGTCTCTAAAGGAGTACTGGGGTTGTACACACAGCCTGGCCACTGCAGTGGTTTGACACTTGTCAAACTTTTTGTCCAGGATTGAGTGTGCTACACAACCTAAGTCTGGAAAGTACTGGGGTTGTGTACACACACAGCCTGGCTTACCACACCGTTGGTAACTCCACCATGGCCGGTCCCAAGTCCGTGCTGACAAAGGAGGAGGGTAGATTTGAAGGGAAAGGGCCAGTAGTACATACCCTAAGTCTCTAAAGGAGTACTGGGGTTGTACACACAGCCTGACCATTGCAGTGGTTTGACACGTCACACTTTTTGTCCAGGATTGAGTGTGCTACATAACCTAAGTCTGGAAAGTACTGGGGTTGTGTACACACACAGCCTGGCTTACCACACCGTTGGTAACTCCACCATGGCTGGTCCCAAGTCCGTGCTGAGAAAGGAGGAGGGTAGATTTGAAGGGAAAGGGCCAGTAGTACATACCCTAAGTCTCTAAAGGAGTACTGGGGTTGTACACACAGCCTGGCCACTGTAGTGGTTTGGCACTTGTCAATTTTTTTGTCCAGGATTGAGCGTGCTACATAGCCTAAGTCTGGAAAGTACTGGGGTTGTACACACACAGCCTGGCTTACCACACCGTTGGTAACTCCACCATGGCCGGTCCCAAGTCCGTGCTGAGAAAGGAGGAGGGTAGATTTGAAGGGAAAGGGCCAGTAGTACATACCCTAAGTCTCTAAAGGAGTACTGGGGTTGTACACACAGCCTGACCATTGCAGTGGTTTGACACGTCACACTTTTTGTCCAGGATTGAGTGTGCTACATAACTTAAGTCTGGAAAGTACTGGGGTTGTGTACACACACAGCCTGGCTTACCACACCGTTGGTAACTCCACCATGGCCGGTCCCAAGTCCGTGCTGAGAAAGGAGGAGGGTAGATTTGAAGGGAAATGGCCAGTAGTACAAACCCTAAGTCTCTAAAGGAGTACTGGGGTTGTACACACAGCCTGGCCACTGCAGTGGTTTGACACTTGTCAAACTTTTTGTCCAGGATTGAGTGTGCTACACAACCTAAGTCTGGAAAGTACTGGGGTTGTGTACACACACAGCCTGGCTTACCACACCGTTGGTAACTCCACCATGGCCGGTCCCAAGTCCGTGCTGACAAAGGAGGAGGGTAGATTTGAAGGGAAAGGGCCAGTAGTACATACCCTAAGTCTCTAAAGGAGTACTGGGGTTGTACACACAGCCTGACCATTGCAGTGGTTTGACACGTCACACTTTTTGTCCAGGATTGAGTGTGCTACATAACCTAAGTCTGGAAAGTACTGGGGTTGTGTACACACACAGCCTGGCTTACCACACCGTTGGTAACTCCACCATGGCTGGTCCCAAGTCCGTGCTGAGAAAGGAGGAGGGTAGATTTGAAGGGAAAGGGCCAGTAGTACATACCCTAAGTCTCTAAAGGAGTACTGGGGTTGTACACACAGCCTGGCCACTGTAGTGGTTTGGCACTTGTCAATTTTTTTGTCCAGGATTGAGCGTGCTACATAGCCTAAGTCTGGAAAGTACTGGGGTTGTACACACACAGCCTGGCTTACCACACCGTTGGTAACTCCACCATGGCCGGTCCCAAGTCCGTGCTGAGAAAGGAGGAGGGTAGATTTGAAGGGAAAGGGCCAGTAGTACATACCCTAAGTCTCTAAAGGAGTACTGGGGTTGTACACACAGCCTGACCATTGCAGTGGTTTGACACGTCACACTTTTTGTCCAGGATTGAGTGTGCTACATAACTTAAGTCTGGAAAGTACTGGGGTTGTGTACACACACAGCCTGGCTTACCACACCGTTGGTAACTCCACCATGGCCGGTCCCAAGTCCGTGCTGAGAAAGGAGGAGGGTAGATTTGAAGGGAAAGGGCCAGTAGTACATACCCTAAGTCTCTAAAGGAGTACTGGGGTAGTACACACAGCCTGGCCACTGCAGTGGTTTGACACGTCACACTTTTTGTCCAGGATTGAGTGTGCTACATAACCTAAGTCTGGAAAGTACTGGGGTTGTGTACACACACAGCTTGGCTTACCACACCGTTGGTAACTCCACCATGGCCGGTCCCAAGTCCGTGCTGAGAAAGGAGGAGTGTCAATAACCATTGTTCAATGAGCTTTTAGGCAGTTATCTGTGCAAAGGGCTAAAAAGAGATTGTACAGTCCACTTTAGGACTACATTACATGACAGTAATGTTTACTGTACATCTTTTCTCTGCTGTCCTGTCTGGTGTGCGTAGTCTCTACTGTAAAGTGTGGGAAGAGGGTATACCCCTTTACGGAGGACAGACAGCAGTACCTGTTCGCTCAGTGTGATGAATTGTCTGGAAGACCTTACAGTTAGAAAACATACACATGAGGGAACACAAACTTATTTTTTTTGTCCAGGATTGAGTGTGCTACATAACCTAAGTCTGGAAAGTACTGGGGTTGTGTACACACACAGCCTGGCTTACCACACCGTTGGTAACTCCACCATGGCCGGTCCCAAGTCCGTGCTGAGAAATGAGGAGGGTAGATTTGAAGGGAAAGGGCCAGTAGTACATACCCTAAGTCTCTAAAGGAGTACTGGGGTTGTACACACAGCCTGGCCACTGTAGTGGTTTGGCACTTGTCATTTTTTTTGTCCAGGATTGAGCGTGCTACATAGCCTAAGTCTGGAAAGTACTGGGGTTGTACACACACAGCCTGGCTTACCACACCGTTGGTAACTCCACCATGGCCGGTCCCAAGTCCGTGCTGAGAAAGGAGGAGGGTAGATTTGAAGGGAAAGGGCCAGTAGTACATACCCTAAGTCTCTAAAGGAGTACTGGGGTTGTACACACAGCCTGGCCACTGCAGTGGTATGACACGTCACACTTTTTGTCCAGGATTGAGTGTGCTACATAACCTAAGTCTGGAAAGTACTGGGGTTGTGTACACACACAGCTTGGCTTACCACACCGTTGGTAACTCCACCATGGCCGGTCCCAAGTCCGTGCTGAGAAAGGAGGAGTGTCAATAACCATTGTTCAATGAGCTTTTAGGCAGTTATCTGTGCAAAGGGCTAAAAAGAGATTGTACAGTCCACTTTAGGACTACATTACATGACAGTAATGTTTACTGTACATCTTTTCTCTGCTGTCCTGTCTGGTGTGCGTAGTCTCTACTGTAAAGTGTGGGAAGAGGGTATACCCCTTTACGGAGGACAGACAGCAGTACCTGTTCGCTCAGTGTGATGAATTGTCTGGAAGACCTTACAGTTAGAAAACATACACATGAGGGAACACAAACTTTTTTTTTTGTCCAGGATTGAGTGTGCTACATAACCTAAGTCTGGAAAGTACTGGGGTTGTGTACACACACAGCCTGGCTTACCACACCGTTGGTAACTCCACCATGGCCGGTCCCAAGTCCGTGCTGAGAAAGGAGGAGGGTAGATTTGAAGGGAAAGGGCCAGTAGTACATACCCTAAGTCTCTAAAGGAGTACTGGGGTAGTACACACAGCCTGGCCACTGCAGTGGTTTGACACGTCACACTTTTTGTCCAGGATTGAGTGTGCTACATAACCTAAGTCTGGAAAGTACTGGGGTTGTGTACACACACAGCTTGGCTTACCACACCGTTGGTAACTCCACCATGGCCGGTCCCAAGTCCGTGCTGAGAAAGGAGGAGTGTCAATAACCATTGTTCAATGAGCTTTTAGGCAGTTATCTGTGCAAAGGGCTAAAAAGAGATTGTACAGTCCACTTTAGGACTACATTACATGACAGTAATGTTTACTGTACATCTTTTCTCTGCTGTCCTGTCTGGTGTGCGTAGTCTCTACTGTAAAGTGTGGGAAGAGGGTATACCCCTTTACGGAGGACAGACAGCAGTACCTGTTCGCTCAGTGTGATGAATTGTCTGGAAGACCTTACAGTTAGAAAACATACACATGAGGGAACACAAACTTATTTTTTTTTGTCCAGGATTGAGTGTGCTACATAACCTAAGTCTGGAAAGTACTGGGGTTGTGTACACACACAGCCTGGCTTACCACACCGTTGGTAACTCCACCATGGCCGGTCCCAAGTCCGTGCTGAGAAAGGAGGAGGGTAGATTTGAAGGGAAAGGGCCAGTAAGTAGTACATACCCTAAGTCTCTAAAGGAGTACTGGGGTTGTACACACAGCCTGGCCACTGCAGTGGTTTGACACGTCACACTTTTTGTCCAGGATTGAGTGTGCTACATAACCTAAGTCTGGAAAGTACTGGGGTTGTGTACACACACAGCTTGGCTTACCACACCGTTGGTAACTCCACCATGGCCGGTCCCAAGTCCGTGCTGAGAAAGGAGGAGTGTCAATAACCATTGTTCAATGAGCTTTTAGGCAGTTATCTGTGCAAAGGGCTAAAAAGAGATTGTACAGTCCACTTTAGGACTACATTACATGACAGTAATGTTTACTGTACATCTTTTCTCTGCTGTCCTGTCTGGTGTGCGTAGTCTCTACTGTAAAGTGTGGGAAGAGGGTATACCCCTTTACGGAGGACAGACAGCAGTACCTGTTCGCTCAGTGTGATGAATTGTCTGGAAGACCTTACAGTTAGAAAACATACACATGAGGGAACACAAACTTTTTTTTTTTGTCCAGGATTGAGTGTGCTACATAACCTAAGTCTGGAAAGTACTGGGGTTGTGTACACACACAGCCTGGCTTACCACACCGTTGGTAACTCCACCATGGCCGGTCCCAAGTCCGTGCTGAGAAAGGAGGAGGGTAGATTTGAAGGGAAAGGGCCAGTAGTACATACCCTAAGTCTCTAAAGGAGTACTGGGGTTGTACACACAGCCTGGCCACTGTAGTGGTTTGGCACTTGTCAATTTTTTTGTCCAGGATTGAGCGTGCTACATAGCCTAAGTCTGGAAAGTACTGGGGTTGTACACACACAGCCTGGCTTACCACACCGTTGGTAACTCCACCATGGTCGGTCCCAAGTCCATGCTGAGAAAGGAGGAGGGTAGATTTGAAGGGAAATGGCCAGTAGTACAAACCCTAAGTCTCTAAAGGAGTACTGGGGTTGTACACACAGCCTGGCCACTGCAGTGGTTTGACACTTGTCAAACTTTTTGTCCAGGATTGAGTGTGCTACACAACCTAAGTCTGGAAAGTACTGGGGTTGTGTACACACACAGCCTGGCTTACCACACCGTTGGTAACTCCACCATGGCCGGTCCCAAGTCCGTGCTGAGAAAGGAGGAGGGTAGATTTGAAGGGAAAGGGCCAGTAGTACATACCCTAAGTCTCTAAAGGAGTACTGGGGTTGTACACACAGCCTGACCATTGCAGTGGTTTGACACGTCACACTTTTTGTCCAGGATTGAGTGTGCTACATAACCTAAGTCTGGAAAGTACTGGGGTTGTGTACACACACAGCCTGGCTTACCACACCGTTGGTAACTCCACCATGGCCGGTCCCAAGTCCGTGCTGAGAAAGGAGGAGGGTAGATTTGAAGGGAAAGGGCCAGTAGTACATACCCTAAGTCTCTAAAGGAGTACTGGGGTTGTACACACAGCCTGGCCACTGTAGTGGTTTGGCACTTGTCAATTTTTTTTGTCCAGGATTGAGCGTGCTACATAGCCTAAGTCTGGAAAGTACTGGGGTTGTACACACACAGCCTGGCTTACCACACCGTTGGTAACTCCACCATGGCCGGTCCCAAGTCCGTGCTGAGAAAGGAGGAGGGTAGATTTGAAGGGAAAGGGCCAGTAGTACATACCCTAAGTCTCTAAAGGAGTACTGGGGTTGTACACACAGCCTGGCCACTGCAGTGGTTTGACACGTCACACTTTTTGTCCAGGATTGAGTGTGCTACATAACCTAAGTCTGGAAAGTACTGGGGTTGTGTACACACACAGCTTGGCTTACCACACCGTTGGTAACTCCCCCATGGCCGGTCCCAAGTCCGTGCTGAGAAAGGAGGAGTGTCAATAACCATTGTTCAATGAGCTTTTAGGCAGTTATCTGAGCAAAGGGCTAAAAAGAGATTGTACAGTCCACTTTAGGACTACATTACATGACAGTAATGTTTACTGTACATCTTTTCTCTGCTGTCCTGTCTGGTGTGCGTAGTCTCTACTGTAAAGTGTGGGAAGAGGGTATACCCCTTTACGGAGGACAGACAGCAGTACCTGTTCGCTCAGTGTGATGAATTGTCTGGAAGACCTTACAGTTAGAAAACATACACATGAGGGAACACAAACTTTTTTTTTTGTCCAGGATTGAGTGTGCTACATAACCTAAGTCTGGAAAGTACTGGGGTTGTGTACACACACAGCCTGGCTTACCACACCGTTGGTAACTCCACCATGGCCGGTCCCAAGTCCGTGCTGAGAAAGGAGGAGGGTAGATTTGAAGGGAAAGGGCCAGTAGTACATACCCTAAGTCTCTAAAGGAGTACTGGGGTTGTACACACAGCCTGGCCACTGTAGTGGTTTGGCACTTGTCAATTTTTTTGTCCAGGATTGAGCGTGCTACATAGCCTAAGTCTGGAAAGTACTGGGGTTGTACACACACAGCCTGGCTTACCACACCGTTGGTAACTCCACCATGGTCGGTCCCATGTCCATGCTGAGAAAGGAGGAGGGTAGATTTGAAGAGAAATGGCCAGTAGTACAAACCCTAAGTCTCTAAAGGAGTACTGGGGTTGTACACACAGCCTGGCCACTGCAGTGGTTTGACACTTGTCAAACTTTTTTTCCAGGATTGAGTGTGCTACACAACCTAAGTCTGGAAAGTACTGGGGTTGTGTACACACACAGCCTGGCTTACCACACCGTTGGTAACTCCACCATGGCCGGTCCCAAGTCCGTGCTGAGAAAGGAGGAGGGTAGATTTGAAGGGAAAGGGCCAGTAGTACATACCCTAAGTCTCTAAAGGAGTACTGGGGTTGTACACACAGCCTGACCATTGCAGTGGTTTGACACGTCACACTTTTTGTCCAGGATTGAGTGTGCTACATAACCTAAGTCTGGAAAGTACTGGGGTTGTGTACACACACAGCCTGGCTTACCACACCGTTGGTAACTCCACCATGGCCGGTCCCAAGTCCGTGCTGAGAAAGGAGGAGGGTAGATTTGAAGGGAAAGGGCCAGTAGTACATACCCTAAGTCTCTAAAGGAGTACTGGGGTTGTACACACAGCCTGGCCACTGTAGTGGTTTGGCACTTGTCAATTTTTTTGTCCAGGATTGAGCGTGCTACATAGCCTAAGTCTGGAAAGTACTGGGGTTGTACACACACAGCCTGGCTTACCACACCGTTGGTAACTCCACCATGGCCGGTCCCAAGTCCGTGCTGAGAAAGGAGGAGGGTAGATTTGAAGGGAAATGGCCAGTAATACATACCCTAAGTCTCTAAAGGAGTACTGGGGTTGTACACACAGCCTGGCCACTGCAGTGGTTTGACACGTCACACTTTTTGTCCAGGATTGAGTGTGCTACATAACCTAAGTCTGGAAAGTACTGGGGTTGTGTACACACACAGCTTGGCTTACCACACCGTTGGTAACTCCCCCATGGCCGGTCCCAAGTCCGTGCTGAGAAAGGAGGAGTGTCAATAACCATTGTTCAATGAGCTTTTAGGCAGTTATCTGTGCAAAGGGCTAAAAAGAGATTGTACAGTCCACTTTAGGACTACATTACATGACAGTAATGTTTACTGTACATCTTTTCTCTGCTGTCCTGTCTGGTGTGCGTAGTCTCTACTGTAAAGTGTGGGAAGAGGGTATACCCCTTTACGGAGGACAGACAGCAGTACCTGTTCGCTCAGTGTGATGAATTGTCTGGAAGACCTTACAGTTAGAAAACATACACATGAGGGAACACAAACTTTTTTTTTTGTCCAGGATTGAGTGTGCTACATAACCTAAGTCTGGAAAGTACTGGGGTTGTGTACACACACAGCCTGGCTTACCACACCGTTGGTAACTCCACCATGGCCGGTCCCAAGTCCGTGCTGAGAAAGGAGGAGGGTAGATTTGAAGGGAAAGGGCCAGTAGTACATACCCTAAGTCTCTTAAGGAGTACTGGGGTTGTACACACAGCCTGGCCACTGTAGTGGTTTGGCACTTGTCGATTTTTTTGTCCAGGATTGAGCGTGCTACATAGCCTAAGTCTTGAAAGTACTGGGGTTGCACACACACAGCCTGGCTTACCACACCGTTGGTAACTCCACCATGGCCGGTCCCAAGTCCGTGCTGAGAAAGGAGGAGGGTAGATTTGAAGGGAAATGGCCAGTAGTACAAACCCTAAGTCTCTAAAGGAGTACTGGGGTTGTACACACAGCCTGGCCACTGCAGTGGTTTGACACTTGTCAAACTTTTTGTCCAGGATTGAGTGTGCTACACAACCTAAGTCTGGAAAGTACTGGGGTTGTGTACACACACAGCCTGGCTTACCACACCGTTGGTAACTCCACCATGGCCGGTCCCAAGTCCGTGCTGAGAAAGGAGGAGGGTAGATTTGAAGGGAAAGGGCCAGTAGTACATACCCTAAGTCTCTAAAGGAGTACTGGGGTTGTACACACAGCCTGACCATTGCAGTGGTTTGACACGTCACACTTTTTGTCTAGGATTGAGTGTGCTACATAACCTAAGTCTGGAAAGTACTGGGGTTGTGTACACACACAGCCTGGCTTACCACACCGTTGGTAACTCCACCATGGCCGGTCCCAAGTCCGTGCTGAGAAAGGAGGAGGGTAGATTTGAAGGGAAAGGGCCAGTAGTACATACCCTAAGTCTCTAAAGGAGTACTGAGGTTGTACACACAGCCTGGCCACTGTAGTGGTTTGGCACTTGTCAATTTTTTTGTCCAGGATTGAGCGTGCTACATAGCCTAAGTCTGGAAAGTACTGGGGTTGTGTACACACACAGCTTGGCTTACCACACCGTTGGTAACTCCACCATGGCCGGTCCCAAGTCCGTGCTGAGAAAGGAGGAGGGTAGATTTGAAGGGAAAGGGCCAGTAGTACATACCCTAAGTCTCTAAAGGAGTACTGGGGTAGTACACACAGCCTGGCCACTGCAGTGGTTTGACACGTCACACTTTTTGTCCAGGATTGAGTGTGCTACATAACCTAAGTCTGGAAAGTACTGGGGTTGTGTACACACACAGCTTGGCTTACCACACCGTTGGTAACTCCACCATGGCCGGTCCCAAGTCCGTGCTGAGAAAGGAGGAGTGTCAATAACCATTGTTCAATGAGCTTTTAGGCAGTTATCTGTGCAAAGGGCTAAAAAGAGATTGTACAGTCCACTTTAGGACTACATTACATGACAGTAATGTTTACTGTACATCTTTTCTCTGCTGTCCTGTCTGGTGTGCGTAGTCTCTACTGTAAAGTGTGGGAAGAGGGTATACCCCTTTACGGAGGACAGACAGCAGTACCTGTTCGCTCAGTGTGATGAATTGTCTGGAAGACCTTACAGTTAGAAAACATACACATGAGGGAACACAAACTTATTTTTTTTGTCCAGGATTGAGTGTGCTACATAACCTAAGTCTGGAAAGTACTGGGGTTGTGTACACACACAGCCTGGCTTACCACACCGTTGGTAACTCCACCATGGCCGGTCCCAAGTCCGTGCTGAGAAATGAGGAGGGTAGATTTGAAGGGAAAGGGCCAGTAGTACATACCCTAAGTCTCTAAAGGAGTACTGGGGTTGTACACACAGCCTGGCCACTGTAGTGGTTTGGCACTTGTCATTTTTTTTTGTCCAGGATTGAGCGTGCTACATAGCCTAAGTCTGGAAAGTACTGGGGTTGTACACACACAGCCTGGCTTACCACACCGTTGGTAACTCCACCATGGCCGGTCCCAAGTCCGTGCTGAGAAAGGAGGAGGGTAGATTTGAAGGGAAAGGGCCAGTAGTACATACCCTAAGTCTCTAAAGGAGTACTGGGGTTGTACACACAGCCTGGCCACTGCAGTGGTTTGACACGTCACACTTTTTGTCCAGGATTGAGTGTGCTACATAACCTAAGTCTGGAAAGTACTGGGGTTGTGTACACACACAGCTTGGCTTACCACACCGTTGGTAACTCCACCATGGCCGGTCCCAAGTCCGTGCTGAGAAAGGAGGAGTGTCAATAACCATTGTTCAATGAGCTTTTAGGCAGTTATCTGTGCAAAGGGCTAAAAAGAGATTGTAAGGTCCACTTTAGGACTACATTACATGACAGTAATGTTTACTGTACATCTTTTCTCTGCTGTCCTGTCTGGTGTGCGTAGTCTCTACTGTAAAGTGTGGGAAGAGGGTATACCCCTTTACGGAGGACAGACAGCAGTACCTGTTCGCTCAGTGTGATGAATTGTCTGGAAGACCTTACAGTTAGAAAACATACACATGAGGGAACACAAACTTTTTTTTTTGTCCAGGATTGAGTGTGCTACATAACCTAAGTCTGGAAAGTACTGGGGTTGTGTACACACACAGCCTGGCTTACCACACCGTTGGTAACTCCACCATGGCCGGTCCCAAGTCCGTGCTGAGAAAGGAGGAGGGTAGATTTGAAGGGAAAGGGCCAGTAGTACATACCCTAAGTCTCTTAAGGAGTACTGGGGTTGTACACACAGCCTGGCCACTGTAGTGGTTTGGCACTTGTCGATTTTTTTGTCCAGGATTGAGCGTGCTACATAGCCTAAGTCTGGAAAGTACTGGGGTTGCACACACACAGCCTGGCTTACCACACCGTTGGTAACTCCACCATGGCCGGTCCCAAGTCCGTGCTGAGAAAGGAGGAGGGTAGATTTGAAGGGAAATGGCCAGTAGTACAAACCCTAAGTCTCTAAAGGAGTACTGGGGTTGTACACACAGCCTGGCCACTGCAGTGGTTTGACACTTGTCAAACTTTTTGTCCAGGATTGAGTGTGCTACACAACCTAAGTCTGGAAAGTACTGGGGTTGTGTACACACACAGCCTGGCTTACCACACCGTTGGTAACTCCACCATGGCCGGTCCCAAGTCCGTGCTGAGAAAGGAGGAGGGTAGATTTGAAGGGAAAGGGCCAGTAGTACATACCCTAAGTCTCTAAAGGAGTACTGGGGTTGTACACACAGCCTGACCATTGCAGTGGTTTGACACGTCACACTTTTTGTCCAGGATTGAGTGTGCTACATAACCTAAGTCTGGAAAGTACTGGGGTTGTGTACACACACAGCCTGGCTTACCACACCGTTGGTAACTCCACCATGGCCGGTCCCAAGTCCGTGCTGAGAAAGGAGGAGGGTAGATTTGAAGGGAAAGGGCCAGTAGTACATACCCTAAGTCTCTAAAGGAGTACTGGGGTTGTACACACAGCCTGGCCACTGTAGTGGTTTGGCACTTGTCAATTTTTTTGTCCAGGATTGAGCGTGCTACATAGCCTAAGTCTGGAAAGTACTGGGGTTGTACACACACAGCCTGGCTTACCACACCGTTGGTAACTCCACCATGGCCGGTCCCAAGTCCGTGCTGAGAAAGGAGGAGGGTAGATTTGAAGGGAAAGGGCCAGTAGTACATACCCTAAGTCTCTAAAGGAGTACTGGGGTTGTACACACAGCCTGACCATTGCAGTGGTTTGACACGTCACACTTTTTGTCCAGGATTGAGTGTGCTACATAACCTAAGTCTGGAAAGTACTGGGGTTGTGTACACACACAGCCTGGCTTACCACACCGTTGGTAACTCCACCATGGCCGGTCCCAAGTCCGTGCTGAGAAAGGAGGAGGGTAGATTTGAAGGGAAAGGGCCAGTAGTACATACCCTAAGTCTCTAAAGGAGTACTGGGGTAGTACACACAGCCTGGCCACTGCAGTGGTTTGACACGTCACACTTTTTGTCCAGGATTGAGTGTGCTACATAACCTAAGTCTGGAAAGTACTGGGGTTGTGTACACACACAGCTTGGCTTACCACACCGTTGGTAACTCCACCATGGCCGGTCCCAAGTCCGTGCTGAGAAAGGAGGAGTGTCAATAACCATTGTTCAATGAGCTTTTAGGCAGTTATCTGTGCAAAGGGCTAAAAAGAGATTGTACAGTCCACTTTAGGACTACATTACATGACAGTAATGTTTACTGTACATCTTTTCTCTGCTGTCCTGTCTGGTGTGCGTAGTCTCTACTGTAAAGTGTGGGAAGAGGGTATACCCCTTTACGGAGGACAGACAGCAGTACCTGTTCGCTCAGTGTGATGAATTGTCTGGAAGACCTTACAGTTAGAAAACATACACATGAGGGAACACAAACTTTTTTTTTTGTCCAGGATTGAGTGTGCTACATAACCTAAGTCTGGAAAGTACTGGGGTTGTGTACACACACAGCCTGGCTTACCACACCGTTGGTAACTCCACCATGGCCGGTCCCAAGTCCGTGCTGAGAAAGGAGGAGGGTAGATTTGAAGGGAAAGGGCCAGTAGTACATACCCTAAGTCTCTTAAGGAGTACTGGGGTTGTACACACAGCCTGGCCACTGTAGTGGTTTGGCACTTGTCGATTTTTTTGTCCAGGATTGAGCGTGCTACATAGCCTAAGTCTGGAAAGTACTGGGGTTGCACACACACAGCCTGGCTTACCACACCGTTGGTAACTCCACCATGGCCGGTCCCAAGTCCGTGCTGAGAAAGGAGGAGGGTAGATTTGAAGGGAAATGGCCAGTAGTACAAACCCTAAGTCTCTAAAGGAGTACTGGGGTTGTACACACAGCCTGGCCACTGCAGTGGTTTGACACTTGTCAAACTTTTTGTCCAGGATTGAGTGTGCTACACAACCTAAGTCTGGAAAGTACTGGGGTTGTGTACACACACAGCCTGGCTTACCACACCGTTGGTAACTCCACCATGGCCGGTCCCAAGTCCGTGCTGAGAAAGGAGGAGGGTAGATTTGAAGGGAAAGGGCCAGTAGTACATACCCTAAGTCTCTAAAGGAGTACTGGGGTTGTACACACAGCCTGACCATTGCAGTGGTTTGACACGTCACACTTTTTGTCCAGGATTGAGTGTGCTACATAACCTAAGTCTGGAAAGTACTGGGGTTGTGTACACACACAGCCTGGCTTACCACACCGTTGGTAACTCCACCATGGCCGGTCCCAAGTCCGTGCTGAGAAATGAGGAGGGTAGATTTGAAGGGAAAGGGCCAGTAGTACATACCCTAAGTCTCTAAAGGAGTACTGGGGTTGTACACACAGCCTGGCCACTGTAGTGGTTTGGCACTTGTCATTTTTTTTGTCCAGGATTGAGCGTGCTACATAGCCTAAGTCTGGAAAGTACTGGGGTTGTACACACACAGCCTGGCTTACCACACCGTTGGTAACTCAACCATGGCCGGTCCCAAGTCCGTGCTGAGAAAGGAGGAGGGTAGATTTGAAGGGAAAGGGCCAGTAGTACATACCCTAAGTCTCTAAAGGAGTACTGGGGTTGTACACACAGCCTGGCCACTGCAGTGGTTTGACACGTCACACTTTTTGTCCAGGATTGAGTGTGCTACATAACCTAAGTCTGGAAAGTACTGGGGTTGTGTACACACACAGCTTGGCTTACCACACCGTTGGTAACTCCACCATGGCCGGTCCCAAGTCCGTGCTGAGAAAGGAGGAGTGTCAATAACCATTGTTCAATGAGCTTTTAGGCAGTTATCTGTGCAAAGGGCTAAAAAGAGATTGTAAGGTCCACTTTAGGACTACATTACATGACAGTAATGTTTACTGTACATCTTTTCTCTGCTGTCCTGTCTGGTGTGCGTAGTCTCTACTGTAAAGTGTGGGAAGAAGGGTATACCCCTTTACGGAGGACAGACAGCAGTACCTGTTCGCTCAGTGTGATGAATTGTCTGGAAGACCTTACAGTTAGAAAACATACACATGAGGGAACACAAACTTATTTTTTTTTGTCCAGGATTGAGTGTGCTACATAACCTAAGTCTGGAAAGTACTGGGGTTGTGTACACACACAGCCTGGCTTACCACACCGTTGGTAACTCCACCATGGCCGGTCCCAAGTCCGTGCTGAGAAAGGAGGAGGGTAGATTTGAAGGGAAAGGGCCAGTAGTACATACCCTAAGTCTCTAAAGGAGTACTGGGGTTGTACACACAGCCTGGCCACTGCAGTGGTTTGACACGTCACACTTTTTGTCCAGGATTGAGTGTGCTACATAACCTAAGTCTGGAAAGTACTGGGGTTGTGTACACACACAGCTTGGCTTACCACACCGTTGGTAACTCCACCATGGCCGGTCCCAAGTCCGTGCTGAGAAATGAGGAGGGTAGATTTGAAGGGAAAGGGCCAGTAGTACATACCCTAAGTCTCTAAAGGAGTACTGGGGTTGTACACACAGCCTGGCCACTGTAGTGGTTTGGCACTTGTCATTTTTTTTGTCCAGGATTGAGCGTGCTACATAGCCTAAGTCTGGAAAGTACTGGGGTTGTACACACACAGCCTGGCTTACCACACCGTTGGTAACTCCACCATGGCGGGTCCCAAGTCCGTGCTGAGAAAGGAGGAGGGTAGATTTGAAGGGAAAGGGCCAGTAGTACATACCCTAAGTCTCTAAAGGAGTACTGGGGTTGTACACACAGCCTGGCCACTGCAGTGGTTTGACACGTCACACTTTTTGTCCAGGATTGAGTGTGCTACATAACCTAAGTCTGGAAAGTACTGGGGTTGTGTACACACACAGCTTGGCTTACCACACCGTTGGTAACTCCACCATGGCCGGTCCCAAGTCCGTGCTGAGAAAGGAGGAGTGTCAATAACCATTGTTCAATGAGCTTTTAGGCAGTTATCTGTGCAAAGGGCTAAAAAGAGATTGTAAGGTCCACTTTAGGACTACATTACATGACAGTAATGTTTACTGTACATCTTTTCTCTGCTGTCCTGTCTGGTGTGCGTAGTCTCTACTGTAAAGTGTGGGAAGAAGGGTATACCCCTTTACGGAGGACAGACAGCAGTACCTGTTCGCTCAGTGTGATGAATTGTCTGGAAGACCTTACAGTTAGAAAACATACACATGAGGGAACACAAACTTATTTTTTTTTGTCCAGGATTGAGTGTGCTACATAACCTAAGTCTGGAAAGTACTGGGGTTGTGTACACACACAGCCTGGCTTACCACACCGTTGGTAACTCCACCATGGCCGGTCCCAAGTCCGTGCTGAGAAAGGAGGAGGGTAGATTTGAAGGGAAAGGGCCAGTAGTACATACCCTAAGTCTCTAAAGGAGTACTGGGGTTGTACACACAGCCTGGCCACTGCAGTGGTTTGACACGTCACACTTTTTGTCCAGGATTGAGTGTGCTACATAACCTAAGTCTGGAAAGTACTGGGGTTGTGTACACACACAGCTTGGCTTACCACACCGTTGGTAACTCCACCATGGCCGGTCCCAAGTCCGTGCTGAGAAAGGAGGAGTGTCAATAACCATTGTTCAATGAGCTTTTAGGCAGTTATCTGTGCAAAGGGCTAAAAAGAGATTGTACAGTCCACTTTAGGACTACATTACATGACAGTAATGTTTACTGTACATCTTTTCTCTGCTGTCCTGTCTGGTGTGCATAGTCTCTACTGTAAAGTGTGGGAAGAGGGTATACCCCTTTACGGAGGACAGACAGCAGTACCTGTTCGCTCAGTGTGATGAATTGTCTGGAAGACCTTACAGTTAGAAAACATACACATGAGGGAACACAAACTTTTTTTTTTGTCCAGGATTGAGTGTGCTACATAACCTAAGTCTGGAAAGTACTGGGGTTGTGTACACACACAGCCTGGCTTACCACACCGTTGGTAACTCCACCATGGCCGGTCCCAAGTCCGTGCTGAGAAAGGAGGAGGGTAGATTTGAAGGGAAAGGGCCAGTAGTACATACCCTAAGTCTCTAAAGGAGTACTGGGGTAGTACACACAGCCTGGCCACTGCAGTGGTTTGACACGTCACACTTTTTGTCCAGGATTGAGTGTGCTACATAACCTAAGTCTGGAAAGTACTGGGGTTGTGTACACACACAGCTTGGCTTACCACACCGTTGGTAACTCCACCATGGCCGGTCCCAAGTCCGTGCTGAGAAAGGAGGAGGGTAGATTTGAAGGGAAAGGGCCAGTAGTACATACCCTAAGTCTCTAAAGGAGTACTGGGGTTGTACACACAGCCTGGCCACTGTAGTGGTTTGGCACTTGTCAATTTTTTTGTCCAGGATTGAGCGTGCTACATAGCCTAAGTCTGGAAAGTACTGGGGTTGTACACACACAGCCTGGCTTACCACAGCGTTGGTAACTCCACCATGGCCGGTCCCAAGTCCGTGCTGAGAAAGGAGGAGGGTAGATTTGAAGGGAAAGGGCCAGTAGTACATACCCTAAGTCTCTAAAGGAGTACTGGGGTTGTACACACAGCCTGGCCACTGCAGTGGTTTGACACGTCACACTTTTTGTCCAGGATTGAGTGTGCTACATAACCTAAGTCTGGAAAGTACTGGGGTTGTGTACACACACAGCTTGGCTTACCACACCGTTGGTAACTCCACCATGGCCGGTCCCAAATCCGTGCTGAGAAAGGAGGAGTGTCAATAACCATTGTTCAATGAGCTTTTAGGCAGTTATCTGTGCAAAGGGCTAAAAAGAGATTGTACAGTCCACTTTAGGACTACATTACATGACAGTAATGTTTACTGTACATCTTTTCTCTGCTGTCCTGTCTGGTGTGCGTAGTCTCTACTGTAAAGTGTGGGAAGAGGGTATACCCCTTTACGGAGGACAGACAGCAGTACCTGTTCGCTCAGTGTGATGAATTGTCTGGAAGACCTTACAGTTAGAAAACATACACATGAGGGAACACACTTGTCAAACTTTTTTTTTTTTGTCCAGGATTGAGTGTGCTACATAACCTAAGTCTGGAAAGTACTGGGGTTGTACACACACAGCCTGGCTTACCACACTGTTGGTAACTCCACCATGGCCGGTCCCAAGTCCGTGCTGAGAAAGGAGGAGGGTAGATTTGAAGGGAAAGGGCCAGTAGTACATACCCTAAGTCTCTAAAGGAGTACTGGGGATGTACACACAGCCTGGCCACTGCAGTGGTTTGACACGTTACACTTTTTGTCCAGGATTGAGTGTGCTACATAACCTAAGTCTGGAAAGTACTGAGGTTGTGTACACACACAGCCTGGCTTACCACACCGTTGGTAACTCCACCATGGCCGGTCCCAAGTCCGTGCTGAGAAAGGAGGAGGGTCAATAACCATTGTTCAATGAGCTTTTAGGCAGTTATCTGTGCAAAGGGCTAAAAAGAGATTGTACAGTCCACTTTAGGACTACATTACATGACAGTAATGTTTACTGTACATCTTTTCTCTGCTGTCCTGTCTGGTGTGCGTAGTCTCTACTGTAAAGTGTGGGAAGAGGGTATACCCCTTTACGGAGGACAGACAGCAGTACCTGTTCGCTCAGTGTGATGAATTGTCTGGAAGACCTTACAGTTAGAAAACATACACATGAGGGAACACAAACTTATTTTTTTTTGTCCAGGATTGAGTGTGCTACATAACCTAAGTCTGGAAAGTACTGGGGTTGTGTACACACACAGCCTGGCTTACCACACCGTTGGTAACTCCACCATGGCCGGTCCCAAGTCCGTGCTGAGAAAGGAGGAGGGTAGATTTGAAGGGAAAGGGCCAGTAGTACATACCCTAAGTCTCTAAAGGAGTACTGGGGTTGTACACACAGCCTGGCCACTGCAGTGGTTTGACACGTCACACTTTTTGTCCAGGATTGAGTGTGCTACATAACCTAAGTCTGGAAAGTACTGGGGTTGTGTACACACACAGCTTGGCTTACCACACCGTTGGTAACTCCACCATGGCCGGTCCCAAGTCCGTGCTGAGAAAGGAGGAGTGTCAATAACCATTGTTCAATGAGCTTTTAGGCAGTTATCTGTGCAAAGGGCTAAAAAGAGATTGTACAGTCCACTTTAGGACTACATTACATGACAGTAATGTTTACTGTACATCTTTTCTCTGCTGTCCTGTCTGGAGTGCATAGTCTCTACTGTAAAGTGTGGGAAGAGGGTATACCCCTTTACGGAGGACAGACAGCAGTACCTGTTCGCTCAGTGTGATGAATTGTCTGGAAGACCTTACAGTTAGAAAACATACACATGAGGGAACACAAACTTTTTTTTTTTGTCCAGGATTGAGTGTGCTACATAACCTAAGTCTGGAAAGTACTGGGGTTGTGTACACACACAGCCTGGCTTACCACACCGTTGGTAACTCCACCATGGCCGGTCCCAAGTCCGTGCTGAGAAAGGAGGAGGGTAGATTTGAAGGGAAAGGGCCAGTAGTACATACCCTAAGTCTCTAAAGGAGTACTGGGGTAGTACACACAGCCTGGCCACTGCAGTGGTTTGACACGTCACACTTTTTGTCCAGGATTGAGTGTGCTACATAACCTAAGTCTGGAAAGTACTGGGGTTGTGTACACACACAGCTTGGCTTACCACACCGTTGGTAACTCCACCATGGCCGGTCCCAAGTCCGTGCTGAGAAAGGAGGAGGGTAGATTTGAAGGGAAAGGGCCAGTAGTACATACCCTAAGTCTCTAAAGGAGTACTGGGGTTGTACACACAGCCTGGCCACTGTAGTGGTTTGGCACTTGTCAATTTTTTTGTCCAGGATTGAGCGTGCTACATAGCCTAAGTCTGGAAAGTACTGGGGTTGTACACACACAGCCTGGCTTACCACAGCGTTGGTAACTCCACCATGGCCGGTCCCAAGTCCGTGCTGAGAAAGGAGGAGGGTAGATTTGAAGGGAAAGGGCCAGTAGTACATACCCTAAGTCTCTAAAGGAGTACTGGGGTTGTACACACAGCCTGGCCACTGCAGTGGTTTGACACGTCACACTTTTTGTCCAGGATTGAGTGTGCTACATAACCTAAGTCTGGAAAGTACTGGGGTTGTGTACACACACAGCCTGGCTTACCACACCGTTGGTAACTCCACCATGGCCGGTCCCAAGTCCGTGCTGAGAAAGGAGGAGGGTCAATAACCATTGTTCAATGAGCTTTTAGGCAGTTATCTGTGCAAAGGGCTAAAAAGAGATTGTACAGTCCACTTTAGGACTACATTACATGACAGTAATGTTTACTGTACATCTTTTCTCTGCTGTCCTGTCTGGTGTGCGTAGTCTCTACTGTAAAGTGTGGGAAGAGGGTATACCCCTTTACGGAGGACAGACAGCAGTACCTGTTCGCTCAGTGTGATGAATTGTCTGGAAGACCTTACAGTTAGAAAACATACACATGAGGGAACACAAACTTATTTTTTTTGTCCAGGATTGAGTGTGCTACATAACCTAAGTCTGGAAAGTACTGGGGTTGTGTACACACACAGCCTGGCTTACCACACCGTTGGTAACTCCACCATGGCCGGTCCCAAGTCCGTGCTGAGAAAGGAGGAGGGTAGATTTGAAGGGAAAGGGCCAGTAGTACATACCCTAAGTCTCTAAAGGAGTACTGGGGTTGTACACACAGCCTGGCCACTGTAGTGGTTTGGCACTTGTCAATTTTTTTGTCCAGGATTGAGCGTGCTACATAGTCTAAGTCTGGAAAGTACTGGGGTTGTGTACACACACAGCCTGGCTTACCACACCGTTGGTAACTCCACCATGGCCGGTCCCAAGTCCGTGCTGAGAAAGGAGGTATGTACCCTAAGTCTCTAAAGGAGTACTGGGGTTGTACACACAGCCTGGCCACTGCAGTGGTTTGACACTTGTCAATTTTTTTTGTCCATGATTGAGTGTGCTACATAGCCTAAGTCTGGAAAGTACTGGGGTTGTGTACACACACAGCCTGGCATACCACACCGTTGGTAACTCCACCATGGCCGGTCCCAAGTCTGTGCTGAGAAAGGAGGAGGGTAGATTTGAAGGGAAAGGGCCAGTAGTACATACCCTATGTCTGGAAAGGAGTACTGGGGTTGTACACACAGCCTGGCCACTGCAGTGGTTTGACACTTGTCAAACCCTTTGTCCAGGATTGAGTGTGCTACATAACATAACAGTAGGATCTTATAGGCCATTGGACATTTACATTTTTGTCACGTTTATTCCTGGTCAGCTTGGCACGGGAATCTAAGTAAAAAAAGGGAACATGTTCCTTCCAGGCCATGTAATATATATAGCTCAGCCGTCTGCCTGCCTTCCTTATATACAGCCTGAGCGGACCTGATGGAAACCTTCCGGTGATAGAGTCATACCTAGTGATGGACGAACTTCCGACGGGACGTTTCGCGAACGCGAAACGCGAACGGGCACAAACGTTCGCGAAAACGACCGTTCGCCGCGGGCTCCATTGACTTCAATGGGAGGCGAATTTCGCAAACCTTTAGGTCGAATTTGCGGCCACGGGGTAATTATTAGGGGGTAGCACGTAGTCCCACCACCTGGACAATAGCATAATACATGTATGAGGTGAATTTGGGATCGATAACTACAAGCATTTTTTTTTTATTTGGGAAATTGTTCTGACAATTCAGGACTATGGAGCTAATGAAGGCAATGGAGGAGAGGGAAGGTCAGGGACCAGGGTAGGCAAACAAGAGGGTGCAGGAGATACAGAGCACTGACAGCAGCACCGTAATACAGAGCACTGACATCAGCACCGTGACATACAGCGCTGACAGCAGCTCCGTGACATACAGCGCTGACAGCAGCTCCGTGACATACAGCGCTGACAGCAGCTCCGTGACATACAGCGCTGACAGCAGCTCCGTGACATACAGCGCTGACAGCAGCTCCGTGACATACAGCGCTGACAGCAGCACCGTGACATACAGCGCTGACAGCAGCTCCGTGACATACAGCGCTGACAGCAGCTCCGTGACATACAGCGCTGACAGCAGCTCCGTGACATACAGCACTGACAGCAGCTCCGTGACATACAGCGCTGACAGCAGCTCCGTGACATACAGCGCTGACAGCAGCACCGTGACATACAGCGCTGACAGCAGCTCCGTGACATACAGCGCTGACAGCAGCTCCGTGACATACAGCGCTGACAGCAGCTCCGTGACATACAGCACTGACAGCAGCTCCGTGACATACAGCGCTGACAGCAGCTCCGTGACATACAGCGCTGACAGCAGCACCGTGACATACAGCGCTGACAGCAGCTCCGTGACATACAGCGCTGACAGCAGCTCCGTGACATACAGCGCTGACAGCAGCTCCGTGACATACAGCGCTGACAGCAGCTCCGTGACATACAGCGCTGACAGCAGCTCCGTGACATACAGCGCTGACAGCAGCTCCGTGACATACAGCGCTGACAGCAGCTCCGTGACATACAGCGCTGACAGCAGCTCCGTGACATACAGCGCTGACAGCAGCACCGTAAGCAGCCCCAGGAGGAAGTCAGCACAGCACAGGGATGGTGTGATCCCCTCATAATAAGAACCCCCAGGAGGAAGTCAGCACAGCACAGGGATGGTGGGAGCCCCTCATAATAAGAACCCCCAGGAGGAAGTCAGCACAGCACAGGGATGGTGGGAGCCCCTCATAATAAGAACACCCAGGAGGAAGTCAGCACAGCACAGGGATGGTGGGAACCCCTCATAATAAGCAGCCCCAGTAGAAATATGACACCGCTCAACCTCTTCAAAGAGGAGGGTAGGGGCATATAGTACGGTGTGCTTTTTTGGGTCAGGGAAGTGAGCCAAATGAATTAAGAAGGTCTGTGTGCTTGATTCCAAAAATTGTTTATAGACATATACATGGTCTACTGATCACATGTGTTGAATTCCTCCGAGATCCATGCCTCATTCATTTTTAGAAATGTGAGGTAGTTAACACTGTCGTGAGCTAGGCGAGTACGCTTATCGGTCACAATCCCCCCTGCTGCGCTGAACGTCCTTTCGGACAGGACACTGGATGAGGGGCAAGCCAACAGTTCGATTGCAAATTGGGCAAGCTCTGGCCAGAGGTCAAGCCTGCCCACCCAGTAGTCTAGGGGTTCATCACTCCTCAGAGCGTCCACATCGGCCGTTAACCCAATGTAGTCGGACACCTGACGGTCTAGGCGTTCCCTGATGCTGGATCCGGATGACACCTGTCGATGGGTCGGCTGAAAGAATGACCTCATATCCGAAGTCACCAACACATCTTCAAACCGGCCTCTTCTTGCAGGCGCTGTTGGATTGGTACCCGCAAATCCTTCTCTGGGAGTGGGAATTGCTCCTCTGCCAGCGCACGCAAAAGCAGAATGCAGCATTTCTCGAAGCAAGGCCTGGAAGTGCTGCATTCTGACAGCCCTCTGCGACGGCGGTAACATTTCCGCCATTTTGTGTTTGTACCGGGGATCTAAGTACGTTGCCACCCAGTACTGGTCCTTGACCCTCATGCTTTTTATACGGGGGTCCCTATTAAAACACTGGAGCATGAAGGCCCCCATTTGCACTCAAGCGGAAGGTATGTGGTGGTGGTGGTGTTGTTGGTGGTAGTGTCTTTGGGGGTGCACATAGCAGAGAGTGAAGAAGAGGGTGCAGATCGAGAGGATGAGGAGGGTGCAGAAGAATAAGGCTGAGTGAGCCACTCAACCAAGTCTGGTGCGTCCTTTAAAGTAATTGAACGCACCTTCTGCAACTTCCCACTTTGGCTCAAGGCTGTTGCTCCTGCCCTACCCCTACCACCCCTGCGGAAGGGCCTGCCTCTTCCTCTGCCTGTCATTTTTTAAATCACCCTGTGACAAAACTCTTAGTCCCTATACCGCTGAAGGACTGCTGCAGTATAGGGCAGCGGTCAGCAGTAGTGCACGTCAACCCTATGTATTGTGGACCGATAGCGGTCCTTACAGAACAGCAGACTGTACTGCACTCAGGCCTATGTACCGTAGCACCCTATACCAAGTTACCAGTCCTTATAAGAACTTTTGTGGACCAAGCAGGTTGTGTGTTAGTGATTAGCAGACTGTACGTCAGTCCCTATACCAATGAAGGACTGCTGCAGTATAGGGCAGCGGTCAGCAGTAGTGCACGGCAACCCTATGTATTGTGGACCGATAGCGGTCCTTACAGAACAGCAGACTGTACTGCACTCAGGCCTATGTACCGTAGCACCCTATACCAAGTTACCAGTCCTTATAAAAACTTTTGTGGACCAAGCAGGTTGTGTGTTAGTGATTAGCAGACTGTACGTCAGTCCCTATACCAATGAAGGACTGCTGCAGTATAGGGCAGCGGTCAGCAGTAGTGCACGGCAACCCTATGTATTGTGGACCGATAGCGGTCCTTACAGAACAGCAGACTGTAACGCACTCAGGCCTATGTACCGTAGCACCCTATACCAAGTTACCAGTCCTTATAAGAACTTTTGTGGACCAAGCAGGTTGTGTGTTAGTGATTAGCAGACTGTACGTCAGTCCCTATACCAATGAAGGACTGCTGCAGTATAGGGCAGCGGTCAGCAGTAGTGCACGGCAACCCTATGTATTGTGGACCGATAGCGGTCCTTACAGAACAGCAGACTGTACTGCACTCAGGCCTATGTACCGTAGCACCCTATACCAAGTTACCAGTCCTTATAAGAACTTTTGTGGACCAAGCAGGTTGTGTGTTAGTGATTAGCAGACTGTACGTCAGTCCCTATACCAATGAAGGACTGCTGCAGTATAGGGCAGCGGTCAGCAGTAGTGCACGGCAACCCTATGTATTGTGGACCGATAGCGGTCCTTACAGAACAGCAGACTGTACTGCACTCAGGCCTATGTACCGTAGCACCCTATACCAAGTTACCAGTCCTTATAAGAACTTTTGTGGACCAAGCAGGTTGTGTGTTAGTGTTTAGCAGACTGTGCGTCAGTCCCTATACCGCTGAAGGACTGCTGCAGTATAGGGCAGCGGTCAGCAGTAGTGCACGGCAACCCTATGTATTGTGGACCGATAGCGGTCCTTACAGAACAGCAGACTGTAACGCACTCAGGCCTATGTACCGTAGCACCCTATACCAAGTTACCAGTCCTTATAAGAACTTTTGTGGACCAAGCAGGTTGTGTGTTAGTGATTAGCAGACTGTACGTCAGTCCCTATACCAATGAAGGACTGCTGCAGTATAGGGCAGCGGTCAGCAGTAGTGCACGGCAACCCTATGTATTGTGGACCGATAGCGGTCCTTACAGAACAGCAGACTGTAACGCACTCAGGCCTATGTACCGTAGCACCCTATACCAAGTTACCAGTCCTTATAAGAACTTTTGTGGACCAAGCAGGTTGTGTGTTAGTGATTAGCAGACTGTACGTCAGTCCCTATACCAATGAAGGACTGCTGCAGTATAGGGCAGCGGTCAGCAGTAGTGCACGGCAACCCTATGTATTGTGGACCGATAGCGGTCCTTACAGAACAGCAGACTGTAACGCACTCAGGCCTATGTACCGTAGCACCCTATACCAAGTTACCAGTCCTTATAAGAACTTTTGTGGACCAAGCAGGTTGTGTGTTAGTGATTAGCAGACTGTACGTCAGTCCCTATACCAATGAAGGACTGCTGCAGTATAGGGCAGCGGTCAGCAGTAGTGCACGGCAACCCTATGTATTGTGGACCGATAGCGGTCCTTACAGAACAGCAGACTGTAACGCACTCAGGCCTATGTACCGTAGCACCCTATACCAAGTTACCAGTCCTTATAAGAACTTTTGTGGACCAAGCAGGTTGTGTGTTAGTGATTAGCAGACTGTACGTCAGTCCCTATACCAATGAAGGACTGCTGCAGTATAGGGCAGCGGTCAGCAGTAGTGCACGGCAACCCTATGTATTGTGGACCGATAGCGGTCCTTACAGAACAGCAGACTGTACTGCACTCAGGCCTATGTACCGTAGCACCCTATACCAAGTTACCAGTCCTTATAAGAACTTTTGTGGACCAAGCAGGTTGTGTGTTAGTGTTTAGCAGACTGTGCGTCAGTCCCTATACCGCTGAAGGACTGCTGCAGTATAGGGCAGCGGTCAGCAGTAGTGCACGGCAACCCTATGTATTGTGGACCGATAGCGGTCCTTACAGAACAGCAGACTGTAACGCACTCAGGCCTATGTACCGTAGCACCCTATACCAAGTTACCAGTCCTTATAAGAACTTTTGTGGACCAAGCAGGTTGTGTGTTAGTGATTAGCAGACTGTACGTCAGTCCCTATACCAATGAAGGACTGCTGCAGTATAGGGCAGCGGTCAGCAGTAGTGCACGGCAACCCTATGTATTGTGGACCGATAGCGGTCCTTACAGAACAGCAGACTGTAACGCACTCAGGCCTATGTACCGTAGCACCCTATACCAAGTTACCAGTCCTTATAAGAACTTTTGTGGACCAAGCAGGTTGTGTGTTAGTGTTTAGCAGACTGTGCGTCAGTCCCTATACCGCTGAAGGACTGCTGCAGTATAGGGCAGCGGTCAGCAGTAGTGCACGGCAACCCTATGTATTGTGGACCGATAGCGGTCCTTACAGAACAGCAGACTGTAACGCACTCAGGCCTATGTACCGTAGCACCCTATACCAAGTTACCAGTCCTTATAAGAACTTTTGTGGACCAAGCAGGTTGTGTGTTAGTGATTAGCAGACTGTACGTCAGTCCCTATACCAATGAAGGACTGCTGCAGTATAGGGCAGCGGTCAGCAGTAGTGCACGGCAACCCTATGTATTGTGGACCGATAGCGGTCCTTACAGAACAGCAGACTGTAACGCACTCAGGCCTATGTACCGTAGCACCCTATACCAAGTTACCAGTCCTTATAAGAACTTTTGTGGACCAAGCAGGTTGTGTGTTAGTGATTAGCAGACTGTACGTCAGTCCCTATACCAATGAAGGACTGCTGCAGTATAGGGCAGCGGTCAGCAGTAGTGCACGGCAACCCTATGTATTGTGGACCGATAGCGGTCCTTACAGAACAGCAGACTGTACTGCACTCAGGCCTATGTACCGTAGCACCCTATACCAAGTTACCAGTCCTTATAAGAACTTTTGTGGACCAAGCAGGTTGTGTGTTAGTGTTTAGCAGACTGTGCGTCAGTCCCTATACCGCTGAAGGACTGCTGCAGTATAGGGCAGCGGTCAGCAGTAGTGCACGGCAACCCTATGTATTGTGGACCGATAGCGGTCCTTACAGAACAGCAGACTGTAACGCACTCAGGCCTATGTACCGTAGCACCCTATACCAAGTTACCAGTCCTTATAAGAACTTTTGTGGACCAAGCAGGTTGTGTGTTAGTGATTAGCAGACTGTACGTCAGTCCCTATACCAATGAAGGACTGCTGCAGTATAGGGCAGCGGTCAGCAGTAGTGCACGGCAACCCTATGTATTGTGGACCGATAGCGGTCCTTACAGAACAGCAGACTGTAACGCACTCAGGCCTATGTACCGTAGCACCCTATACCAAGTTACCAGTCCTTATAAGAACTTTTGTGGACCAAGCAGGTTGTGTGTTAGTGTTTAGCAGACTGTGCGTCAGTCCCTATACCGCTGAAGGACTGCTGCAGTATAGGGCAGTGGTCAGCAGTAGTGCACGTCAACCCTATGTATTGTGGACCGATAGCGGTCCTTACAGAACAGCAGACTGTAACGCACTCAGGCCTATGTACCGTAGCACCCTATACCAAGTTACCAGTCCTTATAAGAACTTTTGTGGACCAAGCAGGTTGTGTATTAGTGTTTAGCAGACTGTGCGTCAGTCCCTATACCGCTGAAGGACTGCTGCAGTATAGGGCAGCGGTCAGCAGTAGTGCACGGCAACCCTATCTATTGTGGACCGATAGCGGTCCTTACAGAACAGCAGACTGTACCGCACCCAAGCCTATGTACCGTAGCACCCTAGACAGACCAAGTTACCAGTCCTTATAAGAACTTTTGTGGAACAAGTGAGTTGTGAATGATTAGCAGACTGCAGCAGAAGGGCAGCAGTCAAGTATAATATTCTTTCTATATTTGGAAGAAAGAATATTATACGTGTACAAGCCTATTACCGTACCACTGATACCAGTCCTGAAAAGAACCTTTGTGGAACTAATAGTAACAGCAAGTCTTTAAAATTATCCTCACTGCCTGACACACTGCTTCCTGCCTGTCCCTATACAAATTGGCAAAAAAGAGTAGGCTGGAACGATTAGCTGGAACAGCTCTTTTGTGGACCTGATAGTAACAGCTAATGATGATGATGATGATGATGATGAAGAAAGACTAATCTGGCTGAGCTGTCCCTAAAATAGCAGCATACAGCGCTCTGTCCCTTTATCTAAACTGACAAAAGAAACTCAGGCTGCTGACCTAACACCTATACCAGTCCTGAAAAGAACTTTTGTGTACCAAATAGCTAGCGTTTTCTCTGTCCCTACTCCACACAGGATCCTTTCCCTACAGTGACAGAAGAAAGAATGTAAAATGGCCACCGGATCGGGTGTATTTATAGGTTAGGGGGAATGTCCAAGTGTCCATGAGCTGTCATGTCTCAATTGGTTGTCCTGTAACACATGATAAACGTGTCACGAAAGGTTAAAGTTCTTGTATACATTAAACACGTAAGTCCGCCGGGGCGAACGACGGAAAAAGGCGTTCGAACCCGCGGACGGCGAAAGTCGGAAATTCGCCGCGAAACGACCGCCGGGCGAACCGTTCGGCCATCACTAGTCATACCCATTTATTATTAAAAAACAAAAGAGAGGGAATGTCATTCATTTATAAGGCTCCTATATATTCTATTGCACGGAGAATGCGAATCTTTAACACTTCATAACAGAAAAAAACAATCAGCAGTTCCAATTGTTCATAGTAATTTTATATTTCTAAAACATAATTTTGAAAACGAAACAAAGAAACACATTGCTTCTGACGTCTCTCCTTCCTAAGGATGAGCGAACCTGATGGGAGACAGGAGGAGAATGGGCGGGTCTAGTCATTTATTACCCAGCATAGAATTTCATTTAATTAGAAGCTTTTCAATAGTTTGCTGAATGGAAACTGATGTGATCCATCAGACGCACAACATTATCTTAATTGATTAATTGTACATATTTGTCTGGCATGTCATGATTATTACCTATTTTTATCAATAATATCATATTTATCGATCTTTGTATAGGAAGTGTAAAATATGTGCAATTTGCTATATGTATAAATTATATATCAGACAGTGAGAGAAGGAAAAAAAAAAAAAAAAAAAAATATATATATATATATATATATATATATTACAGTTCCCCATTTAGTTTTCTGAATTCTGAGGACTTGGAATAAAAGAGCACATATGGAAATGTTTTATATTATTATTCAATAATCTTCGGACTCCATTTTTATTTATTCCGGACTAATGGATGAAAATAAAGCTGTGTTAAGTTTTTTTGCAGCCTATGAGTCAAGGCATGTTTAGGCTTTAGGTGGATGGTCAGCGCTAAAATGGTGGCTCAGCTGCCTGTTTTTACCACCTCTGTAAAATGCCCATAGGAAGGAAGGGCTGGGGTACAGGATGTCCAAAAACAGCAGAAAATGCCCCTCCACTCAGTAGTATCCACTTGTATAGCCATTCTCAGCCAAGGTTCCTCCAGAGGTTGCTAGGGGTTCTAGGAGCCATAGCTGATCGACCTCCCATTTGATGGTACAGTTCCAGGACCAACGTCACTCTGTAGAGTCAGTGGCATGATATCAATTTTTTTAGGGTGGCATTCTGGCCACCACTGTAAGGGGGTAATTTTTCCCACTGACCAACAATGTAAAGGGCATTGTTTAAGTCATTTTCACAGGTGTTCCCCAAGACCTGGAAATAAGCTTAAAGTGGGGTGCCCCCTAAAAAAATAAATAAAAAAAATAAAGTCAGCAGCTACAAATACTGCAGTTGCTGACTTTTAATAATCGGACACTTACCTGTCCTAGGGTCCAGCGATGCGGGGGAACGAAGCCCCCCTCCACTCGCGGCGTCGGCATTCTTACTGTGAAGCCACAGCCGGGCACCCACTGCGCATGCACGAGCAGCACCGCGTGCCGTGATACACCACACAGTCATCTGGGACACATGACAGATCCCAGATGACTGTGCGGCGCTGAGGGGAAATGTTACTAGCCTGGGCACTGAAGGAGGCAGACTACGAGGGACCCCCTAGCAACAGGCATTTAGAGAGTGAGTAATTTTTTTTCCCAATTATTTTTTTTTTTACATTTTGTTTATGAATTTTAAGCTTTTTTTTTTTTTGGGTGGCAACACCACTTCAAGGATTCAAAGGTTTAGTTAGGGCAGTGGTTTCCAAACTGCAGCACTTTGTTTGCTTTTATCCAGCCCTTGGGGCACTATTCCCCCCACTGACACCAACATTGGGGCGTCATTTCTGCCACTGACACCAACAATGATGGACTAACCATTTCTCCCACTGACAACAAGAATGGGGCACTATTCCTTCCACTCACACCAACAAAGGGGCATTTTTTTACTTCCACATTTTCATAGTTGCCAACATTGGGAAAAAAATGTAAAGGGATGCTTTATTTGTTTGTAGGCGGAGTCTTATAATAAATAGGGAGTTAGGCATTTGTGTGTAGGTGTGACGTAGTGGGAATAGAAAAATATGGTGTGCAGGGAAATGGGCATGGTTGGGCTTGGAGGGGGCGTGACTCAAAGGGGTATGGTTAGAGTCTTAGCTGAATGAGGGATGGAGGGAGAAAACAAAGGGAGAAAGAGAGGAAGTGAGAGAAGGAAGGAAAGAAAAAGGGATGGAGGGACAGCAGGCCAGATCCTATAACACAATAGAAATATGTGTATTCCAGAATTTAACAATCAGCAGATAAAGATACTCCAAACCTGATGTTAGTGTTTCAATCATCACGGCACCATGGTTCTATTGGTGTCCGGGTGATTGAAGCGCATTATTACATTGTAATATAAAATGAAATAGTTCAACTCACCATAATGTAGAATCAGTGGGAGCTCTGAGTGTGTCACTTTTTACATCACTTCATCAGGTGTTCCCAGCAAAGTCCCTCCTTACATCAGGTGTCCCCAGAAGTCTCTCCTTACATCAGCAGTCCCCCAGCAGAGTCTCTCCTTACATCAGGAGTCCCCCAGCAGAGTCCCTCCTTACATCAGGTGTCCCCAGCAGAACCTCTTCTTACATCAGGTGTCCACCCAGCAGAGTCTCTCTTTACATTAGGTGTCCCCCGGCAGAGTCTCTCCTTACATCAGGTGCCCCCCCTGCAGAGTCCCTCCTTACATCAAGTTTCCCCAGCAGAGTCTCTCCTTACATCAAGTATCCCCCAGCGGTGTGTGTCCCCTTACATCAGGTATGCCCCAGCGGTGTGTGTCCCCTTACATCAGGTATGCCCCAGAAGTGTGTGTCCCTTTTACATCAGGCATGCCCCAGCGGTGTGTGTCCCTTTTACATCAGGTATGCCCCAGCGGTGTGTGTCCCCTTACATCAGGTATACCCCAGCGGTGTGTGTCCCCTTACATCAGGTATGCCCCAGTGGTGTGTGTCCCCTTACATCAGGTATTCCCCAGCGGTGCGGCATCCCCCTCTTAAACAAAGAGAACTACCAAGAATGTTACCTTTCTGGAAGGTCAAGACTACAGCATCTAAAAAGAAGGAACCAGCACTTTTTAAATATTTTTTGTACGTTATATTATGTGATTGGGGACATGTGTCAAATATAAAGTAGGTGTTCTCTCAATTTGGCTGAAAAAGTGGACATACATTTTAAGATCTTTAGTAATGATTATTCTTCACCGAAGTGGTCATCCTTATCCCTAAAGTGCAACAGCTGCAATAGATTATAGATCTATTGCAGCTGTTGCACTTTAGTAATATATTTATTTTGTTGTTTGGGTAGCGCCGCATCTATTTATTTATTTATTTATTTTTTTTCAAAATAGTTTATTGTGGTTTTGAAATATAACAAACAGAGCATACATAAGCAAAAAGATAAACATCAATGTATCATCTCAGAGACATACAATGCAAATACATAGTCAATGTAATACCTAAGCCTAGAGATTTGGTGAGGAAGCATACCTGGAACAATTATTGTTTATAAAAGGGGAGAGAACAAATAATTGAGCAATATAAGTGGGGTAATGAATTACATGGGGTCCACTACTGTCTATCATGTTGCTTAGAAGACTGGGACATAAGAGTAGTGGGCGTAATAGTGATGGATATGAATACCCCAAACAGCAGTAGCTACTAAAACCCATTACAGGTCAAAAAGGATAAAATGTAAACCTAGAAACGTGCATCAAGTCTCTGGTAACAGCATCCACCCCATATGGGAACTAACTGTGGATGAGAGTAACACACCCGGTAGAACAACCGAGGAGTTTGTGTGGAGACTTGATGGAAAACAGTGTAAGGGCCGGTTCACACTGCGAGCCGCGGCGAGGCGTCTCCGACTTCCTCGCCGCGACTTGCAGGGGGGGTCAGCGGCGACTTGCAGAGGACTTCTGCATAGAAGTCAATGCAAGTCGCCCCCGAAGTCGCCCCGAAGTAGTACAGGAACCTTTTTTCTGAGTCGGAGCGACTCGAGTCGCTCCTCTCAGAACGGTTCCATAGCACTGTATGGGGGCGACTTGCGGGAGCGAGGCGAGGCGAGCCGTGTCGCCTCGCCTCGCGTCGCAGTGTGAACCGGCCCTAACTGAACAAACCATTTTTGTTTTTAAAAGAAAGATTTAAAGGATAACAAAAGTTAGAGCCCATGCATCTATTTATTTTACCTATATTGTTTTGGTGTAGAGATCACTATTTTTTGCTGGCTGCTTCCTTATTAATATATTTTATTAATATATTTTTTTGAGATACTTAGTAGTAGTTAGGTGGAGCGCATTAGTACCTTTCGTTCATCCTTATCCCTGCTTTACCATCCAGTGAGTCCCTAACCTGGAACAAGCATTCATACACCGACATCTGAAAAGCCATCCTTCAAGGTTGTACCAGCTCAGCAACTCACTGAATAGTGAACTAGGATCAGGATGACAGTCAGCAATGGCCGCACCCATATTTCTGCACTGACAAGTCCTTTTAACTACTTGCCTACTGGGCACTTAAACACCCCTCCTGCCCAGACCAATTTTCAGCTTTTAGTGCTCTCACAATTTGAATGACAATTACTCAGTCATGCAACACTGTACCCAAATGAATTTTTTGACCTTTTTTTCCCAAAAATAGAGCTTTCTTTTGGTGGTATTTGATCACCTCTGGGGTTTTTATTTTTTGCGCTATAAATAAAAAAAGACCCAAAACTTCGAAAAAAACCCCCGCATATTTCTTTGTTTCTGTGACAAAATTATGCAAATTATTAATTTTTCTTCATAAATTTTGGCCACAATTTATACTGCTACATGTCTTTGGTAAACATAGTGGATATTAGATAATAGTGGCAAAAATTAGTGGATATTATTTGGTCTTTGGGAAAATTAGAGAGTCTACAAGCTATGGTGCGAATCATACAAAATTGATCACATCTGATGTACTGGTGGCCTATCTCACTGCTTGCGAGCCAAACAAGTCAGGGAAGTACAAATACCCTCCAAATGACCCCTTTTTGGAAAGTAGACATTCCAAGGTATTTAGTAAGAGGCATAGTGAGCTTTTTGATGCTGTCATTTTTTCCCACAATTCTTTGCAAAATTAAGATTTTTTTTTTCCCCACAAATTGTCATTGTAATAGGTTATTTCTCTCACATGGCATGTGTATACCACAAATGACACCCCCCCCCCCAAAAAAAAATTCTGCTACTCCTCCTGAGTATTACAATACCACATGTGTGGGACTTTTTCACAGCCTGGCCACATAGAGAGGTCCAACATGCAGGGAGCGCCATCACGTGTTCTAGGAGCATAAATTACACATCTAACTTGTTGACTACCTATTACACTTTTGAAGGCCCTGGAGCACCAGGACAATGACACGTGACACTGATGACAGATGGCACTTATACGTGGCACTGATGACACGTGGCACTAATACGTGGCACTGATGACAGATGGCACTAATACGTGGCACGAATACATGGCACCGATGACAGATGGCACTAATACGTGGCACCGATGAGTCGTGACACTGATGACAGATGGCACTGATAAGTGGCATTGATGACACGTGACACTGACAACAGATGGCACGTTACACTGACAGGTGACACTGATGACAAATGCACTGATACATGGCACTGATGACAGGTGGCAGTATGTGGCACTGATGACACGTGGCACTGATGACAGATGGCACTTATACGTGGAACTGATGACAGATGGCACTGGGGACAAATGGCACTGACAACAGGTGGCACTGGGGACAGATAGCACTAACAGGTGGCACTGGGGGCAGGTGGAACTGGTCAAGGATGGCACTGGGGGCAGGTGGAACTGGTCAAGGATGGCACTGGGGCGGATGGCCCTGTGGGAGGATGGCACTGGGATGGATGGCACTTTTTTTTTACTTTTTTACTTACGGCTGCTGCAGCCGTTGATCTCTCCCTTCTCACACGCTCTGTGTGAGGAGGGAGAGCGGCGCTGAGAGATGATCTCATATGTTAACATATGAGATCATCTCTCATTGGACACGCCGATCACGCAGTAAACGGCCGCTGTGATTGGCCGTTTACAGCGATCTGTGACTGGCTGTGTCCAAGGGACACGGCCAGCACAGAACTTCCCCGATGCGCACCCGCGGCGGCGCGCAAAGGGGAAGTAAATAGGAGGGCGTCCGGGGACACCCTCCCAGCAGTTAGCATCCGTGCTGTAGCCGTCTTTCGGATATAGCGCAGGCGGGAAGTGGTTAAAGCAGGGGTGTCCAAACTTTTTTCAAAGAGGGCCAGATTTGATGAATTGAACATGCTCGAGGGCCGACCATTTTGCCTGACATTCTTTGAACCATTAAAATTCGGTCTAAGTGTGTTCGGCCGAGCACTAATACACTACCCAACAAGAATTCTCATGCCTTTGTGGCTGTGTGTGGTGAAGAGATGAACTCAAGTGTATTATTTGGATACACCGTATTTTTTGGGGTATAACACGCACCTTCACTTTAATAGGGAAGCTTCAGGAAAAAAAACATTTAATTTTAAATAAAGAACTGAAGCAAAATAAGGGTCAGTGCCCATCTGCAGACCCACAATTGCCAGGAACGCAGCGCCCACCATTGCCAGGAACGCAGCGCCCACCATTGCCAGGAACGCAGCGCCCACCATTGCCAGGAACGCAGCGCCCGCCATTGCTAGAAATGCAGCGCCCACCATTGCTAGAATTGCAGTGCCCACCATTACCAGGAATGTAGCCACCATTGCCACGAATGCACCCACCACTGCTAGAAATTCACTCACCATTGCCAGGAATGCAGCCCCACCATTGCACGGAATGCAGCCCCACCATTGCACGGAATGCAGCCCCACCATTGCACGGAATGCAGCCCCACCATTGCACGGAATGCAGCCCCACCATTGCACGGAATGCAGCCCCACCATTGCACGGAATGCAGCCCCACCATTGCCGGGAATGCAGCCCCACCATTGCCGGGAATGCAGCCCCACCATTGCCGGGAATGCAGCCCCACCATTGCCGGGAATGCAGCCCCACCATTGCCGGGAATGCACCCACTATTGCCAGGAATGCAGCCCCACCATTGCCGGGAATGCACCCACCATTGCCGGGAATGCACCCACCATTGCCGGGAATGCAGCCACCATTGCCGGGAATGCAGCCACCATTGCCGGGAATGCAGCCACCATTGCCGGGAATGCAGCCACCATTGCCAGGAATGCAGCCACCATTGCCAGGAATGCAGCCACCATTGCCAGGAATTCACCCCCAATTGCTAGGAATGCAGCCACCATTGCCAGGAATTCACCCACCATTGCCAGGAATTCACCCACCATTGCCAGGAATGCAGCCACCATTGCCAGGAATGCAGCCACCATTGCCAGGAATGCAGCCCCACAATTGCAATTGCCAGGAATGCAGCCACCATTACCATCAGTGCAGCCATGGAGGGCAGGACGAGTGCCAAAGACATCCTACAGGAGAATTTCCTGTTTACACAACGGCCCCTTTAAGAGAAAGTCCCGCCTCCTCTGATGGACAGAACAGTCGTCCAATGGCAGAGATGGGACTTCCTATTACAGCTGCCATGTACACAGGAAATTCTCAGCCTGTGTGCACGGCACTCGTCCTGCCTCCTCCCTCCAAGGCAGCTGGACTATATATCTTTTGTGACCCCGGCGCTGGGAGATCGCCGGGGGGCACAAAAGATGTATATGTTTAAATAACCAGGCGGGCCGTTCAAAACCGGACCGCGGGCCGGACTTTGGACATGCATGGGTTAAAGGATATGTTCACCTTTCATAATATGTTACACCTATATTTGGGATGTACCATGTTATAAATATACATCGCCCCCCCCCCTCCTCCCCCACTGTGATCGCAACCAGGGAATCTTCTCCACCCGCTAGCTGTCAAATGTTTTTTTTTTTAATGTGTCTGTGCATGGCTCCACCCACCCAGACTCGTCAGTAAAGTACCGGGTATTGATGTGGTTAATCGCCACGGTTATAATTGTGGTAGTTCATTGATTCTTCCGGGAAGAATGAATCAGCTTCTCTCATACGAGGTACAAGCAAGCCGATACACTGACAGGTTTGCAGGAAACCTGCATGGCATCAGCGATCTTCTGATCATTATTACAATGCTTTCCAGGATCCTGCAACAAAAAATAATAAATGCACATTTTTTTACCTGCAGAAAAAATTTGTATTTATAATTTTTTGTGAAAAGGTGAACTTATCCTTAAACCACATCCTGCCCGGCATATAGCAAAATGATAGCCAGGTGGTGGCTCTCCCGTTCTGACTGGACAACATATGACGTCCTTCAGAACGAGCCACTGCAGCCTATGACGTAGGCTCTTTACCATGTGATCAGCTGTGTCCAATCACCTAACCAGGAAGTGCCAGTGATCGGCATTCCTCTGTTCACACTGACAGGACGTGAGAAGGAGTACCGATAAGTGGCTCTCCTGACAGGGGGGTCTGTACTGATAATCAGTGAAGCCCCATCAGCGATCCATATCAGTGATTCTCATTCTGAAGGGCATCATATGTTGTCCAGTTAGAACGGGAGAGCCACTACCTGGCCATCATTTTACTATAGGCTGGGAAGGATGTGGTTAAAGGATAAGTTCACCTATTCACAAAAAAATAATAAAATGCACATTTTTTTGCATTTATTCTTTTTTGTTGCAGGCCCACCAGTGATGCCAATCAGTGCTGCATATTAGTGCTACCTCATCAGTGATGGAGAAAAAAAAAAATATAACCAAAACAAAGAAAACTTTTTTTTCAAGAATTTTCAGTCTTTTTTTCATTTTTTTAGCGAAAATTAAAAATAAAATCGTGGGGATTAACCACAGCAATACCGGGCACTTTCGCCCCCTTCCTTCCCAGACCAATTTTCAGCTTTCAGCGTTCTCGCAAATTCAATGATAATTGCGCGTTCATGCTGCGCTGTACCCAAATTAAATTTTTATCATTTTGTTCACACAAATATAGCTTTCTTTTGGTGGTATTTATTCACAACTCTGTTTTTTTTTTTTTTGTATTTTTTTTCAATATAAGCGCAAAAAGAGTGGAAATTTGGACCAAAAAAATATATATTTTCTTCTTTCTATTTTAAAAGAAATCCAATAAAATCAAATTTTGTCATAAATTTAAGCCAAAATGTATTCTGCTACATGTCTTTGTTAAAAAAAAATCCCATTAAGTGTATAATAATTGGTATGTGTGATCACGGGCAGATGTTCGCAGATGATCATGGACATTTGTGTGCAGATAATCATTGAGACATGTGATTTTATTGCTACGTATGTGAGGACATGTGTTTTTACTGTGTAGGGACGTGTGTGGGGACACTATGTGTTTGCATTGTGTGGGGACACAAATTTGGGGACATTGTGTGGGCACTAGGGATGAGCAGAACACCCCCCGGTTCGGTTCGCATCAGAACGGACCGCAAATTCGTACAAACTTTAGAACCCCATTGAAGTCTATGGGACTCGAACGTTCGAACTAAAAAGTGCTAATTTTAATGGCTAATATGCAAGATACTGTCCTAAAAAGGGTTTGAGGACCTGGCTCCTGCCCCAGGTGACATGGGTCAATGCCTAAAATGTTTTTAAAATAGCCGTTTTGGCGGGAGCACTGATTTTAATGATGATTAAAGTGAAAAAACAAAAACAAAACTGAAAAATTCCTTTAAATGTCGTGCCTGGGGGTGTCTATAGCATGCCTGTGAAGTGCCACGTGTTTCCCGTGTTTAGAACAGTCCCTGCACAAAATGACATTTTAAGGAAAAAAAGTCATTTAAAACTGCTTGCGTTTTTAATGTAATATCTGGTTCCGGCAATATGGATGAAAATCATTGAGGAAATGGCATGGGTAGCCCCCCTGCCCATTACCACCCCCTTTGGGTCTTGTACGGATATTCAGGGGAACCCCGTACCCATATTAAAGATGTGGGGCCCCCAGGCCCTATATACTCAGAACAGCAGTATACAGGCGGTGCAAACAAGACAGGGACTGTGTAGGTTTGTTGTGTTAAGTGGAATCTGTATGTAATTTTGAACTGGTACATTTTTAAAGTGTAGCTCCAGTCAAAAAATCTATTTTTAAGCATTTTGGAAAACATAGGGAAGGGTTATCACCCCTGTATAATTTGTTTTGCCGTCCGTCTTTTTTCATCTCACTTCCTGTTGTCTCCTTCCGTTTGCAAGTAGGAGACGTTTGTAAGTTGGATGTTTGAAAGTAGGGGCCTGTCCTATATGCTCTGCAGAAATGGCGGAACAAGGTGTTGGTTTTGCCACAACATTGTAAGCCCTCAAAGTGACTCTTGGTGGACGCTGGAGCGCCCTGCTGTGAACGATTATATCAAGAATTGTAATTACATGCCATTGTTGAACAGTGGTAGAAAAATTGGGCCTTTGGTGGTTGTGGTGCTGGTGCCACAACACTACAAGTCCCCACAGTTACTCTCGGTGGGCACAGGAACGGGCCCTGCTGTGAAATATCATATCAAGAATTGTAATTACATGCCCCTGTTATACAGGGGCTGAAAAATTGGGCCTTAGGCACTGTTGCTGGTGCCACAACACTGCAACCTCTCCCATATACTCTAGTTGTAGTGCAGGAATGAGCCCTGCTGCAAAGCATTGCATCAAAAATTGTAAGTAAACGCCCCTGTTAAACAGGGGCTGAAAAATTGGGCTGGTGGCATCACCCAGAACCAAAAAATGTTCTTCCAACATATCAGTGGAGGAGGAAGAGGACAATCAACATAACAGGACAGTCACTCAGCATCATCATAGGCAGTCTTGAAGGGATGTGATATTTAAAAAAAAAAAAAAAAAATATTCGGTTACATCAGCTTCAGGTGCTTGGTAGCTGTGGGTGATCCAAGACTGATTCATCTTTATGAAGGTCAGTCGATCAACCGAGTCAGTGGACAGGCGCACCCTGTGATCGGTAACAAAACCACCAGCAGCACTGAAGGAGCGTTCCGAAAGAACGCTGTATGCAGGACAGGCCAGTAGCTCATTGCATACTGTGCAAGCTCTGGCCAGTGATCCATCCTCAAGACCCAGTAAGCCAGAGGATTTTCGGTGGGAAAGGTGTCCAAGTCTGACCTTGCCCCTAGGTATTCCAGCACCATGTAAATCAGACGCTGGCCATGGTTGCTGGAACCGATCATACCTTGGGGCTGCGGACTAAAAAATTGTCTGAATGCATCAGTCAGACGGCCACCTTCTCCACCGCTCCTTCTGACCGATGCCTCAGCAACACGTTGTCCAGGACCAGGAGTTTGTAACCTCCCAGTCTCTGGGAATGCGTTGCACAGACCTTTCTGCAAGGCCTCCCGGAGATGTCTCATCCTCTGCGACGGCAAGATAAGGTCGGCAACCTTACCCTTGTAGGGTGGATCAAGGAGAGTGGCCAGCCAGTAATGGTCCCTCTCCTTGATCCGAAGAATACGAGGATCCTTCTGCAGGCTTTGCAGGATCAGGGAGGCCATGCAGCGTAGGTTAGCTGAGACATTCAGTCCGGAATCCCCTGGGTCACTAAGGACAACATGATCTGCAGCTATGCCCCACTGGCGTGGTGAGAAAAAACCCAGCTCCCCTGACCCTGTCCTGGTGCCGTAGTAGCACAGGTACTCATCTGATGGCCCTCTGTTGCGTGTGCAGCTGCTACATCATGGCCAACGTTGAGTTCCACCTGGTGGGCATGTCAATATGCACCTTACCGCTGACCGCCCTGTCCAGCGAGGCAAGGACATTGCCTTCCACATGCCGGTAGAGAGCCAGAATCGCCTTCCGTGAGAAAAAGTGGCGCTTGGGGACCTGCCACTGAGGAACCGCACATTGTACAAACTCACGGAAGGGGGCCGAGTCTACCAACCGAAAAGGCAGCAGTTGAAGTGCTAGCAATTTAGCCAAGCTAACATCCAACTGCTGGGCATGTGGATGGCTGGGAGTGAACTTCTTTCGACAGTCCAGCAGCAGGGGCAGGGAAATTTGCCTGCTATAATTGGATGTTGGTGTACTGCTAGCAGAGTGCCTGCAAGCACTTGGCTGTGACACACCTAATTCTACACCTTCATTCCTCTCAGAGCAGGTTTCAGAGAGGAATGAAGGTCTAGTGGGGTTGAAGATCCCAGCTGATGAGGAGCAAGGAGAGGTCCGCTTTGTTTTTTGGTGTGGGTCTTTGAGGTACGCTTGCCAACGAGCTGCATGGCAGGTCAACATATGTCTGGTCAAGCATGTGGTGCCCAAGAGGCTGATGTTTTGGCCACGCGAGATACGCTTGAGACATATGTTGCAAATAGCAGCGGTGCGATCTGATGCACTCGTCTCAAAAAAGGCCCACACCAAAGAACTTTTAGAATAATGCGCAGCTCCCTGAACAGGCGGAGGTCTGCAGTGTGGGTGTGCTGCCCCTAAGCTGGCCCCCGGAGGGCATCCTGCCTCGTTGGACATGTGCCGCCTTCTCCTCCCTCCTACCAGGCACCCACATGGAGTCAGTGCCCTCATAACCCCCTCCCTCTTCATTGCTGGAGAAAACCTGGCAGTATGCTGCAGCTTGTGGAACATGACTGCCAGATTGCTGTCCTTCTTGAGCATCCCCTCTCTACTGCCTTCCTCTAGCTGAGTGTCATCATCAGAGCCTACAAAACACTGGGCATCCTCCTGGAGCATGTACCCAACACTGTGCTCAAAGAGTTCAGGGGACTCCTCAGGAGGACGTGGTGGGTCTAGGGAAGGAGTCACTGATGATGACATTGAGACGAGGGAAGACAATGCGTTGGCAGCTGCTTTGCTAGTACACTGAGCCTGGGTGACAGAGGATGAGGAGGGTGAAGAGGGCTGGGTCATCCACTCTACCAAGTCTTCGACATGATGCGGCTCAACAAGTCCAGCTGCCGAAAAGAAGGACAAGCATGTCCCATGGCCACATGCTGATGATGACGAAGCACCGCGTCCACGACCAGCACTGGTGTCTCTAGACACAGAGCCTGCTTGCCCTCTTTTATCGGCTCGCGCCTGTCTGCCTCTCCTTGTTGGCCTACCAGACATGGTAATGGCCTGAAGGGAGATGGGAAAACCAGCAATTGGGTAGTGTATATTGTGCTAGAGGCACACAACACCCACTAACTCCTGCAGATGGCTCAATTAGAGAAGAGGTATATAGGTGGATATAATGGTGTATACTGTGGTCATGGCACGCAGACAACACGCACAATCTCCTACAACTGACTGCAAGCTCTATTACAGAAGAGCATATTGCTAGCTATATAGGTGGATATAATGGTGTATACTGCGGTCAGGGCACGCAGACAACACCCACAAACTCCTGCAGATTGCTAACAGCTCAATTACACAAGAGCAAGAATGCAAAATTGGCCGATAACGAACGGTGTATACTGTGTTGAAGGCACACAGAGAACACCCACTAACTCCTACAGACGCCAACACACTACACAAGGCTGTCGCGCTGGCGGCCTTATATGGTGTGGGTCGTGAACTACACAGCCTGAGCTATGATTGGCCACTGGCATCCTGCCTGTGGCCAATCATGGCTCTCCTTGCTGCTGGCGCTGTGATTGGCCAAGCATGCGGGGTCATAGTGCATGCTTGCCCAATCATGAGCCAGCAAAGCACTGCGATGGTGCAGTGCATTGTGGGCAGTGAGTGCCACACGAATTTGGCGCGAATGGCCCATAACGTTCGGTATTCGCCGAACATGCAAACAACCGATGTTCAAGTCGAATGTCTGGAACTGGAGAAAGTGCAGAGAAGGGCAACCAAACTGATAAGAGGCATGGAGGAACTCAGCTATGAGGAGAGATTAGAGGAACTAAATTTATACACTCTTGAGAAGAGGAGATTAAGGGGGGATATGATCAACATGTTCAAATACATTAGGGGTCCATATAGTGAACTTGGTGTTGAGTTGTTCTCTGTACGGTCAACCCAGAGGACACGGGGGCACTCTTTACGTCTAGAGGAAAAGAGATTTCATCTTCAAGTACGGAAAGGTTTCTTCACAGTTAGAGCTGTGAAAATGTGGAATAGACTCCCGCCAGAGGTGGTTCTGGCCAGTTCAGTAGATTGCTTTAAGAAAGGCCTGGATACTTTCCTGATGGTACATAATATAACTAGGTAACTAACATAGGTAAAGTTGATCCAGGGAAAATCCGATCGCCTCTTGGGGGATCAGGAAGGAATTTTTTTCCCCTGCTGTAGCAAATTGGAGTATGCTCTGCTGGGTTTTTTTTTTCGCCTTCCTCTGGATCAATTGTGGGCATAAAATTGGGTATCTGGATTGTACGATTATTTTTTATTTTATTTATTTGTTTTTAAGGTTGAACTGGATGGACTTGTGTCTTTTTTCAACCTGACTAACTATGTAACTATGTAACTATGAATGTATGTTCGACTCGAACATGAAGGTCATCCCTATCGATCACATCACACAAGGTTCTCATGGCACCGGCTGATGTTTTTGTTCCCGGCTCCTTCTACTCAGCTATAGATGAGCAGAGTTCTGTATTAGAGGGAAATGTTCCCTGATCTTCACTCATCTAATGTGAAGACAATTGTAGTGGGAGATGTGAGAAGATTGTTTTCTGATGAGAATGTGTGTAGAAAAGCAGGTAGAAGGAAGAATGGGACACACACTCAGGAGGATGGATGTGTTTGCAGCCTTTGTGTGCAGCCTCCTGAGCAGATCATGAGAGCGGTAAGTGACAGATCGGTAAGTGACAGTCCAGTGAGCAGATCGGGTCCCCGATTAAGATTGGACATCCTTTTATTTCTTATTATAATAATTTTTCTGTCTGCCAGAGAAACACAACAAGCGAGAGAAGATTCCCCAACACTGGAGTGACAGTCAGTGGGCGTGTTTCTAACGTGTAACCAATAGCAGTGCAGAAAGCAAGTTCTATATCAACCAATAGAAGTGCAGAACGTCTCTATATAAGCCAGAGCACCACACATACACTGTGTTGTAGTGATGGGAAGTCCGGATTTTTAAAGAGGAGGGCCGGTTAAAAAAAAAAAAAGTCAGCAGCTGAAAACACTGCAGCTGCTGACTTAATAAACACACTTACCTGTCCAGGGCGCCCGCGATGTCGGCCGCCCGAGGCCGACCCGTCCCTCGGCTCTCGGGTCCCGGCGCCGCCATTCCCTCTAAGGGAAACAGGCAGCGGAGCCTTATGGCTTCACTGCCCGTTTCCTACTGCGCATGCGCGAGTCCCGCAGCGCTTTCTGAATGGGACGCGCTGTGTTCTGGAACACACAGTTCCCAGAACACAGCACGACCCATTACCCAAAAGACGCCGCGACGAAGAGAGAAGACAGAAGATCTCCACGGAGGAGGAAGATTAGGATAAAGTGCCTAGCAACAGGCATTTCTGGTAAGTAAAAAAAAAAAAAATTCATTTTTTTTTTTTTTTTGATTTTTTTGTAATTTTTTACATTTTTTGGTTTTCAGGGTGGCCCTCCACTTTAAAGTGAATCGGTTCATTTCGAACTGCTCACTGAAATGAACCGATTCAATGAATCGATTCTTCGGTTCTTCGGTTCACTTGCTGAGTCTACTGACAAGCAAGTGAACTGAAGCTCTGATTCAACCTTCCTAAATGATTAGAATCAGAAGACTGATTCACACAGAAGGTTGGCAGGTCCTGGGGATGTTTACTTTGATTTTGTTCATCGGCGCAGAGCACAATTGTTGTCAATTGACAATTGTTCTATTGTCAGATTAGCGCAGTGTCATGAATTTTGGTGATGCACAAACAGCTGTGTTAGGGTGGGTTCACACTTGTGCGATGCGGGAACCCTGCAATTCCACTACGGGTTCCTGCATCGCACCCGACTCGCACGACAGTTCACAACGACATATGCGAACTGCTGGGGAGTGTCATACAATGTTAATGACATCCCCATTTCAGCTCGCATGTTGCACTGCAAAGTGTCAGTTTGGACATGAATCGGATCACATGGGTGCTATGCGATCCGATTCTGGTGCGGACCAAAAAAAAGGGTCCTGTTGCGAGTTTAGCCCGAATGCGATACGATTTCAGCCATACTATCTGTATGGATGAAATCGCATTGCACGGACATTGCATGCGATTTTGCACTATGCAGCAGTGTGAACTGGCCCTGAGCCTAGGTTTCTGCAAATTTGATGGATAGCAATGTTACCTGTGAAGTTGCCCCAGAATGCAGTTCACATGCACACAAACCCCCCTTTTCATGTAGGCTCTGTTTCCACGTGTGCAACTTGTCCTGCGACTTGGGACTGCATAGTTGCATGACAAGAAGTACCCGATTTCCAATGAGTACCATTCATATCTGTGCGACTTCAAGTCACAGCGACTTCAAAGTAGTCCCTGCACTACTTTGGTCCCATTTTAATGTGACTTGAGGTCCATAAACCTCCAGAATACACAGGCATGGCTTCAAGTCGTGGCAGAATCGTGCAACTTTCAGGCTTTTCAGGCTAACGCAGCCTGAAAGTTGCACAATTCTGCTGCAATTTTGATGCAACTTTAAAGCAATGCCTGTGTATTCCGGAGGTCTATGGATCTCAAATTGCATCAAAGTGGGACCAAAGTAGTGCAGGGACTACTTTTAAGTCGCACAGATACGAATAATACTCATTGGAAATCATAGAGTACAAAGTCGCAGGCCAAGTTGCACAAGTGGAAATGGAGCCTAAATGAAAAGCGGGTTTTTGTGCATGTGAACTGCATTCTGATGGGCCAACTTCACAGGTAACATTGCTAGCCATCATATTTTCCCATAGTCTTTACAGCGCATGCGCAGGAATGATGATCAGATTTTACTACCACTACCATGGGCGAAGTACCCCTGGTAGTAAAATTCAATCGTTATGGCTATTTTCACACTTGTGCGACTTGAAAGTCAAGTGCTTTTGCCATGATTTTTGCCACGACTTGAAGCAATGTCTGTGTAATCTGGAGGTCTCTGCCACAAGTCGCATCAAAGTCGGACAAAAGTAGTACAAAAACTACTTTGAAGTCACACAGATATGAACTGAACTCATTGGAAATCACGGGTTATGACTTGTCATGTGACTTTGCAGTCTCAAGTCGCAGGACAAGTCGCACGAGTGTGAAAGGGACTTAGGCTGTCCGTACCACCTGATCACTGCTGCTACCTCATTGGTTTAGTGTATTGTTTTACTGGTGGTGACTTGTGGTTCTTTCAGTGTACTGGGTTCTAAAAACTGATTTGATTCTTTAACTCGGTAACTTGTACGATTCTTTAACTCGGTAACTTGTACGATTCTTTAACTCGGTAACTTGTACGATTCTTTAACTCGGTGTACTGTGTACTCCTTGCTCTTGTTTTAAGTTTGTATCCAGTTCCTGAGTGTCACTGTGCTTGGAGTCAGCTGATTGGTTGCAGGGAGGGGCGGATTACCACTGCCAGCTCTGCTATGTACTGAGTGCAGAGTGAACTGTTTCAAACGAATCAGTTCACTGAAAAGAATCGATTCATCCAGTTCACTAAAAAGAACCGATTCATAAGAACGATTCGTTCATGAACTGGACATCACTACTGTGTTGATCTATTTTCAAAACCTCATCATTGAGAATCATGACTGAGACTGAGACTGCCCCAGCCGCCGCTCCTCCAGCGGAGCCCGCCACCAAGAAGAAGGCGACTAAGAAGGCGGCAGCCGGAGGAGCCAAGAAAGGCAGCAAGAAGCCGCCCGGTCCCAGCGTGTCCGACCTCATCGTCACAGCCGTGGCCGCTTCCAAGGAGCGCAGCGGGGTCTCCCTGGCCGCCCTCAAGTAGCTCCTGGCCACCGGAGGATACGATGTGGACAAGAACAACAGCCGCCTGAAGATCGCCATCAGGGCGCTGGTGACTAAGGGGAGCCTCGTCCAGGTCAAAGGACATGGAGCCTCCGGATCCTTCAAGATCAACAAGAAGCAGCAAGAGGGCGACAAGGCCAAGAAAGTCACCATCAAGAAGAAGCCATCGGCTGCGGCCAAGCCCAAGAAACCTGCAGCCGCCAAGAAGCCAGCCAAGTCCCCCAAGAAGAAAGTCCCCAGCAAAGCCGCCAAGAGCCCCAAGAAGGCCACCAAGAAACCGGCAAAGGCTGCAGCTGCTCCCGCCAAGAAGGCGACAAAGAGCCCCAAGAAGCCCAAAGCTGCAGCCAAGCCGAAAAAAGCCGCCAAGAGTCCGGCTAAGAAGGCGGCTAAAGCCAAGACAGCAGCCAAGCCCAAGAAGGCCGCTCCGAAGAAGAAATAAGAATACCTCCCTCATCTCCACCCCCTCAAAGGCTCTTCTCAGAGCCATCCACCTCCTCCTAACAGAGCTATACCTACCTACACCCACCTCCTCCTAACCGAGCCACAGCTACCTACCAACACCCACCTCCTCCTAACAGAGCCACACCTACCTACCAACACCCACCTCCTTCTAACAGAGCCACACCTTCCTACCTACACCCACCTCCTCCTAACAGAGCTACACCTACCTACCTACAGCCACCTCCTCCTAACAGAGCCACACCTGACTACCTACAGCCACCTCCTCCTAACAGAGCCACACCTGCCTACCTACAGCCACCAGGGGCCGCATAGCTTTTACACACGTGAGATGTTCCCATCACACATTGTACATTTGTCCCTTGCAGGGAATCCCCGATTACATTTTATGATAAATCCCACAAATGATCACTAGAGATCCTGTAGATCGGAAATCCCTCCTGCTATAAAGGATCGTTTCAGGGGCCCCATCCCACCCACATCTGTCATGTGAAGATAGGAGACCTGGAGGTTTTCCCGCACACTGGCTGTGGGGTCTCCCCGGGGGAGAGACATTCACACTACAATATGTCATCTGATCGGTAGAAGGGAAATCATTGTACTGATCGGGAATGTTAGAATGATCAGCAACAAGAACATTGTGTTATGCGGAGAATGGACTCTCCACTGTCATAGAATTCCATATTTTTTACCCAAATTATGAAGAGGATTAGCAGCCCCGATGTCACATTCAGGTTAGAAATTTTATCTCCCGGCTCCACTTTTAGAAAGTTCCCCGTATGATGATAATAGTCTTATTGGCTGATCGGAATATATGTAATTTGTCGCAACAGATAGTGGAGGGTGTTTCGCACACACTATCTGCTGATTGGCTGACATAAAATAATTTGACGCTTGCAATGAGAAATGTACAAATCTCTGCAGGGTGCCAATAATTGTCTTCTGTAGATAATGAATGAGAATAAAGAAGAGAGTGTAAGATGTGCTGATGGGAAGGTGTAACAATGTGATCGGTGTGTGTGTGGGGGGAAGAGATTGGAGAAAGTTGTAGAATAGCAGAGGAGAGGTTCCTGATAGATCGGGGAGAGGAAATGTCTTCTTCCTACAGAAGAATGAATAGTGAGTGAGATTTCTTACTAGTCATTTGTATGATTTATACACCGGAGCGGAGAAAGAGGTGATCCCGGGATCTGTGTACAGGAGGGAGGAGGTGACTTCTTATTTATCTTGAACACATTTCCTTTCCCCGATCTGGTAATGAGATAAGTATAGAGAATCTTTCTAGGAACTTGTCTTCCTCTCCTATATATTATTACATTGTATTATGGTGGGAAAAGATCGGCAGGAGAAAAGCTCTTCTTCCTAGAGAAGTGAGAATTGTTACTTTGTAATCGTCTTAGAAATGTTAGAGATCAGCGTGCAGAGAAGAGTGAGAAGAATGAAGAGATGTGGTGGGAAGGATTTGTATGATGTAGTGGCGATGAGATAGTATGGAGCTCTCTGAGAAGGATGTGGTGGCTCTGAGAAGAGCCTTTGTTGTGTGGGGTGGGGTGGCGATGAGGAGGTCGGTGGGGGGTGTATTAGGCCCTCTCTCCGCGGATGCGGCGTGCCAGCTGGATGTCTTTGGACATGATGGTGACCCTCTTGGCATGGATGGCGCAGAGGTTGGTGTCCTCGAAGAGTCCTACGAGATAAGCCTCAGAGGCTTCCTGCAGAGCCATGACGGCGGAGCTCTGGAAGCGCAGGTCGGTCTTGAAGTCCTGGGCGATCTCTCGGACGAGGCGCTGGAAGGGCAGCTTGCGGATGAGCAGCTTGGTGGATTTCTGGTAGCGGCGGATCTCTCGGAGAGCCACGGTGCCGGGCCTGTAGTGGTGAGGCTTCTTCACTCCGCCGGTGGCCGGGGCGCTCTTGCGGGCGGCTTTGGTGGCCAGCTGCTTGCGGGGAGCTTTCCCTCCGGTGGACTTACGAGCGGTCTGCTTGGTCCTTGCCATGGCCGATCAATGCTTCCAATTTCCACAAGGAATACATTACAAGTGTGAGAACACAGGCTGTGCGGCGTCTATATACATCACTGCCTTCTGATTGGACAACTAAAACACACCCCTTTTCATGATTGGTTTACTTTTTTTTTTAAAAGCGGCATTTTTAAAATGTCCGCCATGATCTGTCTGTTATCTGTGTTAGTAGAGTTACCTTCTTTGTGTGGGGTGGGGGAGGGGAGTTCCTCCACATCATACAATGTGTAAGAATTAGGAGCTCTGACATTGGACTGCTTGTCTCCATAATAAATGAGATGACAGAAAATTCTCACTGATCGGATTATTCCGTTCTTAGTGAATAACAAGTAGAAAGGTGACTTGTACAGCTTGTTCCGTCCAGCACAATTCTGTACTAACATGAAGGGACAGATCGCTGAGCAGACAATGAATCGTGTCCCCCCAGCACATCTTGGATCGGTTGGTGTTCCCATTGGTTTCCATCAGATCCATGTGGATACAATTCAACTAATCGGCTCCAATGTATCCTCTATGGAAGAGCAACACTGACATCTGCTGGTGACAAGAGAAATGGCTTCTGTGCTGGGATCTAGAAAGCGCTACAATAAGATTTCATTGTTTTCTTTCCGAATCCCACTTATAGGAAAAATAGATGATTACAACGTGATCTTTGGGAACAGAATTAGAACTCATACCGGGAAATTGGAGGGAATGGACACGGGCGACATCTAGATTGCATAATTAATCTGATGAATTTGCATTAAGGTTTTGTCAGAAAATTCACTAAAAACATTATTTGAACCATATTGCTCACCATATCTTCATCATGTTTACTTTACAATGAAATCGCAGCTCTGATATGGTGTATGTGTTCTACAAGAACCTTTTTGTCCTGTTGGGATGATGGGGGGTGTCGGGGAATTACTTGGCGCTGGTGTGTTCGACTTTAATACGAATTATTCTAACATTAATATAATACAGAATATATATATATATATATATATATAATGCCAACTGTTTACACAACTCTTTACAATAAAAATGGTGATAGTTCAATCACAATAGATTTCAATACACAAGTACCGTATATACTCGAGTATAGGCCGACCCGAATATAAGCCGAGGTCCCCAATTTACCCCCAAAAAACTGGAAAAAATTATTGACTCGTGTATAAGCCGAGGGTGAGACATGCCTGTCCATCCCTGTGTGTCGTCCATCCCTGTGTGTGTCCATGCATCCGTGTGTGTGTGTGTCCATGCATCCGTGTGTGTGTGTGTGTGTGTCCATGCATCCGTGTGTGTGTGTGTGTGTGTGTCCATGCATCCGTGTGTGTGTGTGTCCATGCATCCGTGTGTGTGTGTGTCCATCCATCCCTGTGTGTGTGCATGCATCCGTGTGTGTGTGTGTGTGTGTGTGTGTGTGTCCATGCATCCGTGTGTGTCCATGCATCCGTGTGTGCATGCATCCGTGTGTGTGTGTGTGTGTGTGTGTGTGTGTGTGTGTGTGTGTGTGTGTCCGTGCAGCCTACCTGTGTCCAGCCTGCCTGTGTCCGTCCAGCCTGTGTCCGTCCAGCCTGTGTCCGTCCCGGCCTGCGTCCCGTCCCGGCCTGCGTCCCGTCCCGGCCTGCGTCCCGTCCCGGCCTGCGTCCCGTCCCGGCCTGCGTCCCGGCCTGCGTCCCGTCCCGGCCTGCGTCCCGGCCCGTCCCGCAGCTCTTCGTCGGTGGCCATTCTAGGATTCAAAAGCCGCGCCTCCGTCGGTGATAGGCGGAACACTCAATTTCCCACTGACTGCTGGGAAATTGAGTGTTCCGCCTATCGGATGTCCGTGATAGGCGGAACACTCAATTTCCCAGCAGTCAGTGGTCCGCCTATCATGGACGTCCGCTCATCCTCATACTACGGACGAGGATGAGAGGACGTCCGTGATAGGCGGAACACAGACTGCTGGGAAATTCAGTGTTCCGCCTATCACAGGCGAAGGCGGAGACGGAGGCGCGGCCTTTGAATCCTAGAATGGCCGCTGTCTGTCTGCTCGACACGCTGATCGGGCAGACAGACAGCGATGACTCGAGTATAAGCCGAGGGGGGCACTTTCAGCCTCAAAAAAGAGGCTGAAAATCTCGGCTTATACTCGAGTATATACGGTAATAGGAGGGACCCTGCTCATGGAGTTTACAATCTAAAGAAATGTTTTTATAATGAAAGATTAGAAATCCTTATCAGTGTAAGCTTTAGAAACATTGAGATTGCATTATGTTTGCCCATATCTCAGCAAATTAGATGACAGAGGGAGGGAGTTAAGAGGGTTAAATGTTCCCTGTAACCGTCACTTTCCAATCTGAGTATTGTAATCTGAGGCACCTGATATTTACCAAATACTCCTTTTTTTTTTTTATTAGAGAAAAGACACACACACACACACACACACACACACACACACACACACACACACACTTATATACATAGAGAGATACACAACAGGAAAGTCAATGTGTGCCCAGCTGATGATCTAAATCCCCCACCCATCTAAGGTGAGATGATCATGTATAATAGTTGGACTCCCATGAAGAAAATAAATGCTATATGACACATTTGAATCAAACACAATGTGATGTATAAGTAATATTTCTAAGCAGATGATCCCTAAACGATGTCGTAAAAGTAAGCATCCCCTTTTATGTGTCTCTGCAGACATTAGCATGCCTTGTACAGTCTTACATAGTCCATAAAACAAAAAAGTAAACGTGTAGGTGAAAATGATGTATACAAAACGGAAAATTGTATACTCACCTTTCCGTAATTTTCCTTTCCTGTTGCATCTCATGGCAGCATACACCTATGGGTTGTGGCTCCGCCCCCGCAACCTGATAGGACCGTTTAACTATTAAATCTTGAGAGGGCCCCTGCTTCAGCATTCTCAATATATAGATACCTCACCTTAGACGGGTGGGCATCTGTATGCTGCCATGAGATGCAACAGGAAAGGAAAATTACGGAAAGGTGAGTATACAATTTTCCGTTTTCCTGTCGCATCATGGCAGCATACACCTATGGGGAATAACTCGCAAAACTGGGTGGGTCTAAGCAGAAAAAGTTTATTTACAAGGAATGGAGGAATTGGACTGAATAATCGCTCTACCAAAATCCACCGTGGACAACCTAGCGGAGTCCACTTTGTAGTGGGATATAAAAGTACTTTTTGAAGACCATGTGGCTGCCTTGCAGATGGTTTCTGAGGACACTTTGCAGAAGGCTGCCCAGGAGGTTGCCATTGCCCTTGTAGAGTGCGCCTTTAAGCCCTCAGGTATCTGAGCTTGATTAGAAGAGTAGGATTTCTTTATGATTTTCACAAGCCATGCTGCGATGGTGCCGGGAAGTAGCTGCCTGTCCTCTTCTGGAGCCATGAGGGATGACTAGGAGGTTTTCCACTTTCCTGAAGTCACTGGTCTTCGAGAGATAGGCCAGTAAGTTAGATTTTACATCCAGTGGATGAGGGCCGCCCTGCTCTGTAGAAAGAGTGGGAAGGCATATTTCCTGATTAAAATGAAAGGAGGAAGCCACTTTGGGGACGAAGCGGTCTGAAGGTTTCAGAACTACCTTGTCTGGGTAGATGGTAAGGTATGGTTCCTTTGCCATTAGTGCATGCATTTCCGACACCCTCTTGGCTGATGTAATCGCTATCAGAAAGGTGATTTTGAGGGTTAGATTCCAAAGGGAAGCTTTTTCAACTGGAAAGAATGGGTCATGGGATAGGAAGTCCAGTACTATCGAAAGATCCCAAGTTGGAAATGAGGGCTTTCTGGGAGGTCTCAATCTTAGACAAGCCTTCTGGAATTGAGAAATAAGAGGTTCTTGAGCCCATTTCACCCCCGTAATGGCAGATAGAGCTGATACGTGTACTTTCAAGGTGCTTGAACCAAGACCTTTGTCAAGACCTAGCTGAAGGAACTCTAGGACCTGAGCAAATGTAGGGGATGAAGGGTCCCAGGCTTGTTGTTGTGCGACCGAGAGGAACTTATCCCAGATTCTCTTGTAAGTGTTATTAGTGGAAAACCTTCTGGCTTGGAGAAGGGTGTTTATCACTTTGTGGGAACATCCGTGAGCTATGAACCTAGCCCTTTCAGTCTCCATGCTGTTAGGTGTAACTTCTCTGGGCATGGATGGAGGAATTGACCTTGAGAGAGTAGATCCGCTGTCACAGGGAGCGGCAATGGTTCTGCTGTACTCAATTGGAGTAGGGTCGTGAACCACGGCCTCCTCTGCCAAAAGGGCAGGACTGCTAAAACTGTGGCACTTGATTTCCTGAGTCTGAGTAGAAGCCTCGATATGATTGGAGTTGGTGGAAACACGTAACCTAGGTGGAAATTCCAGTTGTGTTGTAAACAATCCGTGCCTTCCGCCGAAGGAAAGGGAACTCTCGCCAGGTACCTCTGACACTTTGCGTTGTTTGGAGTTGCTGCCAGATCGATATCCGGAACCCCCCAAGTCTTTGTTATCAGAGAAAAGGCCTGACTGCTTAGGGCCCATTCGTGGTTGCATACGAACTGTCGACTCAAGGTGTCTGCTATCTAATTCTGGACACCTGGTACGTATGTTGCCCTGAGACTGGTTAAATTCAGTTGCGCCCATTGGAAGACTGGTTGGACTTCTTGCAACATGGAGCGACTCCTGGTGCCTCCTTGCCTGTTGATATAGGCCACAGCCACTCGATTGTCCATCTTTAGCAGGACATCTTTTCCCTCCAGAAATGGGCTGAAGGCTAGTAGTGCCTGGAATGCTGCTTTCATCTCCAATAAGTTGGAAACCACATCGTGTGTCCTGAATGGCCAACAACCTTGGGCTGCGTGGTGACGATAGTGTGCTCCCCATCCTTCCATGCTGGCATCCGAGGTGATTACTTCTTGAGAGAGAAGGACTAAGCGTTTACACCTCTTCAGATTGTGTGGTTTTGTCCACCATGATAGCGATTGCTTCACCTCTTCCCGGATCACTATCGGCTGGGTCATTGACACGCCGTTCCATTGTTTGAGGAATGATATTTGAAGAGGCCTGGCATTCCACTGGGCCCATTGTACCATTGGGATAGTCGCCGAGAATGACCCTAAAATACTGAGACATTCCCTGGCGGGGATGGTAGTGGCCACGAGTAACCTCTTTACTTTCTGGATTAGGATGGGAACTTTCTCCTCCGGGAGTTCTACTGTATTGAGTCGGGTATCCAGCTCTGCCCCCAGAAAAATCATTCGCTGTGTGGGATTTAGACTGCTCTTCCCCCAATTTATCAGCCACCCAAATTTTTGCAGGGTGGAAATTAGGATTGCGCGGTGAAGTAGGAGGGAATCTCGGTTGTCGGCCAGGAGAAGGATATCGTCTAGGTAGTGGTGCACCCTCAGGCCTTGCTCCCTTAATAGGGCAATTACTGGCAGTAACACTTTTGTAAATGTTCTTGGAGCAGTGGATATTCCGAACGGGAAACTTTGGAATTGGAAATGTTGATGACCTACAACAAAACTGAGAAATTTCTGAAATGAGGTGTGAATGGGAACGTGCAGGTAGGCGTCTTGTAAATCGATGGAGAGCATCCAATCTCCTATGTTGATGGCCTGGAGGATTGTCTGCAGACTCTCCATTTTGAATGCCTCCACCAGGATTCGGTGATTGAGTTTCTTTAAGTCCATGACAGGACGTAAGTCTCCTGTCTTCTTTTTTACCAGAAATAGAGGAGAATAGAATCCTCTCCCTCTCTGTGGTAGAGGAACTTCCCTTATAGCTTGCTTCTGGATTAGGTCCTGAACATATCCGTTCAGTAGTACTCTCTTTTGGTGAGATGATGGTATCCTTGTTATTCGGAAATGGTCCCTTGGGTGCTTTCGGAACCTCCATCCGTGTCCGAATTGGACAGTCGCCACTGCCCATGGATCCTTTATTGTCCCCGCCCATACCTGCTTGAACAACCTTAGCCTGGCTCCTACTACAGCTGGTTGGGCGGGCGCACCTTCAAAAAGACTTTTGATCCCCTGAAGTAGGGGTCTTGGCTTTCTGGAGCTTGAGGAAGGATGATTGAGGGTTCTTCCAGTTTCTCCTGTACTCCTTGCCAGGTCTATAGGATCTTGCCTCCCTATATTTGTCTGGGAGGTTACGTCTGGGGGCTGACGGTCTTTGCTGTTTAGATCTTCTATCTGAAGGGATCAGACCCGATTTTCCCCCGGTAACTTTAGAAATCGCAGAATCTAGCTTTTCTCCAAAGAGATTTGCTCCGTCAAAGGGAATCTTGCACCAGTTTGTCTTCGAGGATGGGTCTGCAGACCAGGGTTTCAGCCAAAGTGCCCTTCTGGCCATTACTGAGCTCAGCATTGCTCTAGATGTAGATTTAATTATATCTACAGAGGCTTCTGCGACAAAGTCGCCTGCGAGAGATCCTGTAGGGCTGAGATTACCTTCTCTTGTTCCCCTCCTTCTGACACCAGTCTCTCGGTATTGGCGGACCAGTTGGAAATGGCTCTACCCACAGCTGCTAGGGCCACAGCTGGTCTGCATGCGCCTCCTGCTGATAGGTAAGATCTTTTCAGATCTAGGTCAATTTTCCTATCTAGTACATCTTTAAATGTAACCGCATCTTCGATTGGAAGTGTCACATGTCTGGCAAGACGCATCAGAGAAGAATCCACCACTGGCGGGGTCACTAATGGAGTGACACTAGGCTCCTTCAGGGGATAAAGTTTTGCTAACCTGTTAGTTAGACTGATCTTCTTATCCGGCTTTTGCCATTCCTCTTTAATCAAATCCTCTAGTTCCTCAATAAATGGGAAGGTCTCAGGATCTTTCTTGAGATTTGGAAAATATTTCCTCAGCTTCTGAGGAGTTTGTTTTTCTTCCACCCAATTGATCGCTTCCTTCACTGATTTAATGAAGGGTTCAACTAGTGCAAAGTCGAAGCCGTTAGAGGCGTCCATGTCATCATTATCTGACAAAGGATCTGACATCCTTGAAGTGGAGGGAACAGCAGATGTGGTGCCTTGCAAAGGTCTGCTAGTTTCCGGTCCTGCGATTTGGAGGGGCAATTCAGTAGCTGGAGTACTAGGATCTAATTCCCTGTCTTTTGTTGCTTCATTGAAGCATGAACGACAGGCCAGCTTATCTGGGAGTGCTATTGCGCCACAAACCCAGCATGAGTTTCCAGAGGGGTGGAGACTTTGAGCGCGAGAAGAGTGTCTGCTAGTAGGGGATCTTCTGTGGTAGGAGTGTCCATGTCGGGAGTAGGACCTTGATCGCCTCCTCCTGTGATCTCCGCTCTCTCTGCGCCTTGAGCGGCTTCTGCTATGGTCTCGGTCCCGTCTATGACTTGAGCGGCTTCTTCTTGAGCGCCTTGAGTGCGACGATCTGGATGACCTGATAGGGCTGTGCAATTTAGACAGCGTTAGTGACAGGCTCTCTTTTTCCTCTTCGTACTTACCATGTTGACCCCACTTACCTAATAGGCTGGCGATGGTCTGCTGGGGCAGCGGCCTCCAAGAAGAGTGAATCCTAAAAACGAACGGAAATCAGTGTGCAAAGACAGGTAGGGAGATATGCCAGTTGCAGAAAAATAACTTTAGAAACGAAGAGACTGACCTGAGATCCGAAGGAAACGATATGTAAGAAACGATCGGAATGACGAAGACGATCTTGGTCGTGAAGCAGCAGCCACGGTACACAAAGCAAAAATGCCATTTTTAAACCCCGCGCTAATGCCGTCGTAACGCCGACGTCATCCCGCACATGCGCAGAAATGTCCCACGACGTTCGGCTCCATTTTGGAAAGTGACGAACCGGCAATACAACGAGGCACTGAACGCCAGCGCATGCGTAGAGGAGATCAATCATCGGCGCCCGAGGAGCAAGGTTCTACAGAGCTTGACAGGAAAGGAACAGAAAATACCTAGAAAGCACAGGTTAGAGGCCGCTGCATAATAAATCTGTTTAAGATTTGTAAAGATAAATAACGATACCCCTGAGACCATCAGAGTGGGGATTCCTCCATTAAGCTCATTTAGAGGCTGTACAGGTAGGACTTCCACCCAGGAGAGGCTTGAACCTGGCTGGGGCGATAGCGGTAAGGGGTGATGTCCGGTCTTCTCAGGTGAGGAAAAAAAGGAGAATGCTGAAGCAGGGGCCCTCTCAAGATTTAATAGTTAAACGGTCCTATCAGGTTGCGGGGGCGGAGCCACAACCCATAGGTGTATGCTGCCATGATGCGACAGGAAAATAAGATTATATACGCATCATCCTTATATAAATAGATATCCGCTTTCAATTTACGAAAAAAAAAAAAAGTTCCCATGTGTTCTCTGAGGAGGAGCAACACTGACACCTAGTGGTTATGAAAATGTATGTCTTCTATACGGAGCTATGGAAAGATATGCAATGTGATTGGATGGAAATAAAATGTCAGGAATTTCTGAATAAAGGGAATCTGCAACACCAGTTTGTACTGGGATTATTATTATATATAGTATTTCTTACTATAACACAGCTTCAAATGTCCAAATTCATTAGATTTTACAATCGGTATAATCGGTTGATTTTTCATTTAATGTATTTAGAATTTTTAATTGCGATAAAATGTGATGAGAGCTCATTGATGGAAATGGTGGGCGGCTCTTAGAAGAGCCTTTGTGTCTTGTGTTGGGATGATGATGATGGGGGATTACTTGGCGCTGGTGTACTTGGTGACGGCCTTGGTGCCCTCGGAGACGGCGTGCTTGGCCAGCTCTACGGGCAGGAGGAGGCGGACGGCGGTCTGGATCTCCCGGGAGGTGATGGTGCGGCGCTTGTTGTAATGAGCCAGGCGGGAAGATTCGCCGGCGATGCGCTCGAAGATGTCATTGACGAAGGAGTTCATGATGCCCATGGCCTTGGACGAGATGCCGGTGTCGGGGTGGACCTGCTTGAGCACCTTGTACACGTAGATGGCATAACTCTCCTTCCTGCTCTTCCTCCGCTTCTTGCCGTCCTTCTTCTGGCTCTTGGTCACGGCTTTCTTGGAGCCCTTCTTGGGCGCCGGGGCGGACTTGGCTGGTTCAGGCATGATAAGGGTTAATGTGATCTCCGCTGTGTGGAGGGAATGTGTGCTGGAGCCGCCCTCATGTGCTGCTTTTATAGGCGTCCTATGCAAATGAAGTCTCTTCCCTCCTCACGCTTCTATTGGAGGATTCAGTCATGTGGTGGGGAGGAGTGTTTTGCTTCCCTTGCTCGTTTACTGATTGGTGTAGAAACAAGTCAGAACATAATTGGCTGGCTTGGAAATTAACCAACCACAGTGTATGATGTCAGAGCATTGACTGTATAAACATAAGGAAGCTGCAGAAATGAGCGATCTTTAGCAGAGTAACAGAAGAATCTCACAATGTCTGGCCGTGGAAAACAAGGAGGCAAGGTTCGGGCTAAGGCCAAGACCCGATCATCCCGGGCTGGTCTGCAGTTCCCAGTTGGTCGTGTTCACCGTCTGCTCAGGAAGGGCAACTATGCGGAGCGGGTCGGGGCCGGAGCTCCCGTCTATCTGGCCGCCGTCCTCGAGTATCTCACGGCTGAGATCCTCGAGCTGGCCGGCAACGCCGCCCGCGACAACAAGAAGACCCGCATCATCCCCCGACACCTCCAGCTGGCCGTCCGCAACGACGAGGAGCTCAACAAGCTGCTGGGCGGCGTCACCATCGCCCAGGGAGGAGTCCTGCCCAACATCCAGGCCGTGCTGCTGCCCAAGAAGACCGAGAGCCACAAGGCCGCCGCCAAATCCAAGTAATCCCGACAACTCCTTTCTACTCCCAAATCCATTCATTTCTACAACACAAAGGCTCTTCTCAGAGCCCCCCACATCTCTCTACAAAGAGCCCCCCACACACCCCTCATTGTGTCTACCACATCGCATGCAATCAGCCCTCAATTGTCTGCATAGCTTTACACGGGAAATACATTCTTATTTATTCACACTTCTAGTACAGGAGATCTGTACAGGGAGGACAATTACTACATATAAAGAGCCTGCAATGTATTATTGGAGGACCTGGTTCTCTTATAGGGACTGATCGGCATTGTCCTTCAAACTAGTTCTGCTGAATCTAATACAGATCAGAAAATTGTAGTAAAACAATCATCCTCCGACTGATCGGGAACACAGATCTCAGAATGTTCCTATTATGCCGGGCGGGGTATGGAACGGATTTCACTTCATTTTAAATAGAACCTCACAATCATCTCAGATAGGCTAACCTGACACAGAAATGTAATGAAACAAAATTTAAATTCTTCCGGGGAACATTCCAGACACTTGATAAACGCGCTGACATATTATATTTCCCGGGGTTTACAGAATCCTAGAGAATGTTTTCTATAGAGATCAATGAAAAGTCTACAGAACAAGCATTTTCTGGGCTGAAAACGGAGAAAGATCAGAACACATTTCTTTGGATTCCTCATCAAAAACATCATTGGCTGATGAAGGAAACGCCGACAGTTCTGATTGGCTCATATTTCAAACTGCTACATTCCCCATTTGCCCGCCAGAATTCTTTAGAACGTTACAGACAAATAATCGGTCATTTTATACCGCCAAATCCGACACTGAGACCATCAGATGAGACAATTATCTGAGAAATATCATCAGCGCTTTGTTCCCAAACTGATTCATCGATTAGTCTGGAATAGAAATCGATTCAGAAGATTGTTGAATGATGTAAAATATGTTCTCTGTTACTAGATTTCTAAAAAGTGAAAGGACTGGTAGAAAACATGACACTCCCAGATACATATGTACAATGAATCAATAAAACAAACAGATCGTTATCCACTGTAACGAGAAATCAGCAAAATATTAACAATGTTTCTAAGTAATTATCTTAGAAACATTTCTTTACTAATCTTTTATAAATATTAACAATAGTAACTGTTGATTTGTGTTCTCTCCGAAAAAGAATTGGAAGAATAGGTTTGTCATGAGATCTGTATAGGATCATGGGATTGGCCTCTATCAGATGTAGCAGTAACAGATTTCCCCCATATTACATTTAGAGAATATATATATAATGTGAATGGACTGGTAGAAATCATGACACTGCCAGATATATAACAGTATGTACAATACATAATCAGATCTGCATAGGATTATGTAACTGAAAAAAAGATACAAATATGTACTATGAATCAATACAGACAATATTGCGCTTCTGATGAATTACATCGGTTTCCATTCAGCAAAATATTTAAAAGCTTCTAAAATGAATAGAGCCGCCCTTCTCATCTCCGCTCAGCTTTACACCCAGGAAGGAGAGATGTAGGAATAAAATACATTTCTTTGTTTCCTTTTCAAAATAATCTTTATAAATATGAAATATTGGAACTGGTGTTAGGGAGTGTTAAAGATTCATGTTTTCCATGTAATCTCCAGGTACACGTGAGATCTGCTTTACCAAAGAGTCGTAAGAACACAACAAAATGATCTATCCAATGTTGTATCCAATTGGGTAGAGAGTTGATCTTCAAGACTGTACAATCTGTACTCCGGATGAAATATGAAAACTTCTTCCACCCTAACAAATGAACGAATCCGATGATAATTGTACAGAAATCCTCCATCCGTTTCCTGCTGAGATTTGGCGCTACAATAGATCTGGTTCTCTGGATGGAACGTTCTTAGGAGCCATACACGCTATTCGATTGTTTATCAAAACCATATAATAAGAGATTCAACCTCAAGTTTCAATTTGTAAACAATCAGGCAGGCCCTTACACTGCGTGGTTTAGGTAAATCTGAAGAGAAATATCTGCAGAAAATCGAATCGTGTGTATGGGGCTTTAGACTTAGGGGAGAAATGTCCAGCTAAAGCTGATCCGATCCCAGTTCTGGACGTTTCCCAACAAACCCAAACGGCTGTTTGCGTTGAATCTTTAATAGGCCAATTAAAAGCAATCACCCCTTTCATCTCCTAGTGTGATCACACTTAGATCGCCTATATAGGGCGAATGTCACGTGTCCAACCCCCAGAACAAACCCTCCCGCTACAGAAGTGTGTACGACGCGTCATTTAGATTTCATTTACTTCTCCTGATAACGTAAATAGCGGTATGTAGTTCTTTGTACGAGAAGGTGGGTGGCCCTGAGAAGGGCCTTTGTGTAGATGAAGTAGGTAGGTGTCTATGAGGCTTTAGCCTCCGAATCCATAAAGCGTGCGCCCCTGGCGTTTGAGAGCATAGACGACATCCATGGCGGTGACGGTCTTCCTCTTGGCGTGCTCGGTGTAGGTGACGGCATCGCGGATGACATTCTCCAGGAAAACCTTCAGCACTCCGCGGGTCTCCTCATAGATGAGTCCGGAGATGCGCTTGACACCCCCTCTGCGGGCCAAACGTCGGATGGCGGGTTTGGTGATGCCCTGGATGTTGTCCCGGAGCATCTTCCTGTGCCGCTTGGCGCCTCCTTTCCCCAGACCCTTCCCTCCTTTACCGCGACCAGACATGACGACTATTTCCTGCACAAACAGAAACGGAGCTCAGCCGTCTGCCTGCCCTCCTTATATACAGCCTGAGCGGACCTGATGGAAACCTTCCGGTGATAGAGTCATTCCCATTTATTATTAAAAAACAAAAGAGAGGGAATGTCATTCATTTATAAGGCTCCTATATATTCTATTGCACGGAGAATGCGAATCTTTAACACTTCATAACAGAAAAACAATCAGCAGTTCCAATTGTTCATAGTAATTTTATATTTCTAAAACATAATTTTGAAAACGAAACAAAGAAACACATTGCTTCTGACGTCTCTCCTTCCTAAGGATGAGCGGACCTGATGGGAGACAGGAGGAGAATGGGCGGGTCTAGTCATTTATTACCCAGCATAGAATGTCATTTAATTAGAAGCTTTTCAATAGTTTGCTGAATGGAAACTGATGTGATCCATCAGACGCACAACATTATCTTTATTGATTAATTGTACATATTTGTCTGGCATGTCATGATTATTACCTATTTTTATCAATAATATCATATTTATCGATCTTTGGATAGGAAGTGTAAAATATGTGCAATCTGCTATATGTATAAATTATATATCAGACAGTGAGAGAAGGAAAAAAAAAAATATATATATATATATATATATATATATATATATAGATATATTACAGTTCCCCATTTAGTTTTCTGAATTCTGAGGACTTGGAATAAAAGAGCACATATGGAAATGTTTTATATTATTATTCAATAATCTTCGGACTCCATTTTTATTTATTCCGGACTAATGGATGAAAATAAAGCATCGATGATATCTCTTGGATAAATGTCTCATCTGATGATCTCAGTGTCGGATTTGGCGGTATAATAGGGCTGATTATTTGTCTGTAACATTCTAAAGAATTCTGGCGGGCAAGTTTGAATGTAGCAGTTTGAAATATGAGCCAATTAAAGCTGTTGGGCATTTCCTTCATCAGCCATTAATGTCTTTCTGATGAAAATTTCAAAGAAATGTGTTCTGAGATCTTTTTTGGTTTTCAACCCAGAAAATACTTGTTCTATAGACTTTTCATTGATTTCTATAGAAAACATTCTCTAGCAGGGCGGATTCTCTATTGTGAAGTACGAGAAAAAGATTAGAAGAAATGGTAACATTCATATTTCTAATTGATTTATTATTCTTGGTTAGATAAACTGCCCGACAATTCAGAGAAGCGTTGATCGATGTTCCCGAAGGAAGAGATATCAGGTTTTAGTGTCGGATTATTCCATCTGAGATCATTGGAAGGTTCCATGATATTCTGGCGGGACAATTGAATGAATCAGTTTAATAGTTGCATCAATCACAAATCTGGGCAATTTCTTCAGATAATAAAATGCATTTTCCTCCCAAAGAGTGTGAAGGAGAATCTGAGATCTGTGTTCCTTTCAGCTGGGGGATGTTTGTTTGGTATTGAATATTGAATGATCTCTGAGCCCCAGAAGATATTCAGCAGATTTAAAGGACAATAAAAAGCAGTCCCTGTAAGGAGATCACATCGTTCCTTCACATGAAATACGTTCTAATAAATGATACAAATCATAGAAACTCTGAATTACTGTTAGGACGGACGGGTAAGGAGGGGTGGATGGTTTTGGTTGGAGGGTTTAGCGGTGAGTAGACAATCAGCATAGAATGATTGGAATGAAAAGAGATGAGAGAATGATGTACTGTGATCACATTTCCTGTCATTACTCCTCACCTCTATTACAAGCCTGAGTGTGATAAGAAGACAAAGGCTTTGCCTTTACAGGGAACTTTATCTGACAGTATTAATAATATATAACTTAATTGAAGAATAGGAATAGAAACCAGGAATGTCCCGCTCTATATAGAGCATGTTTGTGAGGCAATGCTAAAATAATAATAATATTGATCTTTAGACGCGGAGTAGATCGCTCAGACTGGGGAGGGGGTGAATAAACCTCCCTTCTATTCCCATCCTTATTCTAGATTTATCGCGGAGATCATCTCCACTTTCTGTCTGTATATACATCCCCTATTCACCTCCTTGTACTGCGCACACACACCCCAGTGTTCTATCAGAAATGACCACAAGGTGGCAGAGCTGAATAACACTTATGCCGCACTCACACATTGTTACAATAAAAGATCCTCCACAATATCCCGCCTTATATTGTTACTTTACATGAAGTCACAAAAAGAGAAGATCGTGGAGTTCTAACCCTCAACACAATGGAGGAAACAAGCAAGAACAACAAAACATTGTATCTACTCAATCAGCCCAGACAAATCTTTGTCTATTTGTATCTATTTCAATCAACAGCAGATCAATGTACAGGGGGGGGGGGGGGGGGGGTTGAGCTCATTCTGTGTACTTATAGTTCTAATTAACAATAATAATAATAAACATAATTCACATGTACAAAGTATCAGATACATACAAATCTGATCACAATATCACCCCGGGCAGCACACAGTCCTAAAAAAAAAAATGTTTCCTAAATCATTGGACGTGTTTATCACCATAATGAGTTTACACATGATCTCCAATCCAAATCTGCGAACCATTTTATTCCCAATCATTCCAGTGTCTGAATGTCTTAGTATATATATATATATATATATATATATATATATATATATATATATATATATATATATATATATATATATTCAATACATTTCTATGTATTACATCCTAAATGACTATATACCAGTGATGGCGAACCTTGGCACCCCAGATGTTTTAAAACTACATTTCCCATGATGCTCCACTACACTGCAGAGTGGATGAGCATCATGGGAAATGTAGTTCCAAAACATCTGGGGTGCCAAGGTTCGCCATCACTGCTATATACCATACAGAAGGGATGAGCCGAACACCCCCGGTTCGGTTCGCACCAGAACTTTCGAACGGAACAAAAATTCGTACGAACTTCAGAACCCCATTGAAGTCTATGGGACTCGAATGTTTGAAATACAAAGTGCTAATTTTAATGGATAATATGTAAGATACAGTCCTAAAAAGGGTTTGGAGACCTGTCTCCTGCCCCTGGGGACATGGGTCAATGCTTAAAATGTTTTTAAAAATGGGCGTTTGGCAGGAGCACTGATTTTAATGATGATTAACCACTTGAGATCTGCGCTATAGCCAAATGACGGCTACAGCGCGGATCTCCTTTTCCGGGACTACGTCGTCCCGTGCACGAGTGGCCTGCGCGCCCCCCCGAGGGGCGTGCGCGGCGCGCTCTGTGATCGGCGAGTCCATGAGACTCACCTGATCACCGATCCGTGCAAGGGGTCGATCCCGACCCCTTATCACGTGATCAGCTGTCAGCCAATGACAGCTGATCATGTGATATAACGGAGCCGGTAATCAGCTATTATTCCTCCTCGCGCTGTCAGCGCGAGGAGAAAAAAAAAGCCGATCCAGCCCTGCTAGTGCCCATCTGCCCCCTGCCAGTGCCCACCTGCCCCCTGCCAGTGCCACATATATAAAAAGTAAGTGCCCCCTGTCAGTGCCACCCAGCAGTGCCCATAGTGCCACCCATCAGTGCCCACAGTGCCACCCAGCAGTGCCCACAGTGCCACCCAGCAGTGCCCACAGTCTGTCTCAAAGGTGCTGCACCCCAGTGCCACATATCCGTGCCCATCAGTGTCATCTACCAGTGCCCAGCAGTGCCACCCATCAGTGCCCAGCAGTGCCACCTATCAGAGCCACCTATCAGTGCCACCTATCAGTGCCCATCAGTCCCATCTATCAGTGGTACCTATCAGTGCCCATCCATGCCACCCATCCGTGCCACCCATCTGTGCCACTCATCCATGTCATCTTATCTGTGCCCATCTTTGCCCATCAGTGCCGCCTTATCTGTGCCCATCGGTGCCGCCTTATCTGTGCCTATTAGTGCCACCTTAACTATGCCTATCAGTGCCCACCAGTGCAGCCTATCAGTGCCTACCAATGCAGCCCATCAGTGCCCACCCGTGCAGCCTATCAGTGCCGCCTAATCAGCGCACTTCAATGAAGGAGAAAAATGACCCGTTTGCAAAATTTTATAACAAACTATTAAACATGATTTTTTTTTTTTTTACATCTTTTTTTGTTTGTTTAGCAAAAAATAAAACTCTGAGCTGTAACTAAATATCACCAAAAGAAAGCTCTATTTGTGGGAAAAAAATGATAATAATTTCATTTGGGTACAGTGTTGTATGCCCGCACAATTGTCATTCAAAGTGCATCAGCGCTGAAAGCTGAAAATTGGTCTGGGACTAAGGGGGGTTTAAGTGCCCAGTAAGCAAGTGGTTAAAGTGAAAATAAAAGTGAAATATTCCTTTAAATATCATGCCTGGGGGGTGTCTATAGTATGCCTGTGAAGTGCCACGTGTTTCCCGTGTTTAGAACAGTCCCTGCACAAAATTACATTACGGAAAAAAAGTCATTTCAAACTGCTTGTGTTTTAAATGTAATATATGGTTCCAGCAATATGGATGAAAATCATTGAGAAAAATGGCATGGGTAATTCCTTGATCCAAAGAATACGAGGATCCTTCCGCAGGCTTTGCAGGACCAGGGAGGCCATGCAGCCTAGGTTAGCTGAGGCATTCATTCCGAAGTCCTCTGGGTCACTAAGGACAAGATGATCCGCAGCTACCTCCTCCCAGCCACGTACAAGTCCATGGTTTCTTGGGACTGTAAATCATCCCTACAAGACTGCTGCTGCTGCTGCTGATGCTGAGTGCCAGCCTCCACCTCCATGCTGACACAATCCTCCTCCTCCTCCTCCTCCTCCTCCTCTTCCTGTGTGATGGGTGGGACAGCAGGAACACTGTCTGGATAAAGGGGGCCTTGAGAGGCAAGGAAGTCCTCCTCTTCCTGCCTCTGTTCTGTCTCAAGTGCCCTGTCCATTATTCCACGCAGCGTATGCTCCAACAGGTGAACCTCTTGTTCAGTGTCACTGATGCATGCACTGTCACTGCTCACCATCCTTGTGGCCTCCTCAAATGGTGACAGGACAGTGCATGCATCCCTGATCATGCCCCACTGGCATGGTGAGAAAAAAAAAACAAGCTCCTGGTGCCGTAGTCGCACAGGTACTCATTGACGGCCCTCTGCTGTGTGTGCAGCTGCTGCAGCATGGCCAACGTTGAGTTCCACCTGGTGGGCATGTCACATATAAGGCGGTTCTTGGGCAGGTTCAACTCCTTTTGGAGTTCAGCCAGCCAAGCACAGGCATTAAATGATCGGCGGAAAGATGGATTTAATATAGGAAAAGCTTGGCTTCTTATTCAGAATTTCCCACTTAAATGCATGGGTGACAGGCTGACCAGTTTGGTGTCATATTTTATTATTTCCAGCACTTGGCTCAGGCCAAATTGAACTATCTTATATAGTAGGATGCCAAATGAGTTTAAAACAAATGGAATTTGGGTGAGACAGGATCTATTTCATATAGGAATAGCTTGGTTTCTTATTCAGAATTTCCCTTTGAAATGCATGGCTGTCATGGTGCCATGTTTAGTGACATATTTTATGATTACCAGCACTTGGCTAAGGACAAATTGAACTATACTATATAGTAGGATGTCTAATGAGTATAAAACACGTGGAATTTGATTGAGCCAAGATCTATTTCATTTAGGAATAGCTTGGTTTCTTATTCAGAATTCCCCTCTGAAATGCATGGGTGAAAGGCTGACCAGTTTGGTGCCATACTGTATTATTTGCATAACCTGCCTGGGGCCAAATTGAACTATTCTATATAGTAGGATGCCCAATGAGTGTAAAACAAGTTGAATCTGGGTGAGCCAAGATGTATTTAATATAGGAATAACTTGGCATCTTAATCAGAATTTTCCATTGAAATGAATGGGTGACAGGATGACCAGTTTGGTGCCATGATATTTGATTTTCAGCACTTGGCTCAGGCCAAATTGAACTATCCTATATAGTAGGGTGCCCAATGAGTATAAAACAACTGGAACTTTGCTGAGCCAAGATGGATTTCATATAGGAAAATATTGGCTTCTAATTCAAAATTTCTCCTTTGAAATGCATGGGTAACAGGCTGACAAGTTTGGTGACATATTTTCATTTCCAGCACTTGGCTCATGCCAAATTGAATTATCTTATATATTAGGATTCCCAATGAGTTTACAACAAGTGGAATTTGGGTGAGCCAAGATCTATTTCATATAGGAATAACTTATTTTTTTTTTTCTTATTCAGAATTCCCCATGAAAAGCATGGCTGTCATGGTGCCATGTTTGGTGCCATATTTTCTGATTTCTAGCGCTTGGCTCAGGGCAAATTGAACTATCCTATATAGTAGGATGCCCAATGAGTATAAAAATAAGTGGAATTTGGGTGAGCCAAGATCAATTTCATATAGGAATAGTTTGGTATCTTATTCAGAATTCCCCATGAAATGCATGGCTGTCATGGTGCCATGTTTGGTGCCATATTTTCTGATTTCCAGCACTTGGCTCGGGCCAAATTGAACTATCCTATATAGTAGGATGCCCAGTGAGTATAAAACAACTGGAACTTAGATGAGCCAAGATGAATTTCATATAGGAAAAAGATTGGCTTCTTATTCAAAATTTCCCTTTAAAATGCATGGGTGACAGGGTGACAAGTTTGGTGCCATAATTTCATTTGCAGCACTTGGCTCATGCCAAATTGAATTATCCTATATAGTAGGATTCCCAATGAGTTTACAAGTGGAATTTGGGTGAGCCAAGATCTATTTCATATAGGAATAGCTTGGTTTCTTATTCAGAATTTCTCTTTGAAATGCATGGCTGTCATGGTGCCATGTTTGGTAACATATTTTATGATTTCCAGCACTTGGCTCGGGCCAAATTGAAGTATTCTATATAGTAGGATGTCCAATGAGTATAAAACAAGTGGAATTTGGCTGAGCCAAGATCTATTTAATTTAGGAATAGCTTGGCTTCTTATTCAGAATTCCCCTTTGAAATGCATGGGTGAAAGGCTGACCAGATTGGTGCCATACTTTACAATGTGCATAACCTGGCTGGGGCCAAATTGAACTATGCTATATAGTAGGATGCCCAAAGAGTGTAGAACAAGTGGAATTTGGGTGAGCCAAGATGGATTTTATATAGGAATAGCTTGTCTTCTTAATCAGAATTTCCCATTGAAATGCATGGGTGACAGGATGACCAGTTTGGTGCCATGATTTTTGATTTACAGCACTTGACTCAGGCCAAATTGAACTATTCTATATAGTAGGATGAGAAATGAGTTTAAAACAATTGAAATTCTGGTGAGCCAAGATGGATTTCATATAGGAATAGCTTTCCTTCTTTTTCAAAATTCCTCATTGAAATGCATAGGTGGAAGGCTGACCAGCTTGGTGCCATATTATATTATTTCCAGCACTAGACTCAGGTCAAATTTAACTATCATATATAGTAGGATGCCCATTTAGTATAAAACAACTGGAACTTAGATGAGCCAAGATATATTTCATATAGGAAAAAAGCCAATTGGCTTCTTATTCAAAATTTCCCTTTGAAATGCATGGGTGACAGGGTGACAAGTTTAGTGCCATATTTTCATTTCCAGCAATTGGCTCATGCCAAATTGAATTATTTTATATATTAGGATTCCCAATGAGTTTACAACAAGTGGAATTTGGGTGAGCCAAGATCTATTTCATATAGGAATAACTTTTTTTTTTTTTATTCAGAATTCCCATTGAAATGCATGGCTGTCATGGTGCCAGGTTTGGCAACATATTTTATGATTTCCAGCACTTGACTCAGGCCATATTGAAGTATACTATATAGTATGATGTCCAATGAGTATAAAACAAGTGGAATTTGGCTGAGCCAAGATCTATTTCATTTAGGAATAGCTTGGCTTCTTATTCAGAATTCCCCTTTGAAATGCATGGGTGAAATGCTGACCAGATTGGTGCCATACTTTACAATGTGCATAACCTGACTGGGGCCAAATTGAACTATGCTATATAGTAGGAAGCCCATTGAGTATAAAACAAGTGAAATTTGGCTGAGCAAAGACGGATTTCATATAGGAAAAGATTGGCTTTTTATTCAAAATTTCCCATTGAAATGCATGGGTGACAGGATGACAAGTTTGGTGCCATCATTTCATTTCCAGCACTTGGCTCATGCCAAATTGAATTATCTTATATATTAGGATTCCCAATGAGTTTACAACAAGTGGAATTTGGGTGAGCCAAGATCTATTTCATATAGGAATAACTTTTTTTTTTTCTTATTCAGAATTCCCCATGAAATGCATGGCTGTCATGGTGCCATGTTTGGTGTCATATTTTCTGATTTCCAGCACTTGGCTCAGGCAAAATTGAACTATCCTATATAGTAGGATGCCCAGTGAGTATAAAACAAGTGGAATTTGGGTGAGCCAAGATCAATTTCTTATAGGATTAGTTTGGTTTCTTTTTCAAAATTTCCCATTGAAATGCATGGCTGTCATGGTGCCATGTTTGGTAACACATTTTATGATTTCCAGCACTTGGCTCAGGCCAAATTGAAGTATTCTATATAGTAGGATGTCCAATGAGTATAAAACAAGTGGAATTTGGCTGAGCCAAATTCTATTTCATTTAGGAATAGATTAGCTTCTTATTCAGAATTCCCCTTTGAAATGCATGGGTGAAAGGCTGACCAGATTGGTGCCATACTTTACAATGTGCATAACCTGGCTGGGGCCAAATTGAACTATGCTATATAGTAGGATGCCCAAGGAGTGTAGAACAAGTGGAATTTGGGTGAGCCAAGATGGATTTTATATAGGAATAGCTTGTCTTCTTAATCAGAATTTCCCATTGAAATGCATGGGTGACAGGATGACCAGTTTGGTGCCATGATTTTTGATTTACAGTACTTGGCTCAGGCCAAATTGAACTATTCTATATAGTATGATGTGCAATGAGTTTAAAACAAGTGGAATTTGGGTGAGCCAAGATGGATTTCATATAGGAATAGCTTTCCTTCTTCTTCAAAATTCCTCATTGAAATGCATAGGTGGAAGGCTGACCAGCTTGGTGCCATATTATATTATTTCCAGCACTTCACTAAGGTCAAATTGAACTATCATATATAGTAGGATGTCCATTGAGTATAAAACAACTGGAACTTAGATGAGCCAAGATGGAATTCATATAGGAAAAAGATTGGCTTCTTATTCAAAATTTCCCTTTGAAATGCATGGGTGACGGGGCGCATGCGCGAAGTCTAGCATGGCGGTCGCATCCTGCTAAGGCTCCGCACTCTCCACCACTGTTTCGGGACCTAACTACGGAACCGGACCCGCAACATTCGTCTTATTGGACTGTATCTCCACCTCGCAAACCCTGGCATCTAACGGTATGGTGCTCACGGGTCACAGAGGTAAGAACAAACCCAAACCCATCAAGGAGGCCCTCGCCCGTGCCTCGTCTAAAATGGCGGCTAAGGCCCTTGCTATCCAGCGGGCTTCCTCCGCCCCCAGCCGCGAAACTTCGGACAGCGATAATGACCATGAGGACAGCATACATGATCCCACGGATGCTTCCTCGTTACCATCAAGTATGATTCCCAGTGACTTTCTTAAACACATGGAAGCCATGCTACAGAAAGCCCTGAAAGTTACCTCGGAGCAGATCACTGACAGACTCTCGCGGGAGATACGTGACATTGGTCAGCGTACTGCTGCCTTGGAGTCCAGAATGGATGACATTGAACTCACCTTACAGGAGCAAGCCCAAGAACAAATTGCCCTCCGAGAGGAGAATGTCACCCTCCTCTCAAGATGGGAAGATGCAGAGAATCGCTCTCGTAGAGCCAACCTAAGAATAAGAGGTATCCCTGAGACAGTTGACGATGTTCAGTCCTTCGTAACGGCTATGTTTCAGGAATTAGCCCCGGGCATACCAATCGAACGCCTAGAATTCGACAGAATCCACAGGGCATTGACTCGCAGACAGGCGGACGGACCTCCCAGGGATATCATTGTTAAGCTGCATTTTTTTCGCACGAAAGAGCAACTACTCACTGCAGCACGCAATAAAGAATCGTTGCAGTTTCAGGGCCACACTTATCAGCTTTTTTCGGATTTGGCTCCCCTTACCATCACCAAGCGCCGGGCCATGAAGCCACAGCTACAGATCTTACTTCATCACCGAATGAAGTACACCTGGAGGTTCCCATTTGCTATACAGTTTTCCTATCAGGGACAGCAACACACTTGCTCGTCCCCGGAATCGTTGCAACGCCTGCTGGAAAGCCTTCATCTAGTTCGTCCTGACTCACACTCGGAGACCAGCCTGCCCCGCACTCCAGCACGTTCGGCAGTGCATCCCTACTCGGCTACGCCGCACCGTAACCAGCCTGGCCCGTTTTCTGTCCGCAAAGGAACCCCCGCCAGATTGCCGGATGACATAGCTTCTACTCCCAAATCTCGCCCGCCGTGCTGAACTAACTGCTCGGAAATTTTCACCCCCTTCTTTTTCAGTTTTCTCTCGCTAAATTTTTATATTTCCTTGTGAGGTTTCTAGGATTCGGACATCCGAGCGGAAGATGAATGATGTCCCCTACTCCGGAGGACTTCTTCCACCGAATCCTTTCGACCCGCTGTTCCGTACGTACTTGATCTTGTTTGTTCTTCTTTTTATTTTTATTTTTCCAAGTTTTTCAGCTCTGATGACCCCTAAATTGAAACCTTTTGACTTTTTAACCGTTTTTTCTTTTGATCTAGGGCTCTGTGCCTTCATGGAGTCTAACTCTCATACCGGTCCTTTGTATTGTGATTATCTTTTTATTACTGTGCCAAAGGAGCCTTACACCTGCACTATATAGGTCCAGTGATGTAAGGTTATACCCACAATTATTATGTATACATGATTTAACAATTACATTTGTAGATGATGTTAGCTCCTTTTAGTTATCTACTATATACCTACCAGCCCCCCATTATCCCTCCCCCCTCAGCTCTCACCTTTTCTGGCTCCTATCCCTTCCCAATTTTCCTGATGCCCTCCGTCCCTCCCCTTTCCCTCTCCCCTCTTCCCTAGCCTATCCTTCCCTATCCTGACTAACCCTCCCCCTTTCCCCCTCTTCCCCACCCTCATACACCTGCACCTACACAGACCCCTGTATTCCTGTCCTGGTGAAGTGCTATATACCATTCTAATATTATGTCCGGCACCTCTGGGTGTCATGTCCATTGAGATGAGTCCTAATGTTCATTTTTTATATTATTTCCTTTTTCGTTTTGGTTTTTTACTGGTTCTGTAAATTGCAGTGTTTATGTACAATTGCTGTCCCGACGGTGGTGGAGAACAGCCACTGCTCCCCTCTCTCTTAATGCGCTCTCTCCTGGGCCGCCTGTGTTGGACCCCGGGGACTGAGCATTGTTTGGCCGAGCAACCCGTTTTGGTATCAGACTGTTTCTGTCATCTCATGGTTTGCCCTGCAGACAGATTTCCTCTCTTCTCCTCTCTCTTCTTTCTCTGTTCTTTCTTTCCTCCCTCCATTCCACTTCTTTTATCTCTTTTTGGTCGGTCGGTTCCTACTCCTTACATATTACTCTATAATATTTCTCACCCTGTTTCTTGATGGCCCCTCTGAATATCCTATCTCTTAATGTCAAAGGCCTTAATTCCCCCGGTAAGAGGGTTAAGGCCTTCCGAAATTTTCATTCTCTGAAAGCTGGGATAGTTGCCTTACAGGAAACGCACTTTTCAGGTTCCCAAACACCCAAGTTTTTCAGTTGCCGCTATCCTCAGGTCTTTACGACCTCTGCAGACACTAAACAAAGGGGTGTATTGATAGCTTTCCATCATTCTCTGCCTTTTACGCCCACAGTAGAAATTAAAGACCCAGAGGGGCGGTATATCATATTGGTAGGCCTACTCCAGGATACTGAAACCACTTTGGTTTCTTATTATGCCCCGAATGGTAACCCTAACCCTTTTTTTTCGCACCTTTTACAGGTTATTAAGACCCACAGTAGGGGTACACTTTTTATTTGTGGGGACTCCAATCTAACCCTACAACCACATATAGATAAATCGCCGTATACGCCTGAGGGTCATTCCCTTTCGGCTCAGCTTCGGAAACAGTTCCTTTCGGCTTCCCTCCTAGATACCTGGAGGGAATGTAATCCTTTGAAAAAAAATTACACGTTTTATTCATATCCTCACAATTCATTTTCTAGGATTGATCATATTCTGACACCAGTGGCCTCCTTCCCAGTTGTACTCCAGTCTAACATATGTCTGATTCCCTGGACTGACCACTGTGGTGTAGTCACTTCTATTGCCTCACTGATCCCTAGATCCAAGGAAAGGTCGTGGAGCATGAACGAAGCACACCTTACTGATCAATCATACTGCTTTGATATTCGTTATGCTCTTACAGACTATTTGCAACATAATTCCAACGCAGATATCTCCCCGGTGCTACTCTGGGAGGCTCATAAGCCGGTAATTCGAGGCAGTTGCATCTCCCTAGCCACACATATTAAGAAAGACCGACAGACCAGACAGCAAAAATTAGAAGAAGAATATCACTCACATTTTCTCCAGTTCCAAAATTCACCGACAGAGTCCCATAAGCTTATCCTTGAAAAAACTAAATTGGAGCTGGATCTTTTGTTAGCTGAATCAGCAGACAAGATTCTTCGTAAGTCTAGTCACGTGATATACACCAAAGCTAATAAACCGGATACCTTTATGGCCCTACGCCTCAGACAACCAGATAAAACCCGTAAGCCGATTAGACTTAAAATCGCTAAGAATTCCCATCACAAGCAACCCCATCAAAGTTCTAGCCGAATTCCACGAGAAGTTGGCTGACCTTTACTCAGACAAAACCCAGTTCTCCCCTCAGCATGCTGAATCCCTACTTCAGAACTTGTCTTTACTTGAACTATCCCACACAGCCAGAGATTCCATTGATGCTTTAATCACTACAGAAGAAGTACTTGTAGCTATAAAATCGCTCAAGCCACACAAACGCCCAGGCCCGGACGGTTTACCTAGCAATTATTATAAGAAATTCTCAGATATCCTAGCTCCCTTATTAGCAAATTCGTTTAACGCCCTATTGAGGCAGCAACCTCTTGGTAGAGACTCTCTAATGGCTAAGATAGTTATGATTCCTAAACCCAACTCAGATGACACCCAATGGTCCAACTATCGACCCATTTCCCTACTAAATGTAGATATAAAAATTGTATCTAAAATCTTGGCATTACGTCTCAATCTGATCATAGGAAATCTGGTTCACAAAGACCAGGTAGGTTTTATCCCCCGTAGGCAAGCTAGCGATAACATTCGCCGAGTAGTCTTGTTACAACACCTTGCGAGGACGCGCTCCATCCCCATGCACCTCCTATCCTTAGACATCAGAAAGGCGTTTGATACAGTCTCGTGGTCCTATCTCCACTTCATCTTGAAACGCTGGGGTTTTGGCCCCCACTTCCTACAGTGGATCATGTCTTTGTATGCCGACCCGCGAGCATCAGTGACATACTCTGGGTTTAACTCCCAAAGTTTTCCAATACGAAGAGGGACATGGCAGGGGTGCCCCCTGTTGCCACAACTCTTTGCTTTAGCAATAGAGCCCCTGGCCGCTTTGATTAGAGCACACCCGAATATTAGGGGACTAGAGGTTGCTTCTACCACCCATAAACTATGCCTGTTTGCTGACGACGCTCTATTGTTTATCACCTCTCCACACATTTCCATCCCTAATTTAATAAATCTCCTTGATAAATTCTCTAAAATCTCTGGCCTAGAAGTTAATCAGACAAAATCCAAAGCCCTTAATGTATCACTGTCAGATGACACCTTGGCGCTTCTTAAGACTAATTTTCCATTTCAATGGTCTGGTTCGTCTATCCCATATTTGGGCATTAAACTTACCAGTGATCCTGCAGACCTCTTCCAAGCAAATTACCTCCCAATGTTGAGGCATCTCTCCTCTTTACTCCAGGATTGGCGCCCCCTCTCCATCTCTTGGATGGGACGCATTGCCACGGTCAAAATGTCCCTACTCCCTAAGCTTCTTTACTTATATAGAGTCCTTCCCATCTCGGTTCCCCCTTATTTTCATCGCATAATCCAAGGCCGAGTATTTAATTATATATGGGGCCCTGTGAAACCTCGAATCTCTAGACCCACCTTACTTCGCCATCATAGGGCCGGTGGTTTGGGCATACCCAATTTTCAACATTACTACCACGCGGCCCAACTTGCCCAAGCCACGCTTTATCATGCTAAAGTGGAAATCCCCATCTGGGTGAGCCTTGAAGCGGTAGATCTTCACCCTATACCCCTAACTAATCTTCTCTGGCTCCCCCCTGTGGCCCGAGGCCCAATATCCAACCCCATAACCTCTACCTTTGTCAGACTCTGGGATAAACTTTGTAAACCGTTTCATTTGATCTCCCCGCACTTCCCTTTGTTGTCCTATATCGGTCACCCAAAGTTCTATCCTGCCTACACCTCCCCTTCCTCATTTCGAGCTTGGGAACATGCAAACCTAACTCGTATATGCGACCTGGTGGCCAGTGATACAGTCGAATCGTTCTCTTCCCTGCAAGCTCAATCACAGTTACCGAATAATGAATATTTTCGCTATCTCCAAATATCGCACTTTGTACAGCAGACTATTAGCTTGACTAGGGATACGAACACATACACGTTATTTGAAAAATTATGCAATACTGATCCACATGCCCCGGGACAAATATCACAGTTATACTCACACCTTACCTCCCAGCCGTCAACACTCCCGACATATGCGCAGTGTTGGTCCAGGGATCTGAACTTAAATCTGGATGAAAGCGACTGGTCTGATGTATGGCTACACACTAAACTCTCCTCATTAAATATTGTGGCTCTAGAGGTGAGCTACAAAGTTCTCATGCGTTGGTACTTAGTGCCAGATAGAATTGCAAAGTTTTTACCTTCATATTCTCCAAACTGTTTCCGTGGCTGTGACGAGAGGGGCACGCACTTGCATATTTGGTGGACCTGTCCAGTGGCCCAGTGCTTCTGGACTGAAATATTTTTGGTTCTGTCCACTCTGTTCGCCAGCTCACTGGATCCTGATCCAGCATTGGCCCTTCTCAATTTTTACCCCGATTCTTTCACCAGGGCCCAGATACGCCTTGCTCTGCAGATCACCACTGCAGCTAAACAAACAATAGCTAAAGCGTGGAAGACCTCCACCTTGCGTCTGACTGAAGTTAAGAATAGAGTTACGCAGGCAATGATACATAGTAAAATTGAAGCTATTGTTCAAGATACTGTCCCTAGACATACTAAAATCTGGCAACCATGGGTCGATCACTACTTACCCCCACATTTTGACCATCGGCTACTAGTACCATAAGTCCCAGCCCCCCCCCCCCGATTAACAACCAATTCCCGACCTTTGGTAGTTGTATAGGAACCGGCTGGTCGACCCACCCACCCTTCTGATCTCTCTCTCTTCATTCCCTCTACAATCCCATCCTGCCATCTCTCCCCCCCTCTTTCACTTTTCTTCTCTCATTTCTTACCCCTTCGTTTCTTTCTTTTTCCTCTTTCTTCTTTTCTTCATCTACTCTTTTTGCCTTGTACTTTGATTTCTGTCTTAATGATGTACCCAATTGTGATAAAAGCTCACCCTAGTGGTGACCTTGGGTATAACCAGTTATGGTTTGAATGTTTTGTATTTGTTTGCAAACACGGAAATAGATGTTTTGCTCTCCTTTTTAATGTTAACATCCTGGCCTGTGCACAAGATGTTCATGTTTTCTATACCCTCTAAAGGCCTGACCGTGTGAATATTTGCTCTCAATAATCTGTATATTATATTACATTGCTTTTATGTCACTACTATCACAACTTGATGCGGACTTAGGTACTATCTGTTATTATTTTTTCTTAATGTTGTACAAGACGAATTGCAGATTTCTATGCGTTGTATGTATCTTGCGTTAATAAAAATTTTTGAAAGAAATGCATGGGTGACAGGGTGACAAGTGTGGTGCCATATTTTCATTTCCAGCACTTGGCTCATGCCAAATTGAATGATCCTATATAGTAGCATTCCCAATGAGTATAAAACAAGTGGGATTTGGGTGAGCCAAAATCAATGTCATATAGGAATAGCTTGGCTTCTTATTCAGAATTTTCCATTGAAATGCATGGGTGACAGGGTGACAAGTTCTGTGCCATAATTTCATTTCCAGCACTTGGCTCATGCCAAATTGAATTATCTTATATATTAGGATTCCCAATGAGTTTACAACAAGTGGAATTTGGGTGAGCCAAGATCTATTTCATATAGGAATAACTTTTTTTTTTTCTTATTCAGAATTCCCATTGAAATGCATGGCTGTGATGGTGCCATGTTTGGTGCCATATTTTCTGATTTCCAGCACTTGGCTCAGGCCAAATTGAACTATCCTATATAGTAGGATGCCCAATGAGTATAAAACAAGTGGAATTTGGGTGAGCCAAGATTAATTTCTTATAGGAATAGTTTGGTTTCTTATTCAAAATTTACCATTGAAATGCATGTGTGACAGGGTGACAAAATTTGTGCCATATTTTCCTTTCCATCACTTGGCTCGTGCCAAATTGAATTATCCTATATAGTAGGATTCCAAATGAGTTTACAAGTGGAATTTGGGAGAGCCAAGATCTATTTCATATAGGAATAGCTTGGTTTCTTATTCAGAATTTCTCTTTGAAATGCATGGCTGTCATGGTGCCATGTTTGGTAACATATTTTATGATTTCCAGCACTTGGCTCAGGCCAAATTGAAGTATACTATATAGTAGGATGTCCAATGAGTATAAAACAAGTGGAATTTGGCTGAGCCAAGATCTATTTCATTTAGGAATAGCTTGGCTTCTTATTCAGAATTCCCGTTTGAAATGCATGGGTGAAAGGCTGACCAGATTGGTGCCATACTTTACAATGTGCATAACCTGACTGGGGCCAAATTGAACTATGCTATATAGTAGGATGCCCATTGAGTAGAAAACAAGTGAAATTTGGCTGAGCAAAGACGGATTTCATATAGGAAAAGATGGGCTTTTTATTCAAAATTTCCCATTGAAATGCATGGGTGACAGGGTGACAAGTTTGGTGCCATCATTTCATTTCCAGCACTTGGCTCATGCCAAATTGAATTATCTTATATATTAGGATTCCCAAAGAGTTTACAACAAGTGGAATTTGGGTGAGCCAAGATCTATTTCATATAGGTATAACTTTTTTTTTTCTTATTCAGAATTCCCCATGAAAAGCATGGCTGTCATGGTGCCATGTTTGGTGCCATATTTTCTGATTTCCAGCGCTTGGCTTGGGTCAAATTGAACTATCCTATATAGTAGGATGCCCAATGAGTAAAAAAACAAGTGGAATTTGGGTGAGCCAAGATCAATTTCATATAGGAATAGTTTGGTATCTTATTCAGAATTCCCCATGAAATGCATGGCTGTCATGGTGCCATGTTTGGTGCCATATTTTCTGATTTCCGGCGCTTGGCTCAGGCCAAATTGAACTATCCTATATAGTAGGATGCCCAGTGAGTATAAAAAAAGTGGAATTTGGGTGAGCCAAGATCAATTTCTTATAGGATTAGTTTGGTTTCTTATTCAAAATTTCCCATTGAAATGCATGGGTGACAGGGTGACAAAATTAGTGCCATATTTTCATTTCCATCACTTGGCTCGTGCCAAATTGAATTATCCTATATAGTAGAATTCCAAATGAGTTTACAAGTGGAATTTGGGAGAGCCAAGATCTATTTCATATAGGAATAGCTTGGTTTCTTATTCAGAATTTCTCTTTGAAATGCATGGCTGTCATGGTGCCATGTTTGGTAACATATTTTATGATTTCCAGCACTTGGCTCAGGCCAAATTGAAGTATATTATATAGTAGGATGTCCAATGAGTATAAAACAAGTGGAATTTGGCTGAGCCAAGATCTATTTCATTTATGAATAGCTTGGCTTCTTATGCAGAATTCCCCTTTGAAATGCATGGGTGAAAGGCTGATAAGATTGGTGCCATACTTTACAATGTGCATAACCTGGCTGGGGCCAAATTGAACTATGCTATATTGTAGGATGCCCAAGGAGTGTAGAACAAGTGGAATTTGGGTGAGCCAAGATGAATTTCATATAGGAATAGCTTTCCTTCGTCTTCATAATTCCTCATTGAAATGCATAGGTGGAAGGCTGACCAGCTTGGTGCCATATTATATTATTTCCAGCACTTGACTAAGGTCAAATTGAACTATCATATATAGTAGGATGTCCATTGAGTATAAAACAACTGGAACTTAGATGAGCCAAGATGGATTTCATATAAGAAAAAAGATTGGCTTCTTATTCAAAATTTCCCTTTGAAATGCATGGGTGACAGTGTGACAAGTTTGGTGCCATATTTTCATTTCCAGCACTTGGCTCATGCCAAATTGAATGATCCTATATAGTAGCATTCCCAATGAGTTTACAACAAGTGGTATTTGTGTGAGCCAAGATCTATTTCATATAGGAATAACTTTTTTTTTTCTTATTCAGAATTTCCATGGCTGTCATGGTGCCATGTTTGGTGACATATTTTCTGATTTCCAGCACTTGGCTCAGGCCAAATTGAACTATCCTATATAGTAGGATGCCCAATGAGTATAAAACAAGTGGAATTTGGGTGAGCCAAGATTAATTTCTTATAGGAATAGTTTGGTTTCTTATTCAAAATTTCCCATTGAAATGCATTGGTGACAGGGTGACAAGTTTAGTGCCATATTTTCATTTCCAGCACTTGGCTCGTGCCAAATTGAAGTATTCTATATAGTAGGATTCCAAATGAGTTTACAACAAGTGGAATTTGGGTGAGCCAAGATCTATTTCATATAGGAATAGCTTGGTATCTTATTCAGAATTTCTCTTTGAAATGCATGGCTGTCATGGTGCCATGTTTGGTAACACATTTTATGATTTCCAGCACTTGGCTCAGGCCAAATTGAAGTATTCTATATAGTAGGATGTCCAATGAGTATAAAACAAGTGGAATTTGGCTGAGCCAAATTCTATTTCATTTAGGAATAGCTTGGCTTCTTATTCAGAATTCCCCTTTGAAATGCATGGGTGAAAGGCTGACCAGATTGATGCCATACTTTACAATGTGCATAACCTGGCTGGGGCCAACTATGCTATATAGTAGGATGCCCAAAGAGTGTAGAACAAGTGGAATTTGGGTGAGCCAAGATGGATTTTATATAGGAATAGCTTGTCTTCTTAATCAGAATTTCCCATTGAAATGCATGGGTGACAGGATGACCAGTTTGGTGCCATGATTTTTGATTTACAGTACTTGGCTCAGGCCAAATTGAACTATTCTATATAGTATGATGCGCAATGAGTTTAAAACAAGTGGAATTTGAGTGAGCCAAGATGGATTTCATATAGGAATAGCTTTCCTTCTTCAAAATTCCTCATTGAAATGCATAGGTAGAAGGCTGACCAGCTTGGTGCCATATTGTATTATTTCCAGCACTTGACTAAGGTCAAATTGAACTATCATATATAGTAGGATGTCCATTTAGTATAAAACAACTGGAACTTAGATGAGCCAAGATGGAATTCATATAGGAAAAAGATTGGCTTCTTATTCAAAATTTCCCTTTGAAATGCATGGGTGACAGGGTGACAAGTGTGGTGCCATATTTTCATTTCCAGCACTTGGCTCATGCCAAATTGAATGATCCTATATAGTAGTATTCCCAATGAGTATAAAACAAGTGGGATTTGGGTGAGCCAAGATCAATTTCATATAGGAATAGCTTGGCTTCTTATTCAGAATTCCCATTGAAATGCATGGCTGTCATGGTGCCATGTTTGGTGCCATATTTTCTGATTTCCAGCACTTGGCTCAGGCCAAATTGAACTATCCTATATATTAGGATGCCCAATGAGTATAAAACAAGTGGAATTTGGGTGAGCCAAGATTAATTTCTTATAGGAATAGTTTGGTTTCTTATTCAAAATTTCCCATTGAAATGCATGGGTGACAGGGTGACAAAATTAGTGCCATATTTTCTGATTTCCAGCACTTGGCTCAGGCCAAATTGAACTATCCTATATAGTAGGATTCCAAATGAGTTTACAACAAGTGGAATTTGGCTGAGCCAAGATCTATTTCATATAGGAATAGCTTGGTTTCTTATTCAGAATTTCTCTTTGAAATGCATGGCTGTCATGGTGCCAGGTTTGGTAACATATTTTATGATTTCCAGCACTTGGCTCAGGCCAAATTGAAGTATACTATATAGTAGGATGTCCAATGAGTATAAAACAAGTGGAATTTGGCTGAGCCAAGATCTATTTCATTTAGGAATAGCTTGGCTTCTTATTCAGAATGCCCCTTTGAAATGCATGGGTGAATGGCTGACCAGATTGGCGCCATACTTTACAATGTGCATAAATTGACTGGGGCCAAATTGAACTGTGCTATATAGTATGATGCCCATTGAGTATAAAACAAGTGAAATTTGGCTGAGCAAAGACGGATTTCATATAGGATAAGATTGGTTTTTTATTCAAAATTTCCCATTGAAATGCATGGGTGAAAGGGTGACAAGTTTGGTGCCATCATTTCATTTCCAGCACTTGGCTCATGCCAAATTGAATTATCTTATATATCAGGATTCCCAATGAGTTTACAACAAGTGGAATTTGGGTGAGCCAAGATCTATTTCATATAGGAATAACTTACTTTTTTTCTTATTCAGAATTCCCCATGAAAAGCATGGCTGTCATGGTGCCATGTTTGGTGCCATATTTTCTGATTTCCAGCGCTTGGCTCAGGTCAAATTGAACTATCCTATATAGTAGGATGCCCAATGAGTATAAAAACAAGTGGAATTTGGGTGAGCCAAGATCAATTTCATATAGGAATAGTTTGGTATCTTATTCAGAATTCCCCATGAAATGCATGGCTGTCATGGTGCCATGTTTGGTGCCATATTTTCTGATTTCCAGCACTTGGCTCAGGCCAAATTGAACTATCCTATATAGTAGGATGCCAAGTGAGTATAAAACAAGTGGAATTTGGGTGAGCCAAGATCAATTTCTTATAGGATTAGTTTGGTTTCTTATTCAAAATTTCCCATTGAAATGCATGGGTGACAGGGTGACAAGTTTAGTGCCATATTTTAATTTCCAGAACTTGGCTCATGCCAAATTAAATTATCCTATATAGTAGGATTCCCAATGAGTTTACAACAAGTGGAAGGTGAGGCGGGCTTGGGGTGGGGGTAGAGAAGGCCCGCTGGGCAAAATTTGGAGCCCCTAGGATTAATGGCTCAGGAGATATTGAATCTGCCAAATGTCAATATCAGGCAGAATTTAACTTTGTCGCCTATGGGAATGTTTTGTTCAGTTGGTGTAATTTTAAAATTAATTGCTGCCGAAGCATATGGAGCGGCGACACAAAACTTGGGAAACATGTAGAGTGGCTATAGAAGACCGACTGTACCAAAATTTGGAGTCTCTGTGATTAATGGTTCAGGAGGTATTGAACCGGGAAAAGCCAATATCGGGCACATTTTTTCCATTGCTGGCTATGGGGATATTTTGTTCAGTTGGTGTAGTTTAAAAATGAACTGCTGCTGAACCATATGGAGCGGCGACACAAAACCTGGGAGACATGTAGAGTGGGTAGAGAAGACTCTTTGTACCAAATTTGGTGTCTCTGTGATTAATGGTTCAGGAGATATTGAACCGGGAAAAGCCAATATCGGGCACATTTTTCCATTGCTGGCTATGGGGATATTTTGTTCAGTTGGTGTAGTTTAAAAATTAATTGCTGCCGAAGCATATGGAGCGGCGACACAAAACTTGGGAGACATGTAGAGTGGCTATAGAAGACCGACTGTACCAAATTTGGAGTCTCTGTGATTAATGGTTCAGGAGTTATTGAACCGGGAAAAGCCAATATCGGGCACATTTTTTCCATTGCTGGCTATGGGGATATTTTGTTCAGTTGATGTAGTTTAAAAATGAACTGCTGCTGAACCATATGGAGCGGCGACACAAAACCTGGGAGACATATAGAGTGGGTAGAGAAGACTCTTTGTACCAAATTTGGTGTCTCTGTGATTAATGGTTCAGGAGATATTGAACCGGGAAAAGCCAATATCGGGCACATTTTTCCATTGCTGGCTATGGGGATATTTTGTTCAGTTGATGTAGTTTAAAAATGAACTGCTGCTGAACCATATGGAGCGGCGACACAAAACCTGGGAGACATGTAGAGTGGGTAGAGAACACTCATTGTACCAAATTTGGTGTCTCTGTGATTAATGGTTCAGGAGATATTGAACCGGGAAAAGCCAATATCGGGCACATTTTTCCATTGCTGGCTATGGGGATATTTTGTTCAGTTGGTGTAGTTTATAAATTAACTGCTGCCGAACCATATGGAGCGGCGACACAAAACTTGGGAGACTTGTAGAGTGGCTATAGAAGACCGACTGTACCAAATTTGGAGTCTCTGTGATTAATGGTTCAGGAGGTATTGAACCGGGAAAAGCCAATATCGGGCACATTTTTCCATTGCTGGCTATGGGGATATTTTGTTCAGTTGATGTAGTTTAAAAATGAACTGCTGCTGAACCATATGGAGCGGCGACACAAAACCTGGGAGACATGTAGAGTGGGTAGAGAAGACTCTTTGTACCAAATTTGGTGTCTCTGTGATTAATGGTTCAGGAGATATTGAACCGGGAAAAGCCAATATCGGGCACATTTTTCCATTGCTGGCTATGGGGATATTTTGTTCAGTTGGTGTAGTTTAAAAATTAATTGCTGCCGAAGCATATGGAGCGGCGACACAAAACTTGGGAGACGTGTAGAGTGGCTATAGAAGACCGACTGTACCAAATTTGGAGTCTCTGTGATTAATGGTTCAGGAGGTATTGAACCGGGAAAAGCCAATATCGGGCACATTTTTCCATTGCTGGCTATGGGGATATTTTGTTCAGTTGATGTAGTTTAAAAATGAACTGCTGCTGAACCATATGGAGCGGCGACACAAAACCTGGGAGACATGTAGAGTGGGTAGAGAAGACTCTTTGTACCAAATTTGGTGTCTCTGTGATTAATGGTTCAGGAGATATTGAACCGGGAAAAGCCAATATCGGGCACATTTTTTCCATTGCTGGCTATGGGGATATTTTGTTCAGTTGGTGTAGTTTATAAATTAACTGCTGCCGAACCATATGGAGCGGCGACACAAAACTTGGGAGACATGTAGAGTGGCTATAGAAGACCGACTGTACCAAATTTGGAGTCTCTGTGATTAATGGTTCAGGAGGTATTGAACCGGGAAAAGCCAATATCGGGCACATTTTTCCATTGCTGGCTATGGGGATATTTTGTTCAGTTGATGTAGTTTAAAAATGAACTGCTGCTGAACCATATGGAGCGGCGACACAAAACCTGGGAGACATGTAGAGTGGGTAGAGAAGACTCTTTGTACCAAATTTGGTGTCTCTGTGATTAATGGTTCAGGAGATATTGAACCGGGAAAAGCCAATATCGGGCACATTTTTTCCATTGCTGGCTATGGGGATATTTTGTTCAGTTGGTGTAGTTTAAAAATGAACTGCTGCTGAACCATATGGAGCGGCGACACAAAACCTGGGAGACATGTAGAGTGGGTAGAGAACACTCATTGTACCAAATTTGGTGTCTCTGTGATTAATGGTTCAGGAGATATTGAACCGGGAAAAGCCAATATCGGGCACATTTTTCCATTGCTGGCTATGGGGATATTTTGTTCAGTTGATGTAGTTTAAAAATGAACTGCTGCTGAACCATATGGAGCGGCGACACAAAACCTGGGAGACATGTAGAGTGGGTAGAGAACACTCATTGTACCAAATTTGGTGTCTCTGTGATTAATGGTTCAGGAGATATTGAACCGGGAAAAGCCAATATCGGGCACATTTTTCCATTGCTGGCTATGGGGATATTTTGTTCAGTTGATGTAGTTTAAAAATGAACTGCTGCTGAACCATATGGAGCGGCGACACAAAACCTGGGAGACATGTAGAGTGGGTAGAGAACACTCATTGTACCAAATTTGGTGTCTCTGTGATTAATGGTTCAGGAGATATTGAACCGGGAAAAGCCAATATCGGGCACATTTTTCCATTGCTGGCTATGGGGATATTTTGTTCAGTTGGTGTAGTTTATAAATTAACTGCTGCCGAACCATATGGAGCGGCGACACAAAACTTGGGAGACTTGTAGAGTGGCTATAGAAGACCGACTGTACCAAATTTGGAGTCTCTGTGATTAATGGTTCAGGAGGTATTGAACCGGGAAAAGCCAATATCGGGCACATTTTTCCATTGCTGGCTATGGGGATATTTTGTTCAGTTGATGTAGTTTAAAAATGAACTGCTGCTGAACCATATGGAGCGGCGACACAAAACCTGGGAGACATGTAGAGTGGGTAGAGAAGACTCTTTGTACCAAATTTGGTGTCTCTGTGATTAATGGTTCAGGAGATATTGAACCGGGAAAAGCCAATATCGGGCACATTTTTCCATTGCTGGCTATGGGGATATTTTGTTCAGTTGGTGTAGTTTAAAAATTAATTGCTGCCGAAGCATATGGAGCGGCGACACAAAACTTGGGAGACGTGTAGAGTGGCTATAGAAGACCGACTGTACCAAATTTGGAGTCTCTGTGATTAATGGTTCAGGAGGTATTGAACCGGGAAAAGCCAATATCGGGCACATTTTTCCATTGCTGGCTATGGGGATATTTTGTTCAGTTGATGTAGTTTAAAAATGAACTGCTGCTGAACCATATGGAGCGGCGACACAAAACCTGGGAGACATGTAGAGTGGGTAGAGAAGACTCTTTGTACCAAATTTGGTGTCTCTGTGATTAATGGTTCAGGAGATATTGAACCGGGAAAAGCCAATATCGGGCACATTTTTCCATTGCTGGCTATGGGGATATTTTGTTCAGTTGGTGTAGTTTAAAAATTAATTGCTGCCGAAGCATATGGAGCGGCGACACAAAACTTGGGAGACGTGTAGAGTGGCTATAGAAGACCGACTGTACCAAATTTGGAGTCTCTGTGATTAATGGTTCAGGAGGTATTGAACCGGGAAAAGCCAATATCGGGCACATTTTTCCATTGCTGGCTATGGGGATATTTTGTTCAGTTGATGTAGTTTAAAAATGAACTGCTGCTGAACCATATGGAGCGGCGACACAAAACCTGGGAGACATGTAGAGTGGGTAGAGAAGACTCTTTGTACCAAGTTTGGTGTCTCTGTGATTAATGGTTCAGGAGATATTGAACCGGGAAAAGCCAATATCGGGCACATTTTTTCCATTGCTGGCTATGGGGATATTTTGTTCAGTTGGTGTAGTTTATAAATTAACTGCTGCCGAACCATATGGAGCGGCGACACAAAACTTGGGAGACATGTAGAGTGGCTATAGAAGACCGACTGTACCAAATTTGGAGCCTCTGTGATTAATGGTTCAGGAGGTATTGAACCGGGAAAAGCCAATATCGGGCACATTTTTCCATTGCTGGCTATGGGGATATTTTGTTCAGTTGATGTAGTTTAAAAATGAACTGCTGCTGAACCATATGGAGCGGCGACACAAAACCTGGGAGACATGTAGAGTGGGTAGAGAAGACTCTTTGTACCAAATTTGGTGTCTCTGTGATTAATGGTTCAGGAGATATTGAACCGGGAAAAGCCAATATCGGGCACATTTTTTCCATTGCTGGCTATGGGGATATTTTGTTCAGTTGGTGTAGTTTAAAAATTAATTGCTGCCGAAGCATATGGAGCGGCGACACAAAACTTGGGAGACATGTAGAGTGGCTATAGAAGACCGACTGTACCAAATTTGGAGTCTCTGTGATTAATGGTTCAGGAGGTATTGAACCGGGAAAAGCCAATATCGGGCACATTTTTTCCATTGCTGGCTATGGGGATATTTTGTTCAGTTGGTGTAGTTTATAAATTAACTGCTGCCGAACCATATGGAGCGGCGACACAAAACTTTAAAGACACGTAGGGGGGCTAGTGAAGACCACGTGTGCCAAATTTGGAGTCTCTAACATTAATGGTTCAGGAGATATTGACTGAAACATATCCAATGAGCGAAATCTCGGAAGTCCTGGATGAGGTTAAATCCGCCTGACACGGCCGGGAGGGAGTTCCAGAAGCCCGGCAGTGGAGTGCTTGGCAGTCCCCTAGATGCAGTAAGCTAACTCATTTTTGAGGGCGGCGGGAAAGGTTGCTGCGGATATATAGGAGGATGCTTTTTCTTAGCGCCTCCACCATGGGACCTCACCGACGGGCACTTGACAGCTCCACCTTGCGGGAAACATAGCGGTAAGAGGTCAGAAGGCTAGCCGGCCTCTGGTGCCACCTTGTGGGCATGAATTTAGGATATTTACCGGTCAATATCTCTGGAGCCATAAGTCTTAGGAACTTGAAACTTGATAGAGTGGGACACCTTAACCTATTACATGTATTTGCCAAGTATGCTGTCCATGGCACCAGAGGGTTCAGGAGATATTGAACCAGGAAAAGCCAATATCGGGCACATTTTTCCATTGCTGGCTATGGGGATATTTTGTTCAGTTGATGTAGTTTAAAAATGAACTGCTGCTGAACCATATGGAGCGGCGACACAAAACCTGGGAGACATGTAGAGTGGGTAGAGAAGACTCATTGTACCAAATTTGGTGTCTCTGTGATTAATGGTTCAGGAGATATTGAACCGGGAAAAGCCAATATCGGGCACATTTTTCCATTGCTGGCTATGGGGATATTTTGTTCAGTTGGTGTAGTTTAAAAATTAATTGCTGCCGAAGCATATGGAGCGGCGACACAAAACTTGGGAGACATGTAGAGTGGCTATAGAAGACCGACTGTACCAAATTTGGAGTCTCTGTGATTAATGGTTCAGGAGGTATTGAACCGGGAAAAGCCAATATCGGGCACATTTTTTCCATTGCTGGCTATGGGGATATTTTGTTCAGTTGATGTAGTTTAAAAATGAACTGCTGCTGAACCATATGGAGCGGCGACACAAAACCTGGGAGACATATAGAGTGGGTAGAGAAGACTCTTTGTACCAAATTTGGTGTCTCTGTGATTAATGGTTCAGGAGATATTGAACCGGGAAAAGCCAATATCGGGCACATTTTTCCATTGCTGGCTATGGGGATATTTTGTTCAGTTGATGTAGTTTAAAAATGAACTGCTGCTGAACCATATGGAGCGGCGACACAAAACCTGGGAGACATGTAGAGTGGGTAGAGAAGACTCTTTGTACCAAATTTGGTGTCTCTGTGATTAATGGTTCAGGAGATATTGAACCGGGAAAAGCCAATATCGGGCACATTTTTCCATTGCTGGCTATGGGGATATTTTGTTCAGTTGGTGTAGTTTAAAAATTAATTGCTGCCGAAGCATATGGAGCGGCGACACAAAACTTGGGAGACATGTAGAGTGGCTATAGAAGACCGACTGTACCAAATTTGGAGTCTCTGTGATTAATGGTTCAGGAGTTATTGAACCGGGAAAAGCCAATATCGGGCACATTTTTTCCATTGCTGGCTATGGGGATATTTTGTTCAGTTGGTGTAGTTTATAAATTAACTGCTGCCGAACCATATGGAGCGGCGACACAAAACTTTAAAGACACGTAGGGGGGCTAGTGAAGACCACGTGTGCCAAATTTGGAGTCTCTAACATTAATGGTTCAGGAGATATTGACTGAAACATATCCAATGAGCGAAATCTCGGAAGTCCTGGATGAGGTTAAATCCGCCTGACACGGCCGGGAGGGAGTTCCAGAAGCCCGGCAGTGGAGTGCTTGGCAGTCCCCTAGATGCAGTAAGCTAACTCATTTTTGAGGGCGGCGGGAAAGGTTGCTGCGGATATATAGGAGGATGCTTTTTCTTAGCGCCTCCACCATGGGACCTCACCGACGGGCACTTGACAGCTCCCCCTTGCGGGAAACATAGCGGTAAGAGGTCAGAAGGCTAGCCGGGCTCTGGTGCCACCTTGTGGGCATGAATTTAGGATATTTACCGGTCAATATCTCTGGAGCCATAAGTCTTAGGAACTTGAAACTTGATAGAGTGGGACACCTTAACCTATTACATGTATTTGCCAAGTATGCTGTCCATGGCACCAGAGGGTTCAGGAGATATTGAACCGGGAAAAGCCAATATCGGGCACATTTTACCATTGCTGGCTATGGGGATATTTTGTTCAGATGGTGTAGTTTAAAAATTAACTGCTGCCGAACCATATGGAGCGACGACACAAAACTTGGGAGACATGTAGAGTGGGTAGAGAAGACTCATTGTACCAAATTTGGTGTCTCTGTGATTAATGGTTCAGGAGATATTGAACCGGGAAAAGCCAATATCGGGCACATTTTTTCCATTGCTGGCTATGGGGATATTTTGTTCAGTTGGTGTAGTTTAAAAATTAATTGCTGCCGAAGCATATGGAGCGGCGACACAAAACTTGGGAGACATGTAGAGTGGCTATAGAAGACCGACTGTACCAAATTTGGAGTCTCTGTGATTAATGGTTCAGGAGGTATTGAACCGGGAAAAGCCAATATCGGGCACATTTTTTCCATTGCTGGCTATGGGGATATTTTGTTCAGTTGGTGTAGTTTATAAATTAACTGCTGCCGAACCATATGGAGCGGCGACACAAAACTTTAAAGACACGTAGGGGGGCTAGTGAAGACCACGTGTGCCAAATTTGGAGTCTCTAACATTAATGGTTCAGGAGATATTGACTGAAACATATCCAATGAGCGAAATCTCGGAAGTCCTGGATGAGGTTAAATCCGCCTGACACGGCCGGGAGGGAGTTCCAGAAGCCCGGCAGTGGAGTGCTTGGCAGTCCCCTAGATGCAGTAAGCTAACTCATTTTTGAGGGCGGCGGGAAAGGTTGCTGCGGATATATAGGAGGATGCTTTTTCTTAGCGCCTCCACCATGGGACCTCACCGACGGGCACTTGACAGCTCCACCTTGCGGGAAACATAGCGGTAAGAGGTCAGAAGGCTAGCCGGGCTCTGGTGCCACCTTGTGGGCATGAATTTAGGATATTTACCGGTCAATATCTCTGGAGCCATAAGTCTTAGGAACTTGAAACTTGATAGAGTGGGACACCTTAACCTATTACATGTATTTGCCAAGTATGCTGTCCATGGCACCAGAGGGTTCAGGAGATATTGAACCAGGAAAAGCCAATATCGGGCACATTTTTCCATTGCTGGCTATGGGGATATTTTGTTCAGTTGATGTAGTTTAAAAATGAACTGCTGCTGAACCATATGGAGCGGCGACACAAAACCTGGGAGACATGTAGAGTGGGTAGAGAAGACTCTTTGTACCAAATTTGGTGTCTCTGTGATTAATGGTTCAGGAGATATTGAACCGGGAAAAGCCAATATCGGGCACATTTTTTCCATTGCTGGCTATGGGGATATTTTGTTCAGTTGGTGTAGTTTAAAAATTAATTGCTGCCGAAGCATATGGAGCGGCGACACAAAACTTGGGAGACATGTAGAGTGGCTATAGAAGACCGACTGTACCAAATTTGGAGTCTCTGAGATTAATGGTTCAGGAGATATTGAACCGGGAAAAGCCAATATCGGGCACATTTTTTCCATTGCTGGCTATGTGGATATTTTGTTCAGTTGGTGTAGTTTATAAATTAACTGCTGCCGAACCATATGGAGCGGCGACACAAAACTTTAAAGACACGTAGGGGGGCTAGTGAAGACCACGTGTGCCAAATTTGGAGTCTCTAACATTAATGGTTCAGGAGATATTGACTGAAACATATCCAATGAGCGAAATCTCGGAAGTCCTGGATGAGGTTAAATCCGCCTGACACGGCCGGGAGGGAGTTCCAGAAGCCCGGCAGTGGAGTGCTTGGCAGTCCCCTAGATGCAGTAAGCTAACTCATTTTTGAGGGCGGCGGGAAAGGTTGCTGCGGATATATAGGAGGATGCTTTTTCTTAGCGCCTCCACCATGGGACCTCACCGACGGGCACTTGACAGCTCCACCTTGCGGGAAACATAGCGGTAAGAGGTCAGAAGGCTAGCCGGGCTCTGGTGCCACCTTGTGGGCATGAATTTAGGATATTTACCGGTCAATATCTCTGGAGCCATAAGTCTTAGGAACTTGAAACTTGATAGAGTGGGACACCTTAACCTATTACATGTATTTGCCAAGTATGCTGTCCATGGCACCAGAGGGTTCAGGAGATATTGAACCAGGAAAAGCCAATATCGGGCACATTTTTCCATTGCTGGCTATGGGGATATTTTGTTCAGTTGATGTAGTTTAAAAATGAACTGCTGCTGAACCATATGGAGCGGCGACACAAAACCTGGGAGACATGTAGAGTGGGTAGAGAAGACTCTTTGTACCAAATTTGGTGTCTCTGTGATTAATGGTTCAGGAGATATTGAACCGGGAAAAGCCAATATCGGGCACATTTTTTCCATTGCTGGCTATGGGGATATTTTGTTCAGTTGGTGTAGTTTAAAAATTAATTGCTGCCGAAGCATATGGAGCGGCGACACAAAACTTGGGAGACATGTAGAGTGGCTATAGAAGACCGACTGTACCAAATTTGGAGTCTCTGAGATTAATGGTTCAGGAGATATTGAACCGGGAAAAGCCAATATCGGGCACATTTTTTCCATTGCTGGCTATGTGGATATTTTGTTCAGTTGGTGTAGTTTATAAATTAACTGCTGCCGAACCATATGGAGCGGCGACACAAAACTTTAAAGACACGTAGGGGGGCTAGTGAAGACCACGTGTGCCAAATTTGGAGTCTCTAACATTAATGGTTCAGGAGATATTGACTGAAACATATCCAATGAGCGAAATCTCGGAAGTCCTGGATGAGGTTAAATCCGCCTGACACGGCCGGGAGGGAGTTCCAGAAGCCCGGCAGTGGAGTGCTTGGCAGTCCCCTAGATGCAGTAAGCTAACTCATTTTTGAGGGCGGCGGGAAAGGTTGCTGCGGATATATAGGAGGATGCTTTTTCTTAGCGCCTCCACCATGGGACCTCACCGACGGGCACTTGACAGCTCCACCTTGCGGGAAACATAGCGGTAAGAGGTCAGAAGGCTAGCCGGGCTCTGGTGCCACCTTGTGGGCATGAATTTAGGATATTTACCGGTCAATATCTCTGGAGCCATAAGTCTTAGGAACTTGAAACTTGATAGAGTGGGACACCTTAACCTATTACATGTATTTGCCAAGTATGCTGTCCATGGCACCAGAGGGTTCAGGAGATATTGAACCAGGAAAAGCCAATATCGGGCACATTTTTCCATTGCTGGCTATGGGGATATTTTGTTCAGTTGATGTAGTTTAAAAATGAACTGCTGCTGAACCATATGGAGCGGCGACACAAAACCTGGGAGACATGTAGAGTGGGTAGAGAAGACTCTTTGTACCAAATTTGGTGTCTCTGTGATTAATGGTTCAGGAGGTATTGAACCGGGAAAAGCCAATATCGGGCACATTTTTCCTTTGCTGGCTATGGGGATATTTTGTTCAGTTGATGTAGTTTAAAAATGAACTGCTGCTGAACCATATGGAGCGGCGACACAAAACCTGGGAGACATGTAGAGTGGGTAGAGAAGACTCTTTGTACCAAATTTGGTGTCTCTGTGATTAATGGTTCAGGAGATATTGAACCGGGAAAAGCCAATATCGGGCACATTTTTCCATTGCTGGCTATGGGGATATTTTGTTCAGTTGGTGTAGTTTAAAAATTAATTGCTGCCGAAGCATATGGAGCGGCGACACAAAACTTGGGAAACGTGTAGAGTGGCTATAGATGACCGACTGTACCAAATTTGGAGTCTCTGAGATGAATGGTTCAGGAGATATTGAACCGGGAAAAGCCAATATCGGGCACATTTTTTCCATTGCTGGCTATGGGGATATTTTGTTCAGTTGGTGTAGTTTAAAAATGAATTGCTGCCGAACCATATGCAGCGGCGACACAAAACTTGGGAGACATGTAGTGTGGCTATAGAAGACCGACTGTACCAAATTTGGAGTCTCTGTGATTAATGGTTCAGGAGATATTGAACCGGGAAAAGCCAATTTCGGGCACATTTTTTCCATTGCTGGCTATGGGGATATTTTGTTCAGTTGGTGTAGTTTATAAATTAACTGCTGCCGAACCATATGGAGCGGCGACACAAAACTTTGGGAGACATGTAGAGTGGGTAGAGAAGACTCATTGTACCAAATTTGGTGTCTCTGTGATTAATGGTTCAGGAGATATTGAACCGGGAAAAGCCCATATCGGGCACATTTTACCATTGCTGTCTATGGGGATATTTTGTTCAGTTGGTGTATTTAAAAAAAAAAAAAACTGCTGCCGAACCATATATAGCGGCGACACAAAACTTTAAAGACACGTAGGGGGGCTAGTGAAGACCACGTGTGCCAAATTTGGAGTCTCTAACATTAATGGTTCAGGAGATATTGACTGAAACATATCCAATGAGCGAAATCTCGGAAGTCCTGGATGAGGTTAAATCCGCCTGACACGGCCGGGAGGGAGTTCCAGAAGCCCGGCAGTGGAGTGCTTGGTTGTCCCCTAGATGCAGTAAGCTAACTCATTTTTGAGGGCGGCGGGAAAGATTGCTGCGGATATATAGGAGGATGCATAATTGAGTGTGCTACATAGCCTAAGTCTGGAAAGTTGTACACACAGCCTGGCCATTGCAGTGGTTTGACACGTCACACTTTTTGTCCAGGGTTGAGTGTGCTACATAACCTAAGTCTGGAAAGTACTGGGGTTGTGTACACACACAGCCTGGCTTACCACACCGTTGGTAACTCCACCATGGCCGGTCCCAAGTCCGTGCTGAGAAAGGAGGAGGGTAGATTTGAAGGGAAAGGGCCAGTAGTACATACCCTAAGTCTCTAAAGGAGTACTGGGGTTGTACACACAGCCTGGCCACTGTAGTGGTTTGGCACTTGTCAATTTTTTTGTCCAGGATTGAGCGTGCTACATAGCCTAAGTCTGGAAAGTACTGGGGTTGTACACACACAGCCTGGCTTACCACACCGTTGGTAACTCCACCATGGCCGGTCCCAAGTCCGTGCTGAGAAAGGAGGAGGGTAGATTTGAAGGGAAAGGGCCAGTAGTACATACCCTAAGTCTCTAAAGGAGTACTGGGGTTGTACACACAGCCTGGCCACTGCAGTGGTTTGACACGTCACACTTTTTGTCCAGGATTGAGTGTGCTACATAACCTAAGTCTGGAAAGTACTGGGGTTGTGTACACACACAGCTTGGCTTACCACACCGTTGGTAACTCCACCATGGCCGGTCCCAAGTCCGTGCTGAGAAAGGAGGAGTGTCAATAACCATTGTTCAATGAGCTTTTAGGCAGTTATCTGTGCAAAGGGCTAAAAAGAGATTGTACAGTCCACTTTAGGACTACATTACATGACAGTAATGTTTACTGTACATCTTTTCTCTGCTGTCCTGTCTGGTGTGCGTAGTCTCTACTGTAAAGTGTGGGAAGAGGGTATACCCCTTTACGGAGGACAGACAGCAGTACCTGTTCGCTCAGTGTGATGAATTGTCTGGAAGACCTTACAGTTAGAAAACATACACATGAGGGAACACAAACTTATTTTTTTTTGTCCAGGATTGAGTGTGCTACATAACCTAAGTCTGGAAAGTACTGGGGTTGTGTACACACACAGCCTGGCTTACCACACCGTTGGTAACTCCACCATGGCCGGTCCCAAGTCCGTGCTGAGAAAGGAGGAGGGTAGATTTGAAGGGAAAGGGCCAGTAGTACATACCCTAAGTCTCTAAAGGAGTACTGGGGTTGTACACACAGCCTGGCCACTGTAGTGGTTTGGCACTTGTCAATTTTTTTGTCCAGGATTGAGCGTGCTACATAGCCTAAGTCTGGAAAGTACTGGGGTTGTACACACACAGCCTGGCTTACCACACCGTTGGTAACTCCACCATGGCCGGTCCCAAGTCCGTGCTGAGAAAGGAGGAGGGTAGATTTGAAGGGAAAGGGCCAGTAGTACATACCCTAGGTCTCTAAAGGAGTACTGGGGTTGTATACACAGCCTGGCCATTGCAGTAGTTTGACACGTCACACTTTTTGTCCAGGATTGAGTGTGCTACATAATCTAAGTCTGGAAAGTACTGGGGTTGTGTACACACACAGCCTGGCTTACCACACCGTTGGTAACTCCACCATGGCCGGTCCCAAGTCCGTGCTGAGAAAGGAGGAGGGTCAATAACCATTGTTCAATGAGCTTTTAGGCAGTTATCTGTGCAAAGGGCTAAAAAGAGATTGTACAGTCCACTTTAGGACTACATTACATGACAGTAATGTTTACTGTACATCTTTTCTCTGCTGTCCTGTCTGGTGTGCGTAGTCTCTACTGTAAAGTGTGGGAAGAGGGTATACCCCTTTACGGAGGACAGACAGCAGTACCTGTTCGCTCAGTGTGATGAATTGTCTGGAAGACCTTACAGTTAGAAAACATACACATGAGGGAACACAAACTTATTTTTTTTGTCCAGGATTGAGTGTGCTACATAACCTAAGTCTGGAAAGTACTGGGGTTGTGTACACACACAGCCTGGCTTACCACACCGTTGGTAACTCCACCATGGCCGGTCCCAAGTCCGTGCTGAGAAAGGAGGAGGGTAGATTTGAAGGGAAAGGGCCAGTAGTACATACCCTAAGTCTCTAAAGGAGTACTGGGGTAGTACACACAGCCTGGCCACTGCAGTGGTTTGACACGTCACACTTTTTGTCCAGGATTGAGTGTGCTACATAACCTAAGTCTGGAAAGTACTGGGGTTGTGTACACACACAGCTTGGCTTACCACACCGTTGGTAACTCCACCATGGCCGGTCCCAAGTCCGTGCTGAGAAAGGAGGAGGGTAGATTTGAAGGGAAAGGGCCAGTAGTACATACCCTAAGTCTCTAAAGGAGTACTGGGGTTGTACACACAGCCTGGCCACTGTAGTGGTTTGGCACTTGTCAATTTTTTTGTCCAGGATTGAGCGTGCTACATAGCCTAAGTCTGGAAAGTATTGGGGTTGTACACACACAGCCTGGCTTACCACACCGTTGGTAACTCCACCATGGCCGGTCCCAAGTCCGTGCTGAGAAAGGAGGAGGGTAGATTTGAAGGGAAAGGGCCAGTAGTACATACCCTAGGTCTCTAAAGGAGTACTGGGGTTGTATACACAGCCTGGCCATTGCAGTAGTTTGACACGTCACACTTTTTGTCCAGGATTGAGTGTGCTACATAATCTAAGTCTGGAAAGTACTGGGGTTGTGTACACACACAGCCTGGCTTACCACACCGTTGGTAACTCCACCATGGCCGGTCCCAAGTCCGTGCTGAGAAAGGAGGAGGGTCAATAACCATTGTTCAATGAGCTTTTAGGCAGTTATCTGTGCAAAGGGCTAAAAAGAGATTGTACAGTCCACTTTAGGACTACATTACATGACAGTAATGTTTACTGTACATCTTTTCTCTGCTGTCCTGTCTGGTGTGCGTAGTCTCTACTGTAAAGTGTGGGAAGAGGGTATACCCCTTTACGGAGGACAGACAGCAGTACCTGTTCGCTCAGTGTGATGAATTGTCTGGAAGACCTTACAGTTAGAAAACATACACATGAGGGAACACAAACTTATTTTTTTTGTCCAGGATTGAGTGTGCTACATAACCTAAGTCTGGAAAGTACTGGGGTTGTGTACACACACAGCCTGGCTTACCACACCGTTGGTAACTCCACCATGGCCGGTCCCAAGTCCGTGCTGAGAAAGGAGGAGGGTAGATTTGAAGGGAAAGGGCCAGTAGTACATACCCTAAGTCTCTAAAGGAGTACTGGGGTTGTACACACAGCCTGGCCACTGTAGTGGTTTGGCACTTGTCAATTTTTTTGTCCAGGATTGAGCGTGCTACATAGCCTAAGTCTGGAAAGTACTGGGGTTGTACACACACAGCCTGGCTTACCACACCGTTGGTAACTCCACCATGGCCGGTCCCAAGTCCGTGCTGAGAAAGGAGGAGGGTAGATTTGAAGGGAAATGGCCAGTAGTACAAACCCTAAGTCTCTAAAGGAGTACTGGGGTTGTACACACAGCCTGGCCACTGCAGTGGTTTGACACTTGTCAAACTTTTTGTCCAGGATTGAGTGTGCTACACAACCTAAGTCTGGAAAGTACTGAGGTTGTGTACACACACAGCCTGGCTTACCACACCGTTGGTAACTCCACCAAGTCTGGAAGCAATAATTTTAGCAAATACTTTTATATCGGTGTTGAGGAGAGAGATAGGTCTGTAATTTTTTGTGGAGGTGTGGTCTTTTTCCGGTTTGGGGATAGTGGTGATGGTGGAACGCAGCATATCTACCGGTAGAGAACCAGAGGTGTTAGCAGAGTTGAAGAGGTCTGTAAGATGGGGAGCAATAATGGCGGCAAATGATTTATAGAATTCATTAGTGTATCCATCTTCACCTGGAGATTTGTGAAGCGGAAGAGAGTTGATGGCCTTTAGGGTTTCATCTAAGGAGAATGGACGGGAGAGCTCCTCTAGTTGATGGCTATTTATAGTCGGAAGATCCAGTGAGGATAGAAAATTTTGGATAATTTGGTCATTTGGTTGAGGGGTATCTGCATCTTTAGACAGGTTGTATAGCGAAGAGTAATAGTCGCTAAAGGCATTAGCTATATCCTGAGGATTTGTCAATAGTGTGTCAGAGGTAGGGTGCCTGAGGGAACTTATCTTATTTTTAAGACGTTGGGCTTTGACCTGTCTGGCTAGTAGAGCACCAGCCTTATTGCCTAAGGCATAGTATTTGGCTTTGATCAATTTGAGGTTGTGCTCAAATTTGGAAAGTAAAAGAGATCGGAGTTTCTGCCTCTGTTCTAGGAGCTCAGCAGTCAATTTTTGGGAGGGTTTCTGTTTATTTTGATGTTCCAGGAGAGCAATTTGGCGGAGGACCTCGTCAACTTGCTGAGACCTCTGGTATTTAACATTACTATGTAACTTAATTAGAATGCCACGCATGTAAGCTTTATAAGCTGACCAAAGTACAAACTTATCAGTGTTCGGTTGATCATTAGTTTGGAAATACAATTGATGTTCATCAGTGAGAAGTTGAATAACCTTGGGATCCGAGAGGAGAGAAGAGTCAAGTCTCCACAACCGAGCAGTGTTAAGTCTGCAGTTTCCCACATGAAGGGAGACAGGTGCGTGATCCGACCACGTGATACTGCCTATCTCAGATTTCGTTACATCTTGCAAGGTAAGTCTATCAACAACAAAGAAGTCAATTCTGGAATAGGAAAGTTGGGATGAGGAGAAGTAGGAGAAGTCCCGTTCATTGCTGTGGAGGCACCTCCAAGGATCATAAAGGTCATTTGCATGAAGAAAGGGATTCAGTATGGACCGTTGGGTTTTAGGCTTAGAGGTAGTGTCTAAAGAGGAATCTCCAATAATGTTAAAGTCTCCGCCCATGAGGAGCCTCCCTTTTCGAATTTGCGTGACTTTTTTGTATAGTCGGTTGAGAAAACGCAGTTGATGTGTATTTGGACCGTATACATTCACCAGAGTGTAGGTAGTTTGGTTAATGTCGCAGACAATAATTAGGAATCTGCCTTGTGGATCGACAATTGATTGATGTAGCATAAACTGTACAGTGTTTCGTATAGCAGTGAGTACACCATTTCTTTTCCTCGGCCCTGAGGCTAAGATAATATGGTCATAGTTTGTTATCTTGAGTGTAGGAGATTTTGCAGCTGCAAAATGAGTCTCTTGTACTAAGAGGATGTCAGCTTTGTTGTTGGTAGCCTCTTTAATGAGTGCAGATCTTTTTTGAGGGGAGTTTAAGCCCCTGGCGTTAATAGAGACTAGTTTGAAAGCCATTCTTAGGATTGGATAGAAGTATGGACGTCCGTAGAAACAGCAGAGTAGTAAGATATGTAGGGCTGTTTTGCTAGTCCGACTGCGGGAGGGGTGCGCTGTATGTTACAGTGCTAGATACCTGATGCAATGCAGGAGTAGAAGTGAGAGAAGAGTAACTGGTGCTGGGTGTGGACGAGGGATAGGGATTAAAAAATGAGAGCTCAGTAACGAAAAAGGGTCTGAGCTCAATGTGCAGAAATTACTGCAAAAAAGAGAGTGGGGTAGAGAGATCTTACGTCCGCAACGTGGGACAGGGATCTCTGAACAGGCAAGCAAGTGCTGGATAGGAATGCTGCAGTTAGCCAGCCATAGTGGCTTTGTAGAGAAGGGTAACGTTTACGCAGGATGTCCATCAGAGGGATCCCCTCCGGTTTCCATGAGAGTCGGCATTTGGACAGAAGGGGTCATCGAGTCGTCTGGGATGATACGCCATTGCTTCAGGAGAGAAAGCCCCATAGGGAGGGTACGCACTGCATGAGTTTTGTTTTGATGCGTGATAAGAAGCTTAGTAGGGAAGCCCCATTTATAGGGTATATTATGATTTCGAAGCGCTTTTCTTATGGTGACTAGTTGTCTGCGATTATCCATCGTTGCTTTTGAGAGATCCGCATACAATGCAATGTTGGTGAAGGGGTCCGGGAGATTCATTGCTCGTTTGGCTGCGTTTAGAATTCTGTCTTTGACAGAAAAAAAATGGATGCGCGCCAATACATCCCTGGGAGTAGAAGCAGGAAGGTGCGACGGCTTGGGGATTCTGTGTGCTCTGTCAATTTCCAGATCACGGGTAGTCAGGTCAGGTAAAAGAGCCTGCATCAATGCTTGTATAAATTGTATGAGCTCGGGTTGTTGGATCGATTCTGGGACATTGCAGAATTTAATATTGTTCCTTCTGGAACGATCTTCCAAATCTGCGATTTTAAGGTTGATTAATTGGAGCTCGTCTTCATGGTCTGCAAATCCGTCAACAAAATCATTATGTGCAGTAAGCATGTCTCCCATTTTATTCTCTAAATGAGTGATAGTAGTGTCATGTTGGTTCACTACTATAGATAGTGATGAGACTGCTGAGGATATGTCAGAATACAGTGTCTGCCTCAGTGAGAGCAGCATGCTCTTCATAGTGCTTTCTGATAAAGGTTGATCTGAGGCAGGGAAAGTCTCCAGCACAGAGGCCTGTTGCGGTGGGGGGAGGGGGGACATGCTGGGAGCTGAGGGAGGATGTAAGGGCTCCTCCGTCCTGAGCCTGGACTTAGCAGGGCTGGATGTTGTAGGAGAGGTAGGTGGGGAACACTCACCCTGAGCGGTGTGTAAACGCTGGGGTCCCGAGGCCAGCAGGGAACTCTGAGATGGCTGTGAGGAGGAGGACCGCGCTGAGGAATCACGGCCGCCGCCGCCATTTTGGCTGCCCAGCTCGTCAGGTGAGGGGAAATAATCCGTCAATTTTTTAGGGAGAGAGGATCTCTTTCGTCTTTTAAGCATGACCGCTTACTGTGTGAAGCCTTCGGATGCTTTATGAACGTTTTCTCCCTTCGCTAGAGCTGGTTAATCTGTCGCTGTGGCTGGTTTACTGCGGAGCAGAGGAATCAGTCAGCCATCCGCTCGAGCCGGCAAGCCACGCCCCCCACGTCACACTTTTTGTCCAGGATTGAGTGTGCTACATAACCTAAGTCTGGAAAGTACTGGGGTTGTGTACACACACAGCTTGGCTTACCACACCGTTGGTAACTCCCCCATGGCCGGTCCCAAGTCCGTGCTGAGAAAGGAGGAGTGTCAATAACCATTGTTCAATGAGCTTTTAGGCAGTTATCTGTGCAAAGGGCTAAAAAGAGATTGTACAGTCCACTTTAGGACTACATTACATGACAGTAATGTTTACTGTACATCTTTTCTCTGCTGTCCTGTCTGGTGTGCGTAGTCTCTACTGTAAAGTGTGGGAAGAGGGTATACCCCTTTACGGAGGACAGACAGCAGTACCTGTTCGCTCAGTGTGATGAATTGTCTGGAAGACCTTACAGTTAGAAAACATACACATGAGGGAACACAAACTTTTTTTTTTTTGTCCAGGATTGAGTGTGCTACATAACCTAAGTCTGGAAAGTACTGGGGTTGTGTACACACACAGCCTGGCTTACCACACCGTTGGTAACTCCACCATGGCCGGTCCCAAGTCCGTGCTGAGAAAGGAGGAGGGTAGATTTGAAGGGAAAGGGCCAGTAGTACATACCCTAAGTCTCTAAAGGAGTACTGGGGTTGTACACACAGCATGGCCACTGTAGTGGTTTGGCACTTGTCAATTTTTTTGTCCAGGATTGAGCGTGCTACATAGCCTAAGTCTGGAAAGTACTGGGGTTGTACACACACAGCCTGGCTTACCACACCGTTGGTAACTCCACCATGGTCGGTCCCAAGTCCATGCTGAGAAAGGAGGAGGGTAGATTTGAAGGGAAATGGCCAGTAGTACAAACCCTAAGTCTCTAAAGGAGTACTGGGGTTGTACACACAGCCTGGCCACTGCAGTGGTTTGACACTTGTCAAACTTTTTGTCCAGGATTGAGTGTGCTACACAACCTAAGTCTGGAAAGTACTGGGGTTGTGTACACACACAGCCTGGCTTACCACACCGTTGGTAACTCCACCATGGCCGGTCCCAAGTCCGTGCTGAGAAAGGAGGAGGGTAGATTTGAAGGGAAAGGGCCAGTAGTACATACCCTAAGTCTCTAAAGGAGTACTGGGGTTGTACACACAGCCTGACCATTGCAGTGGTTTGACACGTCACACTTTTTGTCCAGGATTGAGTGTGCTACATAACCTAAGTCTGGAAAGTACTGGGGTTGTGTACACACACAGCCTGGCTTACCACACCGTTGGTAACTCCACCATGGCCGGTCCCAAGTCCGTGCTGAGAAAGGAGGAGGGTAGATTTGAAGGGAAAGGGCCAGTAGTACATACCCTAAGTCTCTAAAGGAGTACTGGGGTTGTACACACAGCCTGGCCACTGTAGTGGTTTGGCACTTGTCAATTTTTTTGTCCAGGATTGAGCGTGCTACATAGCCTAAGTCTGGAAAGTACTGGGGTTGTACACACACAGCCTGGCTTACCACACCGTTGGTAACTCCACCATGGCCGGTCCCAAGTCCGTGCTGAGAAAGGAGGAGGGTAGATTTGAAGGGAAAGGGCCAGTAGTACATACCCTAAGTCTCTAAAGGAGTACTGGGGTTGTACACACAGCCTGGCCACTGCAGTGGTTTGACACGTCACACTTTTTGTCCAGGATTGAGTGTGCTACATAACCTAAGTCTGGAAAGTACTGGGGTTGTGTACACACACAGCTTGGCTTACCACACCGTTGGTAACTCCCCCATGGCCGGTCCCAAGTCCGTGCTGAGAAAGGAGGAGTGTCAATAACCATTGTTCAATGAGCTTTTAGGCAGTTATCTGTGCAAAGGGCTAAAAAGAGATTGTACAGTCCACTTTAGGACTACATTACATGACAGTAATGTTTACTGTACATCTTTTCTCTGCTGTCCTGTCTGGTGTGCGTAGTCTCTACTGTAAAGTGTGGGAAGAGGGTATACCCCTTTACGGAGGACAGACAGCAGTACCTGTTCGCTCAGTGTGATGAATTGTCTGGAAGACCTTACAGTTAGAAAACATACACATGAGGGAACACAAACTTTTTTTTTTGTCCAGGATTGAGTGTGCTACATAACCTAAGTCTGGAAAGTACTGGGGTTGTGTACACACACAGCCTGGCTTACCACACCGTTGGTAACTCCACCATGGCCGGTCCCAAGTCCGTGCTGAGAAAGGAGGAGGGTAGATTTGAAGGGAAAGGGCCAGTAGTACATACCCTTAGTCTCTTAAGGAGTACTGGGGTTGTACACACAGCCTGGCCACTGTAGTGGTTTGGCACTTGTCGATTTTTTTGTCCAGGATTGAGCGTGCTACATAGCCTAAGTCTGGAAAGTACTGGGGTTGCACACACACAGCCTGGCTTACCACACCGTTGGTAACTCCACCATGGCCGGTCCCAAGTCCGTGCTGAGAAAGGAGGAGGGTAGATTTGAAGGGAAATGGCCAGTAGTACAAACCCTAAGTCTCTAAAGGAGTACTGGGGTTGTACACACAGCCTGGCCACTGCAGTGGTTTGACACTTGTCAAACTTTTTGTCCAGGATTGAGTGTGCTACACAACCTAAGTCTGGAAAGTACTGGGGTTGTGTACACACACAGCCTGGCTTACCACACCGTTGGTAACTCCACCATGGCCGGTCCCAAGTCCGTGCTGAGAAAGGAGGAGGGTAGATTTGAAGGGAAAGGGCCAGTAGTACATACCCTAAGTCTCTAAAGGAGTACTGGGGTTGTACACACAGCCTGACCATTGCAGTGGTTTGACACGTCACACTTTTTGTCCAGGATTGAGTGTGCTACATAACCTAAGTCTGGAAAGTACTGGGGTTGTGTACACACACAGCCTGGCTTACCACACCGTTGGTAACTCCACCATGGCCGGTCCCAAGTCCGTGCTGAGAAAGGAGGAGGGTAGATTTGAAGGGAAAGGGCCAGTAGTACATACCCTAAGTCTCTAAAGGAGTACTGGGGTTGTACACACAGCCTGGCCACTGTAGTGGTTTGGCACTTGTCAATTTTTTTGTCCAGGATTGAGCGTGCTACATAGCCTAAGTCTGGAAAGTACTGGGGTTGTACACACACAGCCTGGCTTACCACACCGTTGGTAACTCCACCATGGCCGGTCCCAAGTCCGTGCTGAGAAAGGAGGAGGGTAGATTTGAAGGGAAAGGGCCAGTAGTACATACCCTAAGTCTCTAAAGGAGTACTGGGGTAGTACACACAGCCTGGTCACTGCAGTGGTTTGACACGTCACACTTTTTGTCCAGGATTGAGTGTGCTACATAACTTAAGTCTGGAAAGTACTGGGGTTGTGTACACACACAGCCTGGCTTACCACACCGTTGGTAACTCCACCATGGCCGGTCCCAAGTCCGTGCTGAGAAAGGAGGAGGGTAGATTTGAAGGGAAAGGGCCAGTAGTACATACCCTAAGTCTCTAAAGGAGTACTGGGGTAGTACACACAGCCTGGCCACTGCAGTGGTTTGACACGTCACACTTTTTGTCCAGGATTGAGTGTGCTACATAACCTAAGTCTGGAAAGTACTGGGGTTGTGTACACACACAGCTTGGCTTACCACACCGTTGGTAACTCCACCATGGCCGGTCCCAAGTCCGTGCTGAGAAAGGAGGAGTGTCAATAACCATTGTTCAATGAGCTTTTAGGCAGTTATCTGTGCAAAGGGCTAAAAAGAGATTGTACAGTCCACTTTAGGACTACATTACATGACAGTAATGTTTACTGTACATCTTTTCTCTGCTGTCCTGTCTGGTGTGCGTAGTCTCTACTGTAAAGTGTGGGAAGAGGGTATACCCCTTTACGGAGGACAGACAGCAGTACCTGTTCGCTCAGTGTGATGAATTGTCTGGAAGACCTTACAGTTAGAAAACATACACATGAGGGAACACAAACTTATTTTTTTTGTCCAGGATTGAGTGTGCTACATAACCTAAGTCTGGAAAGTACTGGGGTTGTGTACACACACAGCCTGGCTTACCACACCGTTGGTAACTCCACCATGGCCGGTCCCAAGTCCGTGCTGAGAAATGAGGAGGGTAGATTTGAAGGGAAAGGGCCAGTAGTACATACCCTAAGTCTCTAAAGGAGTACTGGGGTTGTACACACAGCCTGGCCACTGTAGTGGTTTGGCACTTGTCATTTTTTTTGTCCAGGATTGAGCGTGCTACATAGCCTAAGTCTGGAAAGTACTGGGGTTGTACACACACAGCCTGGCTTACCACACCGTTGGTAACTCCACCATGGCCGGTCCCAAGTCCGTGCTGAGAAAGGAGGAGGGTAGATTTGAAGGGAAAGGGCCAGTAGTACATACCCTAAGTCTCTAAAGGAGTACTGGGGTTGTACACACAGCCTGGCCACTGCAGTGGTTTGACACGTCACACTTTTTGTCCAGGATTGAGTGTGCTACATAACCTAAGTCTGGAAAGTACTGGGGTTGTGTACACACACAGCTTGGCTTACCACACCGTTGGTAACTCCACCATGGCCGGTCCCAAGTCCGTGCTGAGAAAGGAGGAGTGTCAATAACCATTGTTCAATGAGCTTTTAGGCAGTTATCTGTGCAAAGGGCTAAAAAGAGATTGTAAGGTCCACTTTAGGACTACATTACATGACAGTAATGTTTACTGTACATCTTTTCTCTGCTGTCCTGTCTGGTGTGCGTAGTCTCTACTGTAAAGTGTGGGAAGAAGGGTATACCCCTTTACGGAGGACAGACAGCAGTACCTGTTCGCTCAGTGTGATGAATTGTCTGGAAGACCTTACAGTTAGAAAACATACACATGAGGGAACACAAACTTATTTTTTTTTTGTCCAGGATTGAGTGTGCTACATAACCTAAGTCTGGAAAGTACTGGGGTTGTGTACACACACAGCCTGGCTTACCACACCGTTGGTAACTCCACCATGGCCGGTCCCAAGTCCGTGCTGAGAAAGGAGGAGGGTAGATTTGAAGGGAAAGGGCCAGTAGTACATACCCTAAGTCTCTAAAGGAGTACTGGGGTTGTACACACAGCCTGGCCACTGCAGTGGTTTGACACGTCACACTTTTTGTCCAGGATTGAGTGTGCTACATAACCTAAGTCTGGAAAGTACTGGGGTTGTGTACACACACAGCTTGGCTTACCACACCGTTGGTAACTCCACCATGGCCGGTCCCAAGTCCGTGCTGAGAAAGGAGGAGTGTCAATAACCATTGTTCAATGAGCTTTTAGGCAGTTATCTGTGCAAAAGGGCTAAAAAGAGATTGTACAGTCCACTTTAGGACTACATTACATGACAGTAATGTTTACTGTACATCTTTTCTCTGCTGTCCTGTCTGGTGTGCGTAGTCTCTACTGTAAAGTGTGGGAAGAGGGTATACCCCTTTACGGAGGACAGACAGCAGTACCTGTTCGCTCAGTGTGATGAATTGTCTGGAAGACCTTACAGTTAGAAAACATACACATGAGGGAACACAAACTTTTTTTTTTGTCCAGGATTGAGTGTGCTACATAACCTAAGTCTGGAAAGTACTGGGGTTGTGTACACACACAGCCTGGCTTACCACACCGTTGGTAACTCCACCATGGCCGGTCCCAAGTCCGTGCTGAGAAAGGAGGAGGGTAGATTTGAAGGGAAAGGGCCAGTAGTACATACCCTAAGTCTCTAAAGGAGTACTGGGGTAGTACACACAGCCTGGCCACTGCAGTGGTTTGACACGTCACACTTTTTGTCCAGGATTGAGTGTGCTACATAACCTAAGTCTGGAAAGTACTGGGGTTGTGTACACACACAGCTTGGCTTACCACACCGTTGGTAACTCCACCATGGCCGGTCCCAAGTCCGTGCTGAGAAAGGAGGAGTGTCAATAACCATTGTTCAATGAGCTTTTAGGCAGTTATCTGTGCAAAGGGCTAAAAAGAGATTGTACAGTCCACTTTAGGACTACATTACATGACAGTAATGTTTACTGTACATCTTTTCTCTGCTGTCCTGTCTGGTGTGCGTAGTCTCTACTGTAAAGTGTGGGAAGAGGGTATACCCCTTTACGGAGGACAGACAGCAGTACCTGTTCGCTCAGTGTGATGAATTGTCTGGAAGACCTTACAGTTAGAAAACATACACATGAGGGAACACAAACTTATTTTTTTTTGTCCAGGATTGAGTGTGCTACATAACCTAAGTCTGGAAAGTACTGGGGTTGTGTACACACACAGCCTGGCTTACCACACCGTTGGTAACTCCACCATGGCCGGTCCCAAGTCCGTGCTGAGAAAGGAGGAGGGTAGATTTGAAGGGAAAGGGCCAGTAAGTAGTACATACCCTAAGTCTCTAAAGGAGTACTGGGGTTGTACACACAGCCTGGCCACTGCAGTGGTTTGACACGTCACACTTTTTGTCCAGGATTGAGTGTGCTACATAACCTAAGTCTGGAAAGTACTGGGGTTGTGTACACACACAGCTTGGCTTACCACACCGTTGGTAACTCCACCATGGCCGGTCCCAAGTCCGTGCTGAGAAAGGAGGAGTGTCAATAACCATTGTTCAATGAGCTTTTAGGCAGTTATCTGTGCAAAGGGCTAAAAAGAGATTGTACAGTCCACTTTAGGACTACATTACATGACAGTAATGTTTACTGTACATCTTTTCTCTGCTGTCCTGTCTGGTGTGCGTAGTCTCTACTGTAAAGTGTGGGAAGAGGGTATACCCCTTTACGGAGGACAGACAGCAGTACCTGTTCGCTCAGTGTGATGAATTGTCTGGAAGACCTTACAGTTAGAAAACATACACATGAGGGAACACAAACTTTTTTTTTTTGTCCAGGATTGAGTGTGCTACATAACCTAAGTCTGGAAAGTACTGGGGTTGTGTACACACACAGCCTGGCTTACCACACCGTTGGTAACTCCACCATGGCCGGTCCCAAGTCCGTGCTGAGAAAGGAGGAGGGTAGATTTGAAGGGAAAGGGCCAGTAGTACATACCCTAAGTCTCTAAAGGAGTACTGGGGTTGTACACACAGCCTGGCCACTGTAGTGGTTTGGCACTTGTCAATTTTTTTGTCCAGGATTGAGCGTGCTACATAGCCTAAGTCTGGAAAGTACTGGGGTTGTACACACACAGCCTGGCTTACCACACCGTTGGTAACTCCACCATGGTCGGTCCCAAGTCCATGCTGAGAAAGGAGGAGGGTAGATTTGAAGGGAAATGGCCAGTAGTACAAACCCTAAGTCTCTAAAGGAGTACTGGGGTTGTACACACAGCCTGGCCACTGCAGTGGTTTGACACTTGTCAAACTTTTTGTCCAGGATTGAGTGTGCTACACAACCTAAGTCTGGAAAGTACTGGGGTTGTGTACACACACAGCCTGGCTTACCACACCGTTGGTAACTCCACCATGGCCGGTCCCAAGTCCGTGCTGAGAAAGGAGGAGGGTAGATTTGAAGGGAAAGGGCCAGTAGTACATACCCTAAGTCTCTAAAGGAGTACTGGGGTTGTACACACAGCCTGGCCACTGCAGTGGTTTGACACATCACACTTTTTGTCCAGGATTGAGTGTGCTACATAACCTAAGTCTGGAAAGTACTGGGGTTGTGTACACACACAGCTTGGCTTACCACACCGTTGGTAACTCCCCCATGGCCGGTCCCAAGTCCGTGCTGAGAAAGGAGGAGTGTCAATAACCAATGTTCAATGAGCTTTTAGGCAGTTATCTGTGCAAAGGGCTAAAAAGAGATTGTACAGTCCACTTTAGGACTACATTACATGACAGTAATGTTTACTGTACATCTTTTCTCTGCTGTCCTGTCTGGTGTGCGTAGTCTCTACTGTAAAGTGTGGGAAGAGGGTATACCCCTTTACGGAGGACAGACAGCAGTACCTGTTCGCTCAGTGTGATGAATTGTCTGGAAGACCTTACAGTTAGAAAACATACACATGAGGGAACACAAACTTTTTTTTTTTGTCCAGGATTGAGTGTGCTACATAACCTAAGTCTGGAAAGTACTGGGGTTGTGTACACACACAGCCTGGCTTACCACACCGTTGGTAACTCCACCATGGCCGGTCCCAAGTCCGTGCTGAGAAAGGAGGAGGGTAGATTTGAAGGGAAAGGGCCAGTAGTACATACCCTAAGTCTCTAAAGGAGTACTGGGGTTGTACACACAGCCTGGCCACTGTAGTGGTTTGGCACTTGTCAATTTTTTTGTCCAGGATTGAGCGTGCTACATAGCCTAAGTCTGGAAAGTACTGGGGTTGTACACACACAGCCTGGCTTACCACACCGTTGGTAACTCCACCATGGTCGGTCCCAAGTCCATGCTGAGAAAGGAGGAGGGTAGATTTGAAGGGAAATGGCCAGTAGTACAAACCCTAAGTCTCTAAAGGAGTACTGGGGTTGTACACACAGCCTGGCCACTGCAGTGGTTTGACACTTGTCAAACTTTTTGTCCAGGATTGAGTGTGCTACACAACCTAAGTCTGGAAAGTACTGGGGTTGTGTACACACACAGCCTGGCTTACCACACCGTTGGTAACTCCACCATGGCCGGTCCCAAGTCCGTGCTGAGAAAGGAGGAGGGTAGATTTGAAGGGAAAGGGCCAGTAGTACATACCCTAAGTCTCTAAAGGAGTACTGGGGTTGTACACACAGCCTGGCCACTGCAGTGGTTTGACACATCACACTTTTTGTCCAGGATTGAGTGTGCTACATAACCTAAGTCTGGAAAGTACTGGGGTTGTGTACACACACAGCTTGGCTTACCACACCGTTGGTAACTCCCCCATGGCCGGTCCCAAGTCCGTGCTGAGAAAGGAGGAGTGTCAATAACCATTGTTCAATGAGCTTTTAGGCAGTTATCTGTGCAAAGGGCTAAAAAGAGATTGTACAGTCCACTTTAGGACTACATTACATGACAGTAATGTTTACTGTACATCTTTTCTCTGCTGTCCTGTCTGGTGTGCGTAGTCTCTACTGTAAAGTGTGGGAAGAGGGTATACCCCTTTACGGAGGACAGACAGCAGTACCTGTTCGCTCAGTGTGATGAATTGTCTGGAAGACCTTACAGTTAGAAAACATGCACATGAGGGAACACAAACTTTTTTTTTTGTCCAGGATTGAGTGTGCTACATAACCTAAGTCTGGAAAGTACTGGGGTTGTGTACAAAGACAGCCTGGCTTACCACACCGTTGGTAACTCCACCATGGCCGGTCCCAAGTCCGTGCTGAGAAAGGAGGAGGGTAGATTTGAAGGGAAAGGGCCAGTAGTACATACCCTAAGTCTCTAAAGGAGTACTGGGGTTGTACACACAGCCTGGCCACTGTAGTGGTTTGGCACTTGTCAATTTTTTTGTCCAGGATTGAGCGTGCTACATAGCCTAAGTCTGGAAAGTACTGGGGTTGTACACACACAGCCTGGCTTACCACACCGTTGGTAACTCCACCATGGTCGGTCCCAAGTCCATGCTGAGAAAGGAGGAGGGTAGATTTGAAGGGAAATGGCCAGTAGTACAAACCCTAAGTCTCTAAAGGAGTACTGGGGTTGTACACACAGCCTGGCCACTGCAGTGGTTTGACACTTGTCAAACTTTTTTTCCAGGATTGAGTGTGCTACACAACCTAAGTCTGGAAAGTACTGGGGTTGTGTACACACACAGCCTGGCTTACCACACCGTTGGTAACTCCACCATGGCCGGTCCCAAGTCCGTGCTGAGAAAGGAGGAGGGTAGATTTGAAGGGAAAGGGCCAGTAGTACATACCCTAAGTCTCTAAAGGAGTACTGGGGTTGTACACACAGCCTGACCATTGCAGTGGTTTGACACGTCACACTTTTTGTCCAGGATTGAGTGTGCTACATAACCTAAGTCTGGAAAGTACTGGGGTTGTGTACACACACAGCCTGGCTTACCACACCGTTGGTAACTCCACCATGGCCGGTCCCAAGTCCGTGCTGAGAAAGGAGGAGGGTAGATTTGAAGGGAAAGGGCCAGTAGTACATACCCTAAGTCTCTAAAGGAGTACTGGGGTTGTACACACAGCCTGGCCACTGCAGTGGTTTGACACGTCACACTTTTTGTCCAGGATTGAGTGTGCTACATAACCTAAGTCTGGAAAGTACTGGGGTTGTGTACACACACAGCTTGGCTTACCACACCGTTGGTAACTCCCCCATGGCCGGTCCCAAGTCCGTGCTGAGAAAGGAGGAGTGTCAATAACCATTGTTCAATGAGCTTTTAGGCAGTTATCTGTGCAAAGGGCTAAAAAGAGATTGTACAGTCCACTTTAGGACTACATTACATGACAGTAATGTTTACTGTACATCTTTTCTCTGCTGTCCTGTCTGGTGTGCGTAGTCTCTACTGTAAAGTGTGGGAAGAGGGTATACCCCTTTACGGAGGACAGACAGCAGTACCTGTTCGCTCAGTGTGATGAATTGTCTGGAAGACCTTACAGTTAGAAAACATACACATGAGGGAACACAAACTTTTTTTTTTGTCCAGGATTGAGTGTGCTACATAACCTAAGTCTGGAAAGTACTGGGGTTGTGTACACACACAGCCTGGCTTACCACACCGTTGGTAACTCCACCATGGCCGGTCCCAAGTCCGTGCTGAGAAAGGAGGAGGGTAGATTTGAAGGGAAAGGGCCAGTAGTACATACCCTAAGTCTCTTAAGGAGTACTGGGGTTGTACACACAGCCTGGCCACTGTAGTGGTTTGGCACTTGTCGATTTTTTTGTCCAGGATTGAGCGTGCTACATAGCCTAAGTCTGGAAAGTACTGGGGTTGCACACACACAGCCTGGCTTACCACACCGTTGGTAACTCCACCATGGCCGGTCCCAAGTCCGTGCTGAGAAAGGAGGAGGGTAGATTTGAAGGGAAATGGCCAGTAGTACAAACCCTAAGTCTCTAAAGGAGTACTGGGGTTGTACACACAGCCTGGCCACTGCAGTGGTTTGACACTTGTCAAACTTTTTGTCCAGGATTGAGTGTGCTACACAACCTAAGTCTGGAAAGTACTGGGGTTGTGTACACACACAGCCTGGCTTACCACACCGTTGGTAACTCCACCATGGCCGGTCCCAAGTCCGTGCTGAGAAAGGAGGAGGGTAGATTTGAAGGGAAAGGGCCAGTAGTACATACCCTAAGTCTCTAAAGGAGTACTGGGGTTGTACACACAGCCTGGCCACTGTAGTGGTTTGGCACTTGTCAATTTTTTTGTCCAGGATTGAGCGTGCTACATAGCCTAAGTCTGGAAAGTACTGGGGTTGTACACACACAGCCTGGCTTACCACACCGTTGGTAACTCCACCATGGCCGGTCCCAAGTCCGTGCTGAGAAAGGAGGAGGGTAGATTTGAAGGGAAAGGGCCAGTAGTACATACCCTAAGTCTCTAAAGGAGTACTGGGGTTGTACACACAGCCTGACCATTGCAGTGGTTTGACACGTCACACTTTTTGTCCAGGATTGAGTGTGCTACATAACCTAAGTCTGGAAAGTACTGGGGTTGTGTACACACACAGCCTGGCTTACCACACCGTTGGTAACTCCACCATGGCCGGTCCCAAGTCCGTGCTGAGAAAGGAGGAGGGTAGATTTGAAGGGAAAGGGCCAGTAGTACATACCCTAAGTCTCTAAAGGAGTACTGGGGTAGTACACACAGCCTGGCCACTGCAGTGGTTTGACACGTCAAACTTTTTGTCCAGGATTGAGTGTGCTACATAACCTAAGTCTGGAAAGTACTGGGGTTGTGTACACACACAGCTTGGCTTACCACACCGTTGGTAACTCCACCATGGCCGGTCCCAAGTCCGTGCTGAGAAAGGAGGAGTGTCAATAACCATTGTTCAATGAGCTTTTAGGCAGTTATCTGTGCAAAGGGCTAAAAAGAGATTGTACAGTCCACTTTAGGACTACATTACATGACAGTAATGTTTACTGTACATCTTTTCTCTGCTGTCCTGTCTGGTGTGCGTAGTCTCTACTGTAAAGTGTGGGAAGAGGGTATACCCCTTTACGGAGGACAGACAGCAGTACCTGTTTGCTCAGTGTGAGGAATTGTCTGGAAGACCTTACAGTTAGAAAACATACACATGAGGGAACACAAACTTATTTTTTTTGTTCAGGATTGAGTATGCTACATAACCTAAGTCTGGAAAGTACTGGGGTTGTGTACACACACAGCCTGGCTTACCACACCGTTGGTAACTCCACCATGGCCGGTCCCAAGTCCGTGCTGAGAAATGAGGAGGGTAGATTTGAAGGGAAAGGGCCAGTAGTACATACCCTAAGTCTCTAAAGGAGTACTGGGGTTGTACACACAGCCTGGCCACTGTAGTGGTTTGGCACTTGTCATTTTTTTTGTCCAGGATTGAGCGTGCTACATAGCCTAAGTCTGGAAAGTACTGGGGTTGTACACACACAGCCTGGCTTACCACACCGTTGGTAACTCCACCATGGCCGGTCCCAAGTCCGTGCTGAGAAAGGAGGAGGGTAGATTTGAAGGGAAAGGGCCAGTAGTACATACCCTAAGTCTCTAAAGGAGTACTGGGGTTGTACACACAGCATGGCCACTGTAGTGGTTTGACACGTCACACTTTTTGTCCAGGATTGAGTGTGCTACATAACCTAAGTCTGGAAAGTACTGGGGTTGTGTACACACACAGCTTGGCTTACCACACCGTTGGTAACTCCACCATGGCCGGTCCCAAGTCCGTGCTGAGAAAGGAGGAGTGTCAATAACCATTGTTCAATGAGCTTTTAGGCAGTTATCTGTGCAAAGGGCTAAAAAGAGATTGTAAGGTCCACTTTAGGACTACATTACATGACAGTAATGTTTACTGTACATCTTTTCTCTGCTGTCCTGTCTGGTGTGCGTAGTCTCTACTGTAAAGTGTGGGAAGAAGGGTATACCCCTTTACGGAGGACAGACAGCAGTACCTGTTCGCTCAGTGTGATGAATTGTCTGGAAGACCTTACAGTTAGAAAACATACACATGAGGGAACACAAACTTATTTTTTTTTGTCCAGGATTGAGTGTGCTACATAACCTAAGTCTGGAAAGTACTGGGGTTGTGTACACACACAGCCTGGCTTACCACACCGTTGGTAACTCCACCATGGCCGGTCCCAAGTCCGTGCTGAGAAAGGAGGAGGGTAGATTTGAAGGGAAAGGGCCAGTAGTACATACCCTAAGTCTCTAAAGGAGTACTGGGGTTGTACACACAGCCTGGCCACTGCAGTGGTTTGACACGTCACACTTTTTGTCCAGGATTGAGTGTGCTACATAACCTAAGTCTGGAAAGTACTGGGGTTGTGTACACACACAGCTTGGCTTACCACACCGTTGGTAACTCCACCATGGCCGGTCCCAAGTCCGTGCTGAGAAATGAGGAGGGTAGATTTGAAGGGAAAGGGCCAGTAGTACATACCCTAAGTCTCTAAAGGAGTACTGGGGTTGTACACACAGCCTGGCCACTGTAGTGGTTTGGCACTTGTCATTTTTTTTGTCCAGGATTGAGCGTGCTACATAGCCTAAGTCTGGAAAGTACTGGGGTTGTACACACACAGCCTGGCTTACCACACCGTTGGTAACTCCACCATGGCCGGTCCCAAGTCCGTGCTGAGAAAGGAGGAGGGTAGATTTGAAGGGAAAGGGCCAGTAGTACATACCCTAAGTCTCTAAAGGAGTACTGGGGTTGTACACACAGCCTGGCCACTGCAGTGGTTTGACACGTCACACTTTTTGTCCAGGATTGAGTGTGCTACATAACCTAAGTCTGGAAAGTACTGGGGTTGTGTACACACACAGCTTGGCTTACCACACCGTTGGTAACTCCACCATGGCCGGTCCCAAGTCCGTGCTGAGAAAGGAGGAGTGTCAATAACCATTGTTCAATGAGCTTTTAGGCAGTTATCTGTGCAAAGGGCTAAAAAGAGATTGTAAGGTCCACTTTAGGACTACATTACATGACAGTAATGTTTACTGTACATCTTTTCTCTGCTGTCCTGTCTGGTGTGCGTAGTCTCTACTGTAAAGTGTGGGAAGAAGGGTATACCCCTTTACGGAGGACAGACAGCAGTACCTGTTCGCTCAGTGTGATGAATTGTCTGGAAGACCTTACAGTTAGAAAACATACACATGAGGGAACACAAACTTATTTTTTTTTGTCCAGGATTGAGTGTGCTACATAACCTAAGTCTGGAAAGTACTGGGGTTGTGTACACACACAGCCTGGCTTACCACACCGTTGGTAACTCCACCATGGCCGGTCCCAAGTCCGTGCTGAGAAAGGAGGAGGGTAGATTTGAAGGGAAAGGGCCCAGTAGTACATACCCTAAGTCTCTAAAGGAGTACTGGGGTTGTACACACAGCCTGGCCACTGCAGTGGTTTGACACGTCACACTTTTTGTCCAGGATTGAGTGTGCTACATAACCTAAGTCTGGAAAGTACTGGGGTTGTGTACACACACAGCTTGGCTTACCACACCGTTGGTAACTCCACCATGGCCGGTCCCAAGTCCGTGCTGAGAAAGGAGGAGTGTCAATAACCATTGTTCAATGAGCTTTTAGGCAGTTATCTGTGCAAAGGGCTAAAAAGAGATTGTACAGTCCACTTTAGGACTACATTACATGACAGTAATGTTTACTGTACATCTTTTCTCTGCTGTCCTGTCTGGTGTGTGTAGTCTCTACTGTAAAGTGTGGGAAGAGGGTATACCCCTTTACGGAGGACAGACAGCAGTACCTGTTCGCTCAGTGTGATGAATTGTCTGGAAGACCTTACAGTTAGAAAACATACACATGAGGGAACACAAACTTATTTTTTTTGTCCAGGATTGAGTGTGCTACATAACCTAAGTCTGGAAAGTACTGGGGTTGTGTACACACACAGCCTGGCTTACCACACCGTTGGTAACTCCACCATGGCCGGTCCCTAGTCCGTGCTGAGAAAGGAGGAGGGTAGATTTGAAGGGAAAGGGCCAGTAGTACATACCCTAAGTCTCTAAAGGAGTACTGGGGTTGTACACACAGCCTGGCCACTGTAGTGGTTTGGCACTTGTCAATTTTTTTGTCCAGGATTGAGCGTGCTACATAGCCTAAGTCTGGAAAGTACTGGGGTTGTACACACACAGCCTGGCTTACCACACCGTTGGTAACTCCACCATGGCCGGTCCCAAGTCCGTGCTGAGAAAGGAGGAGGGTAGATTTGAAGGGAAAGGGCCAGTAGTACATACCCTAAGTCTCTAAAGGAGTACTGGGGTTGTACACACAGCCTGGCCACTGCAGTGGTTTGACACGTCACACTTTTTGTCCAGGATTGAGTGTGCTACATAACCTAAGTCTGGAAAGTACTGGGGTTGTGTACACACACAGCTTGGCTTACCACACCGTTGGTAACTCCACCATGGCCGGTCCCAAATCCGTGCTGAGAAAGGAGGAGTGTCAATAACCATTGTTCAATGAGCTTTTAGGCAGTTATCTGTGCAAAGGGCTAAAAAGAGATTGTACAGTCCACTTTAGGACTACATTACATGACAGTAATGTTTACTGTACATCTTTTCTCTGCTGTCCTGTCTGGTGTGCGTAGTCTCTACTGTAAAGTGTGGGAAGAGGGTATACCCCTTTACGGAGGACAGACAGCAGTACCTGTTCGCTCAGTGTGATGAATTGTCTGGAAGACCTTACAGTTAGAAAACATACACATGAGGGAACACACTTGTCAAACTTTTTTTTTTTTGTCCAGGATTGAGTGTGCTACATAACCTAAGTCTGGAAAGTACTGGGGTTGTACACACACAGCCTGGCTTACCACACTGTTGGTAACTCCACCATGGCCGGTCCCAAGTCCGTGCTGAGAAAGGAGGAGGGTAGATTTGAAGGGAAAGGGCCAGTAGTACATACCCTAAGTCTCTAAAGGAGTACTGGGGATGTACACACAGCCTGGCCACTGCAGTGGTTTGACACGTTACACTTTTTGTCCAGGATTGAGTGTGCTACATAACCTAAGTCTGGAAAGTACTGAGGTTGTGTACACACACAGCCTGGCTTACCACACCGTTGGTAACTCCACCATGGCCGGTCCCAAGTCCGTGCTGAGAAAGGAGGAGGGTCAATAACCATTGTTCAATGAGCTTTTAGGCAGTTATCTGTGCAAAGGGCTAAAAAGAGATTGTACAGTCCACTTTAGGACTACATTACATGACAGTAATGTTTACTGTACATCTTTTCTCTGCTGTCCTGTCTGGTGTGCGTAGTCTCTACTGTAAAGTGTGGGAAGAGGGTATACCCCTTTACGGAGGACAGACAGCAGTACCTGTTCGCTCAGTGTGATGAATTGTCTGGAAGACCTTACAGTTAGAAAACATACACATGAGGGAACACAAACTTATTTTTTTTGTCCAGGATTGAGTGTGCTACATAACCTAAGTCTGGAAAGTACTGGGGTTGTGTACACACACAGCCTGGCTTACCACACCGTTGGTAACTCCACCATGGCCGGTCCCAAGTCCGTGCTGAGAAAGGAGGAGGGTAGATTTGAAGGGAAAGGGCCAGTAGTACATACCCTAAGTCTCTAAAGGAGTACTGGGGTTGTACACACAGCCTGGCCACTGTAGTGGTTTGGCACTTGTCAATTTTTTTGTCCAGGATTGAGCGTGCTACATAGTCTAAGTCTGGAAAGTACTGGGGTTGTGTACACACACAGCCTGGCTTACCACACCGTTGGTAACTCCACCATGGCCGGTCCCAAGTCCGTGCTGAGAAAGGAGGTATGTACCCTAAGTCTCTAAAGGAGTACTGGGGTTGTACACACAGCCTGGCCACTGCAGTGGTTTGACACTTGTCAATTTTTTGTGTCCATGATTGAGTGTGCTACATAGCCTAAGTCTGGAAAGTACTGGGGTTGTGTACACACACAGCCTGGCATACCACACCGTTGGTAACTCCACCATGGCCGGTCCCAAGTCTGTGCTGAGAAAGGAGGAGGGTAGATTTGAAGGGAAAGGGCCAGTAGTACATACCCTAAGTCTGGAAAGGAGTACTGGGGTTGTACACACAGCCTGGCCACTGCAGTGGTTTGACACTTGTCAAACCCTTTGTCCAGGATTGAGTGTGCTACATAACATAACAGTAGGATCTTATAGGCCATTGGACATTTACATTTTTGTCACGTTTATTCCTGGTCAGCTTGGCACGGGAATCTAAGTAAAAAAAGGGAACATGTTCCTTCCAGGCCATGTAATATATATAGCTCAGCCGTCTGCCTGCCTTCCTTATATACAGCCTGAGCGGACCTGATGGAAACCTTCCGGTGATAGAGTCATACCCATTTATTATTAAAAAACAAAAGAGAGGGAATGTCATTCATTTATAAGGCTCCTATATATTCTATTGCACGGAGAATGCGAATCTTTAACACTTCATAACAGAAAAAAACAATCAGCAGTTCCAATTGTTCATAGTAATTTTATATTTCTAAAACATAATTTTGAAAACGAAACAAAGAAACACATTGCTTCTGACGTCTCTCCTTCCTAAGGATGAGCGGACCTGATGGGAGACAGGAGGAGAATGGGCGGGTCTAGTCATTTATTACCCAGCATAGAATTTCATTTAATTAGAAGCTTTTCAATAGTTTGCTGAATGGAAACTGATGTGATCCATCAGACGCACAACATTATCTTAATTGATTAATTGTACATATTTGTCTGGCATGTCATGATTATTACCTATTTTTATCAATAATATCATATTTATCGATCTTTGTATAGGAAGTGTAAAATATGTGCAATTTGCTATATGTATAAATTATATATCAGACAGTGAGAGAAGGAAAAAAATATATATATATATATATATATATATATATATATATATATATATATATATATATATATATATATATATATATATATATATATATATTACAGTTCCCCATTTAGTTTTCTGAATTCTGAGGACTTGGAATAAAAGAGCACATATGGAAATGTTTTATATTATTATTCAATAATCTTCGGACTCCATTTTTATTTATTCCGGACTAATGGATGAAAATAAAGCTGTGTTAAGTTTTTTTGCAGCCTATGAGTCAAGGCATGTTTAGGCTTTAGGTGGATGGTCAGGGGGCGCTAAAATGGTGGCTCAGCTGCCTGTTTTTACCACCTCTGTAAAATGCCCATAGGAAGGAAGGGCTGGGGTACAGGATGTCCAAAAACAGCAGAAAATGCCCCTCCACTCAGTAGTATCCACTTGTATAGCCATTCTCAGCCAAGGTTCCTCCAGAGGTTGCTAGGGGTTCTAGGAGCCATAGCTGATCGACCTCCCATTTGATGGTACAGTTCCAGGACCAACGTCACTCTGTAGAGTCAGTGGCATGATATCAATTTTTTTAGGGTGGCATTCTGGCCACCACTGTAAGGGGGTAATTTTTCCCACTGACCAACAATGTAAAGGGCATTGTTTAAGTCATTTTCACAGGTGTTCCCCAAGACCTGGAAATAAGCTTAAAGTGGGGTGCCCCCTAAAAAAATAAATAAAAAAAATAAAGTCAGCAGCTACAAATACTGCAGTTGCTGACTTTTAATAATCGGACACTTACCTGTCCTAGGGTCCAGCGATGCGGGGGAACGAAGCCCCCCTCCACTCGCGGCGTCGGCATTCTTACTGTGAAGCCACAGCCGGGCACCCACTGCGCATGCACGAGCAGCACCGCGTGCCGTGATACACCACACAGTCATCTGGGACACATGACAGATCCCAGATGACTGTGCGGCGCTGAGGGGAAATGTTACTAGCCTGGGCACTGAAGGAGGCAGACTACGAGGGACCCCCTAGCAACAGGCATTTAGAGAGTGAGTAATTTTTTTTCCCAATTATTTTTTTTTTTACATTTTGTTTATGAATTTTAAGCTTTTTTTTTTTTTGGGTGGCAACACCACTTCAAGGATTCAAAGGTTTAGTTAGGGCAGTGGTTTCCAAACTGCAGCACTTTGTTTGCTTTTATCCAGCCCTTGGGGCACTATTCCCCCCACTGACACCAACATTGGGGCGTCATTTCTGCCACTGACACCAACAATGATGGACTAACCATTTCTCCCACTGACAACAAGAATGGGGCACTATTCCTTCCACTCACACCAACAAAGGGGCATTTTTTTACTTCCACATTTTCATAGTTGCCAACATTGGGAAAAAAATGTAAAGGGATGCTTTATTTGTTTGTAGGCGGAGTCTTATAATAAATAGGGAATTAGGCATTTGTGTGTAGGTGTGACGTAGTGGGAATAGAAAAATATGGTGTGCAGGGAAATGGGCATGGTTGGGCTTGGAGGGGGCGTGACTCAAAGGGGTATGGTTAGAGTCTTAGCTGAATGAGGGATGGAGGGAGAAAACAAAGGGAGAAAGAGAGGAAGTGAGAGAAGGAAGGAAAGAAAAAGGGATGGAGGGACAGCAGGCCAGATCCTATAACACAATAGAAATATGTGTATTCCAGAATTTAACAATCAGCAGATAAAGATACTCCAAACCTGATGTTAGTGTTTCAATCATCACGGCACCATGGTTCTATTGGTGTCCGGGTGATTGAAGCGCATTATTACATTGTAATATAAAATGAAATAGTTCAACTCACCATAATGTAGAATCAGTGGGAGCTCTGAGTGTGTCACTTTTTACATCACTTCATCAGGTGTTCCCAGCAAAGTCCCTCCTTACATCAGGTGTCCCCAGAAGTCTCTCCTTACATCAGCAGTCCCCCAGCAGAGTCTCTCCTTACATCAGGAGTCCCCCAGCAGAGTCCCTCCTTACATCAGGTGTCCCCAGCAGAACCTCTTCTTACATCAGGTGTCCACCCAGCAGAGTCTCTCTTTACATTAGGTGTCCCCCGGCAGAGTCTCTCCTTACATCAGGTGCCCCCCCTGCAGAGTCCCTCCTTACATCAAGTTTCCCCAGCAGAGTCTCTCCTTACATCAAGTATCCCCCAGCGGTGTGTGTCCCCTTACATCAGGTATGCCCCAGCGGTGTGTGTCCCCTTACATCAGGTATGCCCCAGAAGTGTGTGTCCCTTTTACATCAGGCATGCCCCAGCGGTGTGTGTCCCTTTTACATCAGGTATGCCCCAGCGGTGTGTGTCCCCTTACATCAGGTATACCCCAGCGGTGTGTGTCCCCTTACATCAGGTATGCCCCAGTGGTGTGTGTCCCCTTACATCAGGTATTCCCCAGCGGTGCGGCATCCCCCTCTTAAACAAAGAGAACTACCAAGAATGTTACCTTTCTGGAAGGTCAAGACTACAGCATCTAAAAAGAAGGAACCAGCACTTTTTAAATATTTTTTGTACGTTATATTATGTGATTGGGGACATGTGTCAAATATAAAGTAGGTGTTCTCTCAATTTGGCTGAAAAAGTGGACATACATTTTAAGATCTTTAGTAATGATTATTCTTCACCGAAGTGGTCATCCTTATCCCTAAAGTGCAACAGCTGCAATAGATTATAGATCTATTGCAGCTGTTGCACTTTAGTAATATATTTATTTTGTTGTTTGGGTAGCGCCGCATCTATTTATTTATTTATTTATTTTTTTTCAAAATAGTTTATTGTGGTTTTGAAATATAACAAACAGAGCATACATAAGCAAAAAGATAAACATCAATGTATCATCTCAGAGACATACAATGCAAATACATAGTCAATGTAATACCTAAGCCTAGAGATTTGGTGAGGAAGCATACCTGGAACAATTATTGTTTATAAAAGGGGAGAGAACAAATAATTGAGCAATATAAGTGGGGTAATGAATTACATGGGGTCCACTACTGTCTATCATGTTGCTTAGAAGACTGGGACATAAGAGTAGTGGGCGTAATAGTGATGGATATGAATACCCCAAACAGCAGTAGCTACTAAAACCCATTACAGGTCAAAAAGGATAAAATGTAAACCTAGAAACGTGCATCAAGTCTCTGGTAACAGCATCCACCCCATATGGGAACCAACTGTGGATGAGAGTAACACACCCGGTAGAACAACCGAGGAGTTTGTGTGGAGACTTGATGGAAAACAGTGTAAGGGCCGGTTCACACTGCGAGCCGCGGCGAGGCGTCTCCGACTTCCTCGCCGCGACTTGCAGGGGGGGTCAGCGGCGACTTGCAGAGGACTTCTGCATAGAAGTCAATGCAAGTCGCCCCCGAAGTCGCCCCGAAGTAGTACAGGAACCTTTTTTCTGAGTCGGAGCGACTCGAGTCGCTCCTCTCAGAACGGTTCCATAGCACTGTATGGGGGCGACTTGCGGGAGCGAGGCGAGGCGAGCCGTGTCGCCTCGCCTCGCGTCGCAGTGTGAACCGGCCCTAACTGAACAAACCATTTTTGTTTTTAAAAGAAAGATTTAAAGGATAACAAAAGTTAGAGCCCATGCATCTATTTATTTTACCTATATTGTTTTGGTGTAGAGATCACTATTTTTTGCTGGCTGCTTCCTTATTAATATATTTTATTAATATATTTTTTTGAGATACTTAGTAGTAGTTAGGTGGAGTGCATTAGTACCTTTCGTTCATCCTTATCCCTGCTTTACCATCCAGTGAGTCCCTAACCTGGAACAAGCATTCATACACCGACATCTGAAAAGCCATCCTTCAAGGTTGTACCAGCTCAGCAACTCACTGAATAGTGAACTAGGATCAGGATGACAGTCAGCAATGGCCGCACCCATATTTCTGCACTGACAAGTCCTTTTAACTACTTGCCTACTGGGCACTTAAACACCCCTCCTGCCCAGACCAATTTTCAGCTTTTAGTGCTCTCACAATTTGAATGACAATTACTCAGTCATGCAACACTGTACCCAAATGAATTTTTTGACCTTTTTTTCCCAAAAATAGAGCTTTCTTTTGGTGGTATTTGATCACCTCTGGGGTTTTTATTTTTTGCGCTATAAATAAAAAAAGACCCAAAACTTCGAAAAAAACCCCCGCATATTTCTTTGTTTCTGTGACAAAATTATGCAAATTATTAATTTTTCTTCATAAATTTTGGCCACAATTTATACTGCTACATGTCTTTGGTAAACATAGTGGATATTAGATAATAGTGGCAAAAATTAGTGGATATTATTTGGTCTTTGGGAAAATTAGAGAGTCTACAAGCTATGGTGCGAATCATACAAAATTGATCACATCTGATGTACTGGTGGCCTATCTCACTGCTTGCGAGCCAAACAAGTCAGGGAAGTACAAATACCCTCCAAATGACCCCTTTTTGGAAAGTAGACATTCCAAGGTATTTAGTAAGAGGCATAGTGAGCTTTTTGATGCTGTCATTTTTTCCCACAATTCTTTGCAAAATTAAGATTTTTTTTTTCCCCACAAATTGTCATTGTAATAGGTTATTTCTCTCACATGGCATGTGTATACCACAAATGACACCCCCCCCCCCCCAAAAAAAAATTCTGCTACTCCTCCTGAGTATTACAATACCACATGTGTGGGACTTTTTCACAGCCTGGCCACATAGAGAGGTCCAACATGCAGGGAGCGCCATCACGTGTTCTAGGAGCATAAATTACACATCTAACTTGTTGACTACCTATTACACTTTTGAAGGCCCTGGAGCACCAGGACAATGACACGTGACACTGATGACAGATGGCACTTATACGTGGCACTGATGACACGTGGCACTAATACGTGGCACTGATGACAGATGGCACTAATACGTGGCACGAATACATGGCACCGATGACAGATGGCACTAATACGTGGCACCGATGAGTCGTGACACTGATGACAGATGGCACTGATAAGTGGCATTGATGACACGTGACACTGACAACAGATGGCACGTTACACTGACAGGTGACACTGATGACAAATGCACTGATACATGGCACTGATGACAGGTGGCAGTATGTGGCACTGATGACACGTGGCACTGATGACAGATGGCACTTATACGTGGAACTGATGACAGATGGCACTGGGGACAAATGGCACTGACAACAGGTGGCACTGGGGACAGATAGCACTAACAGGTGGCACTGGGGGCAGGTGGAACTGGTCAAGGATGGCACTGGGGGCAGGTGGAACTGGTCAAGGATGGCACTGGGGCGGATGGCCCTGTGGGAGGATGGCACTGGGATGGATGGCACTTTTTTTTTACTTTTTTACTTACGGCTGCTGCAGCCGTTGATCTCTCCCTTCTCACACGCTCTGTGTGAGGAGGGAGAGCGGCGCTGAGAGATGATCTCATATGTTAACATATGAGATCATCTCTCATTGGACACGCCGATCACGCAGTAAACGGCCGCTGTGATTGGCCGTTTACAGCGATCTGTGACTGGCTGTGTCCAAGGGACACGGCCAGCACAGAACTTCCCCGATGCGCACCCGCGGCGGCGCGCAAAGGGGAAGTAAATAGGAGGGCGTCCGGGGACACCCTCCCAGCAGTTAGCATCCGTGCTGTAGCCGTCTTTCGGATATAGCGCAGGCGGGAAGTGGTTAAAGCAGGGGTGTCCAAACTTTTTTCAAAGAGGGCCAGATTTGATGAATTGAACATGCTCGAGGGCCGACCATTTTGCCTGACATTCTTTGAACCATTAAAATTCGGTCTAAGTGTGTTCGGCCGAGCACTAATACACTACCCAACAAGAATTCTCATGCCTTTGTGGCTGTGTGTGGTGAAGAGATGAACTCAAGTGTATTATTTGGATACACCGTATTTTTTGGGGTATAACACGCACCTTCACTTTAATAGGGAAGCTTCAGGAAAAAAAACATTTAATTTTAAATAAAGAACTGAAGCAAAATAAGGGTCAGTGCCCATCTGCAGACCCACAATTGCCAGGAACGCAGCGCCCACCATTGCCAGGAACGCAGCGCCCACCATTGCCAGGAACGCAGCGCCCACCATTGCCAGGAACGCAGCGCCCGCCATTGCTAGAAATGCAGCGCCCACCATTGCTAGAATTGCAGTGCCCACCATTACCAGGAATGTAGCCACCATTGCCACGAATGCACCCACCACTGCTAGAAATTCACTCACCATTGCCAGGAATGCAGCCCCACCATTGCACGGAATGCAGCCCCACCATTGCACGGAATGCAGCCCCACCATTGCACGGAATGCAGCCCCACCATTGCACGGAATGCAGCCCCACCATTGCACGGAATGCAGCCCCACCATTGCACGGAATGCAGCCCCACCATTGCCGGGAATGCAGCCCCACCATTGCCGGGAATGCAGCCCCACCATTGCCGGGAATGCAGCCCCACCATTGCCGGGAATGCAGCCCCACCATTGCCGGGAATGCACCCACTATTGCCAGGAATGCAGCCCCACCATTGCCGGGAATGCACCCACCATTGCCGGGAATGCACCCACCATTGCCGGGAATGCAGCCACCATTGCCGGGAATGCAGCCACCATTGCCGGGAATGCAGCCACCATTGCCGGGAATGCAGCCACCATTGCCAGGAATGCAGCCACCATTGCCAGGAATGCAGCCACCATTGCCAGGAATTCACCCCCAATTGCTAGGAATGCAGCCACCATTGCCAGGAATTCACCCACCATTGCCAGGAATTCACCCACCATTGCCAGGAATGCAGCCACCATTGCCAGGAATGCAGCCACCATTGCCAGGAATGCAGCCCCACAATTGCAATTGCCAGGAATGCAGCCACCATTACCATCAGTGCAGCCATGGAGGGCAGGACGAGTGCCAAAGACATCCTACAGGAGAATTTCCTGTTTACACAACGGCCCCTTTAAGAGAAAGTCCCGCCTCCTCTGATGGACAGAACAGTCGTCCAATGGCAGAGATGGGACTTCCTATTACAGCTGCCATGTACACAGGAAATTCTCAGCCTGTGTGCACGGCACTCGTCCTGCCTCCTCCCTCCAAGGCAGCTGGACTATATATCTTTTGTGACCCCGGCGCTGGGAGATCGCCGGGGGGCACAAAAGATGTATATGTTTAAATAACCAGGCGGGCCGTTCAAAACCGGACCGCGGGCCGGACTTTGGACATGCATGGGTTAAAGGATATGTTCACCTTTCATAATATGTTACACCTATATTTGGGATGTACCATGTTATAAATATACATCGCCCCCCCCCCTCCTCCCCCACTGTGATCGCAACCAGGGAATCTTCTCCACCCGCTAGCTGTCAAATGTTTTTTTTTTTAATGTGTCTGTGCATGGCTCCACCCACCCAGACTCGTCAGTAAAGTACCGGGTATTGATGTGGTTAATCGCCACGGTTATAATTGTGGTAGTTCATTGATTCTTCCGGGAAGAATGAATCAGCTTCTCTCATACGAGGTACAAGCAAGCCGATACACTGACAGGTTTGCAGGAAACCTGCATGGCATCAGCGATCTTCTGATCATTATTACAATGCTTTCCAGGATCCTGCAACAAAAAATAATAAATGCACATTTTTTTACCTGCAGAAAAAATTTGTATTTATAATTTTTTGTGAAAAGGTGAACTTATCCTTAAACCACATCCTGCCCGGCATATAGCAAAATGATAGCCAGGTGGTGGCTCTCCCGTTCTGACTGGACAACATATGACGTCCTTCAGAACGAGCCACTGCAGCCTATGACGTAGGCTCTTTACCATGTGATCAGCTGTGTCCAATCACCTAACCAGGAAGTGCCAGTGATCGGCATTCCTCTGTTCACACTGACAGGACGTGAGAAGGAGTACCGATAAGTGGCTCTCCTGACAGGGGGGTCTGTACTGATAATCAGTGAAGCCCCATCAGCGATCCATATCAGTGATTCTCATTCTGAAGGGCATCATATGTTGTCCAGTTAGAACGGGAGAGCCACTACCTGGCCATCATTTTACTATAGGCTGGGAAGGATGTGGTTAAAGGATAAGTTCACCTATTCACAAAAAAATAATAAAATGCACATTTTTTTGCATTTATTCTTTTTTGTTGCAGGCCCACCAGTGATGCCAATCAGTGCTGCATATTAGTGCTACCTCATCAGTGATGGAGAAAAAAAAAAATATAACCAAAACAAAGAAAACTTTTTTTTCAAGAATTTTCAGTCTTTTTTTCATTTTTTTAGCGAAAATTAAAAATAAAATCGTGGGGATTAACCACAGCAATACCGGGCACTTTCGCCCCCTTCCTTCCCAGACCAATTTTCAGCTTTCAGCGTTCTCGCAAATTCAATGATAATTGCGCGTTCATGCTGCGCTGTACCCAAATTAAATTTTTATCATTTTGTTCACACAAATATAGCTTTCTTTTGGTGGTATTTATTCACAACTCTGTTTTTTTTTTTTTTGTATTTTTTTTCAATATAAGCGCAAAAAGAGTGGAAATTTGGACCAAAAAAATATATATTTTCTTCTTTCTATTTTAAAAGAAATCCAATAAAATCAAATTTTGTCATAAATTTAAGCCAAAATGTATTCTGCTACATGTCTTTGTTAAAAAAAAATCCCATTAAGTGTATAATAATTGGTATGTGTGATCACGGGCAGATGTTCGCAGATGATCATGGACATTTGTGTGCAGATAATCATTGAGACATGTGATTTTATTGCTACGTATGTGAGGACATGTGTTTTTACTGTGTAGGGACGTGTGTGGGGACACTATGTGTTTGCATTGTGTGGGGACACAAATTTGGGGACATTGTGTGGGCACTAGGGATGAGCAGAACACCCCCCGGTTCGGTTCGCATCAGAACGGACCGCAAATTCGTACAAACTTTAGAACCCCATTGAAGTCTATGGGACTCGAACGTTCGAACTAAAAAGTGCTAATTTTAATGGCTAATATGCAAGATACTGTCCTAAAAAGGGTTTGAGGACCTGGCTCCTGCCCCAGGTGACATGGGTCAATGCCTAAAATGTTTTTAAAATAGCCGTTTTGGCGGGAGCACTGATTTTAATGATGATTAAAGTGAAAAAACAAAAACAAAACTGAAAAATTCCTTTAAATGTCGTGCCTGGGGGTGTCTATAGCATGCCTGTGAAGTGCCACGTGTTTCCCGTGTTTAGAACAGTCCCTGCACAAAATGACATTTTAAGGAAAAAAAGTCATTTAAAACTGCTTGCGTTTTTAATGTAATATCTGGTTCCGGCAATATGGATGAAAATCATTGAGGAAATGGCATGGGTAGCCCCCCTGCCCATTACCACCCCCTTTGGGTCTTGTACGGATATTCAGGGGAACCCCGTACCCATATTAAAGATGTGGGGCCCCCAGGCCCTATATACTCAGAACAGCAGTATACAGGCGGTGCAAACAAGACAGGGACTGTGTAGGTTTGTTGTGTTAAGTGGAATCTGTATGTAATTTTGAACTGGTACATTTTTAAAGTGTAGCTCCAGTCAAAAAATCTATTTTTAAGCATTTTGGAAAACATAGGGAAGGGTTATCACCCCTGTATAATTTGTTTTGCCGTCCGTCTTTTTTCATCTCACTTCCTGTTGTCTCCTTCCGTTTGCAAGTAGGAGACGTTTGTAAGTTGGATGTTTGAAAGTAGGGGCCTGTCCTATATGCTCTGCAGAAATGGCGGAACAAGGTGTTGGTTTTGCCACAACATTGTAAGCCCTCAAAGTGACTCTTGGTGGACGCTGGAGCGCCCTGCTGTGAACGATTATATCAAGAATTGTAATTACATGCCATTGTTGAACAGTGGTAGAAAAATTGGGCCTTTGGTGGTTGTGGTGCTGGTGCCACAACACTACAAGTCCCCACAGTTACTCTCGGTGGGCACAGGAACGGGCCCTGCTGTGAAATATCATATCAAGAATTGTAATTACATGCCCCTGTTATACAGGGGCTGAAAAATTGGGCCTTAGGCACTGTTGCTGGTGCCACAACACTGCAACCTCTCCCATATACTCTAGTTGTAGTGCAGGAATGAGCCCTGCTGCAAAGCATTGCATCAAAAATTGTAAGTAAACGCCCCTGTTAAACAGGGGCTGAAAAATTGGGCTGGTGGCATCACCCAGAACCAAAAAATGTTCTTCCAACATATCAGTGGAGGAGGAAGAGGACAATCAACATAACAGGACAGTCACTCAGCATCATCATAGGCAGTCTTGAAGGGATGTGATATTTAAAAAAAAAAAAAAAAATATTCGGTTACATCAGCTTCAGGTGCTTGGTAGCTGTGGGTGATCCAAGACTGATTCATCTTTATGAAGGTCAGTCGATCAACCGAGTCAGTGGACAGGCGCACCCTGTGATCGGTAACAAAACCACCAGCAGCACTGAAGGAGCGTTCCGAAAGAACGCTGTATGCAGGACAGGCCAGTAGCTCATTGCATACTGTGCAAGCTCTGGCCAGTGATCCATCCTCAAGACCCAGTAAGCCAGAGGATTTTCGGTGGGAAAGGTGTCCAAGTCTGACCTTGCCCCTAGGTATTCCAGCACCATGTAAATCAGACGCTGGCCATGGTTGCTGGAACCGATCATACCTTGGGGCTGCGGACTAAAAAATTGTCTGAATGCATCAGTCAGACGGCCACCTTCTCCACCGCTCCTTCTGACCGATGCCTCAGCAACACGTTGTCCAGGACCAGGAGTTTGTAACCTCCCAGTCTCTGGGAATGCGTTGCACAGACCTTTCTGCAAGGCCTCCCGGAGATGTCTCATCCTCTGCGACGGCAAGATAAGGTCGGCAACCTTACCCTTGTAGGGTGGATCAAGGAGAGTGGCCAGCCAGTAATGGTCCCTCTCCTTGATCCGAAGAATACGAGGATCCTTCTGCAGGCTTTGCAGGATCAGGGAGGCCATGCAGCGTAGGTTAGCTGAGACATTCAGTCCGGAATCCCCTGGGTCACTAAGGACAACATGATCCGCAGCTATGCCCCACTGGCGTGGTGAGAAAAAACCCAGCTCCCCTGACCCTGTCCTGGTGCCGTAGTAGCACAGGTACTCATCTGATGGCCCTCTGTTGCGTGTGCAGCTGCTACATCATGGCCAACGTTGAGTTCCACCTGGTGGGCATGTCAATATGCACCTTACCGCTGACCGCCCTGTCCAGCGAGGCAAGGACATTGCCTTCCACATGCCGGTAGAGAGCCAGAATCGCCTTCCGTGAGAAAAAGTGGCGCTTGGGGACCTGCCACTGAGGAACCGCACATTGTACAAACTCACGGAAGGGGGCCGAGTCTACCAACCGAAAAGGCAGCAGTTGAAGTGCTAGCAATTTAGCCAAGCTAACATCCAACTGCTGGGCATGTGGATGGCTGGGAGTGAACTTCTTTCGACAGTCCAGCAGCAGGGGCAGGGAAATTTGCCTGCTATAATTGGATGTTGGTGTACTGCTAGCAGAGTGCCTGCAAGCACTTGGCTGTGACACACCTAATTCTACACCTTCATTCCTCTCAGAGCAGGTTTCAGAGAGGAATGAAGGTCTAGTGGGGTTGAAGATCCCAGCTGATGAGGAGCAAGGAGAGGTCCGCTTTGTTTTTTGGTGTGGGTCTTTGAGGTACGCTTGCCAACGAGCTGCATGGCAGGTCAACATATGTCTGGTCAAGCATGTGGTGCCCAAGAGGCTGATGTTTTGGCCACGCGAGATACGCTTGAGACATATGTTGCAAATAGCAGCGGTGCGATCTGATGCACTCGTCTCAAAAAAGGCCCACACCAAAGAACTTTTAGAATAATGCGCAGCTCCCTGAACAGGCGGAGGTCTGCAGTGTGGGTGTGCTGCCCCTAAGCTGGCCCCCGGAGGGCATCCTGCCTCGTTGGACATGTGCCGCCTTCTCCTCCCTCCTACCAGGCACCCACATGGAGTCAGTGCCCTCATAACCCCCTCCCTCTTCATTGCTGGAGAAAACCTGGCAGTATGCTGCAGCTTGTGGAACATGACTGCCAGATTGCTGTCCTTCTTGAGCATCCCCTCTCTACTGCCTTCCTCTAGCTGAGTGTCATCATCAGAGCCTACAAAACACTGGGCATCCTCCTGGAGCATGTACCCAACACTGTGCTCAAAGAGTTCAGGGGACTCCTCAGGAGGACGTGGTGGGTCTAGGGAAGGAGTCACTGATGATGACATTGAGACGAGGGAAGACAATGCGTTGGCAGCTGCTTTGCTAGTACACTGAGCCTGGGTGACAGAGGATGAGGAGGGTGAAGAGGGCTGGGTCATCCACTCTACCAAGTCTTCGACATGATGCGGCTCAACAAGTCCAGCTGCCGAAAAGAAGGACAAGCATGTCCCATGGCCACATGCTGATGATGACGAAGCACCGCGTCCACGACCAGCACTGGTGTCTCTAGACACAGAGCCTGCTTGCCCTCTTTTATCGGCTCGCGCCTGTCTGCCTCTCCTTGTTGGCCTACCAGACATGGTAATGGCCTGAAGGGAGATGGGAAAACCAGCAATTGGGTAGTGTATATTGTGCTAGAGGCACACAACACCCACTAACTCCTGCAGATGGCTCAATTAGAGAAGAGGTATATAGGTGGATATAATGGTGTATACTGTGGTCATGGCACGCAGACAACACGCACAATCTCCTACAACTGACTGCAAGCTCTATTACAGAAGAGCATATTGCTAGCTATATAGGTGGATATAATGGTGTATACTGCGGTCAGGGCACGCAGACAACACCCACAAACTCCTGCAGATTGCTAACAGCTCAATTACACAAGAGCAAGAATGCAAAATTGGCCGATAACGAACGGTGTATACTGTGTTGAAGGCACACAGAGAACACCCACTAACTCCTACAGACGCCAACACACTACACAAGGCTGTCGCGCTGGCGGCCTTATATGGTGTGGGTCGTGAACTACACAGCCTGAGCTATGATTGGCCACTGGCATCCTGCCTGTGGCCAATCATGGCTCTCCTTGCTGCTGGCGCTGTGATTGGCCAAGCATGCGGGGTCATAGTGCATGCTTGCCCAATCATGAGCCAGCAAAGCACTGCGATGGCGCAGTGCATTGTGGGCAGTGAGTGCCACACGAATTTGGCGCGAATGGCCCATAACGTTCGGTATTCGCCGAACATGCAAACAACCGATGTTCGAGTCGAATGTCTGGAACTGGAGAAAGTGCAGAGAAGGGCAACCAAACTGATAAGAGGCATGGAGGAACTCAGCTATGAGGAGAGATTAGAGGAACTAAATTTATACACTCTTGAGAAGAGGAGATTAAGGGGGGATATGATCAACATGTTCAAATACATTAGGGGTCCATATAGTGAACTTGGTGTTGAGTTGTTCTCTGTACGGTCAACCCAGAGGACACGGGGGCACTCTTTACGTCTAGAGGAAAAGAGATTTCATCTTCAAGTACGGAAAGGTTTCTTCACAGTTAGAGCTGTGAAAATGTGGAATAGACTCCCGCCAGAGGTGGTTCTGGCCAGTTCAGTAGATTGCTTTAAGAAAGGCCTGGATACTTTCCTGATGGTACATAATATAACTAGGTAACTAACATAGGTAAAGTTGATCCAGGGAAAATCCGATCGCCTCTTGGGGGATCAGGAAGGAATTTTTTTCCCCTGCTGTAGCAAATTGGAGTATGCTCTGCTGGGTTTTTTTTTTCGCCTTCCTCTGGATCAATTGTGGGCATAAAATTGGGTATCTGGATTGTACGATTATTTTTTATTTTATTTATTTGTTTTTAAGGTTGAACTGGATGGACTTGTGTCTTTTTTCAACCTGACTAACTATGTAACTATGTAACTATGAATGTATGTTCGACTCGAACATGAAGGTCATCCCTATCGATCACATCACACAAGGTTCTCATGGCACCGGCTGATGTTTTTGTTCCCGGCTCCTTCTACTCAGCTATAGATGAGCAGAGTTCTGTATTAGAGGGAAATGTTCCCTGATCTTCACTCATCTAATGTGAAGACAATTGTAGTGGGAGATGTGAGAAGATTGTTTTCTGATGAGAATGTGTGTAGAAAAGCAGGTAGAAGGAAGAATGGGACACACACTCAGGAGGATGGATGTGTTTGCAGCCTTTGTGTGCAGCCTCCTGAGCAGATCATGAGAGCGGTAAGTGACAGATCGGTAAGTGACAGTCCAGTGAGCAGATCGGGTCCCCGATTAAGATTGGACATCCTTTTATTTCTTATTATAATAATTTTTCTGTCTGCCAGAGAAACACAACAAGCGAGAGAAGATTCCCCAACACTGGAGTGACAGTCAGTGGGCGTGTTTCTAACGTGTAACCAATAGCAGTGCAGAAAGCAAGTTCTATATCAACCAATAGAAGTGCAGAACGTCTCTATATAAGCCAGAGCACCACACATACACTGTGTTGTAGTGATGGGAAGTCCGGATTTTTAAAGAGGAGGGCCGGTTAAAAAAAAAAAAAGTCAGCAGCTGAAAACACTGCAGCTGCTGACTTAATAAACACACTTACCTGTCCAGGGCGCCCGCGATGTCGGCCGCCCGAGGCCAACCCGTCCCTCGGCTCTCGGGTCCCGGCGCCGCCATTCCCTCTAAGGGAAACAGGCAGCGGAGCCTTATGGCTTCACTGCCCGTTTCCTACTGCGCATGCGCGAGTCCCGCAGCGCTTTCTGAATGGGACGCGCTGTGTTCTGGAACACACAGTTCCCAGAACACAGCACGACCCATTACCCAAAAGACGCCGCGACGAAGAGAGAAGACAGAAGATCTCCACGGAGGAGGAAGATTAGGATAAAGTGCCTAGCAACAGGCATTTCTGGTAAGTAAAAAAAAAAAAAATTCATTTTTTTTTTTTTTTTGATTTTTTTGTAATTTTTTACATTTTTTGGTTTTCAGGTCGGCCCTCCACTTTAAAGTGAATCGGTTCATTTCGAACTGCTCACTGAAATGAACCGATTCAATGAATCGATTCTTCGGTTCTTCGGTTCACTTGCTGAGTCTACTGACAAGCAAGTGAACTGAAGCTCTGATTCAACCTTCCTAAATGATTAGAATCAGAAGACTGATTCACACAGAAGGTTGGCAGGTCCTGGGGATGTTTACTTTGATTTTGTTCATCGGCGCAGAGCACAATTGTTGTCAATTGACAATTGTTCTATTGTCAGATTAGCGCAGTGTCATGAATTTTGGTGATGCACAAACAGCTGTGTTAGGGTGGGTTCACACTTGTGCGATGCGGGAACCCTGCAATTCCACTACGGGTTCCTGCATCGCACCCGACTCGCACGACAGTTCACAACGACATATGCGAACTGCTGGGGAGTGTCATACAATGTTAATGACATCCCCATTTCAGCTCGCATGTTGCACTGCAAAGTGTCAGTTTGGACATGAATCGGATCACATGGGTGCTATGCGATCCGATTCTGGTGCGGACCAAAAAAAGGGTCCTGTTGCGAGTTTAGTCCGAATGCGATACGATTTCAGCCATACTATCTGTATGGATGAAATCGCATTGCACGGACATTGCATGCGATTTTGCACTATGCAGCAGTGTGAACTGGCCCTGAGCCTAGGTTTCTGCAAATTTGATGGATAGCAATGTTACCTGTGAAGTTGCCCCAGAATGCAGTTCACATGCACACAAACCCCCCTTTTCATGTAGGCTCTGTTTCCACGTGTGCAACTTGTCCTGCGACTTGGGACTGCATAGTTGCATGACAAGAAGTACCCGATTTCCAATGAGTACCATTCATATCTGTGCGACTTCAAGTCACAGCGACTTCAAAGTAGTCCCTGCACTACTTTGGTCCCATTTTAATGTGACTTGAGGTCCATAAACCTCCAGAATACACAGGCATGGCTTCAAGTCGTGGCAGAATCGTGCAACTTTCAGGCTTTTCAGGCTAACGCAGCCTGAAAGTTGCACAATTCTGCTGCAATTTTGATGCAACTTTAAAGCAATGCCTGTGTATTCCGGAGGTCTATGGATCTCAAATTGCATCAAAGTGGGACCAAAGTAGTGCAGGGACTACTTTTAAGTCGCACAGATACGAATAATACTCATTGGAAATCATAGAGTACAAAGTCGCAGGCCAAGTTGCACAAGTGGAAATGGAGCCTAAATGAAAAGCGGGTTTTTGTGCATGTGAACTGCATTCTGATGGGCCAACTTCACAGGTAACATTGCTAGCCATCATATTTTCCCATAGTCTTTACAGCGCATGCGCAGGAATGATGATCAGATTTTACTACCACTACCATGGGCGAAGTACCCCTGGTAGTAAAATTCAATCGTTATGGCTATTTTCACACTTGTGCGACTTGAAAGTCAAGTGCTTTTGCCATGATTTTTGCCACGACTTGAAGCAATGTCTGTGTAATCTGGAGGTCTCTGCCACAAGTCGCATCAAAGTCGGACAAAAGTAGTACAAAAACTACTTTGAAGTCACACAGATATGAACTGAACTCATTGGAAATCACGGGTTATGACTTGTCATGTGACTTTGCAGTCTCAAGTCGCAGGACAAGTCGCACGAGTGTGAAAGGGACTTAGGCTGTCCGTACCACCTGATCACTGCTGCTACCTCATTGGTTTAGTGTATTGTTTTACTGGTGGTGACTTGTGGTTCTTTCAGTGTACTGGGTTCTAAAAACTGATCTGATTCTTTAACTCGGTAACTTGTACGATTCTTTAACTCGGTAACTTGTACGATTCTTTAACTCGGTAACTTGTACGATTCTTTAACTCGGTGTACTGTGTACTCCTTGCTCTTGTTTTAAGTTTGTATCCAGTTCCTGAGTGTCACTGTGCTTGGAGTCAGCTGATTGGTTGCAGGGAGGGGCGGATTACCACTGCCAGCTCTGCTATGTACTGAGTGCAGAGTGAACTGTTTCAAACGAATCAGTTCACTGAAAAGAATCGATTCATCCAGTTCACTAAAAAGAACCGATTCATAAGAACGATTCGTTCATGAACTGGACATCACTACTGTGTTGATCTATTTTCAAAACCTCATCATTGAGAATCATGACTGAGACTGAGACTGCCCCAGCCGCCGCTCCTCCAGCGGAGCCCGCCACCAAGAAGAAGGCGACTAAGAAGGCGGCAGCTGGAGGAGCCAAGAAAGGCAGCAAGAAGCCGCCCGGTCCCAGCGTGTCCGACCTCATCGTCACAGCCGTGGCCGCTTCCAAGGAGCGCAGCGGGGTCTCCCTGGCCGCCCTCAAGTAGCTCCTGGCCACCGGAGGATACGATGTGGACAAGAACAACAGCCGCCTGAAGATCGCCATCAGGGCGCTGGTGACTAAGGGGAGCCTCGTCCAGGTCAAAGGACATGGAGCCTCCGGATCCTTCAAGATCAACAAGAAGCAGCAAGAGGGCGACAAGGCCAAGAAAGTCACCATCAAGAAGAAGCCATCGGCTGCGGCCAAGCCCAAGAAACCTGCAGCCGCCAAGAAGCCAGCCAAGTCCCCCAAGAAGAAAGTCCCCAGCAAAGCCGCCAAGAGCCCCAAGAAGGCCACCAAGAAACCGGCAAAGGCTGCAGCTGCTCCCGCCAAGAAGGCGACAAAGAGCCCCAAGAAGCCCAAAGCTGCAGCCAAGCCGAAAAAAGCCGCCAAGAGTCCGGCTAAGAAGGCGGCTAAAGCCAAGACAGCAGCCAAGCCCAAGAAGGCCGCTCCGAAGAAGAAATAAGAATACCTCCCTCATCTCCACCCCCTCAAAGGCTCTTCTCAGAGCCATCCACCTCCTCCTAACAGAGCTATACCTACCTACACCCACCTCCTCCTAACCGAGCCACAGCTACCTACCAACACCCACCTCCTCCTAACAGAGCCACACCTACCTACCAACACCCACCTCCTTCTAACAGAGCCACACCTACCTACCTACACCCACCTCCTCCTAACAGAGCTACACCTACCTACCTACAGCCACCTCCTCCTAACAGAGCCACACCTGACTACCTACAGCCACCTCCTCCTAACAGAGCCACACCTGCCTACCTACAGCCACCAGGGGCCGCATAGCTTTTACACACGTGAGATGTTCCCATCACACATTGTACATTTGTCCCTTGCAGGGAATCCCCGATTACATTTTATGATAAATCCCACAAATGATCACTAGAGATCCTGTAGATCGGAAATCCCTCCTGCTATAAAGGATCGTTTCAGGGGCCCCATCCCACCCACATCTGTCATGTGAAGATAGGAGACCTGGAGGTTTTCCCGCACACTGGCTGTGGGGTCTCCCCGGGGGAGAGACATTCACACTACAATATGTCATCTGATCGGTAGAAGGGAAATCATTGTACTGATCGGGAATGTTAGAATGATCAGCAACAAGAACATTGTGTTATGCGGAGAATGGACTCTCCACTGTCATAGAATTCCATATTTTTTACCCAAATTATGAAGAGGATTAGCAGCCCCGATGTCACATTCAGGTTAGAAATTTTATCTCCCGGCTCCACTTTTAGAAAGTTCCCCGTATGATGATAATAGTCTTATTGGCTGATCGGAATATATGTAATTTGTCGCAACAGATAGTGGAGGGTGTTTCGCACACACTATCTGCTGATTGGCTGACATAAAATAATTTGACGCTTGCAATGAGAAATGTACAAATCTCTGCAGGGTGCCAATAATTGTCTTCTGTAGATAATGAATGAGAATAAAGAAGAGAGTGTAAGATGTGCTGATGGGAAGGTGTAACAATGTGATCGGTGTGTGTGTGGGGGGAAGAGATTGGAGAAAGTTGTAGAATAGCAGAGGAGAGGTTCCTGATAGATCGGGGAGAGGAAATGTCTTCTTCCTACAGAAGAATGAATAGTGAGTGAGATTTCTTACTAGTCATTTGTATGATTTATACACCGGAGCGGAGAAAGAGGTGATCCCGGGATCTGTGTACAGGAGGGAGGAGGTGACTTCTTATTTATCTTGAACACATTTCCTTTCCCCGATCTGGTAATGAGATAAGTATAGAGAATCTTTCTAGGAACTTGTCTTCCTCTCCTATATATTATTACATTGTATTATGGTGGGAAAAGATCGGCAGGAGAAAAGCTCTTCTTCCTAGAGAAGTGAGAATTGTTACTTTGTAATCGTCTTAGAAATGTTAGAGATCAGCATGCAGAGAAGAGTGAGAAGAATGAAGAGATGTGGTGGGAAGGATTTGTATGATGTAGTGGCGATGAGATAGTATGGAGCTCTCTGAGGAGGATGTGGTGGCTCTGAGAAGAGCCTTTGTTGTGTGGGGTGGGGTGGCGATGAGGAGGTCGGTGGGGGGTGTATTAGGCCCTCTCTCCGCAGATGCGGCGTGCCAGCTGGATGTCTTTGGACATGATGGTGACCCTCTTGGCATGGATGGCGCAGAGGTTGGTGTCCTCGAAGAGTCCTACGAGATAAGCCTCAGAGGCTTCCTGCAGAGCCATGACGGCGGAGCTCTGGAAGCGCAGGTCGGTCTTGAAGTCCTGGGCGATCTCTCGGACGAGGCGCTGGAAGGGCAGCTTGCGGATGAGCAGCTCGGTGGATTTCTGGTAGCGGCGGATCTCTCGGAGAGCCACGGTGCCGGGCCTGTAGTGGTGAGGCTTCTTCACTCCGCCGGTGGCCGGGGCGCTCTTGCGGGCGGCTTTGGTGGCCAGCTGCTTGCGGGGAGCTTTCCCTCCGGTGGACTTATGAGCGGTCTGCTTGGTCCTTGCCATGGCCGATCAATGCTTCCAATTTCCACAAGGAATACATTACAAGTGTGAGAACACAGGCTGTGCGGCGTCTATATACATCACTGCCTTCTGATTGGACAACTAAAACACACCCCTTTTCATGATTGGTTTACTTTTTTTTTTAAAAGCGGCATTTTTAAAATGTCCGCCATGATCTGTCTGTTATCTGTGTTAGTAGAGTTACCTTCTTTGTGTGGGGTGGGGGAGGGGAGTTCCTCCACATCATACAATGTGTAAGAATTAGGAGCTCTGACATTGGACTGCTTGTCTCCATAATAAATGAGATGACAGAAAATTCTCACTGATCGGATTATTCCGTTCTTAGTGAATAACAAGTAGAAAGGTGACTTGTACAGCTTGTTCCGTCCAGCACAATTCTGTACTAACATGAAGGGACAGATCGCTGAGCAGACAATGAATCGTGTCCCCCCAGCACATCTTGGATCGGTTGGTGTTCCCATTGGTTTCCATCAGATCCATGTGGATACAATTCAACTAATCGGCTCCAATGTATCCTCTATGGAAGAGCAACACTGACATCTGCTGGTGACAAGAGAAATGGCTTCTGTGCTGGGATCTAGAAAGCGCTACAATAAGATTTCATTGTTTTCTTTCCGAATCCCACTTATAGGAAAAATAGATGATTACAACGTGATCTTTGGGAACAGAATTAGAACTCATACCGGGAAATTGGAGGGAATGGACACGGGCGACATCTAGATTGCATAATTAATCTGATGAATTTGCATTAAGGTTTTGTCAGAAAATTCACTAAAAACATTATTTGAACCATATTGCTCACCATATCTTCATCATGTTTACTTTACAATGAAATCGCAGCTCTGATATGGTGTATGTGTTCTACAAGAACCTTTTTGTCCTGTTGGGATGATGGGGGGTGTCGGGGAATTACTTGGCGCTGGTGTGTTCGACTTTAATACGAATTATTCTAACATTAATATAATACAGAATATATATATATATATATATATATAATGCCAACTGTTTACACAACTCTTTACAATAAAAATGGTGATAGTTCAATCACAATAGATTTCAATACACAAGTAATAGGAGGGACCCTGCTCATGGAGTTTACAATCTAAAGAAATGTTTTTATAATGAAAGATTAGAAATCCTTATCAGTGTAAGCTTTAGAAACATTGAGATTGCATTATGTTTGCCCATATCTCAGCAAATTAGATGACAGAGGGAGGGAGTTAAGAGGGTTAAATGTTCCCTGTAACCGTCACTTTCCAATCTGAGTATTGTAATCTGAGGCACCTGATATTTACCAAATACTCCTTTTTTTTTTATTAGAGAAAAGACACACACACACACACACACACACACACACTTATATACATAGAGAGATACACAACAGGAAAGTCAATGTGTGCCCAGCTGATGATCTAAATCCCCCACCCATCTAAGGTGAGATGATCATGTATAATAGTTGGACTCCCATGAAGAAAATAAATGCTATATGACACATTTGAATCAAACACAATGTGATGTATAAGTAATATTTCTAAGCAGATGATCCCTAAACAATGTCGTAAAAGTAAGCATCCCCTTTTATGTGTCTCTGCAGACATTAGCATGCCTTGTACAGTCTTACATAGTCCATAAAACAAAAAAGTAAACGTGTAGGTGAAAATGATGTATACAAAACGGAAAATTGTATACTCACCTTTCCGTAATTTTCCTTTCCTGTTGCATCTCATGGCAGCATACACCTATGGGTTGTGGCTCCGCCCCCGCAACCTGATAGGACCGTTTAACTATTAAATCTTGAGAGGGCCCCTGCTTCAGCATTCTCAATATATAGATACCTCACCTTAGACGGGTGGGCATCTGTATGCTGCCATGAGATGCAACAGGAAAGGAAAATTACGGAAAGGTGAGTATACAATTTTCCGTTTTCCTGTCGCATCATGGCAGCATACACCTATGGGGAATAACTCGCAAAACTGGGTGGGTCTAAGCAGAAAAAGTTTATTTACAAGGAATGGAGGAATTGGACTGAATAATCGCTCTACCAAAATCCACCGTGGACAACCTAGCGGAGTCCACTTTGTAGTGGGATATAAAAGTACTTTTTGAAGACCATGTGGCTGCCTTGCAGATGGTTTCTGAGGACACTTTGCAGAAGGCTGCCCAGGAGGTTGCCATTGCCCTTGTAGAGTGCGCCTTTAAGCCCTCAGGTATCTGAGCTTGATTAGAAGAGTAGGATTTCTTTATGATTTTCACAAGCCATGCTGCGATGGTGCGGGAAGTAGCTGCCTGTCCTCTTCTGGAGCCATGAGGGATGACTAGGAGGTTTTCCACTTTCCTGAAGTCACTGGTCTTCGAGAGGTAGGCCAGTAAGTTAGATTTTACATCCAGTGGATGAGGGCCGCCCTGCTCTGTAGAAAGAGTGGGAAGGCATATTTCCTGATTAAAATGAAAGGAGGAAGCCACTTTGGGGACGAAGCGGTCTGAAGGTTTCAGAACTACCTTGTCTGGGTAGATGGTAAGGTATGGTTCCTTTGCCATTAGTGCATGCATTTCCGACACCCTCTTGGCTGATGTAATCGCTATCAGAAAGGTGATTTTGAGGGTTAGATTCCAAAGGGAAGCTTTTTCAACTGGAAAGAATGGGTCATGGGATAGGAAGTCCAGTACTATCGAAAGATCCCAAGTTGGAAATGAGGGCTTTCTGGGAGGTCTCAATCTTAGACAAGCCTTCTGGAATTGAGAAATAAGAGGTTCTTGAGCCCATTTCACCCCCGTAATGGCAGATAGAGCTGATACGTGTACTTTCAAGACCTTTGTCAAGACCTAGCTGAAGGAACTCTAGGACCTGAGCAAATGTAGGGGATGAAGGGTCCCAGGCTTGTTGTTGTGCGACCGAGAGGAACTTATCCCAGATTCTCTTGTAAGTGTTATTAGTGGTAAACCTTCTGGCTTGGAGAAGGGTGTTTATCACTTTGTGGGAACATCCGTGAGCTATGAACCTAGCCCTTTCAGTCTCCATGCTGTTAGGTGTAACTTCTCTGGGCATGGATGGAGGAATTGACCTTGAGAGAGTAGATCCGCTGTCACAGGGAGCGGCAATGGTTCTGCTGTACTCAATTGGAGTAGGGTCGTGAACCACGGCCTCCTCTGCCAAAAGGGCAGGACTGCTAAAACTGTGGCACTTGATTTCCTGAGTCTGAGTAGAAGCCTCGATATGATTGGAGTTGGTGGAAACACGTAACCTAGGTGGAAATTCCAGTTGTGTTGTAAACAATCCGTGCCTTCCGCCGAAGGAAAGGGAACTCTCGCCAGGTACCTCTGACACTTTGCGTTGTTTGGAGTTGCTGCCAGATCGATATCCGGAACCCCCCAAGTCTTTGTTATCAGAGAAAAGGCCTGACTGCTTAGGGCCCATTCGTGGTTGCATACGAACTGTCGACTCAAGGTGTCTGCTATCTAATTCTGGACACCTGGTACGTATGTTGCCCTGAGACTGGTTAAATTCAGTTGCGCCCATTGGAAGACTGGTTGGACTTCTTGCAACATGGAGCGACTCCTGGTGCCTCCTTGCCTGTTGATATAGGCCACAGCCACTCGATTGTCCATCTTTAGCAGGACATCTTTTCCCTCCAGAAATGGGCTGAAGGCTAGTAGTGCCTGGAATGCTGCTTTCATCTCCAATAAGTTGGAAACCACATCGTGTGTCCTGAATGGCCAACAACCTTGGGCTGCGTGGTGACGATAGTGTGCTCCCCATCCTTCCATGCTGGCATCCGAGGTGATTACTTCTTGAGAGAGAAGGACTAAGCGTTTACACCTCTTCAGATTGTGTGGTTTTGTCCACCATGATAGCGATTGCTTCACCTCTTCCCGGATCACTATCGGCTGGGTCATTGACACGCCGTTCCATTGTTTGAGGAATGATATTTGAAGAGGCCTGGCATTCCACTGGGCCCATTGTACCATTGGGATAGTCGCCGAGAATGACCCTAAAATACTGAGACATTCCCTGGCGGGGATGGTAGTGGCCACGAGTAACCTCTTTACTTTCTGGATTAGGATGGGAACTTTCTCCTCCGGGAGTTCTACTGTATTGAGTCGGGTATCCAGCTCTGCCCCCAGAAAAATCATTCGCTGTGTGGGATTTAGACTGCTCTTCCCCCAATTTATCAGCCACCCAAATTTTTGCAGGGTGGAAATTAGGATTGCGCGGTGAAGTAGGAGGGAATCTCGGTTGTCGGCCAGGAGAAGGATATCGTCTAGGTAGTGGTGCACCCTCAGGCCTTGCTCCCTTAATAGGGCAATTACTGGCAGTAACACTTTTGTAAATGTTCTTGGAGCAGTGGATATTCCGAACGGGAAACTTTGGAATTGGAAATGTTGATGACCTACAACAAAACTGAGAAATTTCTGAAATGAGGTGTGAATGGGAACGTGCAGGTAGGCGTCTTGTAAATCGATGGAGAGCATCCAATCTCCTATGTTGATGGCCTGGAGGATTGTCTGCAGACTCTCCATTTTGAATGCCTCCACCAGGATTCGGTGATTGAGTTTCTTTAAGTCCATGACAGGACGTAAGTCTCCTGTCTTCTTTTTTACCAGAAATAGAGGAGAATAGAATCCTCTCCCTCTCTGTGGTAGAGGAACTTCCCTTATAGCTTGCTTCTGGATTAGGTCCTGAACATATCCGTTCAGTAGTACTCTCTTTTGGTGAGATGATGGTATCCTTGTTATTCGGAAATGGTCCCTTGGGTGCTTTCGGAACCTCCATCCGTGTCCGAATTGGACAGTCGCCACTGCCCATGGATCCTTTATTGTCCCCGCCCATACCTGCTTGAACAACCTTAGCCTGGCTCCTACTACAGCTGGTTGGGCGGGCGCACCTTCAAAAAGACTTTTGATCCCCTGAAGTAGGGGTCTTGGCTTTCTGGAGCTTGAGGAAGGATGATTGAGGGTTCTTCCAGTTTCTCCTGTACTCCTTGCCAGGTCTATAGGATCTTGCCTCCCTATATTTGTCTGGGAGGTTACGTCTGGGGGCTGACGGTCTTTGCTGTTTAGATCTTCTATCTGAAGGGATCAGACCCGATTTTCCCCCGGTAACTTTAGAAATCGCAGAATCTAGCTTTTCTCCAAAGAGATTTGCTCCGTCAAAGGGAATCTTGCACCAGTTTGTCTTCGAGGATGGGTCTGCAGACCAGGGTTTCAGCCAAAGTGCCCTTCTGGCCATTACTGAGCTCAGCATTGCTCTAGATGTAGATTTAATTATATCTACAGAGGCTTCTGCGACAAAGTCGCCTGCGAGAGATCCTGTAGGGCTGAGATTACCTTCTCTTGTTCCCCTCCTTCTGACACCAGTCTCTCGGTATTGGCGGACCAGTTGGAAATGGCTCTACCCACAGCTGCTAGGGCCACAGCTGGTCTGCATGCGCCTCCTGCTGATAGGTAAGATCTTTTCAGATCTAGGTCAATTTTCCTATCTAGTACATCTTTAAATGTAACCGCATCTTCGATTGGAAGTGTCACATGTCTGGCAAGACGCATCAGAGAAGAATCCACCACTGGCGGGGTCACTAATGGAGTGACACTAGGCTCCTTCAGGGGATAAAGTTTTGCTAACCTGTTAGTTAGACTGATCTTCTTATCCGGCTTTTGCCATTCCTCTTTAATCAAATCCTCTAGTTCCTCAATAAATGGGAAGGTCTCAGGATCTTTCTTGAGATTTGGAAAATATTTCCTCAGCTTCTGAGGAGTTTGTTTTTCTTCCACCCAATTGATCGCTTCCTTCACTGATTTAATGAAGGGTTCAACTAGTGCAAAGTCGAAGCCGTTAGAGGCGTCAATGTCATCATTATCTGACAAAGGATCTGACATCCTTGAAGTGGAGGGAACAGCAGATGTGGTGCCTTGCAAAGGTCTGCTAGTTTCCGGTCCTGCGATTTGGAGGGGCAATTCAGTAGCTGGAGTACTAGGATCTAATTCCCTGTCTTTTGTTGCTTCATTGAAGCATGAACGACAGGCCAGCTTATCTGGGAGTGCTATTGCGCCACAAACCCAGCATGAGTTTCCAGAGGGATGGAGACTTTGAGCGCGAGAAGAGTGTCTGCTAGTAGGGGATCTTCTGTGGTAGGAGTGTCCATGTCGGGAGTAGGACCTTGATCGCCTCCTCCTGTGATCTCCGCTCTCTCTGCGCCTTGAGCGGCTTCTGCTATGGTCTCGGTCCCGTCTATGACTTGAGCGGCTTCTTCTTGAGCGCCTTGAGTGCGACGATCTGGATGACCTGATAGGGCTGTGCAATTTAGACAGCGTTAGTGACAGGCTCTCTTTTTCCTCTTCGTACTTACCATGTTGACCCCACTTACCTAATAGGCTGGCGATGGTCTGCTGGGGCAGCGGCCTCCAAGAAGAGTGAATCCTAAAAACGAACGGAAATCAGTGTGCAAAGACAGGTAGGGAGATATGCCAGTTGCAGAAAAATAACTTTAGAAACGAAGAGACTGACCTGAGATCCGAAGGAAACGATATGTAAGAAACGATCGGAATGACGAAGACGATCTTGGTCGTGAAGCAGCAGCCACGGTACACAAAGCAAAAATGCCATTTTTAAACCCCGCGCTAATGCCGTCGTAACGCCGACGTCATCCCGCACATGCGCAGAAATGTCCCACGACGTTCGGCTCCATTTTGGAAAGTGGCGAACCGGCAATACAACGAGGCACTGAACGCCAGCGCATGCGTAGAGGAGATCAATCATCGGCGCCCGAGGAGCAAGGTTCTACAGAGCTTGACAGGAAAGGAACAGAAAATACCTAGAAAGCACAGGTTAGAGGCCGCTGCATAATACATCTGTTTAAGATTTGTAAAGATAAATAACGATACCCCTGAGACCATCAGAGTGGGGATTCCTCCATTAAGCTCATTTAGAGGCTGTACAGGTAGGACTTCCACCCAGGAGAGGCTTGAACCTGGCTGGGGCGATAGCGGTAAGGGGTGATGTCCGGTCTTCTCAGGTGAGGAAAAAAAGGAGAATGCTGAAGCAGGGGCCCTCTCAAGATTTAATAGTTAAACGGTCCTATCAGGTTGCGGGGGCGGAGCCACAACCCATAGGTGTATGCTGCCATGATGCGACAGGAAAATAAGATTATATACGCATCATCCTTATATAAATAGATATCCGCTTTCAATTTACGAAAAAAAAATAAAGTTCCCATGTGTTCTCTGAGGAGGAGCAACACTGACACCTAGTGGTTATGAAAATGTATGTCTTCTATACGGAGCTATGGAAAGATATGCAATGTGATTGGATGGAAATAAAATGTCAGGAATTTCTGAATAAAGGGAATCTGCAACACCAGTTTGTACTGGGATTATTATTATATATAGTATTTCTTACTATAACACAGCTTCAAATGTCCAAATTCATTAGATTTTACAATCGGTATAATCGGTTGATTTTTCATTTAATGTATTTAGAATTTTTAATTGCGATAAAATGTGATGAGAGCTCATTGATGGAAATGGTGGGCGGCTCTTAGAAGAGCCTTTGTGTCTTGTGTTGGGATGATGATGATGGGGGATTACTTGGCGCTGGTGTACTTGGTGACGGCCTTGGTGCCCTCGGAGACGGCGTGCTTGGCCAGCTCTACGGGCAGGAGGAGGCGGACGGCGGTCTGGATCTCCCGGGAGGTGATGGTGCGGCGCTTGTTGTAATGAGCCAGGCGGGAAGATTCGCCGGCGATGCGCTCGAAGATGTCATTGACGAAGGAGTTCATGATGCCCATGGCCTTGGACGAGATGCCGGTGTCGGGGTGGACCTGCTTGAGCACCTTGTACACGTAGATGGCATAACTCTCCTTCCTGCTCTTCCTCCGCTTCTTGCCGTCCTTCTTCTGGCTCTTGGTCACGGCTTTCTTGGAGCCCTTCTTGGGCGCCGGGGCGGACTTGGCTGGTTCAGGCATGATAAGGGTTAATGTGATCTCCGCTGTGTGGAGGGAATGTGTGCTGGAGCCGCCCTCATGTGCTGCTTTTATAGGCGTCCTATGCAAATGAAGTCTCTTCCCTCCTCATGCTTCTATTGGAGGATTCAGTCATGTGGTGGGGAGGAGTGTTTTGCTTCCCTTGCTCGTTTACTGATTGGTGTAGAAACAAGTCAGAACATAATTGGCTGGCTTGGAAATTAACCAACCACAGTGTATGATGTCAGAGCATTGACTGTATAAACATAAGGAAGCTGCAGAAATGAGCGATCTTTAGCAGAGTAACAGAAGAATCTCACAATGTCTGGCCGTGGAAAACAAGGAGGCAAGGTTCGGGCTAAGGCCAAGACCCGATCATCCCGGGCTGGTCTGCAGTTCCCAGTTGGTCGTGTTCACCGTCTGCTCAGGAAGGGCAACTATGCGGAGCGGGTCGGGGCCGGAGCTCCCGTCTATCTGGCCGCCGTCCTCGAGTATCTCACGGCTGAGATCCTCGAGCTGGCCGGCAACGCCGCCCGCGACAACAAGAAGACCCGCATCATCCCCCGACACCTCCAGCTGGCCGTCCGCAACGACGAGGAGCTCAACAAGCTGCTGGGCGGCGTCACCATCGCCCAGGGAGGAGTCCTGCCCAACATCCAGGCCGTGCTGCTGCCCAAGAAGACCGAGAGCCACAAGGCCGCCGCCAAATCCAAGTAATCCCGACAACTCCTTTCTACTCCCAAATCCATTCATTTCTACAACACAAAGGCTCTTCTCAGAGCCCCCCACATCTCTCTACAAAGAGCCCCCCCCCACACACCCCTCATTGTGTCTACCACATCGCATGCAATCAGCCCTCAATTGTCTGCATAGCTTTACACGGGAAATACATTCTTATTTATTCACACTTCTAGTACAGGAGATCTGTACAGGGAGGACAATTACTACATATAAAGAGCCTGCAATGTATTATTGGAGGACCTGGTTCTCTTATAGGGACTGATCGGCATTGTCCTTCAAACTAGTTCTGCTGAATCTAATACAGATCAGAAAATTGTAGTAAAACAATCATCCTCCGACTGATCGGGAACACAGATCTCAGAATGTTCCTATTATGCCGGGCGGGGTATGGAACGGATTTCACTTCATTTTAAATAGAACCTCACAATCATCTCAGATCGGCTAACCTGACACAGAAATGTAATGAAACAAAATTTAAATTCTTCCGGGGAACATTCCAGACACTTGATAAACGCGCTGACATATTATATTTCCCGGGGTTTACAGAATCCTAGAGAATGTTTTCTATAGAGATCAATGAAAAGTCTACAGAACAAGCATTTTCTGGGCTGAAAACGGAGAAAGATCAGAACACATTTCTTTGGATTCCTCATCAAAAACATCATTGGCTGATGAAGGAAACGCCGACAGTTCTGATTGGCTCATATTTCAAACTGCTACATTCCCCATTTGCCCGCCAGAATTCTTTAGAACGTTACAGACAAATAATCGGTCATTTTATACCGCCAAATCCGACACTGAGACCATCAGATGAGACAATTATCTGAGAAATATCATCAGCGCTTTGTTCCCAAACTGATTCATCGATTAGTCTGGAATAGAAATCGATTCAGAAGATTGTTGAATGATGTAAAATATGTTCTCTGTTACTAGATTTCTAAAAAGTGAAAGGACTGGTAGAAAACATGACACTCCCAGATACATATGTACAATGAATCAATAAAACAAACAGATCGTTATCCACTGTAACGAGAAATCAGCAAAATATTAACAATGTTTCTAAGTAATTATCTTAGAAACATTTCTTTACTAATCTTTTATAAATATTAACAATAGTAACTGTTGATTTGTGTTCTCTCCGAAAAAGAATTGGAAGAATAGGTTTGTCATGAGATCTGTATAGGATCATGGGATTGGCCTCTATCAGATGTAGCAGTAACAGATTTCCCCCATATTACATTTAGAGAATATATATATAATGTGAATGGACTGGTAGAAATCATGACACTGCCAGATATATAACAGTATGTACAATACATAATCAGATCTGCATAGGATTATGTAACTGAAAAAAAGATACAAATATGTACTATGAATCAATACAGACAATATTGCGCTTCTGATGAATTACATCGGTTTCCATTCAGCAAAATATTTAAAAGCTTCTAAAATGAATAGAGCCGCCCTTCTCATCTCCGCTCAGCTTTACACCCAGGAAGGAGAGATGTAGGAATAAAATACATTTCTTTGTTTCCTTTTCAAAATAATCTTTATAAATATGAAATATTGGAACTGGTGTTAGGGAGTGTTAAAGATTCATGTTTTCCATGTAATCTCCAGGTACACGTGAGATCTGCTTTACCAAAGAGTCGTAAGAACACAACAAAATGATCTATCCAATGTTGTATCCAATTGGGTAGAGAGTTGATCTTCAAGACTGTACAATCTGTACTCCGGATGAAATATGAAAACTTCTTCCACCCTAACAAATGAACGAATCCGATGATAATTGTACAGAAATCCTCCATCCGTTTCCTGCTGAGATTTGGCGCTACAATAGATCTGGTTCTCTGGATGGAACGTTCTTAGGAGCCATACACGCTATTCGATTGTTTATCAAAACCATATAATAAGAGATTCAACCTCAAGTTTCAATTTGTAAACAATCAGGCAGGCCCTTACACTGCGTGGTTTAGGTAAATCTGAAGAGAAATATCTGCAGAAAATCGAATCGTGTGTATGGGGCTTTAGACTTAGGGGAGAAATGTCCAGCTAAAGCTGATCCGATCCCAGTTCTGGACGTTTCCCAACAAACCCAAACGGCTGTTTGCGTTGAATCTTTAATAGGCCAATTAAAAGCAATCACCCCTTTCATCTCCTAGTGTGATCACACTTAGATCGCCTATATAGGGCGAATGTCACGTGTCCAACCCCCAGAACAAACCCTCCCGCTACAGAAGTGTGTACGACGCGTCATTTAGATTTCATTTACTTCTCCTGATAACGTAAATAGCGGTATGTAGTTCTTTGTACGAGAAGGTGGGTGGCCCTGAGAAGGGCCTTTGTGTAGATGAAGTAGGTAGGTGTCTATGAGGGTTTAGCCTCCGAATCCATAAAGCGTGCGCCCCTGGCGTTTGAGAGCATAGACGACATCCATGGCGGTGACGGTCTTCCTCTTGGCGTGCTCGGTGTAGGTGACGGCATCGCGGATGACATTCTCCAGGAAAACCTTCAGCACTCCGCGGGTCTCCTCATAGATGAGTCCGGAGATGCGCTTGACACCCCCTCTGCGGGCCAAACGTCGGATGGCGGGTTTGGTGATGCCCTGGATGTTGTCCCGGAGCACCTTCCTGTGCCGCTTGGCGCCTCCTTTCCCCAGACCCTTCCCTCCTTTACCGCGACCAGACATGACGACTATTTCCTGCACAAACAGAAACGGAGCTCAGCCGTCTGCCTGCCCTCCTTATATACAGCCTGAGCGGACCTGATGGAAACCTTCCGGTGATAGAGTCATTCCCATTTATTATTAAAAAACAAAAGAGAGGGAATGTCATTCATTTATAAGGCTCCTATATATTCTATTGCACGGAGAATGCGAATCTTTAACACTTCATAACAGAAAAACAATCAGCAGTTCCAATTGTTCATAGTAATTTTATATTTCTAAAACATAATTTTGAAAACGAAACAAAGAAACACATTGCTTCTGACGTCTCTCCTTCCTAAGGATGAGCGGACCTGATGGGAGACAGGAGGAGAATGGGCGGGTCTAGTCATTTATTACCCAGCATAGAATTTCATTTAATTAGAAGCTTTTCAATAGTTTGCTGAATGGAAACTGATGTGATCCATCAGACGCACAACATTATCTTTATTGATTAATTGTACATATTTGTCTGGCATGTCATGATTATTACCTATTTTTATCAATAATATCATATTTATCGATCTTTGGATAGGAAGTGTAAAATATGTGCAATCTGCTATATGTATAAATTATATATCAGACAGTGAGAGAAGGAAAATAAATAAATAAATAAATAAAAAAAAAATTATATATATATATATATATATATATATATATATATATATATATATATATAGATAGATATATTACAGTTCCCCATTTAGTTTTCTGAATTCTGAGGACTTGGAATAAAAGAGCACATATGGAAATGTTTTATATTATTATTCAATAATCTTCGGACTCCATTTTTACTTATTCCGGACTAATGGATGAAAATAAAGCATCGATGATATCTCTTGGATAAATGTCTCATCTGATGATCTCAGTGTCGGATTTGGCGGTATAATAGGGCTGATTATTTGTCTGTAACATTCTAAAGAATTCTGGCGGGCAAGTTTGAATGTAGCAGTTTGAAATATGAGCCAATTAAAGCTGTTGGGCATTTCCTTCATCAGCCATTAATGTCTTTCTGATGAAAATTTCAAAGAAATGTGTTCTGAGATCTTTTTTGGTTTTCAACCCAGAAAATACTTGTTCTATAGACTTTTTATTGATTTCTATAGAAAACATTCTCTAGCAGGGCGGATTCTCTATTGTGAAGTACGAGAAAAAGATTAGAAGAAATGGTAACATTCATATTTCTAATGGATTTATTATTCTTGGTTAGATAAACTGCCCGACAATTCAGAGAAGCGTTGATCGATGTTCCCGAAGGAAGAGATATCAGGTTTTAGTGTCGGATTATTCCATCTGAGATCATTGGAAGGTTCCATGATATTCTGGCGGGACAATTGAATGAATCAGTTTAATAGTTGCATCAATCACAAATCTGGGCAATTTCTTCAGATAATAAAATGCATTTTCCTCCCAAAGAGTGTGAAGGAGGATCTGAGATCTGTGTTCCTTTCAGCTGGGGGATGTTTGTTTGGTATTGAATATTGAATGATCTCTGAGCCCCAGAAGATATTCAGCAGATTTAAAGGACAATAAAAAGCAGTCCCTGTAAGGAGATCACATCGTTCCTTCACATGAAATACGTTCTAATAAATGATACAAATCATAGAAACTCTGAATTACTGTTAGGACGGACGGGTAAGGAGGGGTGGATGGTTTTGGTTGGAGGGTTTAGCGGTGAGTAGACAATCAGCATAGAATGATTGGAATGAAAAGAGATGAGAGAATGATGTACTGTGATCACATTTCCTGTCATTACTCCTCACCTCTATTACAAGCCTGAGAAGAAGAAGACAAAGGCTTTGCCTTTACAGGGAACTTTATCTGACAGTATTAATAATATATAACTTAATTGAAGAATAGGAATAGAAACCAGGAATGTCCCGCTCTATATAGAGCATGTTTGTGAGGCAATGCTAAAATAATAATAATATTGATCTTTAGACGCGGAGTAGATCGCTCAGACTGGGGAGGGGGTGAATAAACCTCCCTTCTATTCCCATCCTTATTCTAGATTTATCGCGGAGATCATCTCCACTTTCTGTCTGTATATACATCCCCTATTCACCTCCTTGTACTTCGCACACACACCCCAGTGTTCTATCAGAAATGACCACAAGGTGGCAGAGCTGAATAACACTTATGCCGCACTCACACATTGTTACAATAAAAGATCCTCCACAATATCCCGCCTTATATTGTTACTTTACATGAAGTCACAAAAAGAGAAGATCGTGGAGTTCTAACCCTCAACACAATGGAGGAAAGAAGCAAGAACAACAAAACATTGTATCTACTCAATCAGCCCAGACAAATCTTTGTCTATTTGTATCTATTTCAATCAACAGCAGATCAATGTACAGGGGGGGGGGGGGGGGGGTTGAGCTCATTCTGTGTACTTATAGTTCTAATTAACAATAATAATAATAAACATAATTCACATGTACAAAGTATCAGATACATACAAATCTGATCACAATATCACCCCGGGCAGCACACAGTCCTAAAAAAAAAAATGTTTCCTAAATCATTGGACGTGTTTATCACCATAATGAGTTTACACATGATCTCCAATCCAAATCTGCGAACCATTTTATTCCCAATCATTCCAGTGTCTGAATGTCTTAGTATATATATATATATATATATATATATATATATATATTCAATACATTTCTATGTATTACATCCTAAATGACTATATACCAGTGATGGCGAACCTTGGCACCCCAGATGTTTTAAAACTACATTTCCCATGATGCTCCACTACACTGCAGAGTGGATGAGCATCATGGGAAATGTAGTTCCAAAACATCTGGGGTGCCAAGGTTCGCCATCACTGCTATATACCATACAGAAGGGATGAGCCGAACACCCCCGGTTCGGTTCGCACCAGAACTTTCGAACGGAACAAAAATTCGTACGAACTTCAGAACCCCATTGAAGTCTATGGGACTCGAATGTTTGAAATACAAAGTGCTAATTTTAATGGATAATATGTAAGATACAGTCCTAAAAAGGGTTTGGAGACCTGTCTCCTGCCCCTGGGGACATGGGTCAATGCTTAAAATGTTTTTAAAAATGGGCGTTTGGCAGGAGCACTGATTTTAATGATGATTAACCACTTGAGATCTGCGCTATAGCCAAATGACGGCTACAGCGCGGATCTCCTTTTCCGGGACTACGTCGTCCCGTGCACGAGTGGCCTGCGCGCCCCCCCCCGAGGGGCGTGCGCGGCGCGCTCTGTGATCGGCGAGTCCATGAGACTCACCTGATCACCGATCCGTGCAAGGGGTCGATCCCGACCCCTTATCACGTGATCAGCTGTCAGCCAATGACAGCTGATCATGTGATATAACGGAGCCGGTAATCAGCTATTATTCCTCCTCGCGCTGTCAGCGCGAGGAGAAAAAAAAAGCCGATCCAGCCCTGCTAGTGCCCATCTGCCCCCTGCCAGTGCCCACCTGCCCCCTGCCAGTGCCACATATATAAAAAGTAAGTGCCCCCTGTCAGTGCCACCCAGCAGTGCCCATAGTGCCACCCATCAGTGCCCACAGTGCCACCCAGCAGTGCCCACAGTGCCACCCAGCAGTGCCCACAGTCTGTCTCAAAGGTGCTGCACCCCAGTGCCACATATCCGTGCCCATCAGTGTCATCTACCAGTGCCCAGCAGTGCCACCCATCAGTGCCCAGCAGTGCCACCTATCAGAGCCACCTATCAGTGCCACCTATCAGTGCCCATCAGTCCCATCTATCAGTGGTACCTATCAGTGCCCATCCATGCCACCCATCCGTGCCACCCATCTGTGCCACTCATCCATGTCATCTTATCTGTGCCCATCTTTGCCCATCAGTGCCGCCTTATCTGTGCCCATCGGTGCCGCCTTATCTGTGCCTATTAGTGCCACCTTAACTATGCCTATCAGTGCCCACCAGTGCAGCCTATCAGTGCCTACCAATGCAGCCCATCAGTGCCCACCCGTGCAGCCTATCAGTGCCGCCTAATCAGCGCACTTCAATGAAGGAGAAAAATGACCCGTTTGCAAAATTTTATAACAAACTATTAAACATGATTTTTTTTTTTTTACATCTTTTTTTGTTTGTTTAGCAAAAAATAAAACTCTGAGCTGTAACTAAATATCACCAAAAGAAAGCTCTATTTGTGGGAAAAAAATGATAATAATTTCATTTGGGTACAGTGTTGTATGCCCGCACAATTGTCATTCAAAGTGCATCAGCGCTGAAAGCTGAAAATTGGTCTGGGACTAAGGGGGGTTTAAGTGCCCAGTAAGCAAGTGGTTAAAGTGAAAATAAAAGTGAAATATTCCTTTAAATATCATGCCTGGGGGGTGTCTATAGTATGCCTGTGAAGTGCCACGTGTTTCCCGTGTTTAGAACAGTCCCTGCACAAAATTACATTACGGAAAAAAAGTCATTTCAAACTGCTTGTGTTTTAAATGTAATATATGGTTCCAGCAATATGGATGAAAATCATTGAGAAAAATGGCATGGGTAATTCCTTGATCCAAAGAATACGAGGATCCTTCCGCAGGCTTTGCAGGACCAGGGAGGCCATGCAGCCTAGGTTAGCTGAGGCATTCATTCCGAAGTCCTCTGGGTCACTAAGGACAAGATGATCCGCAGCTACCTCCTCCCAGCCACGTACAAGTCCATGGTTTCTTGGGACTGTAAATCATCCCTACAAGACTGCTGCTGCTGCTGCTGATGCTGAGTGCCAGCCTCCACCTCCATGCTGACACAATCCTCCTCCTCCTCCTCCTCCTCCTCCTCCTCTTCCTGTGTGATGGGTGGGACAGCAGGAACACTGTCTGGATAAAGGGGGCCTTGAGAGGCAAGGAAGTCCTCCTCTTCCTGCCTCTGTTCTGTCTCAAGTGCCCTGTCCATTATTCCACGCAGCGTATGCTCCAACAGGTGAACCTCTTGTTCAGTGTCACTGATGCATGCACTGTCACTGCTCACCATCCTTGTGGCCTCCTCAAATGGAGACAGGACAGTGCATGCATCCCTGATCATGCCCCACTGGCATGGTGAGAAAAAAAAAACAAGCTCCTGGTGCCGTAGTCGCACAGGTACTCATTGACGGCCCTCTGCTGTGTGTGCAGCTGCTGCAGCATGGCCAACGTTGAGTTCCACCTGGTGGGCATGTCACATATAAGGCGGTTCTTGGGCAGGTTCAACTCCTTTTGGAGTTCAGCCAGCCAAGCACAGGCATTAAATGATCGGCGGAAAGATGGATTTAATATAGGAAAAGCTTGGCTTCTTATTCAGAATTTCCCACTGAAATGCATGGGTGACAGGCTGACCAGTTTGGTGTCATATTTTATTATTTCCAGCACTTGGCTCAGGCCAAATTGAACTATCTTATATAGTAGGATGCCAAATGAGTTTAAAACAAATGGAATTTGGGTGAGACAGGATCTATTTCATATAGGAATAGCTTGGTTTCTTATTCAGAATTTCCCTTTGAAATGCATGGCTGTCATGGTGCCATGTTTAGTGACATATTTTATGATTACCAGCACTTGGCTAAGGACAAATTGAACTATACTATATAGTAGGATGTCTAATGAGTATAAAACACGTGGAATTTGATTGAGCCAAGATCTATTTCATTTAGGAATAGCTTGGTTTCTTATTCAGAATTCCCCTCTGAAATGCATGGGTGAAAGGCTGACCAGTTTGGTGCCATACTGTATTATTTGCATAACCTGCCTGGGGCCAAATTGAACTATTCTATATAGTAGGATGCCCAATGAGTGTAAAACAAGTTGAATCTGGGTGAGCCAAGATGTATTTAATATAGGAATAACTTGGCATCTTAATCAGAATTTTCCATTGAAATGAATGGGTGACAGGATGACCAGTTTGGTGCCATGATATTTGATTTTCAGCACTTGGCTCAGGCCAAATTGAACTATCCTATATAGTAGGGTGCCCAATGAGTATAAAACAACTGGAACTTTGCTGAGCCAAGATTGATTTCATATAGGAAAATATTGGCTTCTAATTCAAAATTTCTCCTTTGAAATGCATGGGTAACAGGCTGACAAGTTTGGTGCCATATTTTCATTTCCAGCACTTGGCTCATGCCAAATTGAATTATCTTATATATTAGGATTCCCAATGAGTTTACAACAAGTGGAATTTGGGTGAGCCAAGATCTATTTCATATAGGAATAACTTATTTTTTTTTTCTTATTCAGAATTCCCCATGAAAAGCATGGCTGTCATGGTGCCATGTTTGGTGCCATATTTTCTGATTTCTAGCGCTTGGCTCAGGGCAAATTGAACTATCCTATATAGTAGGATGCCCAATGAGTATAAAAATAAGTGGAATTTGGGTGAGCCAAGATCAATTTCATATAGGAATAGTTTGGTATCTTATTCAGAATTCCCCATGAAATGCATGGCTGTCATGGTGCCATGTTTGGTGCCATATTTTCTGATTTCCAGCACTTGGCTCGGGCCAAATTGAACTATCCTATATAGTAGGATGCCCAGTGAGTATAAAACAACTGGAACTTAGATGAGCCAAGATGAATTTCATATAGGAAAAAGATTGGCTTCTTATTCAAAATTTCCCTTTAAAATGCATGGGTGACAGGGTGACAAGTTTGGTGCCATAATTTCATTTGCAGCACTTGGCTCATGCCAAATTGAATTATCCTATATAGTAGGATTCCCAATGAGTTTACAAGTGGAATTTGGGTGAGCCAAGATCTATTTCATATAGGAATAGCTTGGTTTCTTATTCAGAATTTCTCTTTGAAATGCATGGCTGTCATGGTGCCATGTTTGGTAACATATTTTATGATTTCCAGCACTTGGCTCGGGCCAAATTGAAGTATTCTATATAGTAGGATGTCCAATGAGTATAAAACAAGTGGAATTTGGCTGAGCCAAGATCTATTTAATTTAGGAATAGCTTGGCTTCTTATTCAGAATTCCCCTTTGAAATGCATGGGTGAAAGGCTGACCAGATTGGTGCCATACTTTACAATGTGCATAACCTGGCTGGGGCCAAATTGAACTATGCTATATAGTAGGATGCCCAAAGAGTGTAGAACAAGTGGAATTTGGGTGAGCCAAGATGGATTTTATATAGGAATAGCTTGTCTTCTTAATCAGAATTTCCCATTGAAATGCATGGGTGACAGGATGACCAGTTTGGTGATATGATTTTTGATTTACAGCACTTGACTCAGGCCAAATTGAACTATTCTATATAGTAGGATGAGCAATGAGTTTAAAACAATTGAAATTCTGGTGAGCCAAGATGGATTTCATATAGGAATAGCTTTCCTTCTTTTTCAAAATTCCTCATTGAAATGCATAGGTGGAAGGCTGACCAGCTTGGTGCCATATTATATTATTTCCAGCACTAGACTCAGGTCAAATTTAACTATCATATATAGTAGGATGCCCATTTAGTATAAAACATCTGGAACTTAGATGAGCCAAGATATATTTCATATAGGAAAAAAGCCAATTGGCTTCTTATTCAAAATTTCCCTTTGAAATGCATGGGTGACAGGATGACAAGTTTAGTGCCATATTTTCATTTCCAGCAATTGGCTCATGCCAAGTTGAATTATTTTATATATTAGGATTCCCAATGAGTTTACAACAAGTGGAATTTGGGTGAGCCAAGATCTATTTCATATAGGAATAACTTTTTTTTTTCTTATTCAGAATTCCCATTGAAATGCATGGCTGTCATGGTGCCAGGTTTGGCAACATATTTTATGATTTCCAGCACTTGACTCAGGCCATATTGAAGTATACTATATAGTATGATGTCCAATGAGTATAAAACAAGTGGAATTTGGCTGAGCCAAGATCTATTTCATTTAGGAATAGCTTGGCTTCTTATTCAGAATTCCCCTTTGAAATGCATGGGTGAAATGCTGACCAGATTGGTGCCATACTTTACAATGTGCATAACCTGACTGGGGCCAAATTGAACTATGCTATATAGTAGGAAGCCCATTGAGTATAAAACAAGTGAAATTTGGCTGAGCAAAGACGGATTTCATATAGGAAAAGATTGGCTTTTTATTCAAAATTTCCCATTGAAATGCATGGGTGACAGGATGACAAGTTTGGTGCCATCATTTCATTTCCAGCACTTGGCTCATGCCAAATTGAATTATCTTATATATTAGGATTCCCAATGAGTTTACAACAAGTGGAATTTGGGTGAGCCAAGATCTATTTCATATAGGAATAACTTTTTTTTTTTCTTATTCAGAATTCCCCATGAAATGCATGGCTGTCATGGTGCCATGTTTGGTGTCATATTTTCTGATTTCCAGCACTTGGCTCAGGCAAAATTGAACTATCCTATATAGTAGGATGCCCAGTGAGTATAAAACAAGTGGAATTTGGGTGAGCCAAGATCAATTTCTTATAGGATTAGTTTGGTTTCTTTTTCAAAATTTCCCATTGAAATGCATGGCTGTCATGGTGCCATGTTTGGTAACACATTTTATGATTTCCAGCACTTGGCTCAGGCCAAATTGAAGTATTCTATATAGTAGGATGTCCAATGAGTATAAAACAAGTGGAATTTGGCTGAGCCAAATTCTATTTCATTTAGGAATAGATTGGCTTCTTATTCAGAATTCCCCTTTGAAATGCATGGGTGAAAGGCTGACCAGATTGGTGCCATACTTTACAATGTGCATAACCTGGCTGGGGCCAAATTGAACTATGCTATATAGTAGGATGCCCAAGGAGTGTAGAACAAGTGGAATTTGGGTGAGCCAAGATGGATTTTATATAGGAATAGCTTGTCTTCTTAATCAGAATTTCCCATTGAAATGCATGGGTGACAGGATGACCAGTTTGGTGCCATGATTTTTGATTTACAGTACTTGGCTCAGGCCAAATTGAACTATTCTATATAGTATGATGTGCAATGAGTTTAAAACAAGTGGAATTTGGGTGAGCCAAGATGGATTTCATATAGGAATAGCTTTCCTTCTTCTTCAAAATTCCTCATTGAAATGCATAGGTGGAAGGCTGACCAGCTTGGTGCCATATTATATTATTTCCAGCACTTCACTAAGGTCAAATTGAACTATCATATATAGTAAGATGTCCATTGAGTATAAAACAACTGGAACTTAGATGAGCCAAGATGGATTTCATATAGGAAAAAGATTGGCTTCTTATTCAAAATTTCCCTTTGAAATGCATGGGTGACGGGGCGCATGCGCGAAGTCTAGCATGGCGGTCGCATCCTGCTAAGGCTCCGCACTCTCCACCACTGTTTCGGGACCTAACTACGGAACCGGACCCGCAACATTCGTCTTATTGGACTGTATCTCCACCTCGCAAACCCTGGCATCTAACGGTATGGTGCTCACGGGTCACAGAGGTAAGAACAAACCCAAACCCATCAAGGAGGCCCTCGCCCGTGCCTCGTCTAAAATGGCGGCTAAGGCCCTTGCTATCCAGCGGGCTTCCTCCGCCCCCAGCCGCGAAACTTCGGACAGCGATAATGACCATGAGGACAGCATACATGATCCCACGGATGCTTCCTCGTTACCATCAAGTATGATTCCCAGTGACTTTCTTAAACACATGGAAGCCATGCTACAGAAAGCCCTGAAAGTTACCTCGGAGCAGATCACTGACAGACTCTCGCGGGAGATACGTGACATTGGTCAGCGTACTGCTGCCTTGGAGTCCAGAATGGATGACATTGAACTCACCTTACAGGAGCAAGCCCAAGAACAAATTGCCCTCCGAGAGGAGAATGTCACCCTCCTCTCAAGATGGGAAGATGCAGAGAATCGCTCTCGTAGAGCCAACCTAAGAATAAGAGGTATCCCTGAGACAGTTGACGATGTTCAGTCCTTCGTAACGGCTATGTTTCAGGAATTAGCCCCGGGCATACCAATCGAACGCCTAGAATTCGACAGAATCCACAGGGCATTGACTCGCAGACAGGCGGACGGACCTCCCAGGGATATCATTGTTAAGCTGCATTTTTTTCGCACGAAAGAGCAACTACTCACTGCAGCACGCAATAAAGAATCGTTGCAGTTTCAGGGCCACACTTATCAGCTTTTTTCGGATTTGGCTCCCCTTACCATCACCAAGCGCCGGGCCATGAAGCCACAGCTACAGATCTTACTTCATCACCGAATGAAGTACACCTGGAGGTTCCCATTTGCTATACAGTTTTCCTATCAGGGACAGCAACACACTTGCTCGTCCCCGGAATCGTTGCAACGCCTGCTGGAAAGCCTTCATCTAGTTCGTCCTGACTCACACTCGGAGACCAGCCTGCCCCGCACTCCAGCACGTTCGGCAGCGCATCCCTACTCGGCTACGCCGCACCGTAACCAGCCTGGCCCGTTTTCTGTCCGCAAAGGAACCCCCGCCAGATTGCCGGATGACATAGCTTCTACTCCCAAATCTCGCCCGCCGTGCTGAACTAACTGCTCGGAAATTTTCACCCCCTTCTTTTTTATATTTCCTTGTGAGATTTCTAGGATTCGGACATCCGAGCGGAAGATGAATGATGTCCCCTACTCCGGAGGACTTCTTCCACCGAATCCTTTCGACCCGCTGTTCCGTACGTACTTGATCTTGTTTGTTCTTCTTTTTATTTTTATTTTTCCAAGTTTTTCAGCTCTGATGACCCCTAAATTGAAACCTTTTGACTTTTTAACCGTTTTTTCTTTTGATCTAGGGCTCTGTGCCTTCATGGAGTCTAACTCTCATACCGGTCCTTTGTATTGTGATTATCTTTTTATTACTGTGCCAAAGGAGCCTTACACCTGCACTATATAGGTCCAGTGATGTAAGGTTATACCCACAATTATTATGTATACATGATTTAACAATTACATTTGTAGATGATGTTAGCTCCTTTTAGTTATCTACTATATACCTACCAGCCCCCCATTATCCCTCCCCCCTCAGCTCTCACCTTTTCTGGCTCCTATCCCTTCCCAATTTTCCTGATGCCCTCCGTCCCTCCCCTTTCCCTCTCCCCTCTTCCCTAGCCTATCCTTCCCTATCCTGACTAACCCTCCCCCTTTCCCCCTCTTCCCCACCCTCATACACCTGCACCTACACAGACCCCTGTATTCCTGTCCTGGTGAAGTGCTATGTACCATTCTAATATTATGTCCGGCACCTCTGGGTGTCATGTCCATTGAGATGAGTCCTAATGTTCATTTTTTATATTATTTCCTTTTTCGTTTTGGTTTTTTACTGGTTCTGTAAATTGCAGTGTTTATGTACAATTGCTGTCCCGACGGTGGTGGAGAACAGCCACTGCTCCCCTCTCTCTTAATGCGCTCTCTCCTGGGCCGCCTGTGTTGGACCCCGGGGACTGAGCATTGTTTGGCCGAGCAACCCGTTTTGGTATCAGACTGTTTCTGTCATCTCATGGTTTGCCCTGCAGACAGATTTCCTCTCTTCTCCTCTCTCTTCTTTCTCTGTTCTTTCTTTCCTCCCTCCATTCCACTTCTTTTATCTCTTTTTGGTCGGTCGGTTCCTACTCCTTACATATTACTCTATAATATTTCTCACCCTGTTTCTTGATGGCCCCTCTGAATATCCTATCTCTTAATGTCAAAGGCCTTAATTCCCCCGGTAAGAGGGTTAAGGCCTTCCGAAATTTTCATTCTCTGAAAGCTGGGATAGTTGCCTTACAGGAAACGCACTTTTCAGGTTCCCAAACACCCAAGTTTTTCAGTTCCCGCTATCCTCAGGTCTTTACGACCTCTGCAGACACTAAACAAAGGGGTGTATTGATAGCTTTCCATCATTCTCTGCCTTTTACGCCCACAGTAGAAATTAAAGACCCAGAGGGGCGGTATATCATATTGGTAGGCCTACTCCAGGATACTGAAACCACTTTGGTTTCTTATTATGCCCCGAATGGTAACCCTAACCCTTTTTTTTCGCACCTTTTACAGGTTATTAAGACCCACAGTAGGGGTACACTTTTTATTTGTGGGGACTCCAATCTAACCCTACAACCACATATAGATAAATCGCCGTATACGCCTGAGGGTCATTCCCTTTCGGCTCAGCTTCGGAAACAGTTCCTTTCGGCTTCCCTCCTAGATACCTGGAGGGAATGTAATCCTTTGAAAAAAAATTACACGTTTTATTCATATCCTCACAATTCATTTTCTAGGATTGATCATATTCTGACACCAGTGGCCTCCTTCCCAGTTGTACTCCAGTCTAACATATGTCTGATTCCCTGGACTGACCACTGTGGTGTAGTCACTACTATTGCCTCACTGATCCCTAGATCCAAGGAAAGGTCGTGGAGCATGAACGAAGCACACCTTACTGATCAATCATACTGCTTTGATATTCGTTATGCTCTTACAGACTATTTGCAACATAATTCCAACACAGATATCTCCCCGGTGCTACTCTGGGAGGCTCATAAGCCGGTAATTCCAGGCAGTTGCATCTCCCTAGCCACACATATTAAGAAAGACCGACAGGCCAGACAGCAAAAATTAGAAGAAGAATATCACTCACATTTTCTCCAGTTCCAAAATTCACCGACAGAGTCCCATAAGCTTATCCTTGAAAAAACTAAATTGGAGCTGGATCTTTTGTTAGCTGAATCAGCAGACAAGGTTCTTCGTAAGTCTAGTCACATGATATACACCAAAGCTAATAAACCGGATACCTTTATGGCCCTACGCCTCAGACAACCAGATAAAACCCGTAAGCCGATTAGACTTAAAATCGCTAAGAATTCCCATCACAAGCAACCCCATCAAAGTTCTAGCCGAATTCCACGAGAAGTTGGCTGACCTTTACTCAGACAAAACCCAGTTCTCCCCTCAGCATGCTGAATCCCTACTTCAGAACTTGTCTTTACTTGAACTATCCCACACAGCCAGAGATTCCATTGATGCTTTAATCACTACAGAAGAAGTACTTGTAGCTATAAAATCGCTCAAGCCACACAAACGCCCAGGCCCGGACGGTTTACCTAGCAATTATTATAAGAAATTCTCAGATATCCTAGCTCCCTTATTAGCAAATTCGTTTAACGCCCTATTGAGGCAGCAACCTCTTGGTAGAGACTCTCTAATGGCTAAGATAGTTATGATTCCTAAACCCAACTCAGATGACACCCAATGGTCCAACTATCGACCCATTTCCCTACTAAATGTAGATATAAAAATTTTATCTAAAATCTTGGCATTACGTCTCAATCTGATCATAGGAAATCTGGTTCACAAAGACCAGGTAGGTTTTATCCCCCGTAGGCAAGCTAGCGATAACATTCGCCGAGTAGTCTTGTTACAACACCTTGCGAGGACGCGCTCCATCCCCATGCACCTCCTATCCTTAGACATCAGAAAGGCGTTTGATACAGTCTCGTGGTCCTATCTCCACTTCATCTTGAAACGCTGGGGTTTTGGCCCCCACTTCCTACAGTGGATCATGTCTTTGTATGCCGACCCGCGAGCATCAGTGACATACTCTGGGTTTAACTCCCAAAGTTTTCCAATACGAAGAGGGACATGGCAGGGGTGCCCCCTGTTGCCACAACTCTTTGCTTTAGCAATAGAGCCCCTGGCTGCTTTGATTAGAGCACACCCGGATATTAGGGGACTAGAGGTTGCTTCTACCACCCATAAACTATGCCTGTTTGCTGACGACGCTCTATTGTTTATCACCTCTCCACACATTTCCATCCCTAATTTAATAAATCTCCTTGATAAATTCTCTAAAATCTCTGGCCTAGAAGTTAATCAGACAAAATCCAAAGCCCTTAATGTATCACTGTCAGATGACACCTTGGCGCTTCTTAAGACTAATTTTCCATTTCAATGGTCTGGTTCGTCTATCCCATATTTGGGCATTAAACTTACCAGTGATCCTGCAGACCTCTTCCAAGCAAATTACCTCCCAATGTTGAGGCATCTCTCCTCTTTACTCCAGGATTGGCGCCCCCTCTCCATCTCTTGGATGGGACGCATTGCCACGGTCAAAATGTCCCTACTCCCTAAGCTTCTTTACTTATATAGAGTCCTTCCCATCTCGGTTCCCCCTTATTTTCATCGCATAATCCAAGGCCGGTATTTAATTATATATGGGGCCCTGTGAAACCTCGAATCTCTAGACCCACCTTACTTCGCCATCATAGGGCCGGTGGTTTGGGCATACCCAATTTTCAACATTACTACCACGCGGCCCAACTTGCCCAAGCCACGCTTTATCATGCTAAAGTGGAAATCCCCATCTGGGTGAGCCTTGAAGCGGTAGATCTTCACCCTATACCCCTAACTAATCTTCTCTGGCTCCCCCCTGCGGCCCGAGGCCCAATATCCAACCCCATAACCTCTACCTTTGTCAGACTCTGGGATAAACTTTGTAAACCGTTTCATTTGATCTCCCCGCACTTCCCTTTGTTGTCCTATATCGGTCACCCAAAGTTCTATCCTGCCTACACCTCCCCTTCCTCATTTCGAGCTTGGGAACATGCAAACCTAACTCGTATATGCGACCTGGTGGCCAGTGATACAGTCGAATCGTTCTCTTCCCTGCAAGCTCAATCACAGTTACCGAATAATGAATATTTTCGCTATCTCCAAATATCGCACTTTGTACAGCAGACTATTAGCTTGACTAGGGATACGAACACATACACGTTATTTGAAAAATTATGCAATACTGATCCACATGCCCCGGGACAAATATCACAGTTATACTCACACCTTACCTCCCAGCCGTCAACACTCCCGACATATGCGCAGTGTTGGTCCAGGGATCTGAACTTAAATCTGGATGAAAGCGACTGGTCTGATGTATGGCTACACACTAAACTCTCCTCATTAAATATTGTGGCTCTAGAGGTGAGCTACAAAGTTCTCATGCGTTGGTACTTAGTGCCAGATAGAATTGCAAAGTTTTTACCTTCATATTCTCCAAACTGTTTCCGTGGCTGTGACGAGAGGGGCACGCACTTGCATATTTGGTGGACCTGTCCAGTGGCCCAGTGCTTCTGGACTGAAATATTTTTGGTTCTGTCCACTCTGTTCGCCAGCTCACTGGATCCTGATCCAGCATTGGCCCTTCTCAATTTTTACCCCGATTCTTTCACCAGGGCCCAGATACGCCTTGCTCTGCAGATCACCACTGCAGCTAAACAAACAATAGCTAAAGCGTGGAAGACCTCCACCTTGCGTCTGACTGAAGTTAAGAATAGAGTTACGCAGGCAATGATACATAGTAAAATTGAAGCTATTGTTCAAGATACTGTCCCTAGACATACTAAAATCTGGCAACCATGGGTCGATCACTACTTACCCCCACATTTTGACCATCGGCTACTAGTACCATAAGTCCCAGCCCCCCCCCCCGATTAACAACCAATTCCTGACCTTTGGTAGTTGTATAGGAACCGGCCGGTCGACCCACCCACCCTTCTGATCTCTCTCTCTTCATTCCCTCTACAATCCCATCCTGCCATCTCTCCCCCCCTCTTTCACTTTTCTTCTCTCATTTCTTCCCCCTTCGTTTCTTTCTTTTTCCTCTTTCTTCTTTTCTTCATCTACTCTTTTTGCCTTGTACTTTGATTTCTGTCTTAATGATGTACCCAATTGTGATAAAAGCTCACCCTAGTGGTGACCTTGGGTATAACCAGTTATGGTTTGAATGTTTTGTATTTGTTTGCAAACACGGAAATAGATGTTTTGCTCTCCTTTTTAATGTTAACATCCTGGCCTGTGCACAAGATGTTCATGTTTTCTATACCCTCTAAAGGCCTGACCGTGTGAATATTTGCTCTCAATAATCTGTATATTATATTACATTGCTTTTATGTCACTACTATCACAACTTGATGCGGACTTAGGTACTATCTGTTATTATTTTTTCTTAATGTTGTACAAGACGAATTGCAGATTTCTATGCGTTGTATGTATCTTGCGTTAATAAAAATTTTTGAAAGAAATGCATGGGTGACAGGGTGACAAGTGTGGTGCCATATTTTCATTTCCAGCACTTGGCTCATGCCAAATTGAATGATCCTATATAGTAGCATTCCCAATGAGTATAAAACAAGTGGGATTTGGGTGAGCCAAAATCAATGTCATATAGGAATAGCTTGGCTTCTTATTCAGAATTTTCCATTGAAATGCATGGGTGACAGGGTGACAAGTTCTGTGCCATAATTTCATTTCCAGCACTTGGCTCATGCCAAATTGAATTATCTTATATATTAGGATTCCCAATGAGTTTACAACAAGTGGAATTTGGGTGAGCCAAGATCTATTTCATATAGGAATAACTTTTTTTTTTCTTATTCAGAATTCCCATTGAAATGCATGGCTGTGATGGTGCCATGTTTGGTGCCATATTTTCTGATTTCCAGCACTTGGCTCAGGCCAAATTGAACTATCCTATATAGTAGGATGCCCAATGAGTATAAAACAAGTGGAATTTGGGTGAGCCAAGATTAATTTCTTATAGGAATAGTTTGGTTTCTTATTCAAAATTTACCATTGAAATGCATGTGTGACAGGGTGACAAAATTAGTGCCATATTTTCCTTTCCATCACTTGGCTCGTGCCAAATTGAATTATCCTATATAGTAGGATTCCAAATGAGTTTACAAGTGGAATTTGGGTGAGCCAAGATCTATTTCATATAGGAATAGCTTGGTTTCTTATTCAGAATTTCTCTTTGAAATGCATGGCTGTCATGGTGCCATGTTTGGTAACATATTTTATGATTTCCAGCACTTGGCTCAGGCCAAATTGAAGTATACTATATAGTAGGATGTCCAATGAGTATAAAACAAGTGGAATTTGGCTGAGCCAAGATCTATTTCATTTAGGAATAGCTTGGCTTCATATTCAGAATTCCCCTTTGAAATGCATGGGTGAAAGGCTGACCAGATTGGTGCCATACTTTACAATGTGCATAACCTGACTGGGGCCAAATTGAACTATGCTATATAGTAGGATGCCCATTGAGTAGAAAACAAGTGAAATTTGGCTGAGCAAAGACGGATTTCAGATAGGAAAAGATGGGCTTTTTATTCAAAATTTCCCATTGAAATGCATGGGTGACAGGGTGACAAGTTTGGTGCCATCATTTCATTTCCAGCACTTGGCTCATGCCAAATTGAATTATCTTATATATTAGGATTCCCAAAGAGTTTACAACAAGTGGAATTTGGGTGAGCCAAGATCTATTTCATATAGGTATAACTTTTTTTTTTCTTATTCAGAATTCCCCATGAAAAGCATGGCTGTCATGGTGCCATGTTTGGTGCCATATTTTCTGATTTCCAGCGCTTGGCTTGGGTCAAATTGAACTATCCTATATAGTAGGATGCCCAATGAGTAAAAAAACAAGTGGAATTTGGGTGAGCCAAGATCAATTTCATATAGGAATAGTTTGGTATCTTATTCAGAATTCCCCATGAAATGCATGGCTGTCATGGTGCCATGTTTGGTGCCATATTTTCTGATTTCCCGCGCTTGGCTCAGGCCAAATTGAACTATCCTATATAGTAGGATGCCCAGTGAGTATAAAAAAAGTGGAATTTGGGTGAGCCAAGATCAATTTCTTATAGGATTAGTTTGGTTTCTTATTCAAAATTTCCCATTGAAATGCATGGGTGACAGGGTGACAAAATTAGTGCCATATTTTCATTTCCATCACTTGGCTCGTGCCAAATTGAATTATCCTATATAGTAGAATTCCGAATGAGTTTACAAGTGGAATTTGGGAGAGCCAAGATCTATTTCATATAGGAATAGCTTGGTTTCTTATTCAGAATTTCTCTTTGAAATGCATGGCTGTCATGGTGCCATGTTTGGTAACATATTTTATGATTTCCAGCACTTGGCTCAGGCCAAATTGAAGTATATTATATAGTAGGATGTCCAATGAGTATAAAACAAGTGGAATTTGGCTGAGCCAAGATCTATTTCATTTATGAATAGCTTGGCTTCTTATGCAGAATTCCCCTTTGAAATGCATGGGTGAAAGGCTGATAAGATTGGTGCCATACTTTACAATGTGCATAACCTGGCTGGGGCCAAATTGAACTATGCTATATTGTAGGATGCCCAAGGAGTGTAGAACAAGTGGAATTTGGGTGAGCCAAGATGAATTTCATATAGGAATAGCTTTCCTTCGTCTTCATAATTCCTCATTGAAATGCATAGGTGGAAGGCTGACCAGCTTGGTGCCATATTATATTATTTCCAGCACTTGACTAAGGTCAAATTGAACTATCATATATAGTAGGATGTCCATTGAGTATAAAACAACTGGAACTTAGATGAGCCAAGATGGATTTCATATAAGAAAAAAGATTGGCTTCTTATTCAAAATTTCCCTTTGAAATGCATGGGTGACAGTGTGACAAGTTTGGTGCCATATTTTCATTTCCAGCACTTGGCTCATGCCAAATTGAATGATCCTATATAGTAGCATTCCCAATGAGTTTACAACAAGTGGTATTTGTGTGAGCCAAGATCTATTTCATATAGGAATAACTTTTTTTTTTCTTATTCAGAATTTCCATGGCTGTCATGGTGCCATGTTTGGTGACATATTTTCTGATTTCCAGCACTTGGCTCAGGCCAAATTGAACTATCCTATATAGTAGGATGCCCAATGAGTATAAAACAAGTGGAATTTGGGTGAGCCAAGATTAATTTCTTATAGGAATAGTTTGGTTTCTTATTCAAAATTTCCCATTGAAATGCATTGGTGACAGGGTGACAAGTTTAGTGCCATATTTTCATTTCCAGCACTTGGCTCGTGCCAAATTGAAGTATTCTATATAGTAGGATTCCAAATGAGTTTACAACAAGTGGAATTTGGGTGAGCCAAGATCTATTTCATATAGGAATAGCTTGGTATCTTATTCAGAATTTCTCTTTGAAATGCATGGCTGTCATGGTGCCATGTTTGGTAACACATTTTATGATTTCCAGCACTTGGCTCAGGCCAAATTGAAGTATTCTATATAGTAGGATGTCCAATGAGTATAAAACAAGTGGAATTTGGCTGAGCCAAATTCTATTTCATTTAGGAATAGCTTGGCTTCTTATTCAGAATTCCCCTTTGAAATGCATGGGTGAAAGGCTGACCAGATTGATGCCATACTTTACAATGTGCATAACCTGGCTGGGGCCAACTATGCTATATAGTAGGATGCCCAAAGAGTGTAGAACAAGTGGAATTTGGGTGAGCCAAGATGGATTTTATATAGGAATAGCTTGTCTTCTTAATCAGAATTTCCCATTGAAATGCATGGGTGACAGGATGACCAGTTTGGTGCCATGATTTTTGATTTACAGTACTTGGCTCAGGCCAAATTGAACTATTCTATATAGTATGATGCGCAATGAGTTTAAAACAAGTGGAATTTGAGTGAGCCAAGATGGATTTCATATAGGAATAGCTTTCCTTCTTCAAAATTCCTCATTGAAATGCATAGGTAGAAGGCTGACCAGCTTGGTGCCATATTGTATTATTTCCAGCACTTGACTAAGGTCAAATTGAACTATCATATATAGTAGGATGTCCATTTAGTATAAAACAACTGGAACTTAGATGAGCCAAGATGGAATTCATATAGGAAAAAGATTGGCTTCTTATTCAAAATTTCCCTTTGAAATGCATGGGTGACAGGGTGACAAGTGTGGTGCCATATTTTCATTTCCAGCACTTGGCTCATGCCAAATTGAATGATCCTATATAGTAGCATTCCCAATGAGTATAAAACAAGTGGGATTTGGGTGAGCCAAGATCAATTTCATATAGGAATAGCTTGGCTTCTTATTCAGAATTCCCATTGAAATGCATGGCTGTCATGGTGCCATGTTTGGTGCCATATTTTCTGATTTCCAGCACTTGGCTCAGGCCAAATTGAACTATCCTATATATTAGGATGCCCAATGAGTATAAAACAAGTGGAATTTGGGTGAGCCAAGATTAATTTCTTATAGGAATAGTTTGGTTTCTTATTCAAAATTTCCCATTGAAATGCATGGGTGACAGGGTGACAAAATTAGTGCCATATTTTCTGATTTCCAGCACTTGGCTCAGGCTAAATTGAACTATCCTATATAGTAGGATTCCAAATGAGTTTACAACAAGTGGAATTTGGCTGAGCCAAGATCTATTTCATATAGGAATAGCTTGGTTTCTTATTCAGAATTTCTCTTTGAAATGCATGGCTGTCATGGTGCCAGGTTTGGTAACATATTTTATGATTTCCAGCACTTGGCTCAGGCCAAATTGAAGTATACTATATAGTAGGATGTCCAATGAGTATAAAACAAGTGGAATTTGGCTGAGCCAAGATCTATTTCATTTAGGAATAGCTTGGCTTCTTATTCAGAATGCCCCTTTGAAATGCATGGGTGAATGGCTGACCAGATTGGCGCCATACTTTACAATGTGCATAACCTGACTGGGGCCAAATTGAACTGTGCTATATAGTATGATGCCCATTGAGTATAAAACAAGTGAAATTTGGCTGAGCAAAGACGGATTTCATATAGGATAAGATTGGTTTTTTATTCAAAATTTCCCATTGAAATGCATGGGTGAAAGGGTGACAAGTTTGGTGCCATCATTTCATTTCCAGCACTTGGCTCATGCCAAATTGAATTATCTTATATATCAGGATTCCCAATGAGTTTACAACAAGTGGAATTTGGGTGAGCCAAGATCTATTTCATATAGGAATAACTTACTTTTTTTCTTATTCAGAATTCCCCATGAAAAGCATGGCTGTCATGGTGCCATGTTTGGTGCCATATTTTCTGATTTCCAGCGCTTGGCTCAGGTCAAATTGAACTATCCTATATAGTAGGATGCCCAATGAGTATAAAAACAAGTGGAATTTGGGTGAGCCAAGATCAATTTCATATAGGAATAGTTTGGTATCTTATTCAGAATTCCCCATGAAATGCATGGCTGTCATGGTGCCATGTTTGGTGCCATATTTTCTGATTTCCAGCACTTGGCTCAGGCCAAATTGAACTATCCTATATAGTAGGATGCCAAGTGAGTATAAAACAAGTGGAATTTGGGTGAGCCAAGATCAATTTCTTATAGGATTAGTTTGGTTTCTTATTCAAAATTTCCCATTGAAATGCATGGGTGACAGGGTGACAAGTTTAGTGCCATATTTTAATTTCCAGAACTTGGCTCATGCCAAATTAAATTATCCTATATAGTAGGATTCCCAATGAGTTTACAACAAGTGGAAGGTGAGGCGGGCTTGGGGTGGGGGTAGAGAAGGCCCGCTGGGCAAAATTTGGAGCCCCTAGGATTAATGGCTCAGGAGATATTGAATCTGCCAAATGTCAATATCAGGCAGAATTTAACTTTGTCGCCTATGGGAATGTTTTGTTCAGTTGGTGTAATTTTAAAATTAATTGCTGCCGAAGCATATGGAGCGGCGACACAAAACTTGGGAAACATGTAGAGTGGCTATAGAAGACCGACTGTACCAAATTTGGAGTCTCTGTGATTAATGGTTCAGGAGGTATTGAACCGGGAAAAGCCAATATCGGGCACATTTTTTCCATTGCTGGCTATGGGGATATTTTGTTCAGTTGGTGTAGTTTAAAAATGAACTGCTGCTGAACCATATGGAGCGGCGACACAAAACCTGGGAGACATGTAGAGTGGGTAGAGAAGACTCTTTGTACCAAATTTGGTGTCTCTGTGATTAATGGTTCAGGAGATATTGAACCGGGAAAAGCCAATATCGGGCACATTTTTCCATTGCTGGCTATGGGGATATTTTGTTCAGTTGGTGTAGTTTAAAAATTAATTGCTGCCGAAGCATATGGAGCGGCGACACAAAACTTGGGAGACATGTAGAGTGGCTATAGAAGACCGACTGTACCAAATTTGGAGTCTCTGTGATTAATGGTTCAGGAGTTATTGAACCGGGAAAAGCCAATATCGGGCACATTTTTTCCATTGCTGGCTATGGGGATATTTTGTTCAGTTGATGTAGTTTAAAAATGAACTGCTGCTGAACCATATGGAGCGGCGACACAAAACCTGGGAGACATATAGAGTGGGTAGAGAAGACTCTTTGTACCAAATTTGGTGTCTCTGTGATTAATGGTTCAGGAGATATTGAACCGGGAAAAGCCAATATCGGGCACATTTTTCCATTGCTGGCTATGGGGATATTTTGTTCAGTTGATGTAGTTTAAAAATGAACTGCTGCTGAACCATATGGAGCGGCGACACAAAACCTGGGAGACATGTAGAGTGGGTAGAGAACACTCATTGTACCAAATTTGGTGTCTCTGTGATTAATGGTTCAGGAGATATTGAACCGGGAAAAGCCAATATCGGGCACATTTTTCCATTGCTGGCTATGGGGATATTTTGTTCAGTTGGTGTAGTTTATAAATTAACTGCTGCCGAACCATATGGAGCGGCGACACAAAACTTGGGAGACTTGTAGAGTGGCTATAGAAGACCGACTGTACCAAATTTGGAGTCTCTGTGATTAATGGTTCAGGAGGTATTGAACCGGGAAAAGCCAATATCGGGCACATTTTTCCATTGCTGGCTATGGGGATATTTTGTTCAGTTGATGTAGTTTAAAAATGAACTGCTGCTGAACCATATGGAGCGGCGACACAAAACCTGGGAGACATGTAGAGTGGGTAGAGAAAACTCTTTGTACCAAATTTGGTGTCTCTGTGATTAATGGTTCAGGAGATATTGAACCGGGAAAAGCCAATATCGGGCACATTTTTCCATTGCTGGCTATGGGGATATTTTGTTCAGTTGGTGTAGTTTAAAAATTAATTGCTGCCGAAGCATATGGAGCGGCGACACAAAACTTGGGAGACGTGTAGAGTGGCTATAGAAGACCGACTGTACCAAATTTGGAGTCTCTGTGATTAATGGTTCAGGAGGTATTGAACCGGGAAAAGCCAATATCGGGCACATTTTTCCATTGCTGGCTATGGGGATATTTTGTTCAGTTGATGTAGTTTAAAAATGAACTGCTGCTGAACCATATGGAGCGGCGACACAAAACCTGGGAGACATGTAGAGTGGGTAGAGAAGACTCTTTGTACCAAATTTGGTGTCTCTGTGATTAATGGTTCAGGAGATATTGAACCGGGAAAAGCCAATATCGGGCACATTTTTTCCATTGCTGGCTATGGGGATATTTTGTTCAGTTGGTGTAGTTTAAAAATGAACTGCTGCTGAACCATATGGAGCGGCGACACAAAACCTGGGAGACATGTAGAGTGGGTAGAGAACACTCATTGTACCAAATTTGGTGTCTCTGTGATTAATGGTTCAGGAGATATTGAACCGGGAAAAGCCAATATCGGGCACATTTTTCCATTGCTGGCTATGGGGATATTTTGTTCAGTTGGTGTAGTTTAAAAATTAATTGCTGCCGAAGCATATGGAGCGGCGACACAAAACTTGGGAGACATGTAGAGTGGCTATAGAAGACCGACTGTACCAAATTTGGAGTCTCTGTGATTAATGGTTCAGGAGGTATTGAACCGGGAAAAGCCAATATCGGGCACATTTTTCCATTGCTGGCTATGGGGATATTTTGTTCAGTTGATGTAGTTTAAAAATGAACTGCTGCTGAACCATATGGAGCGGCGACACAAAACCTGGGAGACATGTAGAGTGGGTAGAGAAGACTCTTTGTACCAAATTTGGTGTCTCTGTGATTAATGGTTCAGGAGATATTGAACCGGGAAAAGCCAATATCGGGCACATTTTTTCCATTGCTGGCTATGGGGATATTTTGTTCAGTTGGTGTAGTTTAAAAATGAACTGCTGCTGAACCATATGGAGCGGCGACACAAAACCTGGGAGACATGTAGAGTGGGTAGAGAACACTCATTGTACCAAATTTGGTGTCTCTGTGATTAATGGTTCAGGAGATATTGAACCGGGAAAAGCCAATATCGGGCACATTTTTCCATTGCTGGCTATGGGGATATTTTGTTCAGTTGATGTAGTTTAAAAATGAACTGCTGCTGAACCATATGGAGCGGCGACACAAAACCTGGGAGACATGTAGAGTGGGTAGAGAACACTCATTGTACCAAATTTGGTGTCTCTGTGATTAATGGTTCAGGAGATATTGAACCGGGAAAAGCCAATATCGGGCACATTTTTCCATTGCTGGCTATGGGGATATTTTGTTCAGTTGGTGTAGTTTATAAATTAACTGCTGCCGAACCATATGGAGCGGCGACACAAAACTTGGGAGACTTGTAGAGTGGCTATAGAAGACCGACTGTACCAAATTTGGAGTCTCTGTGATTAATGGTTCAGGAGGTATTGAACCGGGAAAAGCCAATATCGGGCACATTTTTCCATTGCTGGCTATGGGGATATTTTGTTCAGTTGATGTAGTTTAAAAATGAACTGCTGCTGAACCATATGGAGCGGCGACACAAAACCTGGGAGACATGTAGAGTGGGTAGAGAAGACTCTTTGTACCAAATTTGGTGTCTCTGTGATTAATGGTTCAGGAGATATTGAACCGGGAAAAGCCAATATCGGGCACATTTTTCCATTGCTGGCTATGGGGATATTTTGTTCAGTTGGTGTAGTTTAAAAATTAATTGCTGCCGAAGCATATGGAGCGGCGACACAAAACTTGGGAGACGTGTAGAGTGGCTATAGAAGACCGACTGTACCAAATTTGGAGTCTCTGTGATTAATGGTTCAGGAGGTATTGAACCGGGAAAAGCCAATATCGGGCACATTTTTCCATTGCTGGCTATGGGGATATTTTGTTCAGTTGATGTAGTTTAAAAATGAACTGCTGCTGAACCATATGGAGCGGCGACACAAAACCTGGGAGACATGTAGAGTGGGTAGAGAAGACTCTTTGTACCAAGTTTGGTGTCTCTGTGATTAATGGTTCAGGAGATATTGAACCGGGAAAAGCCAATATCGGGCACATTTTTTCCATTGCTGGCTATGGGGATATTTTGTTCAGTTGGTGTAGTTTATAAATTAACTGCTGCCGAACCATATGGAGCGGCGACACAAAACTTGGGAGACATGTAGAGTGGCTATAGAAGACCGACTGTACCAAATTTGGAGCCTCTGTGATTAATGGTTCAGGAGGTATTGAACCGGGAAAAGCCAATATCGGGCACATTTTTCCATTGCTGGCTATGGGGATATTTTGTTCAGTTGATGTAGTTTAAAAATGAACTGCTGCTGAACCATATGGAGCGGCGACACAAAACCTGGGAGACATGTAGAGTGGGTAGAGAAGACTCTTTGTACCAAATTTGGTGTCTCTGTGATTAATGGTTCAGGAGATATTGAACCGGGAAAAGCCAATATCGGGCACATTTTTTCCATTGCTGGCTATGGGGATATTTTGTTCAGTTGGTGTAGTTTAAAAATTAATTGCTGCCGAAGCATATGGAGCGGCGACACAAAACTTGGGAGACATGTAGAGTGGCTATAGAAGACCGACTGTACCAAATTTGGAGCCTCTGTGATTAATGGTTCAGGAGGTATTGAACCGGGAAAAGCCAATATCGGGCACATTTTTCCATTGCTGGCTATGGGGATATTTTGTTCAGTTGATGTAGTTTAAAAATGAACTGCTGCTGAACCATATGGAGCGGCGACACAAAACCTGGGAGACATGTAGAGTGGGTAGAGAAGACTCATTGTACCAAATTTGGTGTCTCTGTGATTAATGGTTCAGGAGATATTGAACCGGGAAAAGCCAATATCGGGCACATTTTACCATTGCTGGCTATGGGGATATTTTGTTCAGTTGGTGTAGTTTAAAAATGAATTGCTGCCGAAGCATATGGAGCGGCGACACAAAACTTGGGAGACATGTAGAGTGGGTAGAGAAGACTCATTGTACCAAATTTGGTGTCTCTGTGATTAATGGTTCAGGAGATATTGAACCGGGAAAAGCCAATATCGGGCACATTTTTCCATTGCTGGCTATGGGGATATTTTGTTCAGTTGGTGTAGTTTAAAAATTAATTGCTGCCGAAGCATATGGAGCGGCGACACAAAACTTGGGAGACATGTAGAGTGGCTATAGAAGACCGACTGTACCAAATTTGGAGTCTCTGTGATTAATGGTTCAGGAGATATTGAACCGGGAAAAGCCAATATCGGGCACATTTTTCCATTGCTGGCTATGGGGATATTTTGTTCAGTTGGTGTAGTTTATAAATTAACTGCTGCCGAACCATATGGAGCGGCGACACAAAACTTGGGAGACATGTAGAGTGGCTATAGAAGACCGACTGTACCAAATTTGGAGTCTCTGTGATTAATGGTTCAGGAGATATTGAACCGGGAAAAGCCAATATCGGGCACATTTTTTCCATTGCTGGCTATGGGGATATTTTGTTCAGTTGGTGTAGTTTAAAAATTAATTGCTGCCGAAGCATATGGAGCGGCGACACAAAACTTGGGAGACATGTAGAGTGGCTATAGAAGACCGACTGTACCAAATTTGGAGTCTCTGTGATTAATGGTTCAGGAGGTATTGAACCGGGAAAAGCCAATATCGGGCACATTTTTCCATTGCTGGCTATGGGGATATTTTGTTCAGTTGATGTAGTTTAAAAATGAACTGCTGCTGAACCATATGGAGCGGCGACACAAAACCTGGGAGACATGTAGAGTGGGTAGAGAAGACTCTTTGTACCAAATTTGGTGTCTCTGTGATTAATGGTTCAGGAGATATTGAACCGGGAAAAGCCAATATCGGGCACATTTTTCCATTGCTGGCTATGGGGATATTTTGTTCAGTTGGTGTAGTTTAAAAATTAATTGCTGCCGAAGCATATGGAGCGGCGACACAAAACTTGGGAGACATGTAGAGTGGCTATAGAAGACCGACTGTACCAAATTTGGAGTCTCTGTGATTAATGGTTCAGGAGATATTGAACCGGGAAAAGCCAATATCGGGCACATTTTTTCCATTGCTGGCTATGGGGATATTTTGTTCAGTTGGTGTGGTTTAAAAATTAATTGCTGCCGAAGCATATGGAGCGGCGACACAAAACTTGGGAGACATGTAGAGTGGCTATAGAAGACCGACTGTACCAAATTTGGAGTCTCTGTGATTAATGGTTCAGGAGGTATTGAACCGGGAAAAGCCAATATCGGGCACATTTTTTCCATTGCTGGCTATGGGGATATTTTGTTCAGTTGGTGTAGTTTATAAATTAACTGCTGCCGAACCATATGAAGCGGCGACACAAAACTTGGGAGACATGTAGAGTGGCTATAGAAGACCGACTGTACCAAATTTGGAGTCTCTGTGATTAATGGTTCAGGAGGTATTGAACCGGGAAAAGCCAATATCGGGCACATTTTTCCTTTGCTGGCTATGGGGATATTTTGTTCAGTTGGTGTAGTTTATAAATTAACTGCTGCTGAACCATATGGAGCGGCGACACAAAACCTGGGAGACATGTAGAGTGGGTAGAGAAGACTCTTTGTACCAAATTTGGTGTCTCTGTGATTAATGGTTCAGGAGATATTGAACCGGGAAAAGCCAATACCGGGCACATTTTTTCCATTGCTGGCTATGGGGATATTTTGTTCAGTTGGTGTAGTTTATAAATTAACTGCTGCCGAACCATATGGAGCGGCGACACAAAACTTGGGAGACATGTAGAGTGGCTATAGAAGACCGACTGTACCAAATTTGGAGTCTCTGTGATTAATGGTTCAGGAGGTATTGAACCGGGAAAAGCCAATATCGGGCACATTTTTCCATTGCTGGCTATGGGGATATTTTGTTCAGTTGATGTAGTTTAAAAATGAACTGCTGCTGAACCATATGGAGCGGCGACACAAAACCTGGGAGACATGTAGAGTGGGTAGAGAAGACTCATTGTACCAAATTTGGTGTCTCTGTGATTAATGGTTCAGGAGATATTGAACCGGGAAAAGCCAATATCGGGCACATTTTACCATTGCTGGCTATGGGGATATTTTGTTCAGTTGGTGTAGTTTAAAAATGAATTGCTGCCGAAGCATATGGAGCGGCGACACAAAACTTGGGAGACATGTAGAGTGGGTAGAGAAGACTCATTGTACCAAATTTGGTGTCTCTGTGATTAATGGTTCAGGAGATATTGAACCGGGAAAAGCCAATATCGGGCACATTTTTCCATTGCTGGCTATGGGGATATTTTGTTCAGTTGGTGTAGTTTAAAAATTAATTGCTGCCGAAGCATATGGAACGGCGACACAAAACTTGGGAGACATGTAGAGTGGCTATAGAAGACCGACTGTACCAAATTTGGAGTCTCTGTGATTAATGGTTCAGGAGATATTGAACCGGGAAAAGCCAATATCGGGCACATTTTTCCATTGCTGGCTATGGGGATATTTTGTTCAGTTGGTGTAGTTTATAAATTAACTGCTGCCGAACCATATGGAGCGGCGACACAAAACTTGGGAGACATGTAGAGTGGCTATAGAAGACCGACTGTACCAAATTTGGAGTCTCTGTGATTAATGGTTCAGGAGATATTGAACCGGGAAAAGCCAATATCGGGCACATTTTTTCCATTGCTGGCTATGGGGATATTTTGTTCAGTTGGTGTAGTTTAAAAATTAATTGCTGCCGAAGCATATGGAGCGGCGACACAAAACTTGGGAGACATGTAGAGTGGCTATAGAAGACCGACTGTACCAAATTTGGAGTCTCTGTGATTAATGGTTCAGGAGGTATTGAACCGGGAAAAGCCAATATCGGGCACATTTTTCCATTGCTGGCTATGGGGATATTTTGTTCAGTTGATGTAGTTTAAAAATGAACTGCTGCTGAACCATATGGAGCGGCGACACAAAACCTGGGAGACATGTAGAGTGGGTAGAGAAGACTCTTTGTACCAAATTTGGTGTCTCTGTGATTAATGGTTCAGGAGATATTGAACCGGGAAAAGCCAATATCGGGCACATTTTTCCATTGCTGGCTATGGGGATATTTTGTTCAGTTGGTGTAGTTTAAAAATTAATTGCTGCCGAAGCATATGGAGCGGCGACACAAAACTTGGGAGACATGTAGAGTGGCTATAGAAGACCGACTGTACCAAATTTGGAGTCTCTGTGATTAATGGTTCAGGAGATATTGAACCGGGAAAAGCCAATATCGGGCACATTTTTTCCATTGCTGGCTATGGGGATATTTTGTTCAGTTGGTGTGGTTTAAAAATTAATTGCTGCCGAAGCATATGGAGCGGCGACACAAAACTTGGGAGACATGTAGAGTGGCTATAGAAGACCGACTGTACCAAATTTGGAGTCTCTGTGATTAATGGTTCAGGAGGTATTGAACCGGGAAAAGCCAATATCGGGCACATTTTTTCCATTGCTGGCTATGGGGATATTTTGTTCAGTTGGTGTAGTTTATAAATTAACTGCTGCCGAACCATATGAAGCGGCGACACAAAACTTGGGAGACATGTAGAGTGGCTATAGAAGACCGACTGTACCAAATTTGGAGTCTCTGTGATTAATGGTTCAGGAGGTATTGAACCGGGAAAAGCCAATATCGGGCACATTTTTCCATTGCTGGCTATGGGGATATTTTGTTCAGTTGATGTAGTTTAAAAATGAACTGCTGCTGAACCATATGGAGCGGCGACACAAAACCTGGGAGACATGTAGAGTGGGTAGAGAAGACTCTTTGTACCAAATTTGGTGTCTCTGTGATTAATGGTTCAGGAGATATTGAACCGGGAAAAGCCAATATCGGGCACATTTTTCCATTGCTGGCTATGGGGATATTTTGTTCAGTTGGTGTAGTTTAAAAATTAATTGCTGCCGAAGCATATGGAGCGGCGACACAAAACTTGGGAGACATGTAGAGTGGCTATAGAAGACCGACTGTACAAAATTTGGAGTCTCTGAGATTAATGGTTCAGGAGATATTGAACCGGGAAAAGCCAATATCGGGCACATTTTTTCCATTGCTGGCTATGGGGATATTTTGTTCAGTTGGTGTAGTTTATAAATTAACTGCTGCCGAACCATATGGAGCGGCGACACAAAACTTTAAAGACACGTAGAGGGGCTAGTGAAGACCACGTGTGCCAAATTTGGAGTCTCTAGCATTAATGGTTCAGGAGATATTGACTGAAACATATCCAATGAGCGAAATCTCGGAAGTCCTGGATGAGGTTAAATCCGCCTGAGACGGACGGGAGGGAGTTCCAGAAGCCCGGCAGTGGAGTGCTTGGCAGTCCCCTAGATGCAGTAAGCTAACTCATTTTTGAGGGCGGCGGGAAAGGTTGCTGCGGATATATAGGAGGATGCTTTTTCTTAGCGCCTCCACCATGGGACCTCACCGACGGGCACTTGACAGCTCCACCTTGCGGGAAACATAGCGGTAAGAGGTCAGAAGGCTAGCCGGGCTCTGGTGCCACCTTGTGGGCATGAATTTAGGATATTTACCGGTCAATATCTCTGGAGCCATAAGTCTTAGGAACTTGAAACTTGATAGAGTGGGACACCTTAACCTATTACATGTATTTGCCAAGTATGCTGTCCATGGCACCAGAGGGTTCAGGAGATATTGAACCAGGAAAAGCCAATATCGGGCACATTTTTCCATTGCTGGCTATGGGGATATTTTGTTCAGTTGATGTAGTTTAAAAATGAACTGCTGCTGAACCATATGGAGCGGCGACACAAAACCTGGGAGACATGTAGAGTGGGTAGAGAAGACTCTTTGTACCAAATTTGGTGTCTCTGTGATTAATGGTTCAGGAGATATTGAACCGGGAAAAGCCAATATCGGGCACATTTTTCCATTGCTGGCTATGGGGATATTTTGTTCAGTTGGTGTAGTTTAAAAATTAATTGCTGCCGAAGCATATGGAGCGGCGACACAAAACTTGGGAGACGTGTAGAGTGGCTATAGAAGACCGACTGTACCAAATTTGGAGTCTCTGAGATGAATGGTTCAGGAGATATTGAACCGGGAAAAGCCAATATCGGGCACATTTTTTCCATTGCTGGCTATGGGGATATTTTGTTCAGTTGGTGTAGTTTATAAATTAACTGCTGCCGAACCATATGGAGCGGCGACACAAAACTTGGGAGACATGTAGAGTGGCTACAGAAGACCGACTGTACCAAATTTGGAGTCTCTGTGATTAATGGTTCAGGAGGTATTGAACCGGGAAAAGCCAATATCGGGCACATTTTTCCTTTGCTGGCTATGGGGATATTTTGTTCAGTTGATGTAGTTTAAAAATGAACTGCTGCTGAACCATATGGAGCGGCGACACAAAACCTGGGAGACATGTAGAGTGGCTATAGAAGGCCGACTGTACCAAATTTGGAGTCTCTGAGATGAATGGTTCAGGAGATATTGAACCGGGAAAAGCCAATATCGGGCACATTTTACCATTGCTGGCTATGGGGATATTTTGTTCAGTTGGTGTAGTTTAAAAATGAATTGCTGCCGAAGCATATGGAGCGGCGACACAAAACTTGGGAGACATGTAGAGTGGGTAGAGAAGACTCATTGTACCAAATTTGGTGTCTCTGTGATTAATGGTTCAGGAGATATTGAACCGGGAAAAGCCAATATCGGGCACATTTTTCCATTGCTGGCTATGGGGATATTTTGTTCAGTTGGTGTAGTTTAAAAATGAATTGCTGCCGAACCATATGCAGCGGCGACACAAAACTTGGGAGACATGTAGTGTGGCTATAGAAGACCGACTGTACCAAATTTGGAGTCTCTGTGATTAATGGTTCAGGAGATATTGAACCGGGAAAAGCCAATATCGGGCACATTTTTTCCATTGCTGGCTATGGGGATATTTTGTTCAGTTGGTGTAGTTTATAAATTAACTGCTGCCGAACCATATGGAGCGGCGACACAAAACTTTGGGAGACATGTAGAGTGGGTAGAGAAGACTCATTGTACCAAATTTGGTGTCTCTGTGATTAATGGTTCAGGAGATATTGAACCGGGAAAAGCCCATATCGGGCACATTTTTTCCATTGCTGGCTATGGGGATATTTTGTTCAGTTGGTGTAGTTTAAAAATTAATTGCTGCCGAAGCATATGGAGCGGCGACACAAAACTTGGGAGACATGTAGAGTGGCTATAGAAGACCGACTGTACCAAATTTGGAGTCTCTGAGATGAATGGTTCAGGAGATATTGAACCGGGAAAAGCCAATATCGGGCACATTTTTTCCATTGCTGGCTATGGGGATATTTTGTTCAGTTGGTGTAGTTTATAAATTAACTGCTGCCGAACCATATGGAGCGGCGACACAAAACTTTGGGAGACATGTAGAGTGGGTAGAGAAGACTCATTGTACCAAATTTGGTGTCTCTGTGATTAATGGTTCAGGAGATATTGAACCGGGAAAAGCCAATATCGGGCACATTTTTTCCATTGCTGGCTATGGGGATATTTTGTTCAGTTGGTGTAGTTTATAAATTAACTGCTGCCGAACCATATGAAACGGCGACACAAAACTTGGGAGACATGTAGAGTGGGTATAGAAGACTGACTGTACCAAATTTGGAGTCTCTGTGATTAATGGTTCAGGAGATATTGAATCGGTAAAAGCCAATATTGGGCGACATTTTACCATTGCTGTCTATGGGGATATTTTGTTCAGTTGGTGTATTTAAAAAAAAAAAAAACTGCTGCCGAACCATATATAGCGGCGACACAAAACTTTAAAGACACGTAGGGGGGCTAGTGAAGACCACGTGTGCCAAATTTGGAGTCTCTAACATTAATGGTTCAGGAGATATTGACTGAAACGTATCCAATGAGCGAAATTTCGGAAGTCCTGGATGAGGTTAAATCCGCCTGACACGGCCGGGAGGGAGTTCCAGAAGCCCGGCAGTGGAGTGCTTGGTTGTCCCCTAGATGCAGTAAGCTAACTCATTTTTGAGGGCGGCGGGAAAGATTGCTGCGGATATATAGGAGGATGCATAATTGAGTGTGCTACATAGCCTAAGTCTGGAAAGTTGTACACACAGCCTGGCCATTGCAGTGGTTTGACACGTCACACTTTTTGTCCAGGGTTGAGTGTGCTACATAACCTAAGTCTGGAAAGTACTGGGGTTGTGTACACACACAGCCTGGCTTACCACACCGTTGGTAACTCCACCATGGCCGGTCCCAAGTCCGTGCTGAGAAAGGAGGAGGGTAGATTTGAAGGGAAAGGGCCAGTAGTACATACCCTAAGTCTCTAAAGGAGTACTGGGGTTGTACACACAGCCTGGCCACTGTAGTGGTTTGGCACTTGTCAATTTTTTTGTCCAGGATTGAGCGTGCTACATAGCCTAAGTCTGGAAAGTACTGGGGTTGTACACACACAGCCTGGCTTACCACACCGTTGGTAACTCCACCATGGCCGGTCCCAAGTCCGTGCTGAGAAAGGAGGAGGGTAGATTTGAAGGGAAAGGGCCAGTAGTACATACCCTAAGTCTCTAAAGGAGTACTGGGGTTGTACACACAGCCTGGCCACTGCAGTGGTTTGACACGTCACACTTTTTGTCCAGGATTGAGTGTGCTACATAACCTAAGTCTGGAAAGTACTGGGGTTGTGTACACACACAGCTTGGCTTACCACACCGTTGGTAACTCCACCATGGCCGGTCCCAAGTCCGTGCTGAGAAAGGAGGAGTGTCAATAACCATTGTTCAATGAGCTTTTAGGCAGTTATCTGTGCAAAGGGCTAAAAAGAGATTGTACAGTCCACTTTAGGACTACATTACATGACAGTAATGTTTACTGTACATCTTTTCTCTGCTGTCCTGTCTGGTGTGCATAGTCTCTACTGTAAAGTGTGGGAAGAGGGTATACCCCTTTACGGAGGACAGACAGCAGTACCTGTTCGCTCAGTGTGATGAATTGTCTGGAAGACCTTACAGTTAGAAAACATACACATGAGGGAACACAAACTTATTTTTTTTTTGTCCAGGATTGAGTGTGCTACATAACCTAAGTCTGGAAAGTACTGGGGTTGTGTACACACACAGCCTGGCTTACCACACCGTTGGTAACTCCACCATGGCCGGTCCCAAGTCCGTGCTGAGAAAGGAGGAGGGTAGATTTGAAGGGAAAGGGCCAGTAGTACATACCCTAAGTCTCTAAAGGAGTACTGGGGTTGTACACACAGCCTGGCCACTGTAGTGGTTTGGCACTTGTCAATTTTTTTGTCCAGGATTGAGCGTGCTACATAGCCTAAGTCTGGAAAGTACTGGGGTTGTACACACACAGCCTGGCTTACCACACCGTTGGTAACTCCACCATGGCCGGTCCCAAGTCCGTGCTGAGAAAGGAGGAGGGTAGATTTGAAGGGAAAGGGCCAGTAGTACATACCCTAGGTCTCTAAAGGAGTACTGGGGTTGTATACACAGCCTGGCCATTGCAGTAGTTTGACACGTCACACTTTTTGTCCAGGATTGAGTGTGCTACATAATCTAAGTCTGGAAAGTACTGGGGTTGTGTACACACACAGCCTGGCTTACCACACCGTTGGTAACTCCACCATGGCCGGTCCCAAGTCCGTGCTGAGAAAGGAGGAGGGTCAATAACCATTGTTCAATGAGCTTTTAGGCAGTTATCTGTGCAAAGGGCTAAAAAGAGATTGTACAGTCCACTTTAGGACTACATTACATGACAGTAATGTTTACTGTACATCTTTTCTCTGCTGTCCTGTCTGGTGTGCGTAGTCTCTACTGTAAAGTGTGGGAAGAGGGTATACCCCTTTACGGAGGACAGACAGCAGTACCTGTTCGCTCAGTGTGATGAATTGTCTGGAAGACCTTACAGTTAGAAAACATACACATGAGGGAACACAAACTTATTTTTTTTGTCCAGGATTGAGTGTGCTACATAACCTAAGTCTGGAAAGTACTGGGGTTGTGTACACACACAGCCTGGCTTACCACACCGTTGGTAACTCCACCATGGCCGGTCCCAAGTCCGTGCTGAGAAAGGAGGAGGGTAGATTTGAAGGGAAAGGGCCAGTAGTACATACCCTAAGTCTCTAAAGGAGTACTGGGGTTGTACACACAGCCTGGCCACTGTAGTGGTTTGGCACTTGTCAATTTTTTTGTCCAGGATTGAGCGTGCTACATAGCCTAAGTCTGGAAAGTACTGGGGTTGTACACACACAGCCTGGCTTACCACACCGTTGGTAACTCCACCATGGCCGGTCCCAAGTCCGTGCTGAGAAAGGAGGAGGGTAGATTTGAAGGGAAATGGCCAGTAGTACAAACCCTAAGTCTCTAAAGGAGTACTGGGGTTGTACACACAGCCTGGCCACTGCAGTGGTTTGACACTTGTCAAACTTTTTGTCCAGGATTGAGTGTGCTACACAACCTAAGTCTGGAAAGTACTGAGGTTGTGTACACACACAGCCTGGCTTACCACACCGTTGGTAACTCCACCAAGTCTGGAAGCAATAATTTTAGCAAATACTTTTATATCGGTGTTGAGGAGAGAGATAGGTCTGTAATTTTTTGTGGAGGTGTGGTCTTTTTCCGGTTTGGGGATAGTGGTGATGGTGGAACGCAGCATATCTACCGGTAGAGAACCAGAGGTGTTAGCAGAGTTGAAGAGGTCTGTAAGATGGGGAGCAATAATGGCGGCAAATGATTTATAGAATTCATTAGTGTATCCATCTTCACCTGGAGATTTGTGAAGCGGAAGAGAGTTGATGGCCTTTAGGGTTTCATCTAAGGAGAATGGACGGGAGAGCTCCTCTAGTTGATGGCTATTTATAGTCGGAAGATCCAGTGAGGATAGAAAATTTTGGATAATTTGGTCATTTGGTTGAGGGGTATCTGCATCTTTAGACAGGTTGTATAGCGAAGAGTAATAGTCGCTAAAGGCATTAGCTATATCCTGAGGATTTGTCAATAGTGTGTCAGAGGTAGGGTGCCTGAGGGAACTTATCTTATTTTTAAGACGTTGGGCTTTGACCTGTCTGGCTAGTAGAGCACCAGCCTTATTGCCTAAGGCATAGTATTTGGCTTTGATCAATTTGAGGTTGTGCTCAAATTTGGAAAGTAAAAGAGATCGGAGTTTCTGCCTCTGTTCTAGGAGCTCAGCAGTCAATTTTTGGGAGGGTTTCTGTTTATTTTGATGTTCCAGGAGAGCAATTTGGCGGAGGACCTCGTCAACTTGCTGAGACCTCTGGTATTTAACATTACTATGTAACTTAATTAGAATGCCACGCATGTAAGCTTTATAAGCTGACCAAAGTACAAACTTATCAGTGTTCGGTTGATCATTAGTTTGGAAATACAATTGATGTTCATCAGTGAGAAGTTGAATAACCTTGGGATCCGAGAGGAGAGAAGAGTCAAGTCTCCACAACCGAGCAGTGTTAAGTCTGCAGTTTCCCACATGAAGGGAGACAGGTGCGTGATCCGACCACGTGATACTGCCTATCTCAGATTTCGTTACATCTTGCAAGGTAAGTCTATCAACAACAAAGAAGTCAATTCTGGAATAGGAAAGTTGGGATGAGGAGAAGTAGGAGAAGTCCCGTTCATTGCTGTGGAGGCACCTCCAAGGATCATAAAGGTCATTTGCATGAAGAAAGGGATTCAGTATGGACCGTTGGGTTTTAGGCTTAGAGGTAGTGTCTAAAGAGGAATCTCCAATAATGTTAAAGTCTCCGCCCATGAGGAGCCTCCCTTTTCGAATTTACGTGACTTTTTTGTATAGTCGGTTGAGAAAACGCAGTTGATGTGTATTTGGACCGTATACATTCACCAGAGTGTAGGTAGTTTGGTTAATGTCGCAGACAATAATTAGGAATCTGCCTTGTGGATCGACAATTGATTGATGTAGCATAAACTGTACAGTGTTTCGTATAGCAGTGAGTACACCATTTCTTTTCTTCGGCCCTGAGGCTAAGATAATATGGTCATAGTTTGTTATCTTGAGTGTAGGAGATTTTGCAGCTGCAAAATGAGTCTCTTGTACTAAGAGGATGTCAGCTTTGTTGTTGGTAGCCTCTTTAATGAGTGCAGATCTTTTTTGAGGGGAGTTTAAGCCCCTGGCGTTAATAGAGACTAGTTTGAAAGCCATTCTTAGGATTGGATAGAAGTATGGACGTCCGTAGAAACAGCAGAGTAGTAAGATATGTAGGGCTGTTTTGCTAGTCCGACTGCGGGAGGGGTGCGCTGTATGTTACAGTGCTAGATACCTGATGCAATGCAGGAGTAGAAGTGAGAGAAGAGTAACTGGTGCTGGGTGTGGACGAGGGATAGGGATTAAAAAATGAGAGCTCAGTAACGAAAAAGGGTCTGAGCTCAATGTGCAGAAATGACTGCAAAAAAGAGAGTGGGGTAGAGAGATCTTACGTCCGCAACGTGGGACAGGGATCTCTGAACAGGCAAGCAAGTGCTGGATAGGAATGCTGCAGTTAGCCAGCCATAGTGGCTTTGTAGAGAAGGGTAACGTTTACGCAGGATGTCCATCAGAGGGATCCCCTCCGGTTTCCATGAGAGTCGGCATTTGGACAGAGGGGGTCATCGAGTCGTCTGGGATGATACGCCATTGCTTCAGGAGAGAAAGCCCCATAGGGAGGGTACGCACTGCATGAGTTTTGTTTTGATGCGTGATAAGAAGCTTAGTAGGGAAGCCCCATTTATAGGGTATATTATGATTTCGAAGCGCTTTTCTTATGGTGACTAGTTGTCTGCGATTATCCATCGTTGCTTTTGAGAGATCCGCATACAATGCAATGTTGGTGAAGGGGTCCAGGAGATTCATTGCTCGTTTGGCTGCGTTTAGAATTCTGTCTTTGACAGAAAAAAAATGGATGCGCGCCAATACATCCCTGGGAGTAGAAGCAGGAAGGTGCGACGGCTTGGGGATTCTGTGTGCTCTGTCAATTTCCAGATCACAGGTAGTCAGGTCAGGTAAAAGAGCCTGCATCAATGCTTGTATAAATTGTATGAGCTCGGGTTGTTGGATCGATTCTGGGACATTGCAGAATTTAATATTGTTCCTTCTGGAACGATCTTCCAAATCTGCGATTTTAAGGTTGATTAATTGGAGCTCGTCTTCATGGTCTGCAAATCCGTCAACAAAATCATTATGTGCAGTAAGCATGTCTCCCATTTTATTCTCTAAATGAGTGATAGCAGTGTCATGTTGGTTCACTACTATAGATAGTGATGAGACTGCTGAGGATATGTCAGAATACAGTGTCTGCCTCAGTGAGAGCAGCATGCTCTTCATAGTGCTTTCTGATAAAGGTTGATCTGAGGCAGGGAAAGTCTCCAGCACAGAGGCCTGTTGCGGTGGGGGGAGGGGGGACATGCTGGGAGCTGAGGGAGGATGTAAGGGCTCCTCCGTCCTGAGCCTGGACTTAGCAGGGCTGGATGTTGTAGGAGAGGTAGGTGGGGAACACTCACCCTGAGCGGTGTGTAAACGCTGGGGTCTCGAGGCCAGCAGGGAACTCTGAGATGGCTGTGAGGAGGAGGACCGCGCTGAGGAATCACGGCCGCCGCCGCCATTTTGGCTGCCCAGCTCGTCAGGTGAGGGGAAATAATCCGTCAATTTTTTAGGGAGAGAGGATCTCTTTCGTCTTTTAAGCATGACCGCTTACTGTGTGAAGCCTTCGGATGCTTTATGAACGTTTTCTCCCTTCGCTAGAGCTGGTTAATCTGTCGCTGTGGCTGGTTTACTGCGGAGCAGAGGAATCAGTCAGCCATCCGCTCGAGCCGGCAAGCCACGCCCCCCACGTCACACTTTTTGTCCAGGATTGAGTGTGCTACATAACCTAAGTCTGGAAAGTACTGGGGTTGTGTACACACACAGCTTGGCTTACCACACCGTTGGTAACTCCCCCATGGCCGGTCCCAAGTCCGTGCTGAGAAAGGAGGAGTGTCAATAACCATTGTTCAATGAGCTTTTAGGCAGTTATCTGTGCAAAGGGCTAAAAAGAGATTGTACAGTCCACTTTAGGACTACATTACATGACAGTAATGTTTACTGTACATCTTTTCTCTGCTGTCCTGTCTGGTGTGCGTAGTCTCTACTGTAAAGTGTGGGAAGAGGGTATACCCCTTTACGGAGGACAGACAGCAGTACCTGTTCGCTCAGTGTGATGAATTGTCTGGAAGACCTTACAGTTAGAAAACATACACATGAGGGAACACAAACTTTTTTTTTTTGTCCAGGATTGAGTGTGCTACATAACCTAAGTCTGGAAAGTACTGGGGTTGTGTACACACACAGCCTGGCTTACCACACCGTTGGTAACTCCACCATGGCCGGTCCCAAGTCCGTGCTGAGAAAGGAGGAGGGTAGATTTGAAGGGAAAGGGCCAGTAGTACATACCCTAAGTCTCTAAAGGAGTACTGGGGTTGTACACACAGCATGGCCACTGTAGTGGTTTGGCACTTGTCAATTTTTTTGTCCAGGATTGAGCGTGCTACATAGCCTAAGTCTGGAAAGTACTGGGGTTGTACACACACAGCCTGGCTTACCACACCGTTGGTAACTCCACCATGGTCGGTCCCAAGTCCATGCTGAGAAAGGAGGAGGGTAGATTTGAAGGGAAATGGCCAGTAGTACAAACCCTAAGTCTCTAAAGGAGTACTGGGGTTGTACACACAGCCTGGCCACTGCAGTGGTTTGACACCTGTCAAACTTTTTGTCCAGGATTGAGTGTGCTACACAACCTAAGTCTGGAAAGTACTGGGGTTGTGTACACACACAGCCTGGCTTACCACACCGTTGGTAACTCCACCATGGCCGGTCCCAAGTCCGTGCTGAGAAAGGAGGAGGGTAGATTTGAAGGGAAAGGGCCAGTAGTACATACCCTAAGTCTCTAAAGGAGTACTGGGGTTGTACACACAGCCTGACCATTGCAGTGGTTTGACACGTCACACTTTTTGTCCAGGATTGAGTGTGCTACATAACCTAAGTCTGGAAAGTACTGGGGTTGTGTACACACACAGCCTGGCTTACCACACCGTTGGTAACTCCACCATGGCCGGTCCCAAGTCCGTGCTGAGAAAGGAGGAGGGTAGATTTGAAGGGAAAGGGCCAGTAGTACATACCCTAAGTCTCTAAAGGAGTACTGGGGTTGTACACACAGCCTGGCCACTGTAGTGGTTTGGCACTTGTCAATTTTTTTGTCCAGGATTGAGCGTGCTACATAGCCTAAGTCTGGAAAGTACTGGGGTTGTACACACACAGCCTGGCTTACCACACCGTTGGTAACTCCACCATGGCCGGTCCCAAGTCCGTGCTGAGAAAGGAGGAGGGTAGATTTGAAGGGAAAGGGCCAGTAGTACATACCCTAAGTCTCTAAAGGAGTACTGGGGTTGTACACACAGCCTGGCCACTGCAGTGGTTTGACACGTCACACTTTTTGTCCAGGATTGAGTGTGCTACATAACCTAAGTCTGGAAAGTACTGGGGTTGTGTACACACACAGCTTGGCTTACCACACCGTTGGTAACTCCCCCATGGCCGGTCCCAAGTCCGTGCTGAGAAAGGAGGAGTGTCAATAACCATTGTTCAATGAGCTTTTAGGCAGTTATCTGTGCAAAGGGCTAAAAAGAGATTGTACAGTCCACTTTAGGACTACATTACATGACAGTAATGTTTACTGTACATCTTTTCTCTGCTGTCCTGTCTGGTGTGCGTAGTCTCTACTGTAAAGTGTGGGAAGAGGGTATACCCCTTTACGGAGGACAGACAGCAGTACCTGTTCGCTCAGTGTGATGAATTGTCTGGAAGACCTTACAGTTAGAAAACATACACATGAGGGAACACAAACTTTTTTTTTTGTCCAGGATTGAGTGTGCTACATAACCTAAGTCTGGAAAGTACTGGGGTTGTGTACACACACAGCCTGGCTTACCACACCGTTGGTAACTCCACCATGGCCGGTCCCAAGTCCGTGCTGAGAAAGGAGGAGGGTAGATTTGAAGGGAAAGGGCCAGTAGTACATACCCTTAGTCTCTTAAGGAGTACTGGGGTTGTACACACAGCCTGGCCACTGTAGTGGTTTGGCACTTGTCGATTTTTTTGTCCAGGATTGAGCGTGCTACATAGCCTAAGTCTGGAAAGTACTGGGGTTGCACACACACAGCCTGGCTTACCACACCGTTGGTAACTCCACCATGGCCGGTCCCAAGTCCGTGCTGAGAAAGGAGGAGGGTAGATTTGAAGGGAAATGGCCAGTAGTACAAACCCTAAGTCTCTAAAGGAGTACTGGGGTTGTACACACAGCCTGGCCACTGCAGTGGTTTGACACTTGTCAAACTTTTTGTCCAGGATTGAGTGTGCTACACAACCTAAGTCTGGAAAGTACTGGGGTTGTGTACACACACAGCCTGGCTTACCACACCGTTGGTAACTCCACCATGGCCGGTCCCAAGTCCGTGCTGAGAAAGGAGGAGGGTAGATTTGAAGGGAAAGGGCCAGTAGTACATACCCTAAGTCTCTAAAGGAGTACTGGGGTTGTACACACAGCCTGACCATTGCAGTGGTTTGACACGTCACACTTTTTGTCCAGGATTGAGTGTGCTACATAACCTAAGTCTGGAAAGTACTGGGGTTGTGTACACACACAGCCTGGCTTACCACACCGTTGGTAACTCCACCATGGCCGGTCCCAAGTCCGTGCTGAGAAAGGAGGAGGGTAGATTTGAAGGGAAAGGGCCAGTAGTACATACCCTAAGTCTCTAAAGGAGTACTGGGGTTGTACACACAGCCTGGCCACTGTAGTGGTTTGGCACTTGTCAATTTTTTTGTCCAGGATTGAGCGTGCTACATAGCCTAAGTCTGGAAAGTACTGGGGTTGTACACACACAGCCTGGCTTACCACACCGTTGGTAACTCCACCATGGCCGGTCCCAAGTCCGTGCTGAGAAAGGAGGAGGGTAGATTTGAAGGGAAAGGGCCAGTAGTACATACCCTAAGTCTCTAAAGGAGTACTGGGGTTGTACACACAGCCTGACCATTGCAGTGGTTTGACACGTCACACTTTTTGTCCAGGATTGAGTGTGCTACATAACTTAAGTCTGGAAAGTACTGGAGTTGTGTACACACACAGCCTGGCTTACCACACCGTTGGTAACTCCACCATGGCCGGTCCCAAGTCCGTGCTGAGAAAGGAGGAGGGTAGATTTGAAGGGAAAGGGCCAGTAGTACATACCCTAAGTCTCTAAAGGAGTACTGGGGTAGTACACACAGCCTGGCCACTGCAGTGGTTTGACACGTCACACTTTTTGTCCAGGATTGAGTGTGCTACATAACTTAAGTCTGGAAAGTACTGGGGTTGTGTACACACACAGCCTGGCTTACCACACCGTTGGTAACTCCACCATGGCCGGTCCCAAGTCCGTGCTGAGAAAGGAGGAGGGTAGATTTGAAGGGAAAGGGCCAGTAGTACATACCCTAAGTCTCTAAAGGAGTACTGGGGTAGTACACACAGCCTGGCCACTGCAGTGGTTTGACACGTCACACTTTTTGTCCAGGATTGAGTGTGCTACATAACTTAAGTCTGGAAAGTACTGGGGTTGTGTACACACACAGCCTGGCTTACCACACCGTTGGTAACTCCACCATGGCCGGTCCCAAGTCCGTGCTGAGAAATGAGGAGGGTAGATTTGAAGGGAAAGGGCCAGTAGTACATACCCTAAGTCTCTAAAGGAGTACTGGGGTTGTACACACAGCCTGGCCACTGTAGTGGTTTGGCACTTGTCATTTTTTTTGTCCAGGATTGAGCGTGCTACATAGCCTAAGTCTGGAAAGTACTGGGGTTGTACACACACAGCCTGGCTTACCACACCATTGGTAACTCCACCATGGCCGGTCCCAAGTCCGTGCTGAGAAAGGAGGAGGGTAGATTTGAAGGGAAAGGGCCAGTAGTACATACCCTAAGTCTCTAAAGGAGTACTGGGGTTGTACACACAGCCTGGCCACTGTAGTGGTTTGACACGTCACACTTTTTGTCCAGGATTGAGTGTGCTACATAACCTAAGTCTGGAAAGTACTGGGGTTGTGTACACACACAGCTTGGCTTACCACACCGTTGGTAACTCCACCATGGCCGGTCCCAAGTCCGTGCTGAGAAAGGAGGAGTGTCAATAACCATTGTTCAATGAGCTTTTAGGCAGTTATCTGTGCAAAGGGCTAAAAAGAGATTGTACAGTCCACTTTAGGACTACATTACATGACAGTAATGTTTACTGTACATCTTTTCTCTGCTGTCCTGTCTGGTGTGCGTAGTCTCTACTGTAAAGTGTGGGAAGAGGGTATACCCCTTTACGGAGGACAGACAGCAGTACCTGTTCGCTCAGTGTGATGAATTGTCTGGAAGACCTTACAGTTAGAAAACATACACATGAGGGAACACAAACTTTTTTTTTTGTCCAGGATTGAGTGTGCTACATAACCTAAGTCTGGAAAGTACTGGGGTTGTGTACACACACAGCCTGGCTTACCACACCGTTGGTAACTCCACCATGGCCGGTCCCAAGTCCGTGCTGAGAAAGGAGGAGGGTAGATTTGAAGGGAAAGGGCCAGTAAGTAGTACATACCCTAAGTCTCTAAAGGAGTACTGGGGTTGTACACACAGCCTGGCCACTGCAGTGGTTTGACACGTCACACTTTTTGTCCAGGATTGAGTGTGCTACATAACCTAAGTCTGGAAAGTACTGGGGTTGTGTACACACACAGCTTGGCTTACCACACCGTTGGTAACTCCACCATGGCCGGTCCCAAGTCCGTGCTGAGAAAGGAGGAGTGTCAATAACCATTGTTCAATGAGCTTTTAGGCAGTTATCTGTGCAAAGGGCTAAAAAGAGATTGTACAGTCCACTTTAGGACTACATTACATGACAGTAATGTTTACTGTACATCTTTTCTCTGCTGTCCTGTCTGGTGTGCGTAGTCTCTACTGTAAAGTGTGGGAAGAGGGTATACCCCTTTACGGAGGACAGACAGCAGTACCTGTTCGCTCAGTGTGATGAATTGTCTGGAAGACCTTACAGTTAGAAAACATACACATGAGGGAACACAAACTTTTTTTTTTTGTCCAGGATTGAGTGTGCTACATAACCTAAGTCTGGAAAGTACTGGGGTTGTGTACACACACAGCCTGGCTTACCACACCGTTGGTAACTCCACCATGGCCGGTCCCAAGTCCGTGCTGAGAAAGGAGGAGGGTAGATTTGAAGGGAAAGGGCCAGTAGTACATACCCTAAGTCTCTAAAGGAGTACTGGGGTTGTACACACAGCCTGGCCACTGTAGTGGTTTGGCACTTGTCAATTTTTTTGTCCAGGATTGAGCGTGCTACATAGCCTAAGTCTGGAAAGTACTGGGGTTGTACACACACAGCCTGGCTTACCACACCGTTGGTAACTCCACCATGGTCGGTCCCAAGTCCATGCTGAGAAAGGAGGAGGGTAGATTTGAAGGGAAATGGCCAGTAGTACAAACCCTAAGTCTCTAAAGGAGTACTGGGGTTGTACACACAGCCTGGCCACTGCAGTGGTTTGACACTTGTCAAACTTTTTGTCCAGGATTGAGTGTGCTACACAACCTAAGTCTGGAAAGTACTGGGGTTGTGTACACACACAGCCTGGCTTACCACACCGTTGGTAACTCCACCATGGCCGGTCCCAAGTCCGTGCTGAGAAAGGAGGAGGGTAGATTTGAAGGGAAAGGGCCAGTAGTACATACCCTAAGTCTCTAAAGGAGTACTGGGGTTGTACACACAGCCTGACCATTGCAGTGGTTTGACACGTCACACTTTTTGTCCAGGATTGAGTGTGCTACATAACCTAAGTCTGGAAAGTACTGGGGTTGTGTACACACACAGCCTGGCTTACCACACCGTTGGTAACTCCACCATGGCCGGTCCCAAGTCCGTGCTGAGAAAGGAGGAGGGTAGATTTGAAGGGAAAGGGCCAGTAGTACATACCCTAAGTCTCTAAAGGAGTACTGGGGTTGTACACACAGCCTGGCCACTGTAGTGGTTTGGCACTTGTCAATTTTTTTGTCCAGGATTGAGCGTGCTACATAGCCTAAGTCTGGAAAGTACTGGGGTTGTACACACACAGCCTGGCTTACCACACCGTTGGTAACTCCACCATGGCCGGTCCCAAGTCCGTGCTGAGAAAGGAGGAGGGTAGATTTGAAGGGAAAGGGCCAGTAGTACATACCCTAAGTCTCTAAAGGAGTACTGGGGTTGTACACACAGCCTGGCCACTGCAGTGGTTTGACACGTCACACTTTTTGTCCACATTGAGTGTGCTACATAACCTAAGTCTGGAAAGTACTGGGGTTGTGTACACACACAGCTTGGCTTACCACACCGTTGGTAACTCCCCCATGGCCGGTCCCAAGTCCGTGCTGAGAAAGGAGGAGTGTCAATAACCATTGTTCAATGAGCTTTTAGGCAGTTATCTGTGCAAAGGGCTAAAAAGAGATTGTACAGTCCACTTTAGGACTACATTACATGACAGTAATGTTTACTGTACATCTTTTCTCTGCTGTCCTGTCTGGTGTGCGTAGTCTCTACTGTAAAGTGTGGGAAGAGGGTATACCCCTTTACGGAGGACAGACAGCAGTACCTGTTCGCTCAGTGTGATGAATTGTCTGGAAGACCTTACAGTTAGAAAACATACACATGAGGGAACACAAACTTTTTTTTTTGTCCAGGATTGAGTGTGCTACATAACCTAAGTCTGGAAAGTACTGGGGTTGTGTACACACACAGCCTGGCTTACCACACCGTTGGTAACTCCACCATGGCCGGTCCCAAGTCCGTGCTGAGAAAGGAGGAGGGTAGATTTGAAGGGAAAGGGCCAGTAGTACATACCCTAAGTCTCTAAAGGAGTACTGGGGTTGTACACACAGCCTGGCCACTGTAGTGGTTTGGCACTTGTCAATTTTTTTGTCCAGGATTGAGCGTGCTACATAGCCTAAGTCTGGAAAGTACTGGGGTTGTACACACACAGCCTGGCTTACCACACCGTTGGTAACTCCACCATGGTCGGTCCCAAGTCCATGCTGAGAAAGGAGGAGGGTAGATTTGAAGGGAAATGGCCAGTAGTACAAACCCTAAGTCTCTAAAGGAGTACTGGGGTTGTACACACAGCCTGGCCACTGCAGTGGTTTGACACTTGTCAAACTTTTTTTCCAGGATTGAGTGTGCTACACAACCTAAGTCTGGAAAGTACTGGGGTTGTGTACACACACAGCCTGGCTTACCACACCGTTGGTAACTCCACCATGGCCGGTCCCAAGTCCGTGCTGAGAAAGGAGGAGGGTAGATTTGAAGGGAAAGGGCCAGTAGTACATACCCTAAGTCTCTAAAGGAGTACTGGGGTTGTACACACAGCCTGACCATTGCAGTGGTTTGACACGTCACACTTTTTGTCCAGGATTGAGTGTGCTACATAACCTAAGTCTGGAAAGTACTGGGGTTGTGTACACACACAGCCTGGCTTACCACACCGTTGGTAACTCCACCATGGCCGGTCCCAAGTCCGTGCTGAGAAAGGAGGAGGGTAGATTTGAAGGGAAAGGGCCAGTAGTACATACCCTAAGTCTCTAAAGGAGTACTGGGGTTGTACACACAGCCTGGCCACTGTAGTGGTTTGGCACTTGTCAATTTTTTTGTCCAGGATTGAGCGTGCTACATAGCCTAAGTCTGGAAAGTACTGGGGTTGTACACACACAGCCTGGCTTACCACACCGTTGGTAACTCCACCATGGCCGGTCCCAAGTCCGTGCTGAGAAAGGAGGAGGGTAGATTTGAAGGGAAAGGGCCAGTAGTACATACCCTAAGTCTCTAAAGGAGTACTGGGGTTGTACACACAGCCTGGCCACTGTAGTGGTTTGGCACTTGTCAATTTTTTTGTCCAGGATTGAGCGTGCTACATAGCCTAAGTCTGGAAAGTACTGGGGTTGTACACACACAGTCTGGCTTACCACACCGTTGGTAACTCCACCATGGCCGGTCCCAAGTCCGTGCTGAGAAAGGAGGAGGGTAGATTTGAAGGGAAAGGGCCAGTAGTACATACCCTAAGTCTCTAAAGGAGTACTGGGGTTGTACACACAGCCTGACCATTGCAGTGGTTTGACACGTCACACTTTTTGTCCAGGATTGAGTGTGCTACATAACCTAAGTCTGGAAAGTACTGGGGTTGTGTACACACACAGCCTGGCTTACCACACCGTTGGTAACTCCACCATGGCCGGTCCCAAGTCCGTGCTGAGAAAGGAGGAGGGTAGATTTGAAGGGAAAGGGCCAGTAGTACATACCCTAAGTCTCTAAAGGAGTACTGGGGTAGTACACACAGCCTGGCCACTGCAGTGGTTTGACACGTCACACTTTTTGTCCAGGATTGAGTGTGCTACATAACCTAAGTCTGGAAAGTACTGGGGTTGTGTACACACACAGCTTGGCTTACCACACCGTTGGTAACTCCACCATGGCCGGTCCCAAGTCCGTGCTGAGAAAGGAGGAGTGTCAATAACCATTGTTCAATGAGCTTTTAGGCAGTTATCTGTGCAAAGGGCTAAAAAGAGATTGTACAGTCCACTTTAGGACTACATTACATGACAGTAATGTTTACTGTACATCTTTTCTCTGCTGTCCTGTCTGGTGTGCGTAGTCTCTACTGTAAAGTGTGGGAAGAGGGTATACCCCTTTACGGAGGACAGACAGCAGTACCTGTTCGCTCAGTGTGATGAATTGTCTGGAAGACCTTACAGTTAGAAAACATACACATGAGGGAACACAAACTTATTTTTTTTGTCCAGGATTGAGTGTGCTACATAACCTAAGTCTGGAAAGTACTGGGGTTGTGTACACACACAGCCTGGCTTACCACACCGTTGGTAACTCCACCATGGCCGGTCCCAAGTCCGTGCTGAGAAATGAGGAGGGTAGATTTGAAGGGAAAGGGCCAGTAGTACATACCCTAAGTCTCTAAAGGAGTACTGGGGTTGTACACACAGCCTGGCCACTGTAGTGGTTTGGCACTTGTCATTTTTTTTGTCCAGGATTGAGCGTGCTACATAGCCTAAGTCTGGAAAGTACTGGGGTTGTACACACACAGCCTGGCTTACCACACCGTTGGTAACTCCACCATGGCCGGTCCCAAGTCCGTGCTGAGAAAGGAGGAGGGTAGATTTGTAGGGAAAGGGCCAGTAGTACATACCCTAAGTCTCTAAAGGAGTACTGGGGTTGTACACACAGCCTGGCCACTGCAGTGGTTTGACACGTCACACTTTTTGTCCAGGATTGAGTGTGCTACATAACCTAAGTCTGGAAAGTACTGGGGTTGTGTACACACACAGCTTGGCTTACCACACCGTTGGTAACTCCACCATGGCCGGTCCCAAGTCCGTGCTGAGAAAGGAGGAGTGTCAATAACCATTGTTCAATGAGCTTTTAGGCAGTTATCTGTGCAAAGGGCTAAAAAGAGATTGTAAGGTCCACTTTAGGACTACATTACATGACAGTAATGTTTACTGTACATCTTTTCTCTGCTGTCCTGTCTGGTGTGCGTAGTCTCTACTGTAAAGTGTGGGAAGAAGGGTATACCCCTTTACGGAGGACAGACAGCAGTACCTGTTCGCTCAGTGTGATGAATTGTCTGGAAGACCTTACAGTTAGAAAACATACACATGAGGGAACACAAACTTATTTTTTTTTGTCCAGGATTGAGTGTGCTACATAACCTAAGTCTGGAAAGTACTGGGGTTGTGTACACACACAGCCTGGCTTACCACACCGTTGGTAACTCCACCATGGCCGGTCCCAAGTCCGTGCTGAGAAAGGAGGAGGGTAGATTTGAAGGGAAAGGGCCAGTAGTACATACCCTAAGTCTCTAAAGGAGTACTGGGGTTGTACACACAGCCTGGCCACTGCAGTGGTTTGACACGTCACACTTTTTGTCCAGGATTGAGTGTGCTACATAACCTAAGTCTGGAAAGTACTGGGGTTGTGTACACACACAGCTTGGCTTACCACACCGTTGGTAACTCCACCATGGCCGGTCCCAAGTCCGTGCTGAGAAATGAGGAGGGTAGATTTGAAGGGAAAGGGCCAGTAGTACATACCCTAAGTCTCTAAAGGAGTACTGGGGTTGTACACACAGCCTGGCCACTGTAGTGGTTTGGCACTTGTCATTTTTTTTGTCCAGGATTGAGCGTGCTACATAGCCTAAGTCTGGAAAGTACTGGGGTTGTACACACACAGCCTGGCTTACCACACCGTTGGTAACTCCACCATGGCCGGTCCCAAGTCCGTGCTGAGAAAGGAGGAGGGTAGATTTGAAGGGAAAGGGCCAGTAGTACATACCCTAAGTCTCTAAAGGAGTACTGGGGTTGTACACACAGCCTGGCCACTGCAGTGGTTTGACACGTCACACTTTTTGTCCAGGATTGAGTGTGCTACATAACCTAAGTCTGGAAAGTACTGGGGTTGTGTACACACACAGCTTGGCTTACCACACCGTTGGTAACTCCACCATGGCCGGTCCCAAGTCCGTGCTGAGAAAGGAGGAGTGTCAATAACCATTGTTCAATGAGCTTTTAGGCAGTTATCTGTGCAAAGGGCTAAAAAGAGATTGTAAGGTCCACTTTAGGACTACATTACATGACAGTAATGTTTACTGTACATCTTTTCTCTGCTGTCCTGTCTGGTGTGCGTAGTCTCTACTGTAAAGTGTGGGAAGAAGGGTATACCCCTTTACGGAGGACAGACAGCAGTACCTGTTCGCTCAGTGTGATGAATTGTCTGGAAGACCTTACAGTTAGAAAACATACACATGAGGGAACACAAACTTATTTTTTTTTTGTCCAGGATTGAGTGTGCTACATAACCTAAGTCTGGAAAGTACTGGGGTTGTGTACACACACAGCCTGGCTTACCACACCGTTGGTAACTCCACCATGGCCGGTCCCAAGTCCGTGCTGAGAAAGGAGGAGGGTAGATTTGAAGGGAAAGGGCCAGTAGTACATACCCTAAGTCTCTAAAGGAGTACTGGGGTTGTACACACAGCCTGGCCACTGCAGTGGTTTGACACGTCACACTTTTTGTCCAGGATTGAGTGTGCTACATAACCTAAGTCTGGAAAGTACTGGGGTTGTGTACACACACAGCTTGGCTTACCACACCGTTGGTAACTCCACCATGGCCGGTCCCAAGTCCGTGCTGAGAAAGGAGGAGTGTCAATAACCATTGTTCAATGAGCTTTTAGGCAGTTATCTGTGCAAAGGGCTAAAAAGAGATTGTACAGTCCACTTTAGGACTACATTACATGACAGTAATGTTTACTGTACATCTTTTCTCTGCTGTCCTGTCTGGTGTGCGTAGTCTCTACTGTAAAGTGTGGGAAGAGGGTATACCCCTTTACGGAGGACAGACAGCAGTACCTGTTCGCTCAGTGTGATGAATTGTCTGGAAGACCTTACAGTTAGAAAACATACACATGAGGGAACACAAACTTATTTTTTTTGTCCAGGATTGAGTGTGCTACATAACCTAAGTCTGGAAAGTACTGGGGTTGTGTACACACACAGCCTGGCTTACCACACCGTTGGTAACTCCACCATGGCCGGTCCCAAGTCCGTGCTGAGAAAGGAGGAGGGTAGATTTGAAGGGAAAGGGCCAGTAGTACATACCCTAAGTCTCTAAAGGAGTACTGGGGTTGTACACACAGCCTGGCCACTGCAGTGGTTTGACACATCACACTTTTTGTCCAGGATTGAGTGTGCTACATAACCTAAGTCTGGAAAGTACTGGGGTTGTGTACACACACAGCCTGGCTTACCACACCGTTGGTAACTCCACCATGGCCGGTCCCAAGTCCGTGCTGAGAAAGAAGGAGGGTAGATTTGAAGGGAAAGGGCCAGTAAGTAGTACATACCCTAAGTCTCTAAAGGAGTACTGGGGTTGTACACACAGCCTGGCCACTGCAGTGGTTTGACACGTCACACTTTTTGTCCAGGATTGAGTGTGCTACATAACCTAAGTCTGGAAAGTACTGGGGTTGTGTACACACACAGCTTGGCTTACCACACCGTTGGTAACTCCACCATGGCCGGTCCCAAGTCCGTGCTGAGAAAGGAGGAGTGTCAATAACCATTGTTCAATGAGCTTTTAGGCAGTTATCTGTGCAAAGGGCTAAAAAGAGATTGTACAGTCCACTTTAGGACTACATTACATCACAGTAATGTTTACTGTACATCTTTTCTCTGCTGTCCTGTCTGGTGTGCGTAGTCTCTACTGTAAAGTGTGGGAAGAGGGTATACCCCTTTACGGAGGACAGACAGCAGTACCTGTTCGCTCAGTGTGATGAATTGTCTGGAAGACCTTACAGTTAGAAAACATACACATGAGGGAACACAAACTTTTTTTTTTTGTCCAGGATTGAGTGTGCTACATAACCTAAGTCTGGAAAGTACTGGGGTTGTGTACACACACAGCCTGGCTTACCACACCGTTGGTAACTCCACCATGGCCGGTCCCAAGTCCGTGCTGAGAAAGGAGGAGGGTAGATTTGAAGGGAAAGGGCCAGTAGTACATACCCTAAGTCTCTAAAGGAGTACTGGGGTTGTACACACAGCCTGGCCACTGTAGTGGTTTGGCACTTGTCAATTTTTTTGTCCAGGATTGAGCGTGCTACATAGCCTAAGTCTGGAAAGTACTGGGGTTGTACACACACAGCCTGGCTTACCACACCGTTGGTAACTCCACCATGGTCGGTCCCAAGTCCATGCTGAGAAAGGAGGAGGGTAGATTTGAAGGGAAATGGCCAGTAGTACAAACCCTAAGTCTCTAAAGGAGTACTGGGGTTGTACACACAGCCTGGCCACTGCAGTGGTTTGACACTTGTCAAACTTTTTGTCCAGGATTGAGTGTGCTACACAACCTAAGTCTGGAAAGTACTGGGGTTGTGTACACACACAGCCTGGCTTACCACACCGTTGGTAACTCCACCATGGCCGGTCCCAAGTCCGTGCTGAGAAAGGAGGAGGGTAGATTTGAAGGGAAAGGGCCAGTAGTACATACCCTAAGTCTCTAAAGGAGTACTGGGGTTGTACACACAGCCTGACCATTGCAGTGGTTTGACACGTCACACTTTTTGTCCAGGATTGAGTGTGCTACATAACCTAAGTCTGGAAAGTACTGGGGTTGTGTACACACACAGCCTGGCTTACCACACCGTTGGTAACTCCACCATGGCCGGTCCCAAGTCCGTGCTGAGAAAGGAGGAGGGTAGATTTGAAGGGAAAGGGCCAGTAGTACATACCCTAAGTCTCTAAAGGAGTACTGGGGTTGTACACACAGCCTGGCCACTGTAGTGGTTTGGCACTTGTCAATTTTTTTGTCCAGGATTGAGCGTGCTACATAGCCTAAGTCTGGAAAGTACTGGGGTTGTACACACACAGCCTGGCTTACCACACCGTTGGTAACTCCACCATGGCCGGTCCCAAGTCCGTGCTGAGAAAGGAGGAGGGTAGATTTGAAGGGAAAGGGCCAGTAGTACATACCCTAAGTCTCTAAAGGAGTACTGGGGTTGTACACACAGCCTGGCCACTGCAGTGGTTTGACACGTCACACTTTTTGTCCACATTGAGTGTGCTACATAACCTAAGTCTGGAAAGTACTGGGGTTGTGTACACACACAGCTTGGCTTACCACACCGTTGGTAACTCCCCCATGGCCGGTCCCAAGTCCGTGCTGAGAAAGGAGGAGTGTCAATAACCATTGTTCAATGAGCTTTTAGGCAGTTATCTGTGCAAAGGGCTAAAAAGAGATTGTACAGTCCACTTTAGGACTACATTACATGACAGTAATGTTTACTGTACATCTTTTCTCTGCTGTCCTGTCTGGTGTGCGTAGTCTCTACTGTAAAGTGTGGGAAGAGGGTATACCCCTTTACGGAGGACAGACAGCAGTACCTGTTCGCTCAGTGTGATGAATTGTCTGGAAGACCTTACAGTTAGAAAACATACACATGAGGGAACACAAACTTTTTTTTTTGTCCAGGATTGAGTGTGCTACATAACCTAAGTCTGGAAAGTACTGGGGTTGTGTACACACACAGCCTGGCTTACCACACCGTTGGTAACTCCACCATGGCCGGTCCCAAGTCCGTGCTGAGAAAGGAGGAGGGTAGATTTGAAGGGAAAGGGCCAGTAGTACATACCCTAAGTCTCTAAAGGAGTACTGGGGTTGTACACACAGCCTGGCCACTGTAGTGGTTTGGCACTTGTCAATTTTTTTGTCCAGGATTGAGCGTGCTACATAGCCTAAGTCTGGAAAGTACTGGGGTTGTACACACACAGCCTGGCTTACCACACCGTTGGTAACTCCACCATGGTCGGTCCCAAGTCCATGCTGAGAAAGGAGGAGGGTAGATTTGAAGGGAAATGGCCAGTAGTACAAACCCTAAGTCTCTAAAGGAGTACTGGGGTTGTACACACAGCCTGGCCACTGCAGTGGTTTGACACTTGTCAAACTTTTTTTCCAGGATTGAGTGTGCTACACAACCTAAGTCTGGAAAGTACTGGGGTTGTGTACACACACAGCCTGGCTTACCACACCGTTGGTAACTCCACCATGGCCGGTCCCAAGTCCGTGCTGAGAAAGGAGGAGGGTAGATTTGAAGGGAAAGGGCCAGTAGTACATACCCTAAGTCTCTAAAGGAGTACTGGGGTTGTACACACAGCCTGACCATTGCAGTGGTTTGACACGTCACACTTTTTGTCCAGGATTGAGTGTGCTACATAACCTAAGTCTGGAAAGTACTGGGGTTGTGTACACACACAGCCTGGCTTACCACACCGTTGGTAACTCCACCATGGCCGGTCCCAAGTCCGTGCTGAGAAAGGAGGAGGGTAGATTTGAAGGGAAAGGGCCAGTAGTACATACCCTAAGTCTCTAAAGGAGTACTGGGGTTGTACACACAGCCTGGCCACTGTAGTGGTTTGGCACTTGTCAATTTTTTTGTCCAGGATTGAGCGTGCTACATAGCCTAAGTCTGGAAAGTACTGGGGTTGTACACACACAGCCTGGCTTACCACACCGTTGGTAACTCCACCATGGCCGGTCCCAAGTCCGTGCTGATCAAGGAGGAGGGTAGATTTGAAGGGAAAGGGCCAGTAGTACATACCCTAAGTCTCTAAAGGAGTACTGGGGTTGTACACACAGCCTGGCCACTGTAGTGGTTTGGCACTTGTCAATTTTTTTGTCCAGGATTGAGCGTGCTACATAGCCTAAGTCTGGAAAGTACTGGGGTTGTACACACACAGTCTGGCTTACCACACCGTTGGTAACTCCACCATGGCCGGTCCCAAGTCCGTGCTGAGAAAGGAGGAGGGTAGATTTGAAGGGAAAGGGCCAGTAGTACATACCCTAAGTCTCTAAAGGAGTACTGGGGTTGTACACACAGCCTGACCATTGCAGTGGTTTGACACGTCACACTTTTTGTCCAGGATTGAGTGTGCTACATAACCTAAGTCTGGAAATTACTGGGGTTGTGTACACACACAGCCTGGCTTACCACACCGTTGGTAACTCCACCATGGCCGGTCCCAAGTCCGTGCTGAGAAAGGAGGAGGGTAGATTTGAAGGGAAAGGGCCAGTAGTACATACCCTAAGTCTCTAAAGGAGTACTGGGGTAGTACACACAGCCTGGCCACTGCAGTGGTTTGACACGTCACACTTTTTGTCCAGGATTGAGTGTGCTACATAACCTAAGTCTGGAAAGTACTGGGGTTGTGTACACACACAGCTTGGCTTACCACACCGTTGGTAACTCCACCATGGCCGGTCCCAAGTCCGTGCTGAGAAAGGAGGAGTGTCAATAACCATTGTTCAATGAGCTTTTAGGCAGTTATCTGTGCAAAGGGCTAAAAAGAGATTGTACAGTCCACTTTAGGACTACATTACATGACAGTAATGTTTACTGTACATCTTTTCTCTGCTGTCCTGTCTGGTGTGCGTAGTCTCTACTGTAAAGTGTGGGAAGAGGGTATACCCCTTTACGGAGGACAGACAGCAGTACCTGTTCGCTCAGTGTGATGAATTGTCTGGAAGACCTTACAGTTAGAAAACATACACATGAGGGAACACAAACTTATTTTTTTTGTCCAGGATTGAGTGTGCTACATAACCTAAGTCTGGAAAGTACTGGGGTTGTGTACACACACAGCCTGGCTTACCACACCGTTGGTAACTCCACCATGGCCGGTCCCAAGTCCGTGCTGAGAAATGAGGAGGGTAGATTTGAAGGGAAAGGGCCAGTAGTACATACCCTAAGTCTCTAAAGGAGTACTGGGGTTGTACACACAGCCTGGCCACTGTAGTGGTTTGGCACTTGTCATTTTTTTTGTCCAGGATTGAGCGTGCTACATAGCCTAAGTCTGGAAAGTACTGGGGTTGTACACACACAGCCTGGCTTACCACACCGTTGGTAACTCCACCATGGCCGGTCCCAAGTCCGTGCTGAGAAAGGAGGAGGGTAGATTTGAAGGGAAAGGGCCAGTAGTACATACCCTAAGTCTCTAAAGGAGTACTGGGGTTGTACACACAGCCTGGCCACTGCAGTGGTTTGACACGTCACACTTTTTGTCCAGGATTGAGTGTGCTACATAACCTAAGTCTGGAAAGTACTGGGGTTGTGTACACACACAGCTTGGCTTACCACACCGTTGGTAACTCCACCATGGCCGGTCCCAAGTCCGTGCTGAGAAAGGAGGAGTGTCAATAACCATTGTTCAATGAGCTTTTAGGCAGTTATCTGTGCAAAGGGCTAAAAAGAGATTGTAAGGTCCACTTTAGGACTACATTACATGACAGTAATGTTTACTGTACATCTTTTCTCTGCTGTCCTGTCTGGTGTGCGTAGTCTCTACTGTAAAGTGTGGGAAGAAGGGTATACCCCTTTACGGAGGACAGACAGCAGTACCTGTTCGCTCAGTGTGATGAATTGTCTGGAAGACCTTACAGTTAGAAAACATACACATGAGGGAACACAAACTTATTTTTTTTTGTCCAGGATTGAGTGTGCTACATAACCTAAGTCTGGAAAGTACTGGGGTTGTGTACACACACAGCCTGGCTTACCACACCGTTGGTAACTCCACCATGGCCGGTCCCAAGTCCGTGCTGAGAAAGGAGGAGGGTAGATTTGAAGGGAAAGGGCCAGTAGTACATACCCTAAGTCTCTAAAGGAGTACTGGGGTTGTACACACAGCCTGGCCACTGCAGTGGTTTGACACGTCACACTTTTTGTCCAGGATTGAGTGTGCTACATAACCTAAGTCTGGAAAGTACTGGGGTTGTGTACACACACAGCTTGGCTTACCACACCGTTGGTAACTCCACCATGGCCGGTCCCAAGTCCGTGCTGAGAAATGAGGAGGGTAGATTTGAAGGGAAAGGGCCAGTAGTACATACCCTAAGTCTCTAAAGGAGTACTGGGGTTGTACACACAGCCTGGCCACTGTAGTGGTTTGGCACTTGTCATTTTTTTTGTCCAGGATTGAGCGTGCTACATAGCCTAAGTCTGGAAAGTACTGGGGTTGTACACACACAGCCTGGCTTACCACACCGTTGGTAACTCCACCATGGCCGGTCCCAAGTCCGTGCTGAGAAAGGAGGAGGGTAGATTTGAAGGGAAAGGGCCAGTAGTACATACCCTAAGTCTCTAAAGGAGTACTGGGGTTGTACACACAGCCTGGCCACTGCAGTGGTTTGACACGTCACACTTTTTGTCCAGGATTGAGTGTGCTACATAACCTAAGTCTGGAAAGTACTGGGGTTGTGTACACACACAGCTTGGCTTACCACACCGTTGGTAACTCCACCATGGCCGGTCCCAAGTCCGTGCTGAGAAAGGAGGAGTGTCAATAACCATTGTTCAATGAGCTTTTAGGCAGTTATCTGTGCAAAGGGCTAAAAAGAGATTGTAAGGTCCACTTTAGGACTACATTACATGACAGTAATGTTTACTGTACATCTTTTCTCTGCTGTCCTGTCTGGTGTGCGTAGTCTCTACTGTAAAGTGTGGGAAGAAGGGTATACCCCTTTACGGAGGACAGACAGCAGTACCTGTTCGCTCAGTGTGATGAATTGTCTGGAAGACCTTACAGTTAGAAAACATACACATGAGGGAACACAAACTTATTTTTTTTTTGTCCAGGATTGAGTGTGCTACATAACCTAAGTCTGGAAAGTACTGGGGTTGTGTACACACACAGCCTGGCTTACCACACCGTTGGTAACTCCACCATGGCCGGTCCCAAGTCCGTGCTGAGAAAGGAGGAGGGTAGATTTGAAGGGAAAGGGCCAGTAGTACATACCCTAAGTCTCTAAAGGAGTACTGGGGTTGTACACACAGCCTGGCCACTGCAGTGGTTTGACACGTCACACTTTTTGTCCAGGATTGAGTGTGCTACATAACCTAAGTCTGGAAAGTACTGGGGTTGTGTACACACACAGCTTGGCTTACCACACCGTTGGTAACTCCACCATGGCCGGTCCCAAGTCCGTGCTGAGAAAGGAGGAGTGTCAATAACCATTGTTCAATGAGCTTTTAGGCAGTTATCTGTGCAAAGGGCTAAAAAGAGATTGTACAGTCCACTTTAGGACTACATTACATGACAGTAATGTTTACTGTACATCTTTTCTCTGCTGTCCTGTCTGGTGTGCGTAGTCTCTACTGTAAAGTGTGGGAAGAGGGTATACCCCTTTACGGAGGACAGACAGCAGTACCTGTTCGCTCAGTGTGATGAATTGTCTGGAAGACCTTACAGTTAGAAAACATACACATGAGGGAACACAAACTTATTTTTTTTGTCCAGGATTGAGTGTGCTACATAACCTAAGTCTGGAAAGTACTGGGGTTGTGTACACACACAGCCTGGCTTACCACACCGTTGGTAACTCCACCATGGCCAGTCCCAAGTCCGTGCTGAGAAAGGAGGAGGGTAGATTTGAAGGGAAAGGGCCAGTAGTACATACCCTAAGTCTCTAAAGGAGTACTGGGGTTGTACACACAGCCTGGCCACTGTAGTGGTTTGGCACTTGTCAATTTTTTTGTCCAGGATTGAGCGTGCTACATAGCCTAAGTCTGGAAAGTACTGGGGTTGTACACACACAGCCTGGCTTACCACACCGTTGGTAACTCCACCATGGCCGGTCCCAAGTCCGTGCTGAGAAAGGAGGAGGGTAGATTTGAAGGGAAAGGGCCAGTAGTACATACCCTAAGTCTCTAAAGGAGTACTGGGGTTGTACACACAGCCTGGCCACTGCAGTGGTTTGACACGTCACACTTTTTGTCCAGGATTGAGTGTGCTACATAACCTAAGTCTGGAAAGTACTGGGGTTGTGTACACACACAGCTTGGCTTACCACACCGTTGGTAACTCCACCATGGCCGGTCCCAAATCCGTGCTGAGAAAGGAGGAGTGTCAATAACCATTGTTCAATGAGCTTTTAGGCAGTTATCTGTGCAAAGGGCTAAAAAGAGATTGTACAGTCCACTTTAGGACTACATTACATGACAGTAATGTTTACTGTACATCTTTTCTCTGCTGTCCTGTCTGGTGTGCGTAGTCTCTACTGTAAAGTGTGGGAAGAGGGTATACCCCTTTACAGAGGACAGACAGCAGTACCTGTTCGCTCAGTGTGATGAATTGTCTGGAAGACCTTACAGTTAGAAAACATACACATGAGGGAACACAAACTTATTTTTTTTGTCCAGGATTGAGTGTGCTACATAACCTAAGTCTGGAAAGTACTGGGGTTGTGTACACACACAGCCTGGCTTACCACACCGTTGGTAACTCCACCATGGCCGGTCCCAAGTCCGTGCTGAGAAAGGAGGAGGGTAGATTTGAAGGGAAAGGGCCAGTAGTACATACCCTAAGTCTCTAAAGGAGTACTGGGGTTGTACACACAGCCTGGCCACTGTAGTGGTTTGGCACTTGTCAATTTTTTTGTCCAGGATTGAGCGTGCTACATAGTCTAAGTCTGGAAAGTACTGGGGTTGTGTACACACACAGCCTGGCTTACCACACCGTTGGTAACTCCACCATGGCCGGTCCCAAGTCCGTGCTGAGAAAGGAGGTATGTACCCTAAGTCTCTAAAGGAGTACTGGGGTTGTACACACAGCCTGGCCACTGCAGTGGTTTGACACTTGTCAATTTTTTTTGTCCATGATTGAGTGTGCTACATAGCCTAAGTCTGGAAAGTACTGGGGTTGTGTACACACACAGCCTGGCATACCACACCGTTGGTAACTCCACCATGGCCGGTCCCAAGTCTGTGCTGAGAAAGGAGGAGGGTAGATTTGAAGGGAAAGGGCCAGTAGTACATACCCTAAGTCTCTAAAGGAGTACTGGGGTTGTACACACAGCCTGGCCACTGCAGTGGTTTGACACGTCACACTTTTTGTCCACATTGAGTGTGCTACATAACCTAAGTCTGGAAAGTACAGGGGTTGTGTACACACACAGCTTGGCTTACCACACCGTTGGTAACTCCCCCATGGCCGGTCCCAAGTCCGTGCTGAGAAAGGAGGAGTGTCAATAACCATTGTTCAATGAGCTTTTAGGCAGTTATCTGTGCAAAGGGCTAAAAAGAGATTGTACAGTCCACTTTAGGACTACATTACATGACAGTAATGTTTACTGTACATCTTTTCTCTGCTGTCCTGTCTGGTGTGCGTAGTCTCTACTGTAAAGTGTGGGAAGAGGGTATACCCCTTTACGGAGGACAGACAGCAGTACCTGTTCGCTCAGTGTGATGAATTGTCTGGAAGACCTTACAGTTAGAAAACATACACATGAGGGAACACAAACTTTTTTTTTTGTCCAGGATTGAGTGTGCTACATAACCTAAGTCTGGAAAGTACTGGGGTTGTGTACACACACAGCCTGGCTTACCACACCGTTGGTAACTCCACCATGGCCGGTCCCAAGTCCGTGCTGAGAAAGGAGGAGGGTAGATTTGAAGGGAAAGGGCCAGTAGTACATACCCTAAGTCTCTAAAGGAGTACTGGGGTTGTACACACAGCCTGGCCACTGTAGTGGTTTGGCACTTGTCAATTTTTTTGTCCAGGATTGAGCGTGCTACATAGCCTAAGTCTGGAAAGTACTGGGGTTGTACACACACAGCCTGGCTTACCACACCGTTGGTAACTCCACCATGGTCGGTCCCAAGTCCATGCTGAGAAAGGAGGAGGGTAGATTTGAAGGGAAATGGCCAGTAGTACAAACCCTAAGTCTCTAAAGGAGTACTGGGGTTGTACACACAGCCTGGCCACTGCAGTGGTTTGACACTTGTCAAACTTTTTTTCCAGGATTGAGTGTGCTACACAACCTAAGTCTGGAAAGTACTGGGGTTGTGTACACACACAGCCTGGCTTACCACACCGTTGGTAACTCCACCATGGCCGGTCCCAAGTCCGTGCTGAGAAAGGAGGAGGGTAGATTTGAAGGGAAAGGGCCAGTAGTACATACCCTAAGTCTCTAAAGGAGTACTGGGGTTGTACACACAGCCTGACCATTGCAGTGGTTTGACACGTCACACTTTTTGTCCAGGATTGAGTGTGCTACATAACCTAAGTCTGGAAAGTACTGGGGTTGTGTACACACACAGCCTGGCTTACCACACCGTTGGTAACTCCACCATGGCCGGTCCCAAGTCCGTGCTGAGAAAGGAGGAGGGTAGATTTGAAGGGAAAGGGCCAGTAGTACATACCCTAAGTCTCTAAAGGAGTACTGGGGTTGTACACACAGCCTGGCCACTGTAGTGGTTTGGCACTTGTCAATTTTTTTGTCCAGGATTGAGCGTGCTACATAGCCTAAGTCTGGAAAGTACTGGGGTTGTACACACACAGCCTGGCTTACCACACCGTTGGTAACTCCACCATGGCCGGTCCCAAGTCCGTGCTGATCAAGGAGGAGGGTAGATTTGAAGGGAAAGGGCCAGTAGTACATACCCTAAGTCTCTAAAGGAGTACTGGGGTTGTACACACAGCCTGGCCACTGTAGTGGTTTGGCACTTGTCAATTTTTTTGTCCAGGATTGAGCGTGCTACATAGCCTAAGTCTGGAAAGTACTGGGGTTGTACACACACAGTCTGGCTTACCAGACCGTTGGTAACTCCACCATGGCCGGTCCCAAGTCCGTGCTGAGAAAGGAGGAGGGTAGATTTGAAGGGAAAGGGCCAGTAGTACATACCCTAAGTCTCTAAAGGAGTACTGGGGTTGTACACACAGCCTGACCATTGCAATGGTTTGACACGTCACACTTTTTGTCCAGGATTGAGTGTGCTACATAACCTAAGTCTGGAAAGTACTGGGGTTGTGTACACACACAGCCTGGCTTACCACACCGTTGGTAACTCCACCATGGCCGGTCCCAAGTCCGTGCTGAGAAAGGAGGAGGGTAGATTTGAAGGGAAAGGGCCAGTAGTACATACCCTAAGTCTCTAAAGGAGTACTGGGGTAGTACACACAGCCTGGCCACTGCAGTGGTTTGACACGTCACACTTTTTGTCCAGGATTGAGTGTGCTACATAACCTAAGTCTGGAAAGTACTGGGGTTGTGTACACACACAGCTTGGCTTACCACACCGTTGGTAACTCCACCATGGCCGGTCCCAAGTCCGTGCTGAGAAAGGAGGAGTGTCAATAACCATTGTTCAATGAGCTTTTAGGCAGTTATCTGTGCAAAGGGCTAAAAAGAGATTGTACAGTCCACTTTAGGACTACATTACATGACAGTAATGTTTACTGTACATCTTTTCTCTGCTGTCCTGTCTGGTGTGCGTAGTCTCTACTGTAAAGTGTGGGAAGAGGGTATACCCCTTTACGGAGGACAGACAGCAGTACCTGTTCGCTCAGTGTGATGAATTGTCTGGAAGACCTTACAGTTAGAAAACATACACATGAGGGAACACAAACTTATTTTTTTTGTCCAGGATTGAGTGTGCTACATAACCTAAGTCTGGAAAGTACTGGGGTTGTGTACACACACAGCCTGGCTTACCACACCGTTGGTAACTCCACCATGGCCGGTCCCAAGTCCGTGCTGAGAAATGAGGAGGGTAGATTTGAAGGGAAAGGGCCAGTAGTACATACCCTAAGTCTCTAAAGGAGTACTGGGGTTGTACACACAGCCTGGCCACTGTAGTGGTTTGGCACTTGTCATTTTTTTTGTCCAGGATTGAGCGTGCTACATAGCCTAAGTCTGGAAAGTACTGGGGTTGTACACACACAGCCTGGCTTACCACACCGTTGGTAACTCCACCATGGCCGGTCCCAAGTCCGTGCTGAGAAAGGAGGAGGGTAGATTTGAAGGGAAAGGGCCAGTAGTACATACCCTAAGTCTCTAAAGGAGTACTGGGGTTGTACACACAGCCTGGCCACTGCAGTGGTTTGACACGTCACACTTTTTGTCCAGGATTGAGTGTGCTACATAACCTAAGTCTGGAAAGTACTGGGGTTGTGTACACACACAGCTTGGCTTACCACACCGTTGGTAACTCCACCATGGCCGGTCCCAAGTCCGTGCTGAGAAAGGAGGAGTGTCAATAACCATTGTTCAATGAGCTTTTAGGCAGTTATCTGTGCAAAGGGCTAAAAAGAGATTGTAAGGTCCACTTTAGGACTACATTACATGACAGTAATGTTTACTGTACATCTTTTCTCTGCTGTCCTGTCTGGTGTGCGTAGTCTCTACTGTAAAGTGTGGGAAGAAGGGTATACCCCTTTACGGAGGACAGACAGCAGTACCTGTTCGCTCAGTGTGATGAATTGTCTGGAAGACCTTACAGTTAGAAAACATACACATGAGGGAACACAAACTTATTTTTTTTTGTCCAGGATTGAGTGTGCTACATAACCTAAGTCTGGAAAGTACTGGGGTTGTGTACACACACAGCCTGGCTTACCACACCGTTGGTAACTCCACCATGGCCGGTCCCAAGTCCGTGCTGAGAAAGGAGGAGGGTAGATTTGAAGGGAAAGGGCCAGTAGTACATACCCTAAGTCTCTAAAGGAGTACTGGGGTTGTACACACAGCCTGGCCACTGCAGTGGTTTGACACGTCACACTTTTTGTCCAGGATTGAGTGTGCTACATAACCTAAGTCTGGAAAGTACTGGGGTTGTGTACACACACAGCTTGGCTTACCACACCGTTGGTAACTCCACCATGGCCGGTCCCAAGTCCGTGCTGAGAAATGAGGAGGGTAGATTTGAAGGGAAAGGGCCAGTAGTACATACCCTAAGTCTCTAAAGGAGTACTGGGGTTGTACACACAGCCTGGCCACTGTAGTGGTTTGGCACTTGTCAATTTTTTTGTCCAGGATTGAGCGTGCTACATAGCCTAAGTCTGGAAAGTACTGGGGTTGTACACACACAGCCTGGCTTACCACACCGTTGGTAACTCCACCATGGCCGGTCCCAAGTCCATGCTGAGAAAGGAGGAGGGTAGATTTGAAGGGAAAGGGCCAGTAGTACATACCCTAAGTCTCTAAAGGAGTACTGGGGTTGTACACACAGCCTGGCCACTGCAGTGGTTTGACACGTCACACTTTTTGTCCAGGATTGAGTGTGCTACATAACCTAAGTCTGGAAAGTACTGGGGTTGTGTACACACACAGCTTGGCTTACCACACCGTTGGTAACTCCACCATGGCCGGTCCCAAATCCGTGCTGAGAAAGGAGGAGTGTCAATAACCATTGTTCAATGAGCTTTTAGGCAGTTATCTGTGCAAAGGGCTAAAAAGAGATTGTACAGTCCACTTTAGGACTACATTACATGACAGTAATGTTTACTGTACATCTTTTCTCTGCTGTCCTGTCTGGTGTGCGTAGTCTCTACTGTAAAGTGTGGGAAGAGGGTATACCCCTTTACAGAGGACAGACAGCAGTACCTGTTCGCTCAGTGTGATGAATTGTCTGGAAGACCTTACAGTTAGAAAACATACACATGAGGGAACACAAACTTATTTTTTTTGTCCAGGATTGAGTGTGCTACATAACCTAAGTCTGGAAAGTACTGGGGTTGTGTACACACACAGCCTGGCTTACCACACCGTTGGTAACTCCACCATGGCCGGTCCCAAGTCCGTGCTGAGAAAGGAGGAGGGTAGATTTGAAGGGAAAGGGCCAGTAGTACATACCCTAAGTCTCTAAAGGAGTACTGGGGTTGTACACACAGCCTGGCCACTGTAGTGGTTTGGCACTTGTCAATTTTTTTGTCCAGGATTGAGCGTGCTACATAGTCTAAGTCTGGAAAGTACTGGGGTTGTGTACACACACAGCCTGGCTTACCACGCCGTTGGTAACTCCACCATGGCCGGTCCCAAGTCCGTGCTGAGAAAGGAGGTATGTACCCTAAGTCTCTAAAGGAGTACTGGGGTTGTACACACAGCCTGGCCACTGCAGTGGTTTGACACTTGTCAATTTTTTTTGTCCATGATTGAGTGTGCTACATAGCCTAAGTCTGGAAAGTACTGGGGTTGTGTACACACACAGCCTGGCATACCACACCGTTGGTAACTCCACCATGGCCGGTCCCAAGTCTGTGCTGAGAAAGGAGGAGGGTAGATTTGAAGGGAAAGGGCCAGTAGTACATACCCTAAGTCTGGAAAGGAGTACTGGGGTTGTACACACAGCCTGGCCACTGCAGTGGTTTGACACTTGTCAAACCCTTTGTCCAGGATTGAGTGTGCTACATAACATAACAGTAGGATCTTATAGGCCATTGGACATTTACATTTTTGTCACGTTTATTCCTGGTCAGCTTGGCACGGGAATCTAAGTAAAAAAAGGGAACATGTTCCTTCCAGGCCATGTAATATATATAGCTCAGCCGTCTGCCTGCCTTCCTTATATACAGCCTGAGCGGACCTGATGGAAACCTTCCGGTGATAGAGTCATACCCATTTATTATTAAAAAACAAAAGAGAGGGAATGTCATTCATTTATAAGGCTCCTATATATTCTATTGCACGGAGAATGCGAATCTTTAACACTTCATAACAGAAAAAAACAATCAGCAGTTCCAATTGTTCATAGTAATTTTATATTTCTAAAACATAATTTTGAAAACGAAACAAAGAAACACATTGCTTCTGACGTCTCTCCTTCCTAAGGATGAGCGGACCTGATGGGAGACAGGAGGAGAATGGGCGGGTCTAGTCATTTATTACCCAGCATAGAATTTCATTTAATTAGAAGCTTTTCAATAGTTTGCTGAATGGAAACTGATGTGATCCATCAGACGCACAACATTATCTTAATTGATTAATTGTACATATTTGTCTGGCATGTCATGATTATTACCTATTTTTATCAATAATATCATATTTATCGATCTTTGTATAGGAAGTGTAAAATATGTGCAATTTGCTATATGTATAAATTATATATCAGACAGTGAGAGAAGGAAAAAAAAAAAAAAAAAATATATATATATATATATATATATATATATATTACAGTTCCCCATTTAGTTTTCTGAATTCTGAGGACTTGGAATAAAAGAGCACATATGGAAATGTTTTATATTATTATTCAATAATCTTCGGACTCCATTTTTATTTATTCCGGACTAATGGATGAAAATAAAGCTGTGTTAAGTTTTTTTGCAGCCTATGAGTCAAGGCATGTTTAGGCTTTAGGTGGATGGTCAGGGGGCGCTAAAATGGTGGCTCAGCTGCCTGTTTTTACCACCTCTGTAAAATGCCCATAGGAAGGAAGGGCTGGGGTACAGGATGTCCAAAAACAGCAGAAAATGCCCCTCCACTCAGTAGTATCCACTTGTATAGCCATTCTCAGCCAAGGTTCCTCCAGAGGTTGCTAGGGGTTCTAGGAGCCATAGCTGATCGACCTCCCATTTGATGGTACAGTTCCAGGACCAACGTCACTCTGTAGAGTCAGTGGCATGATATCAATTTTTTTAGGGTGGCATTCTGGCCACCACTGTAAGGGGGTAATTTTTCCCACTGACCAACAATGTAAAGGGCATTGTTTAAGTCATTTTCACAGGTGTTCCCCAAGACCTGGAAATAAGCTTAAAGTGGGGTGCCCCCTAAAAAAATAAATAAAAAAAATAAAGTCAGCAGCTACAAATACTGCAGTTGCTGACTTTTAATAATCGGACACTTACCTGTCCTAGGGTCCAGCGATGCGGGGGAACGAAGCCCCCCTCCACTCGCGGCGTCGGCATTCTTACTGTGAAGCCACAGCCGGGCACCCACTGCGCATGCACGAGCAGCACCGCGTGCCGTGATACACCACACAGTCATCTGGGACACATGACAGATCCCAGATGACTGTGCGGCGCTGAGGGGAAATGTTACTAGCCTGGGCACTGAAGGAGGCAGACTACGAGGGACCCCCTAGCAACAGGCATTTAGAGAGTGAGTAATTTTTTTTCCCAATTATTTTTTTTTTTACATTTTGTTTATGAATTTTAAGCTTTTTTTTTTTTTGGGTGGCAACACCACTTCAAGGATTCAAAGGTTTAGTTAGGGCAGTGGTTTCCAAACTGCAGCACTTTGTTTGCTTTTATCCAGCCCTTGGGGCACTATTCCCCCCACTGACACCAACATTGGGGCGTCATTTCTGCCACTGACACCAACAATGATGGACTAACCATTTCTCCCACTGACAACAAGAATGGGGCACTATTCCTTCCACTCACACCAACAAAGGGGCATTTTTTACTTCCACATTTTCATAGTTGCCAACATTGGGAAAAAAATGTAAAGGGATGCTTTATTTGTTTGTAGGCGGAGTCTTATAATAAATAGGGAGTTAGGCATTTGTGTGTAGGTGTGACGTAGTGGGAATAGAAAAATATGGTGTGCAGGGAAATGGGCATGGTTGGGCTTGGAGGGGGCGTGACTCAAAGGGGTATGGTTAGAGTCTTAGCTGAATGAGGGATGGAGGGAGAAAACAAAGGGAGAAAGAGAGGAAGTGAGAGAAGGAAGGAAAGAAAAAGGGATGGAGGGACAGCAGGCCAGATCCTATAACACAATAGAAATATGTGTATTCCAGAATTTAACAATCAGCAGATAAAGATACTCCAAACCTGATGTTAGTGTTTCAATCATCACGGCACCATGGTTCTATTGGTGTCCGGGTGATTGAAGCGCATTATTACATTGTAATATAAAATGAAATAGTTCAACTCACCATAATGTAGAATCAGTGGGAGCTCTGAGTGTGTCACTTTTTACATCACTTCATCAGGTGTTCCCAGCAAAGTCCCTCCTTACATCAGGTGTCCCCAGAAGTCTCTCCTTACATCAGCAGTCCCCCAGCAGAGTCTCTCCTTACATCAGGAGTCCCCCAGCAGAGTCCCTCCTTACATCAGGTGTCCCCAGCAGAACCTCTTCTTACATCAGGTGTCCACCCAGCAGAGTCTCTCTTTACATTAGGTGTCCCCCGGCAGAGTCTCTCCTTACATCAGGTGCCCCCCCTGCAGAGTCCCTCCTTACATCAAGTTTCCCCAGCAGAGTCTCTCCTTACATCAAGTATCCCCCAGCGGTGTGTGTCCCCTTACATCAGGTATGCCCCAGCGGTGTGTGTCCCCTTACATCAGGTATGCCCCAGAAGTGTGTGTCCCTTTTACATCAGGCATGCCCCAGCGGTGTGTGTCCCTTTTACATCAGGTATGCCCCAGCGGTGTGTGTCCCCTTACATCAGGTATACCCCAGCGGTGTGTGTCCCCTTACATCAGGTATGCCCCAGTGGTGTGTGTCCCCTTACATCAGGTATTCCCCAGCGGTGCGGCATCCCCCTCTTAAACAAAGAGAACTACCAAGAATGTTACCTTTCTGGAAGGTCAAGACTACAGCATCTAAAAAGAAGGAACCAGCACTTTTTAAATATTTTTTGTACGTTATATTATGTGATTGGGGACATGTGTCAAATATAAAGTAGGTGTTCTCTCAATTTGGCTGAAAAAGTGGACATACATTTTAAGATCTTTAGTAATGATTATTCTTCACCGAAGTGGTCATCCTTATCCCTAAAGTGCAACAGCTGCAATAGATTATAGATCTATTGCAGCTGTTGCACTTTAGTAATATATTTATTTTGTTGTTTGGGTAGCGCCGCATCTATTTATTTATTTATTTATTTTTTTTCAAAATAGTTTATTGTGGTTTTGAAATATAACAAACAGAGCATACATAAGCAAAAAGATAAACATCAATGTATCATCTCAGAGACATACAATGCAAATACATAGTCAATGTAATACCTAAGCCTAGAGATTTGGTGAGGAAGCATACCTGGAACAATTATTGTTTATAAAAGGGGAGAGAACAAATAATTGAGCAATATAAGTGGGGTAATGAATTACATGGGGTCCACTACTGTCTATCATGTTGCTTAGAAGACTGGGACATAAGAGTAGTGGGCGTAATAGTGATGGATATGAATACCCCAAACAGCAGTAGCTACTAAAACCCATTACAGGTCAAAAAGGATAAAATGTAAACCTAGAAACGTGCATCAAGTCTCTGGTAACAGCATCCACCCCATATGGGAACTAACTGTGGATGAGAGTAACACACCCGGTAGAACAACCGAGGAGTTTGTGTGGAGACTTGATGGAAAACAGTGTAAGGGCCGGTTCACACTGCGAGCCGCGGCGAGGCGTCTCCGACTTCCTCGCCGCGACTTGCAGGGGGGGTCAGCGGCGACTTGCAGAGGACTTCTGCATAGAAGTCAATGCAAGTCGCCCCCGAAGTCGCCCCGAAGTAGTACAGGAACCTTTTTTCTGAGTCGGAGCGACTCGAGTCGCTCCTCTCAGAACGGTTCCATAGCACTGTATGGGGGCGACTTGCGGGAGCGAGGCGAGGCGAGCCGTGTCGCCTCGCCTCGCGTCGCAGTGTGAACCGGCCCTAACTGAACAAACCATTTTTGTTTTTAAAAGAAAGATTTAAAGGATAACAAAAGTTAGAGCCCATGCATCTATTTATTTTACCTATATTGTTTTGGTGTAGAGATCACTATTTTTTGCTGGCTGCTTCCTTATTAATATATTTTATTAATATATTTTTTTGAGATACTTAGTAGTAGTTAGGTGGAGCGCATTAGTACCTTTCGTTCATCCTTATCCCTGCTTTACCATCCAGTGAGTCCCTAACCTGGAACAAGCATTCATACACCGACATCTGAAAAGCCATCCTTCAAGGTTGTACCAGCTCAGCAACTCACTGAATAGTGAACTAGGATCAGGATGACAGTCAGCAATGGCCGCACCCATATTTCTGCACTGACAAGTCCTTTTAACTACTTGCCTACTGGGCACTTAAACACCCCTCCTGCCCAGACCAATTTTCAGCTTTTAGTGCTCTCACAATTTGAATGACAATTACTCAGTCATGCAACACTGTACCCAAATGAATTTTTTGACCTTTTTTTCCCAAAAATAGAGCTTTCTTTTGGTGGTATTTGATCACCTCTGGGGTTTTTATTTTTTGCGCTATAAATAAAAAAAGACCCAAAACTTCGAAAAAAAACCCTGCATATTTCTTTGTTTCTGTGACAAAATTATGCAAATTATTAATTTTTCTTCATAAATTTTGGCCACAATTTATACTGCTACATGTCTTTGGTAAACATAGTGGATATTAGATAATAGTGGCAAAAATTAGTGGATATTATTTGGTCTTTGGGAAAATTAGAGAGTCTACAAGCTATGGTGCGAATCATACAAAATTGATCACATCTGATGTACTGGTGGCCTATCTCACTGCTTGCGAGCCAAACAAGTCAGGGAAGTACAAATACCCTCCAAATGACCCCTTTTTGGAAAGTAGACATTCCAAGGTATTTAGTAAGAGGCATAGTGAGCTTTTTGATGCTGTCATTTTTTCCCACAATTCTTTGCAAAATTAAGATTTTTTTTTTCCCCACAAATTGTCATTGTAATAGGTTATTTCTCTCACATGGCATGTGTATACCACAAATGACACCCCCCCCCCCCCAAAAAAAATTCTGCTACTCCTCCTGAGTATTACAATACCACATGTGTGGGACTAGGAGCATAAATTACACATCTAACTTGTTGACTACCTATTACACTTTTGAAGGCCCTGGAGCACCAGGACAATGACACGTGACACTGATGACAGATGGCACTGATACGTGGCACTGATGACAGATGGCACTTATACGTGGCACTGATGACAGATGGCACTTATACGTGGCACTGATGACACGTGGCACTAATACGTGGCACTGATGACAGATGGCACTAATACGTGGCACTAATACATGGCACCGATGACAGATGGCACTAATACGTGGCACCGATGAGTCGTGACACTGATGACAGATGGCACTGATAAGTGGCATTGATGACACGTGACACTGACAACAGATGGCACGTTACACTGACAGGTGACACTGATGACAAATGCACTGATACATGGCACTGATGACAGGTGGCACTATGTGGCACTGATGACACGTGGCACTGATGACAGATGGCACTTATACGTGGAACTGATGACAGATGGCACTGGGGACAAATGGCACTGACAACAGGTGGCACTGGGGACAGATAGCACTAACAGGTGGCACTGGGGGCAGGTGGAACTGGTCAAGGATGGCACTGGGGGCAGGTGGAACTGGTCAAGGATGGCACTGGGGCGGATGGCCCTGTGGGAGGATGGCACTGGGATGGATGGCACTTTTTTTTTACTTTTTTACTTACGGCTACTGCAGCCGTTGATCTCTCCCTTCTCACACGCTCTGTGTGAGGAGGGAGAGCGGCGCTGAGAGATGATCTCATATGTTAACATATGAGATCATCTCTCATTGGACACGCCGATCACGCAGTAAACGGCCGCTGTGATTGGCCGTTTACAGCGATCTGTGACTGGCTGTGTCCAAGGGACACGGCCAGCACAGAACTTCCCCGATGCGCACCCGCGGCGGCGCGCAAAGGGGAAGTAAATAGGAGGGCGTCCGGGGACACCCTCCCAGCAGTTAGCATCCGTGCTGTAGCCGTCTTTCGGATATAGCGCAGGCGGGAAGTGGTTAAAGGATATGTTCACCTTTCATAATATGTTACACCTATATTTGGGATGTACCATGTTATAAATATACATCACCCCCCCCCCCTCCTCCCCCACTGTGATCGCAACCAGGGAATCTTCTCCACCCGCTAGCTGTCAAATGTTTTTTTTTTAATGTGTCTGTGCATGGCTCCACCCACCCAGACTCGTCAGTAAAGTACCGGGTATTGATGTGGTTAATCGCCACGGTTATAATTGTGGTAGTTCATTGATTCTTCCGGGAAGAATGAATCAGCTTCTCTCATACGAGGTACAAGCAAGCCGATACACTGACAGGTTTGCAGGAAACCTGCATGGCATCAGCGATCTTCTGATCATTATTACAATGCTTTCCAGGATCCTGCAACAAAAAATAATAAATGCACATTTTTTTACCTGCAGAAAAAATTTGTATTTATAATTTTTTGTGAAAAGGTGAACTTATCCTTAAACCACATCCTGCCCGGCATATAGCAAAATGATAGCCAGGTGGTGGCTCTCCCGTTCTGACTGGACAACATATGACGTCCTTCAGAACGAGCCACTGCAGCCTATGACGTAGGCTCTTTACCATGTGATCAGCTGTGTCCAATCACCTAACCAGGAAGTGCCAGTGATCGGCATTCCTCTGTTCACACTGACAGGACGTGAGAAGGAGTACCGATAAGTGGCTCTCCTGACAGGGGGGTCTGTACTGATAATCAGTGAAGCCCCATCAGCGATCCATATCAGTGATTCTCATTCTGAAGGGCATCATATGTTGTCCAGTTAGAACGGGAGAGCCACTACCTGGCCATCATTTTACTATAGGCTGGGAAGGATGTGGTTAAAGGATAAGTTCACCTATTCACAAAAAAATAATAAAATGCAAATTTTTTTGCATTTATTCTTTTTTGTTGCAGGCCCACCAGTGATGCCAATCAGTGCTGCATATTAGTGCTACCTCATCAGTGATGGAGAAAAAAAAAAAATATAACCAAAACAAAGAAAACTTTTTTTTCAAGAATTTTCAGTCTTTTTTTCATTTTTTTAGCGAAAATTAAAAATAAAATCGTGGGGATTAACCACAGCAATACCGGGCACTTTCGCCCCCTTCCTTCCCAGACCAATTTTCAGCTTTCAGCGTTCTCGCAAATTCAATGATAATTGCGCGTTCATGCTGCGCTGTACCCAAATTAAATTTTTATCATTTTGTTCACACAAATATAGCTTTCTTTTGGTGGTATTTATTCACAACTCTGTTTTTTTTTTTTTTGTATTTTTTTTCAATATAAGCACAAAAAGAGTGGAAATTTGGACCAAAAAAATATATATTTTCTTTTTTCTATTTTAAAAGAAATCCAATAAAATCAAATTTTGTCATAAATTTAAGCCAAAATGTATTCTGCTACATGTCTTTGTTAAAAAAAAATCCCATTAAGTGTATAATAATTGGTATGTGTGATCACGGGCAGATGTTCGCAGATGATCATGGACATTTGTGTGCAGATAATCATTGAGACATGTGATTTTATTGCTACGTATGTGAGGACATGTGTTTTTACTGTGTAGGGACGTGTGTGGGGACACTATGTGTTTGCATTGTGTGGGGACACAAATTTGGGGACATTGTGTGGGCACTAGGGATGAGCAGAACACCCCCCGGTTCGGTTCGCATCAGAACGGACCGCAAATTCGTACAAACTTTAGAACCCCATTGAAGTCTATGGGACTCGAACGTTCGAACTAAAAAGTGCTAATTTTAATGGCTAATATGCAAGATACTGTCCTAAAAAGGGTTTGAGGACCTGGCTCCTGCCCCAGGTGACATGGGTCAATGCCTAAAATGTTTTTAAAATAGCCGTTTTGGCGGGAGCACTGATTTTAATGATGATTAAAGTGAAAAAACAAAAACAAAACTGAAAAATTCCTTTAAATGTCGTGCCTGGGGGTGTCTATAGCATGCCTGTGAAGTGCCACGTGTTTCCCGTGTTTAGAACAGTCCCTGCACAAAATGACATTTTAAGGAAAAAAAGTCATTTAAAACTGCTTGCGTTTTTAATGTAATATCTGGTTCCGGCAATATGGATGAAAATCATTGAGGAAATGGCATGGGTAGCCCCCCTGCCCATTACCACCCCCTTTGGGTCTTGTACGGATATTCAGGGGAACCCCGTACCCATATTAAAGATGTGGGGCCCCCAGGCCCTATATACTCAGAACAGCAGTATACAGGCGGTGCAAACAAGACAGGGACTGTGTAGGTTTGTTGTGTTAAGTGGAATCTGTATGTAATTTTGAACTGGTACATTTTTAAAGTGTAGCTCCAGTCAAAAAATCTATTTTTAAGCATTTTGGAAAACATAGGGAAGGGTTATCACCCCTGTATAATTTGTTTTGCCGTCCGTCTTTTTTCATCTCACTTCCTGTTGTCTCCTTCCGTTTGCAAGTAGGAGACATTTGTAAGTTGGATGTTTGAAAGTGGGGGCCTGTCCTATATGCTCTGCAGAAATGGCGGAACAAGGTGTTGGTTTTGCCACAACATTGTAAGCCCTCAAAGTGACTCTTGGTGGACGCTGGAGCGCCCTGCTGTGAACGATTATATCAAGAATTGTAATTACATGCCATTGTTGAACAGTGGTAGAAAAATTGGGCCTTTGGTGGTTGTGGTGCTGGTGCCACAACACTACAAGTCCCCACAGTTACTCTCGGTGGGCACAGGAACGGGCCCTGCTGTGAAATATCATATCAAGAATTGTAATTACATGCCCCTGTTATACAGGGGCTGAAAAATTGGGCCTTAGGCACTGTTGCTGGTGCCACAACACTGCAACCTCTCCCATATACTCTAGTTGTAGTGCAGGAATGAGCCCTGCTGCAAAGCATTGCATCAAAAATTGTAAATAAACGCCCCTGTTAAACAGGGGCTGAAAAATTGGGCTGGTGGCATCACCCAGAACCAAAAAATGTTCTTCCAACATATCAGTGGAGGAGGAAGAGGACAATCAACATAACAGGACAGTCACTCAGCATCATCATAGGCAGTCTTGAAGGGATGTGATATTTAAAAAATAAATAAAAATATTCGGTTACATCAGCTTCAGGTGCTTGGTAGCTGTGGGTGATCCAAGACTGATTCATCTTTATGAAGGTCAGTCGATCAACCGAGTCAGTGGACAGGCGCACCCTGTGATCGGTAACAAAACCACCAGCAGCACTGAAGGAGTGTTCCGAAAGAACGCTGTATGCAGGACAGGCCAGTAGCTCATTGCATACTGTGCAAGCTCTGGCCAGTGATCCATCCTCAAGACCCAGTAAGCCAGAGGATTTTCGGTGGGAAAGGTGTCCAAGTCTGACCTTGCCCCTAGGTATTCCAGCACCATGTAAATCAGACGCTGGCCATGGTTGCTGGAACCGATCATACCTTGGGGCTGCGGACTAAAAAATTGTCTGAATGCATCAGTCAGACGGCCACCTTCTCCACCGCTCCTTCTGACCGATGCCTCAGCAACACGTTGTCCAGGACCAGGAGTTTGTAACCTCCCAGTCTCTGGGAATGCGTTGCACAGACCTTTCTGCAAGGCCTCCCGGAGATGTCTCATCCTCTGCGACGGCAAGATAAGGTCGGCAACCTTACCCTTGTAGGGTGGATCAAGGAGAGTGGCCAGCCAGTAATGGTCCCTCTCCTTGATCCGAAGAATACGAGGATCCTTCTGCAGGCTTTGCAGGATCAGGGAGGCCATGCAGCGTAGGTTAGCTGAGACATTCAGTCCGGAATCCCCTGGGTCACTAAGGACAACATGATCCGCAGCTATGCCCCACTGGCGTGGTGAGAAAAAACCCAGCTCCCCTGACCCTGTCCTGGTGCCGTAGTAGCACAGGTACTCATCTGATGGCCCTCTGTTGCGTGTGCAGCTGCTACATCATGGCCAACGTTGAGTTCCACCTGGTGGGCATGTCAATATGCACCTTACCGCTGACCGCCCTGTCCAGCGAGGCAAGGACATTGCCTTCCACATGCCGGTAGAGAGCCAGAATCGCCTTCCGTGAGAAAAAGTGGCGCTTGGGGACCTGCCACTGAGGAACCGCACATTGTACAAACTCACGGAAGGGGGCCGAGTCTACCAACCGAAAAGGCAGCAGTTGAAGTGCTAGCAATTTAGCCAAGCTAACATTCAACTGCTGGGCATGTGGATGGCTGGGAGTGAACTTCTTTCGACAGTCCAGCAGCAGGGGCAGGGAAATTTGCCTGCTATAATTGGACGTTGGTGTACTGCTAGCAGAGTGCCTGCAAGCACTTGGCTGTGACACACCTAATTCTACACCTTCATTCCTCTCAGAGCAGGTTTCAGAGAGGAATGAAGGTCTAGTGGGGTTGAAGATCCCAGCTGATGAGGAGCAAGGAGAGGTCCGCTTTGTTTTTTGGTGTGGGTCTTTGAGGTACGCTTGCCAACGAGCTGCATGGCAGGTCAACATATGTCTGGTCAAGCATGTGGTGCCCAAGAGGCTGATGTTTTGGCCACGCGAGATACGCTTGAGACATATGTTGCAAATAGCAGCGGTGCGATCTGATGCACTCGTCTCAAAAAAGGCCCACACCAAAGAACTTTTAGAATAATGCGCAGCTCCCTGAACAGGCGGAGGTCTGCAGTGTGGGTGTGCTGCCCCTAAGCTGGCCCCCGGAGGGCATCCTGCCTCGTTGGACATGTGCCGCCTTCTCCTCCCTCCTACCAGGCACCCACATGGAGTCAGTGCCCTCATAACCCCCTCCCTCTTCATTGCTGGAGAAAACCTGGCAGTATGCTGCAGCTTGTGGAACATGACTGCCAGATTGCTGTCCTTCTTGAGCATCCCCTCTCTACTGCCTTCCTCTAGCTGAGTGTCATCATCAGAGCCTACAAAACACTGGGCATCCTCCTGGAGCATGTACCCAACACTGTGCTCAAAGAGTTCAGGGGACTCCTCAGGAGGACGTGGTGGGTCTAGGGAAGGAGTCACTGATGATGACATTGAGACGAGGGAAGACAATGCGTTGGCAGCTGCTTTGCTAGTACACTGAGCCTGGGTGACAGAGGATGAGGAGGGTGAAGAGGGCTGGGTCATCCACTCTACCAAGTCTTCGACATGATGCGGCTCAACAAGTCCAGCTGCCGAAAAGAAGGACAAGCATGTCCCATGGCCACATGCTGATGATGACGAAGCACCGCGTCCACGACCAGCACTGGTGTCTCTAGACACAGAGCCTGCTTGCCCTCTTTTATCGGCTCGCGCCTGTCTGCCTCTCCTTGTTGGCCTACCAGACATGGTAATGGCCTGAAGGGAGATGGGAAAACCAGCAATTGGGTAGTGTATATTGTGCTAGAGGCACACAACACCCACTAACTCCTGCAGATGGCTCAATTAGAGAAGAGGTATATAGGTGGATATAATGGTGTATACTGTGGTCATGGCACGCAGACAACACGCACAATCTCCTACAACTGACTGCAAGCTCTATTACAGAAGAGCATATTGCTAGCTATATAGGTGGATATAATGGTGTATACTGCGGTCAGGGCACGCAGACAACACCCACAAACTCCTGCAGATTGCTAACAGCTCAATTACACAAGAGCAAGAATGCAAAATTGGCCGATAACGAACGGTGTATACTGTGTTGAAGGCACACAGAGAACACCCACTAACTCCTACAGACGCCAACACACTACACAAGGCTGTCGCGCTGGCGGCCTTATATAGTGTGGGTCGTGAACTACACAGCCTGAGCTATGATTGGCCACTGGCATCCTGCCTGTGGCCAATCATGGCTCTCCTTGCTGCTGGCGCTGTGATTGGCCAAGCATGCGGGGTCATAGTGCATGCTTGCCCAATCATGAGCCAGCAAAGCACTGCGATGGCGCAGTGCATTGTGGGCAGTGAGTGCCACACGAATTTGGCGCGAATGGCCCATAACGTTCGGTATTCGCCGAACATGCAAACAACCGATGTTCGAGTCGAATGTCTGGAACTGGAGAAAGTGCAGAGAAGGGCAACCAAACTGATAAGAGGCATGGAGGAACTCAGCTATGAGGAGAGATTAGAGGAACTAAATTTATACACTCTTGAGAAGAGGAGATTAAGGGGGGATATGATCAACATGTTCAAATACATTAGGGGTCCATATAGTGAACTTGGTGTTGAGTTGTTCTCTGTACGGTCAACCCAGAGGACACGGGGGCACTCTTTACGTCTAGAGGAAAAGAGATTTCATCTTCAAGTACGGAAAGGTTTCTTCACAGTTAGAGCTGTGAAAATGTGGAATAGACTCCCGCCAGAGGTGGTTCTGGCCAGTTCAGTAGATTGCTTTAAGAAAGGCCTGGATACTTTCCTGATGGTACATAATATAACTAGGTAACTAACATAGGTAAAGTTGATCCAGGGAAAATCCGATCGCCTCTTGGGGGATCAGGAAGGAATTTTTTTCCCCTGCTGTAGCAAATTGGAGTATGCTCTGCTGGGTTTTTTTTTCGCCTTCCTCTGGATCAATTGTGGGCATAAAATTGGGTATCTGGATTGTACGATTATTTTTTATTTTATTTATTTGTTTTTAAGGTTGAACTGGATGGACTTGTGTCTTTTTTCAACCTGACTAACTATGTAACTATGTAACTATGAATGTATGTTCGACTCGAACATGAAGGTCATCCCTATCGATCACATCACACAAGGTTCTCATGGCACCGGCTGATGTTTTTGTTCCCGGCTCCTTCTACTCAGCTATAGATGAGCAGAGTTCTGTATTAGAGGGAAATGTTCCCTGATCTTCACTCATCTAATGTGAAGACAATTGTAGTGGGAGATGTGAGAAGATTGTTTTCTGATGAGAATGTGTGTAGAAAAGCAGGTAGAAGGAAGAATGGGACACACACTCAGGAGGATGGATGTGTTTGCAGCCTTTGTGTGCAGCCTCCTGAGCAGATCATGAGAGCGGTAAGTGACAGATCGGTAAGTGACAGTCCAGTGAGCAGATCGGGTCCCCGATTAAGATTGGACATCCTTTTATTTCTTATTATAATAATTTTTCTGTCTGCCAGAGAAACACAACAAGCGAGAGAAGATTCCCCAACACTGGAGTGACAGTCAGTGGGCGTGTTTCTAACGTGTAACCAATAGCAGTGCAGAAAGCAAGTTCTATATCAACCAATAGAAGTGCAGAACGTCTCTATATAAGCCAGAGCACCACACATACACTGTGTTGTAGTGATGGGAAGTCCGGATTTTTAAAGAGGAGGGCCGGTTAAAAAAAAAAAAAGTCAGCAGCTGAAAACACTGCAGCTGCTGACTTAATAAACACACTTACCTGTCCAGGGCGCCCGCGATGTCGGCCGCCCGAGGCCAACCCGTCCCTCGGCTCTCGGGTCCCGGCGCCGCCATTCCCTCTAAGGGAAACAGGCAGCGGAGCCTTATGGCTTCACTGCCCGTTTCCTACTGCGCATGCGCGAGTCCCGCAGCGCTTTCTGAATGGGACGCGCTGTGTTCTGGAACACACAGTTCCCAGAACACAGCACGACCCATTACCCAAAAGACGCCGCGACGAAGAGAGAAGACAGAAGATCTCCACGGAGGAGGAAGATTAGGATAAAGTGCCTAGCAACAGGCATTTCTGGTAAGTAAAAAAAAAAAAAATTCATTTTTTTTTTTTTTTTGATTTTTTTGTAATTTTTTACATTTTTTGGTTTTCAGGTCGGCCCTCCACTTTAAAGTGAATCGGTTCATTTCGAACTGCTCACTGAAATGAACCGATTCAATGAATCGATTCTTCGGTTCTTCGGTTCACTTGCTGAGTCTACTGACAAGCAAGTGAACTGAAGCTCTGATTCAACCTTCCTAAATGATTAGAATCAGAAGACTGATTCACACAGAAGGTTGGCAGGTCCTGGGGATGTTTACTTTGATTTTGTTCATCGGCGCAGAGCACAATTGTTGTCAATTGACAATTGTTCTATTGTCAGATTAGCGCAGTGTCATGAATTTTGGTGATGCACAAACAGCTGTGTTAGGGTGGGTTCACACTTGTGCGATGCGGGAACCCTGCAATTCCACTACGGGTTCCTGCATCGCACCCGACTCGCACGACAGTTCACAACGACATATGCGAACTGCTGGGGAGTGTCATACAATGTTAATGACATCCCCATTTCAGCTCGCATGTTGCACTGCAAAGTGTCAGTTTGGACATGAATCGGATCACATGGGTGCTATGCGATCCGATTCTGGTGCGGACCAAAAAAAGGGTCCTGTTGCGAGTTTAGTCCGAATGCGATACGATTTCAGCCATACTATCTGTATGGATGAAATCGCATTGCACGGACATTGCATGCGATTTTGCACTATGCAGCAGTGTGAACTGGCCCTGAGCCTAGGTTTCTGCAAATTTGATGGATAGCAATGTTACCTGTGAAGTTGCCCCAGAATGCAGTTCACATGCACACAAACCCCCCTTTTCATGTAGGCTCTGTTTCCACGTGTGCAACTTGTCCTGCGACTTGGGACTGCATAGTTGCATGACAAGAAGTACCCGATTTCCAATGAGTACCATTCATATCTGTGCGACTTCAAGTCACAGCGACTTCAAAGTAGTCCCTGCACTACTTTGGTCCCATTTTAATGTGACTTGAGGTCCATAAACCTCCAGAATACACAGGCATGGCTTCAAGTCGTGGCAGAATCGTGCAACTTTCAGGCTTTTCAGGCTAACGCAGCCTGAAAGTTGCACAATTCTGCTGCAATTTTGATGCAACTTTAAAGCAATGCCTGTGTATTCCGGAGGTCTATGGATCTCAAATTGCATCAAAGTGGGACCAAAGTAGTGCAGGGACTACTTTTAAGTCGCACAGATACGAATAATACTCATTGGAAATCATAGAGTACAAAGTCGCAGGCCAAGTTGCACAAGTGGAAATGGAGCCTAAATGAAAAGCGGGTTTTTGTGCATGTGAACTGCATTCTGATGGGCCAACTTCACAGGTAACATTGCTAGCCATCATATTTTCCCATAGTCTTTACAGCGCATGCGCAGGAATGATGATCAGATTTTACTACCACTACCATGGGCGAAGTACCCCTGGTAGTAAAATTCAATCGTTATGGCTATTTTCACACTTGTGCGACTTGAAAGTCAAGTGCTTTTGCCATGATTTTTGCCACGACTTGAAGCAATGTCTGTGTAATCTGGAGGTCTCTGCCACAAGTCGCATCAAAGTCGGACAAAAGTAGTACAAAAACTACTTTGAAGTCACACAGATATGAACTGAACTCATTGGAAATCACGGGTTATGACTTGTCATGTGACTTTGCAGTCTCAAGTCGCAGGACAAGTCGCACGAGTGTGAAAGGGACTTAGGCTGTCCGTACCACCTGATCACTGCTGCTACCTCATTGGTTTAGTGTATTGTTTTACTGGTGGTGACTTGTGGTTCTTTCAGTGTACTGGGTTCTAAAAACTGATCTGATTCTTTAACTCGGTAACTTGTACGATTCTTTAACTCGGTAACTTGTACGATTCTTTAACTCGGTAACTTGTACGATTCTTTAACTCGGTGTACTGTGTACTCCTTGCTCTTGTTTTAAGTTTGTATCCAGTTCCTGAGTGTCACTGTGCTTGGAGTCAGCTGATTGGTTGCAGGGAGGGGCGGATTACCACTGCCAGCTCTTCTATGTACTGAGTGCAGAGTGAACTGTTTCAAACGAATCAGTTCACTGAAAAGAATCGATTCATCCAGTTCACTAAAAAGAACCGATTCATAAGAACGATTCGTTCATGAACTGGACATCACTACTGTGTTGATCTATTTTCAAAACCTCATCATTGAGAATCATGACTGAGACTGAGACTGCCCCAGCCGCCGCTCCTCCAGCGGAGCCCGCCACCAAGAAGAAGGCGACTAAGAAGGCGGCAGCCGGAGGAGCCAAGAAAGGCAGCAAGAAGCCGCCCGGTCCCAGCGTGTCCGACCTCATCGTCACAGCCGTGGCCGCTTCCAAGGAGCGCAGCGGGGTCTCCCTGGCCGCCCTCAAGTAGCTCCTGGCCACCGGAGGATACGATGTGGACAAGAACAACAGCCGCCTGAAGATCGCCATCAGGGCGCTGGTGACTAAGGGGAGCCTCGTCCAGGTCAAAGGACATGGAGCCTCCGGATCCTTCAAGATCAACAAGAAGCAGCAAGAGGGCGACAAGGCCAAGAAAGTCACCATCAAGAAGAAGCCATCGGCTGCGGCCAAGCCCAAGAAACCTGCAGCCGCCAAGAAGCCAGCCAAGTCCCCCAAGAAGAAAGTCCCCAGCAAAGCCGCCAAGAGCCCCAAGAAGGCCACCAAGAAACCGGCAAAGGCTGCAGCTGCTCCCGCCAAGAAGGCGACAAAGAGCCCCAAGAAGCCCAAAGCTGCAGCCAAGCCGAAAAAAGCCGCCAAGAGTCCGGCTAAGAAGGCGGCTAAAGCCAAGACAGCAGCCAAGCCCAAGAAGGCCGCTCCGAAGAAGAAATAAGAATACCTCCCTCATCTCCACCCCCTCAAAGGCTCTTCTCAGAGCCATCCACCTCCTCCTAACAGAGCTATACCTACCTACACCCACCTCCTCCTAACCGAGCCACAGCTACCTACCAACACCCACCTCCTCCTAACAGAGCCACACCTACCTACCAACACCCACCTCCTTCTAACAGAGCCACACCTACCTACCTACACCCACCTCCTCCTAACAGAGCTACACCTACCTACCTACAGCCACCTCCTCCTAACAGAGCCACACCTGACTACCTACAGCCACCTCCTCCTAACAGAGCCACACCTGCCTACCTACAGCCACCAGGGGCCGCATAGCTTTTACACACGTGAGATGTTCCCATCACACATTGTACATTTGTCCCTTGCAGGGAATCCCCGATTACATTTTATGATAAATCCCACAAATGATCACTAGAGATCCTGTAGATCGGAAATCCCTCCTGCTATAAAGGATCGTTTCAGGGGCCCCATCCCACCCACATCTGTCATGTGAAGATAGGAGACCTGGAGGTTTTCCCGCACACTGGCTGTGGGGTCTCCCCGGGGGAGAGACATTCACACTACAATATGTCATCTGATCGGTAGAAGGGAAATCATTGTACTGATCGGGAATGTTAGAATGATCAGCAACAAGAACATTGTGTTATGCGGAGAATGGACTCTCCACTGTCATAGAATTCCATATTTTTTACCCAAATTATGAAGAGGATTAGCAGCCCCGATGTCACATTCAGGTTAGAAATTTTATCTCCCGGCTCCACTTTTAGAAAGTTCCCCGTATGATGATAATAGTCTTATTGGCTGATCGGAATATATGTAATTTGTCGCAACAGATAGTGGAGGGTGTTTCGCACACACTATCTGCTGATTGGCTGACATAAAATAATTTGACGCTTGCAATGAGAAATGTACAAATCTCTGCAGGGTGCCAATAATTGTCTTCTGTAGATAATGAATGAGAATAAAGAAGAGAGTGTAAGATGTGCTGATGGGAAGGTGTAACAATGTGATCGGTGTGTGTGTGGGGGGAAGAGATTGGAGAAAGTTGTAGAATAGCAGAGGAGAGGTTCCTGATAGATCGGGGAGAGGAAATGTCTTCTTCCTACAGAAGAATGAATAGTGAGTGAGATTTCTTACTAGTCATTTGTATGATTTATACACCGGAGTGGAGAAAGAGGTGATCCTGGGATCTGTGTACAGGAGGGAGGAGGTGACTTCTTATTTATCTTGAACACATTTCCTTTCCCCGATCTGGTAATGAGATAAGTATAGAGAATCTTTCTAGGAACTTGTCTTCCTCTCCTATATATTATTACATTGTATTATGGTGGGAAAAGATCGGCAGGAGAAAAGCTCTTCTTCCTAGAGAAGTGAGAATTGTTACTTTGTAATCGTCTTAGAAATGTTAGAGATCAGCGTGCAGAGAAGAGTGAGAAGAATGAAGAGATGTGGTGGGAAGGATTTGTATGATGTAGTGGCGATGAGATAGTATGGAGCTCTCTGAGGAGGATGTGGTGGCTCTGAGAAGAGCCTTTGTTGTGTGGGGTGGGGTGGCGATGAGGAGGTCGGTGGGGGGTGTATTAGGCCCTCTCTCCGCGGATGCGGCGTGCCAGCTGGATGTCTTTGGACATGATGGTGACCCTCTTGGCATGGATGGCGCAGAGGTTGGTGTCCTCGAAGAGTCCTACGAGATAAGCCTCAGAGGCTTCCTGCAGAGCCATGACGGCGGAGCTCTGGAAGCGCAGGTCGGTCTTGAAGTCCTGGGCGATCTCTCGGACGAGGCGCTGGAAGGGCAGCTTGCGGATGAGCAGCTCGGTGGATTTCTGGTAGCGGCGGATCTCTCGGAGAGCCACGGTGCCGGGCCTGTAGTGGTGAGGCTTCTTCACTCCGCCGGTGGCCGGGGCGCTCTTGCGGGCGGCTTTGGTGGCCAGCTGCTTGCGGGGAGCTTTCCCTCCGGTGGACTTACGAGCGGTCTGCTTGGTCCTTGCCATGGCCGATCAATGCTTCCAATTTCCACAAGGAATACATTACAAGTGTGAGAACACAGGCTGTGCGGCGTCTATATACATCACTGCCTTCTGATTGGACAACTAAAACACACCCCTTTTCATGATTGGTTTACTTTTTTTTTTAAAGCGGCATTTTTAAAATGTCCGCCATGATCTGTCTGTTATCTGTGTTAGTAGAGTTACCTTCTTTGTGTGGGGTGGGGGAGGGGAGTTCCTCCACATCATACAATGTGTAAGAATTAGGAGCTCTGACATTGGACTGCTTGTCTCCATAATAAATGAGATGACAGAAAATTCTCACTGATCGGATTATTCCGTTCTTAGTGAATAACAAGTAGAAAGGTGACTTGTACAGCTTGTTCCGTCCAGCACAATTCTGTACTAACATGAAGGGACAGATCGCTGAGCAGACAATGAATCGTGTCCCCGCAGCACATCTTGGATCGGTCGGTGTTCCCATTGGTTTCCATCAGATCCATGTGGATACAATTCAACTAATCGGCTCCAATGTATCCTCTATGGAAGAGCAACACTGACATCTGCTGGTGACAAGAGAAATGGCTTCTGTGCTGGGATCTAGAAAGCGCTACAATAAGATTTCATTATTTTCTTTCCGAATCCCACTTATAGGAAAAATAGATGATTACAACGTGATCTTTGGGAACAGAATTAGAACTCATACCGGGAAATTGGAGGGAATGGACACGGGCGACATCTAGATTGCATAATTAATCTGATGAATTTGCATTAAGGTTTTGTCAGAAAATTCACTAAAAACATTATTTGAACCATATTGCTCACCATATCTTCATCATGTTTACTTTACAATGAAATCGCAGCTCTGATATGGTGTATGTGTTCTACAAGAACCTTTTTGTCCTGTTGGGATGATGGGGGGTGTCGGGGAATTACTTGGCGCTGGTGTGTTCGACTTTAATACGAATTATTCTAACATTAATATAATACAGAATATATATATATATATATATATATATATATATATATATATATATAATGCCAACTGTTTACACAACTCTTTACAATAAAAATGGTGATAGTTCAATCACAATAGATTTCAATACACAAGTAATAGGAGGGACCCTGCTCATGGAGTTTACAATCTAAAGAAATGTTTTTATAATGAAAGATTAGAAATCCTTATCAGTGTAAGCTTTAGAAACATTGAGATTGCATTATGTTTGCCCATATCTCAGCAAATTAGATGACAGAGGGAGGGAGTTAAGAGGGTTAAATGTTCCCTGTAACCGTCACTTTCCAATCTGAGTATTGTAATCTGAGGCACCTGATATTTACCAAATACTCCTTTTTTTTTTTATTAGAGAAAAGACACACACACACACACACACACACACACTTATATACATAGAGAGATACACAACAGGAAAGTCAATGTGTGCCCAGCTGATGATCTAAATCCCCCACCCATCTAAGGTGAGATGATCATGTATAATAGTTGGACTCCCATGAAGAAAATAAATGCTATATGACACATTTGAATCAAACACAATGTGATGTATAAGTAATATTTCTAAGCAGATGATCCCTAAACGATGTCGTAAAAGTAAGCATCCCCTTTTATGTGTCTCTGCAGACATTAGCATGCCTTGTACAGTCTTACATAGTCCATAAAACAAAAAAGTAAACGTGTAGGTGAAAATGATGTATACAAAACGGAAAATTGTATACTCACCTTTCCGTAATTTTCCTTTCCTGTTGCATCTCATGGCAGCATACACCTATGGGTTGTGGCTCCGCCCCCGCAACCTGATAGGACCGTTTAACTATTAAATCTTGAGAGGGCCCCTGCTTCAGCATTCTCAATATATAGATACCTCACCTTAGACGGGTGGGCATCTGTATGCTGCCATGAGATGCAACAGGAAAGGAAAATTACGGAAAGGTGAGTATACAATTTTCCGTTTTCCTGTCGCATCATGGCAGCATACACCTATGGGGAATAACTCGCAAAACTGGGTGGGTCTAAGCAGAAAAAGTTTATTTACAAGGAATGGAGGAATTGGACTGAATAATCGCTCTACCAAAATCCACCGTGGACAACCTAGCGGAGTCCACTTTGTAGTGGGATATAAAAGTACTTTTTGAAGACCATGTGGCTGCCTTGCAGATGGTTTCTGAGGACACTTTGCAGAAGGCTGCCCAGGAGGTTGCCATTGCCCTTGTAGAGTGCGCCTTTAAGCCCTCAGGTATCTGAGCTTGATTAGAAGAGTAGGATTTCTTTATGATTTTCACAAGCCATGCTGCGATGGTGCGGGAAGTAGCTGCCTGTCCTCTTCTGGAGCCATGAGGGATGACTAGGAGGTTTTCCACTTTCCTGAAGTCACTGGTCTTCGAGAGGTAGGCCAGTAAGTTAGATTTTACATCCAGTGGATGAGGGCCGCCCTGCTCTGTAGAAAGAGTGGGAAGGCATATTTCCTGATTAAAATGAAAGGAGGAAGCCACTTTGGGGACGAAGCGGTCTGAAGGTTTCAGAACTACCTTGTCTGGGTAGATGGTAAGGTATGGTTCCTTTGCCATTAGTGCATGCATTTCCGACACCCTCTTGGCTGATGTAATCGCTATCAGAAAGGTGATTTTGAGGGTTAGATTCCAAAGGGAAGCTTTTTCAACTGGAAAGAATGGGTCATGGGATAGGAAGTCCAGTACTATCGAAAGATCCCAAGTTGGAAATGAGGGCTTTCTGGGAGGTCTCAATCTTAGACAAGCCTAATTGAGAAATTGAGAAATTGAGAAATTGAGAAATAAGAGGTTCTTGAGCCCATTTCACCCCCGTAATGGCAGATAGAGCTGATACGTGTACTTTCAAGGTGCTTGAACCAAGACCTTTGTCAAGACCTAGCTGAAGGAACTCTAGGACCTGAGCAAATGTAGGGGATGAAGGGTCCCAGGCTTGTTGTTGTGCGACCGAGAGGAACTTATCCCAGATTCTCTTGTAAGTGTTATTAGTGGTAAACCTTCTGGCTTGGAGAAGGGTGTTTATCACTTTGTGGGAACATCCGTGAGCTATGAACCTAGCCCTTTCAGTCTCCATGCTGTTAGGTGTAACTTCTCTGGGCATGGATGGAGGAATTGACCTTGAGAGAGTAGATCCGCTGTCACAGGGAGCGGCAATGGTTCTGCTGTACTCAATTGGAGTAGGGTCGTGAACCACGGCCTCCTCTGCCAAAAGGGCAGGACTGCTAAAACTGTGGCACTTGATTTCCTGAGTCTGAGTAGAAGCCTCGATATGATTGGAGTTGGTGGAAACATGTAACCTAGGTGGAAATTCCAGTTGTGTTGTAAACAATCCGTGCCTTCCGCCGAAGGAAAGGGAACTCTCGCCAGGTACCTCTGACACTTTGCGTTGTTTGGAGTTGCTGCCAGATCGATATCCGGAACCCCCCAAGTCTTTGTTATCAGAGAAAAGGCCTGACTGCTTAGGGCCCATTCGTGGTTGCATACGAACTGTCGACTCAAGGTGTCTGCTATCTAATTCTGGACACCTGGTACGTATGTTGCCCTGAGACTGGTTAAATTCAGTTGCGCCCATTGGAAGACTGGTTGGACTTCTTGCAACATGGAGCGACTCCTGGTGCCTCCTTGCCTGTTGATATAGGCCACAGCCACTCGATTGTCCATCTTTAGCAGGACATCTTTTCCCTCCAGAAATGGGCTGAAGGCTAGTAGTGCCTGGAATGCTGCTTTCATCTCCAATAAGTTGGAAACCACATCGTGTGTCCTGAATGGCCAACAACCTTGGGCTGCGTGGTGACGATAGTGTGCTCCCCATCCTTCCATGCTGGCATCCGAGGTGATTACTTCTTGAGAGAGAAGGACTAAGCGTTTACACCTCTTCAGATTGTGTGGTTTTGTCCACCATGATAGCGATTGCTTCACCTCTTCCCGGATCACTATCGGCTGGGTCATTGACACGCCGTTCCATTGTTTGAGGAATGATATTTGAAGAGGCCTGGCATTCCACTGGGCCCATTGTACCATTGGGATAGTCGCCGAGAATGACCCTAAAATACTGAGACATTCCCTGGCGGGGATGGTAGTGGCCACGAGTAACCTCTTTACTTTCTGGATTAGGATGGGAACTTTCTCCTCCGGGAGTTCTACTGTATTGAGTCGGGTATCCAGCTCTGCCCCCAGAAAAATCATTCGCTGTGTGGGATTTAGACTGCTCTTCCCCCAATTTATCAGCCACCCAAATTTTTGCAGGGTGGAAATTAGGATTGCGCGGTGAAGTAGGAGGGAATCTCGGTTGTCGGCCAGGAGAAGGATATCGTCTAGGTAGTGGTGCACCCTCAGGCCTTGCTCCCTTAATAGGGCAATTACTGGCAGTAACACTTTTGTAAATGTTCTTGGAGCAGTGGATATTCCGAACGGGAAACTTTGGAATTGGAAATGTTGATGACCTACAACAAAACTGAGAAATTTCTGAAATGAGGTGTGAATGGGAACGTGCAGGTAGGCGTCTTGTAAATCGATGGAGAGCATCCAATCTCCTATGTTGATGGCCTGGAGGATTGTCTGCAGACTCTCCATTTTGAATGCCTCCACCAGGATTCGGTGATTGAGTTTCTTTAAGTCCATGACAGGACGTAAGTCTCCTGTCTTCTTTTTTACCAGAAATAGAGGAGAATAGAATCCTCTCCCTCTCTGTGGTAGAGGAACTTCCCTTATAGCTTGCTTCTGGATTAGGTCCTGAACATATCCGTTCAGTAGTACTCTCTTTTGGTGAGATGATGGTATCCTTGTTATTCGGAAATGGTCCCTTGGGTGCTTTCGGAACCTCCATCCGTGTCCGAATTGGACAGTCGCCACTGCCCATGGATCCTTTATTGTCCCCGCCCATACCTGCTTGAACAACCTTAGCCTGGCTCCTACTACAGCTGGTTGGGCGGGCGCACCTTCAAAAAGACTTTTGATCCCCTGAAGTAGGGGTCTTGGCTTTCTGGAGCTTGAGGAAGGATGATTGAGGGTTCTTCCAGTTTCTCCTGTACTCCTTGCCAGGTCTATAGGATCTTGCCTCCCTATATTTGTCTGGGAGGTTACGTCTGGGGGCTGACGGTCTTTGCTGTTTAGATCTTCTATCTGAAGGGATCAGACCCGATTTTCCCCCGGTAACTTTAGAAATCGCAGAATCTAGCTTTTCTCCAAAGAGATTTGCTCCGTCAAAGGGAATCTTGCACCAGTTTGTCTTCGAGGATGGGTCTGCAGACCAGGGTTTCAGCCAAAGTGCCCTTCTGGCCATTACTGAGCTCAGCATTGCTCTAGATGTAGATTTAATTATATCTACAGAGGCTTCTGCGACAAAGTCGCCTGCGAGAGATCCTGTAGGGCTGAGATTACCTTCTCTTGTTCCCCTCCTTCTGACACCAGTCTCTCGGTATTGGCGGACCAGATGGAAATGGCTCTACCCACAGCTGCTAGGGCCACAGCTGGTCTGCATGCGCCTCCTGCTGATAGGTAAGATCTTTTCAGATCTAGGTCAATTTTCCTATCTAGTACATCTTTAAATGTAACCGCATCTTCGATTGGAAGTGTCACATGTCTGGCAAGACGCATCAGAGAAGAATCCACCACTGGCGGGGTCACTAATGGAGTGACACTAGGCTCCTTCAGGGGATAAAGTTTTGCTAACCTGTTAGTTAGACTGATCTTCTTATCCGGCTTTTGCCATTCCTCTTTAATCAAATCCTCTAGTTCCTCAATAAATGGGAAGGTCTCAGGATCTTTCTTGAGATTTGGAAAATATTTCCTCAGCTTCTGAGGAGTTTGTTTTTCTTCCACCCAATTGATCGCTTCCTTCACTGATTTAATGAAGGGTTCAACTAGTGCAAAGTCGAAGCCGTTAGAGGCGTCAATGTCATCATTATCTGACAAAGGATCTGACATCCTTGAAGTGGAGGGAACAGCAGATGTGGTGCCTTGCAAAGGTCTGCTAGTTTCCGGTCCTGCGATTTGGAGGGGCAATTCAGTAGCTGGAGTACTAGGATCTAATTCCCTGTCTTTTGTTGCTTCATTGAAGCATGAACGACAGGCCAGCTTATCTGGGAGTGCTATTGCGCCACAAACCCAGCATGAGTTTCCAGAGGGATGGAGACTTTGAGCGCGAGAAGAGTGTCTGCTAGTAGGGGATCTTCTGTGGTAGGAGTGTCCATGTCGGGAGTAGGACCTTGATCGCCTCCTCCTGTGATCTCCGCTCTCTCTGCGCCTTGAGCGGCTTCTGCTATGGTCTCGGTCCCGTCTATGACTTGAGCGGCTTCTTCTTGAGCGCCTTGAGTGCGACGATCTGGATGACCTGATAGGGCTGTGCAATTTAGACAGCGTTAGTGACAGGCTCTCTTTTTCCTCTTCGTACTTACCATGTTGACCCCACTTACCTAATAGGCTGGCGATGGTCTGCTGGGGCAGCGGCCTCCAAGAAGAGTGAATCCTAAAAACTAACGGAAATCAGTGTGCAAAGACAGGTAGGGAGATATGCCAGTTGCAGAAAAATAACTTTAGAAACGAAGAGACTGACCTGAGATCCGAAGGAAACGATATGTAAGAAACGATCGGAATGACGAAGACGATCTTGGTCGTGAAGCAGCAGCCACGGTACACAAAGCAAAAATGCAATTTTTAAACCCCGCGCTAATGCCGTCGTAACGCCGACGTCATCCCGCACATGCGCAGAAATGTCCCACGACGTTCGGCTCCATTTTGGAAAGTGGCGAACCGGCAATACAACGAGGCACTGAACGCCAGCGCATGCGTAGAGGAGATCAATCATCGGCGCCCGAGGAGCGAGGTTCTACAGAGCTTGACAGGAAAGGAACAGAAAATACCTAGAAAGCACAGGTTAGAGGCCGCTGCATAATAAATCTGTTTAAGATTTGTAAAGATAAATAACGATACCCCTGAGACCATCAGAGTGGGGATTCCTCCATTAAGCTCATTTAGAGGCTGTACAGGTAGGACTTCCACCCAGGAGAGGCTTGAACCTGGCTGGGGCGATAGCGGTAAGGGGTGATGTCCGGTCTTCTCAGGTGAGGAAAAAAAGGAGAATGCTGAAGCAGGGGCCCTCTCAAGATTTAATAGTTAAACGGTCCTATCAGGTTGCGGGGGCGGAGCCACAACCCATAGGTGTATGCTGCCATGATGCGACAGGAAAATAAGATTATATACGCATCATCCTTATATAAATAGATATCCGCTTTCAATTTACGAAAAAAAAAAAAAAGTTCCCATGTGTTCTCTACGTCTCTTCTATGTCTTCTATACGGAGCTATGGAAAGATATGCAATGTGATTGGATGGAAATAAAATGTCAGGAATTTCTGAATAAAGGGAATCTGCAACACCAGTTTGTACTGGGATTATTATTATATATAGTATATATAGTATTTCTTACTATAACACAGCTTCAAATGTCCAAATTCATTAGATTTTACAATCGGTATAATCGGTTGATTTTTCATTTAATGTATTTAGAATTTTTAATTGCGATAAAATGTGATGAGAGCTCATTGATGGAAATGGTGGGCGGCTCTTAGAAGAGCCTTTGTGTCTTGTGTTGGGATGATGATGATGGGGGATTACTTGGCGCTGGTGTACTTGGTGACGGCCTTGGTGCCCTCGGAGACGGCGTGCTTGGCCAGCTCTCCGGGCAGGAGGAGGCGGACGGCGGTCTGGATCTCCCGGGAGGTGATGGTGCGGCGCTTGTTGTAATGAGCCAGGCGGGAAGATTCGCCGGCGATGCGCTCGAAGATGTCATTGACGAAGGAGTTCATGATGCCCATGGCCTTGGACGAGATGCCGGTGTCGGGGTGGACCTGCTTGAGCACCTTGTACACGTAGATGGCATAACTCTCCTTCCTGCTCTTCCTCCGCTTCTTGCCGTCCTTCTTCTGGCTCTTGGTCACGGCTTTCTTGGAGCCCTTCTTGGGTGCTGGGGCGGACTTGGCTGGTTCAGGCATGATAAGGGTTAATGTGATCTCCGCTGTGTGGAGGGAATGTGTGCTGGAGCCGCCCTCATGTGCTGCTTTTATAGGCGTCCTATGCAAATGAAGTCTCTTCCCTCCTCACGCTTCTATTGGAGGATTCAGTCATGTGGTGGGGAGGAGTGTTTTGCTTCCCTTGCTCGTTTACTGATTGGTGTAGAAACAAGTCAGAACATAATTGGCTGGCTTGGAAATTAACCAACCACAGTGTATGATGTCAGAGCATTGACTGTATAAACATAAGGAAGCTGCAGAAATGAGCGATCTTTAGCAGAGTAACAGAAGAATCTCACAATGTCTGGCCGTGGAAAACAAGGAGGCAAGGTTCGGGCTAAGGCCAAGACCCGATCATCCCGGGCTGGTCTGCAGTTCCCAGTTGGTCGTGTTCACCGTCTGCTCAGGAAGGGCAACTATGCGGAGCGGGTCGGGGCCGGAGCTCCCGTCTATCTGGCCGCCGTCCTCGAGTATCTCACGGCTGAGATCCTCGAGCTGGCCGGCAACGCCGCCCGCGACAACAAGAAGACCCGCATCATCCCCCGACACCTCCAGCTGGCCGTCCGCAACGACGAGGAGCTCAACAAGCTGCTGGGCGGCGTCACCATCGCCCAGGGAGGAGTCCTGCCCAACATCCAGGCCGTGCTGCTGCCCAAGAAGACCGAGAGCCACAAGGCCGCCGCCAAATCCAAGTAATCCCGACAACTCCTTTCTACTCCCAAATCCATTCATTTCTACAACACAAAGGCTCTTCTCAGAGCCCCCCACATCTCTCTACAAAGAGCCCCCCACACACCCCTCATTGTGTCTACCACATCGCATGCAATCAGCCCTCAATTGTCTGCATAGCTTTACACGGGAAATACATTCTTATTTATTCACACTTCTAGTACAGGAGATCTGTACAGGGAGGACAATTACTACATATAAAGAGCCTGCAATGTATTATTGGAGGACCTGGTTCTCTTATAGGGACTGATCGGCATTGTCCTTCAAACTAGTTCTGCTGAATCTAATACAGATCAGAAAATTGTAGTAAAACAATCATCCTCCGACTGATCGGGAACACAGATCTCAGAATGTTCCTATTATGCCGGGCGGGGTATGGAACGGATTTCACTTCATTTTAAATAGAACCTCACAATCATCTCAGATCGGCTAACCTGACACAGAAATGTAATGAAACAAAATTTAAATTCTTCCGGGGAACATTCCAGACACTTGATAAACGTGCTGACATATTATATTTCCCGGGGTTTACAGAATCCTAGAGAATGTTTTCTATAGAGATCAATGAAAAGTCTACAGAACAAGCATTTTCTGGGCTGAAAACGGAGAAAGATCAGAACACATTTCTTTGGATTCCTCATCAAAAACATCATTGGCTGATGAAGGAAACGCCGACAGTTCTGATTGGCTCATATTTCAAACTGCTACATTCCCCATTTGCCCGCTAGAATTCTTTAGAACGTTACAGACAAATAATCGGTCATTTTATACCGCCAAATCCGACACTGAGACCATCAGATGAGACAATTATCTGAGAAATATCATCAGCGCTTTGTTCCCAAACTGATTCATCGATTAGTCTGGAATAGAAATCGATTCAGAAGATTGTTGAATGATGTAAAATATGTTCTCTGTTACTAGATTTCTAAAAAGTGAAAGGACTGGTAGAAAACATGACACTCCCAGATACATATTTACAATGAATCAATAAAACAAACAGATCGTTATCCACTGTAACGAGAAATCAGCAAAATATTAACAATGTTTCTAAGTAATTATCTTAGAAACATTTCTTTACTAATCTTTTATAAATATTAACAATAGTAACTGTTGATTTGTGTTCTCTCCGAAAAAGAATTGGAAGAATAGGTTTGTCATGAGATCTGTATAGGATCATGGGATTGGCCTCTATCAGATGTAGCAGTAACAGATTTCCCCCATATTACATTTAGAGAATATATATATAATGTGAATGGACTGGTAGAAATCATGACACTGCCAGATATATAACAGTATGTACAATACATAATCAGATCTGCATAGGATTATGTACCGGTAACTGAAAAAAAGATACAAATATGTACTATGAATCAATACAGACAATATTGCGCTTCTGATGAATTACATCGGTTTCCATTCAGCAAAATATTTAAAAGCTTCTAAAATGAATAGAGCCGCCCTTCTCATCTCCGCTCAGCTTTACACCCAGGAAGGAGAGATGTAGGAATAAAATACATTTCTTTGTTTCCTTTTCAAAATAATCTTTATAAATATGAAATATTGGAACTGGTGTTAGGGAGTGTTAAAGATTCATGTTTTCCATGTAATCTCCAGGTACACGTGAGATCTGCTTTACCAAAGAGTCGTAAGAACACAACAAAATGATCTATCCAATGTTGTATCCAATTGGGTAGAGAGTTGATCTTCAAGACTGTACAATCTGTACTCCGGATGAAATATGAAAACTTCTTCCACCCTAACAAATGAACGAATCCGATGATAATTGTACAGAAATCCTCCATCCGTTTCCTGCTGAGATTTGGCGCTACAATAGATCTGGTTCTCTGGATGGAACGTTCTTAGGAGCCATACACGCTATTCGATTGTTTATCAAAACCATATAATAAGAGATTCAACCTCAAGTTTCAATTTGTAAACAATCAGGCAGGCCCTTACACTGCGTGGTTTAGGTAAATCTGAAGAGAAATATCTGCAGAAAATCGAATCGTGTGTATGGGGCTTTAGACTTAGGGGAGAAATGTCCAGCTAAAGCTGATCCGATCCCAGTTCTGGACGTTTCCCAACAAACCCAAACGGCTGTTTGCGTTGAATCTTTAATAGGCCAATTAAAAGCAATCACCCCTTTCATCTCCTAGTGTGATCACACTTAGATCGCCTATATAGGGCGAATGTCACGTGTCCAAACCCCAGAACAAACCCTCCCGCTACAGAAGTGTGTACGACGCGTCATTTAGATTTCATTTACTTCTCCTGATAACGTAAATAGCGGTATGTAGTTCTTTGTACGAGAAGGTGGGTGGCCCTGAGAAGGGCCTTTGTGTAGATGAAGTAGGTAGGTGTCTATGAGGGTTTAGCCTCCGAATCCATAAAGCGTGCGCCCCTGGCGTTTGAGAGCATAGACGACATCCATGGCGGTGACGGTCTTCCTCTTGGCGTGCTCGGTGTAGGTGACGGCATCGCGGATGACATTCTCCAGGAAAACCTTCAGCACTCCGCGGGTCTCCTCATAGATGAGTCCGGAGATGCGCTTGACACCCCCTCTGCGGGCCAAACGTCGGATGGCGGGTTTGGTGATGCCCTGGATGTTGTCCCGGAGCACCTTCCTGTGCCGCTTGGCGCCTCCTTTCCCCAGACCCTTCCCTCCTTTACCGCGACCAGACATGACGACTATTTCCTGCACAAACAGAAACGGAGCTCAGCCGTCTGCCTGCCCTCCTTATATACAGCCTGAGCGGACCTGATGGAAACCTTCCGGTGATAGAGTCATTCCCATTTATTATTAAAAAACAAAAGAGAGGGAATGTCATTCATTTATAAGGCTCCTATATATTCTATTGCACGGAGAATGCGAATCTTTAACACTTCATAACAGAAAAACAATCAGCAGTTCCAATTGTTCATAGTAATTTTATATTTCTAAAACATAATTTTGAAAACGAAACAAAGAAACACATTGCTTCTGACGTCTCTCCTTCCTAAGGATGAGCGGACCTGATGGGAGACAGGAGGAGAATGGGCGGGTCTAGTCATTTATTACCCAGCATAGAATTTCATTTAATTAGAAGCTTTTCAATAGTTTGCTGAATGGAAACTGATGTGATCCATCAGACGCACAACATTATCTTTATTGATTAATTGTACATATTTGTCTGGCATGTCATGATTATTACCTATTTTTATCAATAATATCATATTTATCGATCTTTGGATAGGAAGTGTAAAATATGTGCAATCTGCTATATGTATAAATTATATATCAGACAGTGAGAGAAGGAAAAAAAAATATATATATATATATATATATATATATATATATATATATATATATATATATATTACAGTTCCCCATTTAGTTTTCTGAATTCTGAGGACTTGGAATAAAAGAGCACATATGGAAATGTTTTATATTATTATTCAATAATCTTCGGACTCCATTTTTATTTATTCCGGACTAATGGATGAAAATAAAGCTGTGTTAAGGGGGGCGTGGCGAACGAGCGCTAAGATGGACGCTTAAGTCTACTGCTCCGCTCGTCCACCGGAGAGATTCGCTTACAACCGAGCGCACCGACACATACTGCGACCGTACACCCCTCGATCGAATCACCGATCGTCGCAGGAATGTCGCGGAGGAGAAAAAACACGCCGCAACCGCACAAACTTAAAGATTTCTTCTCAACGAGGCCTCGTGATCAGCCACAAGATGGCGGCGGCGCGCGCAAACAACAGCCAGCTAACCAGGCCGTGAGGCACAGCGCAGGCCAGGAAGATCAGGGCTCGTCAGTCACGCTACCGGGGGGACACAGCGGATCCTCTTCTGGAACCTCTAGCCCTTCCACTCGGAGCCCGGCCAAGTCGAAGCCACGAATGCATTCCCCGGATGGTCACACAGAGATGGAGGTAAGCGGAAGGCAACACACTCCAGCCGCTCAGGCCTCACACTCCCCGGACCCCATAGCGGATTTCCCCACAGCGGATAGGCCTGTGTCTGACACTACACTAAAAGAGATGCTGATTTCTCTCAGATCTGCCTTACATAAGGATATGGTACAGGAGATTAACCTCTGCCGCTCAGAAGTACATGCTATGGGATCTAGAGTGGATAGGATAGAATGTGCATTGGAGGAACATGCGGCCTCATACAATCTAATGGTAGACACACAAAGGGCTCAGGAGGAGGAACTGACATGGCTAAAAGACAAGATCTCTGACCTCGAGGACAGGTCTAGGCGTAACAACTTGAAGCTGAGGGGTATCCCTGAATCGATTCCCCCGCAACAACTTTTACAATATGCCCAAACAATGTTCTCCACCCTAGTGCCGGACCTAACAGCACAAGATTTGCTCATTGACAGAATCCACAGGATTCCCAAGCCCTCCTTTCTACCAGAAGGAACCCCGAGAGACACACTAATGAGAATACACTTCTTTCATGTTAAGGAACGCATCCTTCAGGCTGCACGAGGTTCTGTCAATCTACCCTCACAATACGCTGATATAATTCTGCTGCCTGACCTCTCTAGACATACTCTAGAAAGACGGCGTAATTTGGCTACCGTAACTAAGGCCCTGAGAAACCATAAAATTCTCCATAAATGGAAATATCCAGCTACGCTGGTCATAACCCACAATGGCGTTTCCAAAACTGTTACCAAGCTTGAGGAGGGTATCAGTGTGCTCCGGGAATGGGGGATTTTGCCCGCCCAACAGCCTCAGCGCTCTCCTACACAGACCCCCACACCGATCCCTCCAGAATGGCAGGTGGTATCTCGCAAACGCCACAGCAAACTAAACACTGGTGGCAGCTCATAATACTACTACAATGACACTGATCTCTCTCCGGAGATAGGAGCCTATATCTGGTCTTCTTCTACCCCCGTTCCTAAGTTAGCAGCTACGTCTGCACTTGGATCAGCTATGAGATCCCTTTTTATGACTGTTTGTCTAACGTTTTTTGTTCCGGTTTGTTTTTCCTTTTTAATTGACGCACGCAATATCCAGCCTTTCCATCACCCATCTATAACTGCCATCTCTCCAAGCTACAACAGCCGCCCAGAGGTTCACTCCAGCAGGATTGAAGCAATTATTGTGAGTACTTCCGCCACGCCTTGCACACTCATATTTTTTTTTGTCTATAGCAGATGACCATTAAGTGTCTATCACTGAATGTTAAGGGCTTGAACCATCCTGCTAAGCGTTTCTCTATGTGGAAGGAAGCCCGCAAACATGGAGCTGACATACTTTCCATACAAGAGACCCACTTCCAACAACAAAAGACCCCCACATGCACTCATAGAGATTACCCACATATCTTTCTTGCTTGCAATCCGAACGGCAAAAGAGGAGGAGTGATGCTAGCACTGAGAAACACTATCTCTTTTCAACTAAAAGAGTCCTTCATTGATGACGGAGGAAGATACCTCATAATAGCTGGAGACATTAATTCTAAACCATACACTATTGTTACTTTATATGCTCCAAACACGCACCAAATCCGCTTTCTAAAAAAAGTGTTCAAAAAGACCGCCTCCATGTTGTATGGTCAGCTCCTTGTTAGCGGAGACTTCAACTTAATAGTAGACCCTAAATTGGATACTACGTCCAACATGTCTAAGAGGATGTCCTTTTTACAAGCTCTTTTACACGCTCATGATCTATTCGATGCCTGGAGGTGTCTACACGCTAATGAGAGGAACTACACTTTTTTTTCTCCAAGACATTGCTCATACTCACGTATAGACATGTTCTTAACCGATAAATGGTTGCTACAGCGAGTCCAGGAAGCTCGAATTCATGATATTACTTGGTCCGACCACGCTGCTATCACTTTGTCTATTGCGGAACAGGGTGTCTCCCCCTCCTCCCCCATCTGGCGTTGTAATGTAAGGATTTTACAGGAACCCACACTTACCCATGTGGTCTCTCAGCATATCAAGGAATTCTTTCACTTTAATGCATCTCCTGATACAGACCCATTTACACTCTGGAACGCCCATAAAGCATACATGAGAGGTATTTTAATCCAACTAGGAGCTAGGGAGAAAAAGAAGCATAGGCTTAAACTCCAATCTACTTTAGATGAATTACACACACTAGAGAATCAGAATAAACTTGCACCAACACCAGATCTAGCCGGTAAGATTTCTACGACAAGGGAGACCCTGAGGGAACTTCTTACACAACAATACGATACGCATCTTAGGAGATTGAGACTTCAATCATATGCGAATGCCAATAGAGCTGGGAAATACCTAGCTAATAGAATTAAAGCGGCCCGCTCCAAAACTAAAATAGCATATCTTTTGCACCCCACGGACCACCATAAAAATACCAACCCGCAAGACATAGCCAACCAATTTGCTGATTACTATGAGTCCCTGTATAATTTACATACTGATACATCTATTACACAACCCAAACATGCCGATATACAAAAGTTTTTACACAGTATTAATCTCCCCTCGCTAACCGAGGACCAGCTCCTCTTATTAAATGCTCCACTTTCTAGCCAGGAACTACACCACACTATAAAATCCTCACCTACCGGTAAATCCCCAGGACCGGACGGATTCAGTAATGAGTACTATAAGATTTTCAATGAAGCTCTAGTCCCTCACATGTTAGAAACCTTTTTGAAGGCCATAGAATTATCCTCTTTTCCTCCTGATATGTTGAGAGCCCACATTGTGACACTACCTAAACCGGGAAAGGATCCCACTACTCCAGCCAACTTCAGGCCTATCTCGTTGCTCAACTCAGATATAAAATTCTACGCGAAGATATTGGCCAAACGATTGATGCATATCATTCCACACCTCATAAATAGAGACCAGATGGGCTTTGTGAGAGGGAGACAGACCTCCGATGCTACTCGTCGCATTATTAATATCATTCACCATGCTGTTAAATCCAGAACGCCTTCTCTGCTTCTCTCTATAGATGCAGAGAAGGCGTTCGACCGGGTTCATTGGACTTATATGGAATCGGTGTTGAGTAGATTTGGTTTTGGAGGCCCAATCTTGACGGCTATAATGGCTCTGTATTCATGCCCTTCGGCTCAGGTATACTCCTCGGGCATGTTGTCCAAAACATTTGGCATCTCTAACGGCACGAGACAAGGCTGCCCCTTATCACCCACGGTTTTTAATCTCATGATGGAACCTCTAGCCGAAGCTATACGTGTACACTCTCATATTAAAGGGTTCAACCTAGGGCATCAGAAACACGTCATTAATTTATTTGCCGATGATGTCATACTTATGTTGTCCGACCCGCAATCTTCTCTTCCTCATGCTCACAAAATGCTGACATCCTTCGGGGATATTTCCTATTATAAGGTTAACTTTCACAAATCTACGATTCTGGACATGGGGATTTCTCAGCCTATTAAATCTAGTCTCCAAAAAACCTTGCCATACTCATGGAGTACACATGGTATTAAATATTTAGGTATAAACTTAACCAACAATATTGCCTCACTAGCAGCAGCTAATCTTGGGCCGTTCGTATGTCACTTGACACGCCAACTCAATGAGTTTGCAAAAAAGGAACTGTCATGGTTGGGCAGGATGGCTGCCTTCAAAATGGCCATCCTACCACAAATTCTGTACCTATTTAGATCATTGCCTATCCCAATACCCATACGTTACATTCGAGATATATCCAACCTAACTTGGAAATTTACATGGGGGGGTAAAAGAGCCAGATGTAAACGTTCTAATCTTAACCCACATAAAAGAGTAGGGGGAATAGGATACCCTGACTTAATGGACTACTTATGGGCAACCAGACTCGACCAACTCCGACATTGGTTTGTACCAACAGATAATCCATTATGGGTAGATCTAGAAAAGTCACTACTACCAATAGCTGATACCCGACTAATCCTAGTGAGTGACTTGTGGGAGCAATGGAAGGAGGGAGATATGCCACCCTCAGCACAGGTATCTCTACATGCCTGGAGGTATCTACTCCAACACGATTGCTGCAATGCGCAAAGTATCGCATATGACTTTCCTATAGAAGTATTAGAAGCAAAGATTCCTCAGTTTCCAGAGATTCCTCGACCAGCTGGCTGAAAACAAGAGGAATCGCATCCATGAAAGATTTGTTTATAGGCCAGAAACCGAAATCGGCAGCACTCCTGATGTCTGACTTTTTACTGCCAAGCAATATGTGGTATTGTTGTTTACGTATCTCCCACTTCTTGAGCTCTCATCCACTTCCCGAACTGAAAATACCTGTTCAGGCGTGGAACTTTTACTCTACTACCTCCCAGCCTAGCAAAGGAATCTCTCTATTTTATAATTTACTCAATAACAAAAACACTTTCCACAAAACAGCGTCCCATATCAGCTGGGAAAGGGATTTGTCCTCCACCTTCTCCGATAAACAATGGTCACAAGCGTTTCAATCCATCCACCATGCATCCCACTGTGTGAATCACTGGGAAATGACTCTCAAAATTGTTAACAGATGGCACTATACACCGTATAGGATCGCCATTTATTTTCCCGGCTCGTCGCCACTTTGTTGGAGAAGGTGTGGTAAAACAGGCAACCTAATTCATATGCTATGGGAATGCCCGAGTCTTACCAGCCTGTGGAACACAGTTTTCACTCTCATTTCCTCTATCACAGGAATGTTGACACCCCCGAACCCTGCTTTGGCCATACTGCAGATAGGTATAGAAAAATTTCAACCAGGAGATAGACCGGTTGTTACACATATCTTGTTGGCAACAAGAAATCTCATTCTACGCAACTGGAAAGACACATCGGCTATTAATATATCTGATGTCCATAAGCTAGTTAATAGGAATCACGCTTTTGAGCGTCTATTGGCAATAAACAACCTCACTTGCCATAGGTTCGATAATACTTGGAAAACATGGTGCCAGCGTTTCAAACCCAGCTAAAAGTGCAACTTACTCATTTACTGACTATCTTTATAGGGTCCTACCCCTTAATGTAGTGTTTTGTTACAACTGATATGTATACTACTAGTTCTCACCCTGATGTGTAAGGTATATTGCGTGTAACCGTTACTTGCTTTTTGTTCCAACAATGTTCCACTTACTTTTCTTTTTCCTTTTTGTTATGTACTGTGAACCAGTATTGTTTCAACATGTGAAATTTAATAAAAATTTATTGAAACAAAAAAATAAATAAAGCTGTGTTAAGTTTTTTTGCAGCCTATGAGTTAAGGCATGTTTAGGCTTTAGGTGGATGGTCAGGGGGCGCTAAAATGGTGGCTCAGCTGCCTGTTTTTACCACCTCTGTAAAATGCCCATAGGAAGGAAGGGCTGGGGTACAGGATGTCCAAAAACAGCAGAAAATGCCCCTCCACTCAGTAGTATCCACTTGTATAGCCATTCTCAGCCAAGGTTCCTCCAGAGGTTGCTAGGGGTTCTAGGAGCCATAGCTGATCGACCTCCCATTTGATGGTACAGTTCCAGGACCAACGTCACTCTGTAGAGTCAGTGGCATGATATCAATTTTTTTAGGGTGGCATTCTGGCCACCACTGTAAGGGGGTAATTTTTCCCACTGACCAACAATGTAAAGGGCATTGTTTAAGTCATTTTCACAGGTGTTCCCCAAGACCTGGAAATAAGCTTAAAGTGGGGTGCCCCCTAAAAAAATAAATAAAAAAAATAAAGTCAGCAGCTACAAATACTGCAGTTGCTGACTTTTAATAATCGGACACTTACCTGTCCTAGGGTCCAGCGATGCGGGGGAACGAAGCCCCCCTCCACTCGCGGCGTCGGCATTCTTACTGTGAAGCCACAGCCGGGCACCCACTGCGCATGCACGAGCAGCACCGCGTGCCGTGATACACCACACAGTCATCTGGGACACATGACAGATCCCAGATGACTGTGCGGCGCTGAGGGGAAATGTTACTAGCCTGGGCACTGAAGGAGGCAGACTACGAGGGACCCCCTAGCAACAGGCATTTAGAGAGTGAGTAATTTTTTTTCCCAATTATTTTTTTTTTTACATTTTGTTTATGAATTTTAAGCTTTTTTTTTTTTGGGTGGCAACACCACTTCAAGGATTCAAAGGTTTAGTTAGGGCAGTGGTTTCCAAACTGCAGCACTTTGTTTGCTTTTATCCAGCCCTTGGGGCACTATTCCCCCCACTGACACCAACATTGGGGCGTCATTTCTGCCACTGACACCAACAATGATGGACTAACCATTTCTCCCACTGACAACAAGAATGGGGCACTATTCCTTCCACTCACACCAACAAAGGGGCATTTTTTACTTCCACATTTTCATAGTTGCCAACATTGGGAAAAAAATGTAAAGGGATGCTTTATTTGTTTGTAGGCGGAGTCTTATAATAAATAGGGAGTTAGGCATTTGTGTGTAGGTGTGACGTAGTGGGAATAGAAAAATATGGTGTGCAGGGAAATGGGCATGGTTGGGCTTGGAGGGGGCGTGACTCAAAGGGGTATGGTTAGAGTCTTAGCTGAATGAGGGATGGAGGGAGAAAACAAAGGGAGAAAGAGAGGAAGTGAGAGAAGGAAGGAAAGAAAAAGGGATGGAGGGACAGCAGGCCAGATCCTATAACAAGTTTCCCCAGCAGAGTCTCTCCTTACATCAAGTATCCCCCAGCGGTGTGTGTCCCCTTACATCAGGTATGCCCCAGCGGTGTGTGTCCCCTTACATCAGGTATGCCCCAGAAGTGTGTGTCCCTTTTACATCAGGCATGCCCCAGCGGTGTGTGTCCCTTTTACATCAGGTATGCCCCAGCGGTGTGTGTCCCCTTACATCAGGTATACCCCAGCGGTGTGTGTCCCCTTACATCAGGTATGCCCCAGTGGTGTGTGTCCCCTTACATCAGGTATTCCCCAGCGGTGCGGCATCCCCCTCTTAAACAAAGAGAACTACCAAGAATGTTACCTTTCTGGAAGGTCAAGACTACAGCATCTAAAAAGAAGGAACCAGCACTTTTTAAATATTTTTTGTACGTTATATTATGTGATTGGGGACATGTGTCAAATATAAAGTAGGTGTTCTCTCAATTTGGCTGAAAAAGTGGACATACATTTTAAGATCTTTAGTAATGATTATTCTTCACCGAAGTGGTCATCCTTATCCCTAAAGTGCAACAGCTGCAATAGATTATAGATCTATTGCAGCTGTTGCACTTTAGTAATATATTTATTTTGTTGTTTGGGTAGCGCCGCATCTATTTATTTATTTATTTATTTTTTTTCAAAATAGTTTATTGTGGTTTTGAAATATAACAAACAGAGCATACATAAGCAAAAAGATAAACATCAATGTATCATCTCAGAGACATACAATGCAAATACATAGTCAATGTAATACCTAAGCCTAGAGATTTGGTGAGGAAGCATACCTGGAACAATTATTGTTTATAAAAGGGGAGAGAACAAATAATTGAGCAATATAAGTGGGGTAATGAATTACATGGGGTCCACTACTGTCTATCATGTTGCTTAGAAGACTGGGACATAAGAGTAGTGGGCGTAATAGTGATGGATATGAATACCCCAAACAGCAGTAGCTACTAAAACCCATTACAGGTCAAAAAGGATAAAATGTAAACCTAGAAACGTGCATCAAGTCTCTGGTAACAGCATCCACCCCATATGGGAACTAACTGTGGATGAGAGTAACACACCCGGTAGAACAACCGAGGAGTTTGTGTGGAGACTTGATGGAAAACAGTGTAACTGAACAAACCATTTTTGTTTTTAAAAGAAAGATTTAAAGGATAACAAAAGTTAGAGCCCATGCATCTATTTATTTTACCTATATTGTTTTGGTGTAGAGATCACTATTTTTTGCTGGCTGCTTCCTTATTAATATATTTTATTAATATATTTTTTTGAGATACTTAGTAGTAGTTAGGTGGAGCGCATTAGTACCTTTCGTTCATCCTTATCCCTGCTTTACCATCCAGTGAGTCCCTAACCTGGAACAAGCATTCATACACCGACATCTGAAAAGCCATCCTTCAAGGTTGTACCAGCTCAGCAACTCACTGAATAGTGAACTAGGATCAGGATGACAGTCAGCAATGGCCGCAGCCATATTTCTGCACTGACAAGTCCTTTTAACTACTTGCCTACTGGGCACTTAAACACCCCTCCTGCCCAGACCAATTTTCAGCTTTTAGTGCTCTCACAATTTGAATGACAATTACTCAGTCATGCAACACTGTACCCAAATGAATTTTTTGACCTTTTTTTCCCAAAAATAGAGCTTTCTTTTGGTGGTATTTGATCACCTCTGGGGTTTTTATTTTTTGCGCTATAAATAAAAAAAGACCCAAAACTTCGAAAAAAAAAACCCGCATATTTCTTTGTTTCTGTGACAAAATTATGCAAATTATTAATTTTTCTTCATAAATTTTGGCCACAATTTATACTGCTACATGTCTTTGGTAAACATAGTGGATATTAGATAATAGTGGCAAAAATTAGTGGATATTATTTGGTCTTTGGGAAAATTAGAGAGTCTACAAGCTATGGTGCGAATCATACAAAATTGATCACATCTGATGTACTGGTGGCCTATCTCACTGCTTGCGACCCAAACAAGTCAGGGAAGTACAAATACCCTCCAAATGACCCCTTTTTGGAAAGTAGACATTCCAAGGTATTTAGTAAGAGGCATAGTGAGCTTTTTGATGCTGTCATTTTTTCCCACAATTCTTTGCAAAATTAAGATTTTTTTTTTCCCCACAAATTGTCATTGTAATAGGTTATTTCTCTCACATGGCATGTGTATACCACAAATGACACCCCCCCCCCAAAAAAAATTCTGCTACTCCTCCTGAGTATTACAATACCACATGTGTGGGACTTTTTCACAGCCTGGCCACATAGAGAGGTCCAACATGCAGGGAGCGCCATCACGTGTTCTAGGAGCATAAATTACACATCTAACTTGTTGACTACCTATTACACTTTTGAAGGCCCTGGAGCACCAGGACAATGACACGTGACACTGATGACAGATGGCACTGATACGTGGCACTGATGACAGATGGCACTTATACGTGGCACTGATGACAGATGGCACTTATACGTGGCACTGATGACACGTGGCACTAATACGTGGCACTGATGACAGATGGCACTAATACGTGGCACTAATACATGGCACCGATGACAGATGGCACTAATACGTGGCACCGATGAGTCGTGACACTGATGACAGATGGCACTGATAAGTGGCATTGATGACACGTGACACTGACAACAGATGGCACGTTACACTGACAGGTGACACTGATGACAAATGCACTGATACATGGCACTGATGACAGGTGGCACTATGTGGCACTGATGACACGTGGCACTGATGACAGATGGCACTTATACGTGGAACTGATGACAGATGGCACTGGGGACAAATGGCACTGACAACAGGTGGCACTGGGGACAGATAGTACTAACAGGTGGCACTGGGGGCAGGTGGAACTGGTCAAGGATGGCACTGGGGGCAGGTGGAACTGGTCAAGGATGGCACTGGGGCGGATGGCCCTGTGGGAGGATGGCACTGGGATGGATGGCACTTTTTTTTTACTTTTTTACTTACGGCTGCTGCAGCCGTTGATCTCTCCCTTCTCACACGCTCTGTGTGAGGAGGGAGAGCGGCGCTAAGAGATGATCTCATATGTTAACATATGAGATCATCTCTCATTGGACACGCCGATCACGCAGTAAACGGCCGCTGTGATTGGCCGTTTACAGCGATCTGTGACTGGCTGTGTCCAAGGGACACGGCCAGCACAGAACTTCCCCGATGCGCACCCGCGGCGGCGCGCAAAGGGGAAGTAAATAGGAGGGCGTCCGGGGACACCCTCCCAGCAGTTAGCATCCGTGCTGTAGCCGTCTTTCGGATATAGCGCAGGCGGGAAGTGGTTAAAGGATATGTTCACCTTTCATAATATGTTACACCTATATTTGGGATGTACCATGTTATAAATATACATCGCCCCCCCCCCCCTCCTCCCCCACTGTGATCGCAACCAGGGAATCTTCTCCACCCGCTAGCTGTCAAATGTTTTTTTTTTTAATGTGTCTGTGCATGGCTCCACCCACCCGGACTCGTCAGTAAAGTACCGGGTATTGATGTGGTTAATCGCCACGGTTATAATTGTGGTAGTTCATTGATTCTTCCGGGAAGAATGAATCAGCTTCTCTCATACGAGGTACAAGCAAGCCGATACACTGACAGGTTTGCAGGAAACCTGCATGGCATCAGCGATCTTCTGATCATTATTACAATGCTTTCCAGGATCCTGCAACAAAAAATAATAAATGCACATTTTTTTACCTGCAGAAAAAATTAGTATTTATAATTTTTTGTGAAAAGGTGAACTTATCCTTAAACCACATCCTGCCCGGCATATAGCAAAATGATAGCCAGGTGGTGGCTCTCCCGTTCTGACTGGACAACATATGACGTCCTTCAGAACGAGCCACTGCAGCCTATGACGTAGGCTCTTTACCATGTGATCAGCTGTGTCCAATCACCTAACCAGGAAGTGCCAGTGATCGGCATTCCTCTGTTCACACTGACAGGACGTGAGAAGGAGTACCGATAAGTGGCTCTCCTGACAGGGGGGTCTGTACTGATAATCAGTGAAGCCCCATCAGCGATCCATATCAGTGATTCTCATTCTGAAGGGCATCATATGTTGTCCTGTTAGTACGGGAGAGCCACTACCTGGCCATCATTTTACTATAGGCTGGGAAGGATGTGGTTAAAGGATAAGTTCACCTATTCACAAAAAAATAATAAAATGCACATTTTTTTGCATTTATTCTTTTTTGTTGCAGGCCCACCAGTGATGCCAATCAGTGCTGCATATTAGTGCTACCTCATCAGTGATGGAGAAAAAAAAAAATATAACCAAAACAAAGAAAACTTTTTTTTCAAGAATTTTCAGTCTTTTTTTCATTTTTTTAGCGAAAATTAAAAATAAAATCGTGGGGATTAACCACAGCAATACCGGGCACTTTCGCCCCCTTCCTTCCCAGACCAATTTTCAGCTTTCAGCGTTCTCGCAAATTCAATGATAATTGCGCGTTCATGCTGCGCTGTACCCAAATTAAATTTTTATCATTTTGTTCACACAAATATAGCTTTCTTTTGGTGGTATTTATTCACAACTCTGTTTTTTTTTTTTTTTTTTTTGTATTTTTTTTCAATATAAGCGCAAAAAGAGTGGAAATTTGGACCAAAAAAATATATATTTTCTTCTTTCTATTTTAAAAGAAATCCAATAAAATCAAATTTTGTCATAAATTTAAGCCAAAATGTATTCTGCTACATGTCTTTGTTAAAAAAAAATCCCATTAAGTGTATAATAATTGGTATGTGTGATCACGGGCAGATGTTCGCAGATGATCATGGACATTTGTGTGCAGATAATCATTGAGACATGTGATTTTATTGCTACGTATGTGAGGACATGTGTTTTTACTGTGTAGGGACGTGTGTGGGGACACTATGTGTTTGCATTGTGTGGGGACACAAATTTGGGGACATTGTGTGGGCACTAGGGATGAGCAGAACACCCCCCGGTTCGGTTCGCATCAGAACGGACCGCAAATTCGTACAAACTTTAGAACCCCATTGAAGTCTATGGGACTCGAACGTTCGAACTAAAAAGTGCTAATTTTAATGGCTAATATGCAAGATACTGTCCTAAAAAGGGTTTGAGGACCTGGCTCCTGCCCCAGGTGACATGGGTCAATGCCTAAAATGTTTTTAAAATAGCCGTTTTGGCGGGAGCACTGATTTTAATGATGATTAAAGTGAAAAAACAAAAACAAAACTGAAAAATTCCTTTAAATGTCGTGCCTGGGGGTGTCTATAGCATGCCTGTGAAGTGCCACATGTTTCCCGTGTTTAGAACAGTCCCTGCACAAAATGACATTTTAAGGAAAAAAAGTCATTTAAAACTGCTTGCGTTTTTAATGTAATATCTGGTTCCGGCAATATGGATGAAAATCATTGAGGAAATGGCATGGGTAGCCCCCCTGCCCATTACCACCCCCTTTGGGTCTTGTACGGATATTCAGGGGAACCCCGTACCCATATTAAAGATGTGGGGCCCCCAGGCCCTATATACTCAGAACAGCAGTATACAGGCGGTGCAAACAAGACAGGGACTGTGTAGGTTTGTTGTGTTAAGTGGAATCTGTATGTAATTTTGAACTGGTACATTTTTAAAGTGTAGCTCCAGTCAAAAAATCTATTTTTAAGCATTTTGGAAAACATAGGGAAGGGTTATCACCCCTGTATAATTTGTTTTGCCGTCCGTCTTTTTTCATCTCACTTCCTGTTGTCTCCTTCCGTTTGCAAGTAGGAGACGTTTGTAAGTTGGATGTTTGAAAGTAGGGGCCTGTCCTATATGCTCTGCAGAAATGGCGGAACAAGGTGTTGGTTTTGCCACAACATTGTAAGCCCTCAAAGTGACTCTTGGTGGACGCTGGAGCGCCCTGCTGTGAACGATTATATCAAGAATTGTAATTACATGCCATTGTTGAACAGTGGTAGAAAAATTGGGCCTTTGGTGGTTGTGGTGCTGGTGCCACAACACTACAAGTCCCCACAGTTACTCTCGGTGGGCACAGGAACGGGCCCTGCTGTGAAATATCATATCAAGAATTGTAATTACATGCCCCTGTTATACAGGGGCTGAAAAATTGGGCCTTAGGCACTGTTGCTGGTGCCACAACACTGCAACCTCTCCCATATACTCTAGTTGTAGTGCAGGAATGAGCCCTGCTGCAAAGCATTGCATCAAAAATTGTAAATAAACGCCCCTGTTAAACAGGGGCTGAAAAATTGGGCTGGTGGCATCACCCAGAACCAAAAAATGTTCTTCCAACATATCAGTGGAGGAGGAAGAGGACAATCAACATAACAGGACAGTCACTCAGCATCATCATAGGCAGTCTTGAAGGGATGTGATATTTAAAAAAAAAAAAAAATATTCGGTTACATCAGCTTCAGGTGCTTGGTAGCTGTGGGTGATCCAAGACTGATTCATCTTTATGAAGGTCAGTCGATCAACCGAGTCAGTGGACAGGCGCACCCTGTGATCGGTAACAAAACCACCAGCAGCACTGAAGGAGCGTTCCGAAAGAACGCTGTATGCAGGACAGGCCAGTAGCTCATTGCATACTGTGCAAGCTCTGGCCAGTGATCCATCCTCAAGACCCAGTAAGCCAGAGGATTTTCGGTGGGAAAGGTGTCCAAGTCTGACCTTGCCCCTAGGTATTCCAGCACCATGTAAATCAGACGCTGGCCATGGTTGCTGGAACCGATCATACCTTGGGGCTGCGGACTAAAAAATTGTCTGAATGCATCAGTCAGACGGCCACCTTCTCCACCGCTCCTTCTGACCGATGCCTCAGCAACACGTTGTCCAGGACCAGGAGTTTGTAACCTCCCAGTCTCTGGGAATGCGTTGCACAGACCTTTCTGCAAGGCCTCCCGGAGATGTCTCATCCTCTGCGACGGCAAGATAAGGTCGGCAACCTTACCCTTGTAGGGTGGATCAAGGAGAGTGGCCAGCCAGTAATGGTCCCTCTCCTTGATCCGAAGAATACGAGGATCCTTCTGCAGGCTTTGCAGGATCAGGGAGGCCATGCAGCGTAGGTTAGCTGAGACATTCAGTCCGGAATCCCCTGGGTCACTAAGGACAACATGATCCGCAGCTATGCCCCACTGGCGTGGTGAGAAAAAACCCAGCTCCCCTGACCCTGTCCTGGTGCCGTAGTAGCACAGGTACTCATCTGATGGCCCTCTGTTGCGTGTGCAGCTGCTACATCATGGCCAACGTTGAGTTCCACCTGGTGGGCATGTCAATATGCACCTTACCGCTGACCGCCCTGTCCAGCGAGGCAAGGACATTGCCTTCCACATGCCGGTAGAGAGCCAGAATCGCCTTCCGTGAGAAAAAGTGGCGCTTGGGGACCTGCCACTGAGGAACCGCACATTGTACAAACTCACGGAAGGGGGCCGAGTCTACCAACCGAAAAGGCAGCAGTTGAAGTGCTAGCAATTTAGCCAAGCTAACATTCAACTGCTGGGCATGTGGATGGCTGGGAGTGAACTTCTTTCGACAGTCCAGCAGCAGGGGCAGGGAAATTTGCCTGCTATAATTGGACGTTGGTGTACTGCTAGCAGAGTGCCTGCAAGCACTTGGCTGTGACACACCTAATTCTACACCTTCATTCCTCTCAGAGCAGGTTTCAGAGAGGAATGAAGGTCTAGTGGGGTTGAAGATCCCAGCTGATGAGAAGCAAGGAGAGGTCCGCTTTGTTTTTTGGTGTGGGTCTTTGAGGTACGCTTGCCAACGAGCTGCATGGCAGGTCAACATATGTCTGGTCAAGCATGTGGTGCCCAAGAGGCTGATGTTTTGGCCACGCGAGATACGCTTGAGACATATGTTGCAAATAGCAGCGGTGCGATCTGATGCACTCGTCTCAAAAAAGGCCCACACCAAAGAACTTTTAGAATAATGCGCAGCTCCCTGAACAGGCGGAGGTCTGCAGTGTGGGTGTGCTGCCCCTAAGCTGGCCCCCGGAGGGCATCCTGCCTCGTTGGACATGTGCCGCCTCCTCCTCCCTCCTACCAGGCACCCACATGGAGTCAGTGCCCTCATAACCCCCTCCCTCTTCATCGCTGGAGAAAACCTGGCAGTATGCTGCAGCTTGTGGAACATGACTGCCAGATTGCTGTCCTTCTTGAGCATCCCCTCTCTCTGCGCTCACGCTACTGCCTTCCTCTAGCTGAGTGTCATCATCAGAGCCTACAAAACACTGGGCATCCTCCTGGAGCATGTACCCAACACTGTGCTCAAAGAGTTCAGGGGACTCCTCAGGAGGACGTGGTGGGTCTAGGGAAGGAGTCACTGATGATGACATTGAGACGAGGGAAGACAATGCGTTGGCAGCTGCTTTGCTAGTACACTGAGCCTGGGTGACAGAGGATGAGGAGGGTGAAGAGGGCTGGGTCATCCACTCTACCAAGTCTTCGACATGATGCGGCTCAACAAGTCCAGCTGCCGAAAAGAAGGACAAGCATGTCCCATGGCCACATGCTGATGATGACGAAGCACCGCGTCCACGACCAGCACTGGTGTCTCTAGACACAGAGCCTGCTTGCCCTCTTTTATCGGCTCGCGCCTGTCTGCCTCTCCTTGTTGGCCTACCAGACATGGTAATGGCCTGAAGGGAGATGGGAAAACCAGCAATTGGGTAGTGTATATTGTGCTAGAGGCACACAACACCCACTAACTCCTGCAGATGGCTCAATTAGAGAAGAGGTATATAGGTGGATATAATGGTGTATACTGTGGTCAGGGCACGCAGACAACACGCACAATCTCCTACAACTGACTGCAAGCTCTATTACAGAAGAGCATATTGCTAGCTATATAGGTGGATATAATGGTGTATACTGCGGTCAGGGCACGCAGACAACACCCACAAACTCCTGCAGATTGCTAACAGCTCAATTACACAAGAGCAAGAATGCAAAATTGGCCGATAACGAACGGTGTATACTGTGTTGAAGGCACACAGAGAACACCCACTAACTCCTACAGACGCCAACACACTACACAAGGCTGTCGCGCTGGCGGCCTTATATAGTGTGGGTCGTGAACTACACAGCCTGAGCTATGATTGGCCACTGGCATCCTGCCTGTGGCCAATCATGGCTCTCCTTGCTGCTGGCGCTGTGATTGGCCAAGCATGCGGGGTCATAGTGCATGCTTGCCCAATCATGAGCCAGCAAAGCACTGCGATGGCGCAGTGCATTGTGGGCCGTGAGTGCCACACGAATTTGGCGCGAATGGCCCATAACGTTCGGTATTCGCCGAACATGCAAACAACCGATGTTCGAGTCGAATGTCTGGAACTGGAGAAAGTGCAGAGAAGGGCAACCAAACTGATAAGAGGCATGGAGGAACTCAGCTATGAGGAGAGATTAGAGGAACTAAATTTATTCACTCTTGAGAAGAGGAGATTAAGGGGGGATATGATCAACATGTTCAAATACATTAGGGGTCCATATAGTGAACTTGGTGTTGAGTTGTTCTCTGTACGGTCAACCCAGAGGACACGGGGGCACTCTTTACGTCTAGAGGAAAAGAGATTTCATCTTCAAGTACGGAAAGGTTTCTTCACAGTTAGAGCTGTGAAAATGTGGAATAGACTCCCGCCAGAGGTGGTTCTGGCCAGTTCAGTAGATTGCTTTAAGAAAGGCCTGGATACTTTCCTGATGGTACATAATATAACTAGGTAACTAACATAGGTAAAGTTGATCCAGGGAAAATCCGATCGCCTCTTGGGGGATCAGGAAGGAATTTTTTTCCCCTGCTGTAGCAAATTGGAGTATGCTCTGCTGGGTTTTTTTTTCGCCTTCCTCTGGATCAATTGTGGGCATAAAATTGGGTATCTGGATTGTACGATTATTTTTTATTTTATTTATTTGTTTTTAAGGTTGAACTGGATGGACTTGTGTCTTTTTTCAACCTGACTAACTATGTAACTATGTAACTATGAATGTATGTTCGACTCGAACATGAAGGTCATCCCTATCGATCACATCACACAAGGTTCTCATGGCACCGGCTGATGTTTTTGTTCCCGGCTCCTTCTACTCAGCTATAGATGAGCAGAGTTCTGTATTAGAGGGAAATGTTCCCTGATCTTCACTCATCTAATGTGAAGACAATTGTAGTGGGAGATGTGAGAAGATTGTTTTCTGATGAGAATGTGTGTAGAAAAGCAGGTAGAAGGAAGAATGGGACACACACTCAGGAGGATGGATGTGTTTGCAGCCTTTGTGTGCAGCCTCCTGAGCAGATCATGAGAGCGGTAAGTGACAGATCGGTAAGTGACAGTCCAGTGAGCAGATCGGGTCCCCGATTAAGATTGGACATCCTTTTATTTCTTATTATAATAATTTTTCTGTCTGCCAGAGAAACACAACAAGCGAGAGAAGATTCCCCAACACTGGAGTGACAGTCAGTGGGCGTGTTTCTAACGTGTAACCAATAGCAGTGCAGAAAGCAAGTTCTATATCAACCAATAGAAGTGCAGAACGTCTCTATATAAGCCAGAGCACCACACATACACTGTGTTGTAGTGATGGGAAGTCCGGATTTTTAAAGAGGAGGGCCGGTTAAAAAAAAAAAAAAGTCAGCAGCTGAAAACACTGCAGCTGCTGACTTAATAAACACACTTACCTGTCCAGGGCGCCCGCGATGTCGGCCGCCCGAGGCCGACCCGTCCCTCGGCTCTCGGGTCCCGGCGCCGCCATTCCCTCTAAGGGAAACAGGCAGCGGAGCCTTATGGCTTCACTGCCCGTTTCCTACTGCGCATGCGCGAGTCCCGCAGCTACTGCGCATACGCGCGTCCCGCAGCGCTTTCTGAATGGGACGCGCTGTGTTCTGGAACACACAGTTCCCAGAACACAGCACGACCCATTACCCAAAAGACGCCGCGACGAAGAGAGAAGACAGAAGATCTCCACGGAGGAGGAAGATTAGGATAAAGTGCCTAGCAACAGGCATTTCTGGTAAGTAAAAAAAAAAAAAATTTCATTTTTTTTTTTTTTTTTTTTTTTTTTGTAATTTTTTACATTTTTTGGTTTTCAGGGTGGCCCTCCACTTTAAAGTGAATCGGTTCATTTCGAACTGCTCACTGAAATGAACCGATTCAATGAATCGATTCTTCGGTTCTTCGGTTCACTTGCTGAGTCTACTGACAAGCAAGTGAACTGAAGCTCTGATTCAACCTTCCTAAATGATTAGTATCAGAAGACTGATTCACACAGAAGGTTGGCAGGTCCTGGGGATGTTTACTTTGATTTTGTTCATCGGCGCAGAGCACAATTGTTGTCAATTGACAATTGTTCTATTGTCAGATTAGCGCAGTGTCATGAATTTTGGTGATGCACAAACAGCTGTGTTAGGGTGGGTTCACACTTGTGCAATGCGGGAACCCTGCAATTCCACTACGGGTTCCTGCATCGCACCCGACTCGCACGACAGTTCACAACGACATATGCGAACTGCTGGGGAGTGTCATACAATGTTAATGACATCCCCATTTCAGCTCGCATGTTGCACTGCAAAGTGTCAGTTTGGACATGAATCGGATCACATGGGTGCTATGCGATCCGATTCTGGTGCGGACCAAAAAAAGGGTCCTGTTGCGAGTTTAGTCCGAATGCGATACGATTTCAGCCATACTATCTGTATGGATGAAATCGCATTGCACGGACATTGCATGCGATTTTGCACTATGCAGCAGTGTGAACTGGCCCTGAGCCTAGGTTTCTGCAAATTTGATGGATAGCAATGTTACCTGTGAAGTTGCCCCAGAATGCAGTTCACATGCACACAAACCCCCCTTTTCATGTAGGCTCTGTTTCCACGTGTGCAACTTGTCCTGCGACTTGGGACTGCAAAGTTGCATGACAAGAAGTACCCGATTTCCAATGAGTACCATTCATATCTGTGCGACTTCAAGTCACAGCGACTTCAAAGTAGTCCCTGCACTACTTTGGTCCCATTTTAATGTGACTTGAGGTCCATAAACCTCCAGAATACACAGGCATGGCTTCAAGTCGTGGCAGAATCGTGCAACTTTCAGGCTTTTCAGGCTAACGCAGCCTGAAAGTTGCACAATTCTGCTGCAATTTTGATGCAACTTTAAAGCAATGCCTGTGTATTCCGGAGGTCTATGGATCTCAAATTGCATCAAAGTGGGACCAAAGTAGTGCAGGGACTACTTTTAAGTCGCACAGATACGAATAATACTCATTGGAAATCATAGAGTACAAAGTCGCAGGCCAAGTTGCACAAGTGGAAATGGAGCCTAAATGAAAAGCGGGTTTTTGTGCATGTGAACTGCATTCTGATGGGCCAACTTCACAGGTAACATTGCTAGCCATCATATTTTCCCATAGTCTTTACAGCGCATGCGCAGGAATGATGATCAGATTTTACTACCACTACCATGGGCGAAGTACCCCTGGTAGTAAAATTCAATCGTTATGGCTATTTTCACACTTGTGCGACTTGAAAGTCAAGTGCTTTTGCCATGATTTTTGCCACGACTTGAAGCAATGTCTGTGTAATCTGGAGGTCTCTGCCACAAGTCGCATCAAAGTCGGACAAAAGTAGTACAAAAACTACTTTGAAGTCACACAGATATGAACTGAACTCATTGGAAATCACGGGTTATGACTTGTCATGTGACTTTGCACTCTCAAGTCGCAGGACAAGTCGCACGAGTGTGAAAGGGACTTAGGCTGTCCGTACCACCTGATCACTGCTGCTACCTCATTGGTTTAGTGTATTGTTTTACTGGTGGTGACTTGTGGTTCTTTCAGTGTACTGGGTTCTAAAAACTGATCTGATTCTTTAACTCGGTAACTTGTACGATTCTTTAACTCGGTAACTTGTACGATTCTTTAACTCGGTAACTTGTACGATTCTTTAACTCGGTGTACTGTGTACTCCTTGCTCTTGTTTTAAGTTTGTATCCAGTTCCTGAGTGTCACTGTGCTTGGAGTCAGCTGATTGGTTGCAGGGAGGGGCGGATTACCACTGCCAGCTCTGCTATGTACTGAGTGCAGAGTGAACTGTTTCAAACGAATCAGTTCACTGAAAAGAATCGATTCATCCAGTTCACTAAAAAGAACCGATTCATAAGAACGATTCGTTCATGAACTGGACATCACTACTGTGTTGATCTATTTTCAAAACCTCATCATTGAGAATCATGACTGAGACTGAGACTGCCCCAGCCGCCGCTCCTCCAGCGGAGCCCGCCGCCAAGAAGAAGGCGACTAAGAAGGCGGCAGCTGGAGGAGCCAAGAAAGGCAGCAAGAAGCCGCCCGGTCCCAGCGTGTCCGACCTCATCGTCACAGCCGTGGCCGCTTCCAAGGAGCGCAGCGGGGTCTCCCTGGCCGCCCTCAAGTAGCTCCTGGCCACCGGAGGATACGATGTGGACAAGAACAACAGCCGCCTGAAGATCGCCATCAGGGCGCTGGTGACTAAGGGGAGCCTCGTCCAGGTCAAAGGACATGGAGCCTCCGGATCCTTCAAGATCAACAAGAAGCAGCAAGAGGGCGACAAGGCCAAGAAAGTCACCATCAAGAAGAAGCCATCGGCTGCGGCCAAGCCCAAGAAACCTGCAGCCGCCAAGAAGCCAGCCAAGTCCCCCAAGAAGAAAGTCCCCAGCAAAGCCGCCAAGAGCCCCAAGAAGGCCACCAAGAAACCGGCAAAGGCTGCAGCTGCTCCCGCCAAGAAGGCGACAAAGAGCCCCAAGAAGCCCAAAGCTGCAGCCAAGCCGAAAAAAGCCGCCAAGAGTCCGGCTAAGAAGGCGGCTAAAGCCAAGACAGCAGCCAAGCCCAAGAAGGCCGCTCCGAAGAAGAAATAAGAATACCTCCCTCATCTCCACCCCCCCAAAGGCTCTTCTCAGAGCCATCCACCTCCTCCTAACAGAGCTATACCTACCTACACCCACCTCCTCCTAACCGAGCCACAGCTACCTACCAACACCCACCTCCTCCTAACAGAGCCACACCTACCTACCAACACCCACCTCCTTCTAACAGAGCCACACCTACCTACCTACACCCACCTCCTCCTAACAGAGCTACACCTACCTACCTACAGCCACCTCCTCCTAACAGAGCCACACCTGACTACCTACAGCCACCTCCTCCTAACAGAGCCACACCTGCCTACCTACAGCCACCAGGGGCCGCATAGCTTTTACACACGTGAGATGTTCCCATCACACATTGTACATTTGTCCCTTGCAGGGAATCCCCGATTACATTTTATGATAAATCCCACAAATGATCACTAGAGATCCTGTAGATCGGAAATCCCTCCTGCTATAAAGGATCGTTTCAGGGGCCCCATCCCACCCACATCTGTCATGTGAAGATAGGAGACCTGGAGGTTTTCCCGCACACTGGCTGTGGGGTCTCCCCGGGGGAGAGACATTCACACTACAATATGTCATCTGATCGGTAGAAGGGAAATCATTGTACTGATCGGGAATGTTAGAATGATCAGCAACAAGAACATTGTGTTATGCGGAGAATGGACTCTCCACTGTCATAGAATTCCATATTTTTTACCCAAATTATGAAGAGGATTAGCAGCCCCGATGTCACATTCAGGTTAGAAATTTTATCTCCCGGCTCCACTTTTAGAAAGTTCCCCGTATGATGATAATAGTCTTATTGGCTGATCGGAATATATGTAATTTGTCGCAACAGATAGTGGAGGGTGTTTCGCACACACTATCTGCTGATTGGCTGACATAAAATAATTTGACGCTTGCAATGAGAAATGTACAAATCTCTGCAGGGTGCCAATAATTGTCTTCTGTAGATAATGAATGAGAATAAAGAAGAGAGTGTAAGATGTGCTGATGGGAAGGTGTAACAATGTGATCGGTGTGTGTGTGGGGGGAAGAGATTGGAGAAAGTTGTAGAATAGCAGAGGAGAGGTTCCTGATAGATCGGGGAGAGGAAATGTCTTCTTCCTACAGAAGAATGAATAGTGAGTGAGATTTCTTACTAGTCATTTGTATGATTTATACACCGGAGTGGAGAAAGAGGTGATCCTGGGATCTGTGTACAGGAGGGAGGAGGTGACTTCTTATTTATCTTGAACACATTTCCTTTCCCCGATCTGGTAATGAGATAAGTATAGAGAATCTTTCTAGGAACTTGTCTTCCTCTCCTATATATTATTACATTGTATTATGGTGGGAAAAGATCGGCAGGAGAAAAGCTCTTCTTCCTAGAGAAGTGAGAATTGTTACTTTGTAATCGTCTTAGAAATGTTAGAGATCAGCGTGCAGAGAAGAGTGAGAAGAATGAAGAGATGTGGTGGGAAGGATTTGTATGATGTAGTGGCGATGAGATAGTATGGAGCTCTCTGAGGAGGATGTGGTGGCTCTGAGAAGAGCCTTTGTTGTGTGGGGTGGGGTGGCGATGAGGAGGTCGGTGGGGGGTGTATTAGGCCCTCTCTCCGCGGATGCGGCGTGCCAGCTGGATGTCTTTGGACATGATGGTGACCCTCTTGGCATGGATGGCGCAGAGGTTGGTGTCCTCGAAGAGTCCTACGAGATAAGCCTCAGAGGCTTCCTGCAGAGCCATGACGGCGGAGCTCTGGAAGCGCAGGTCGGTCTTGAAGTCCTGGGCGATCTCTCGGACGAGGCGCTGGAAGGGCAGCTTGCGGATGAGCAGCTCGGTGGATTTCTGGTAGCGGCGGATCTCTCGGAGAGCCACGGTGCCGGGCCTGTAGTGGTGAGGCTTCTTCACTCCGCCGGTGGCCGGGGCGCTCTTGCGGGCGGCTTTGGTGGCCAGCTGCTTGCGGGGAGCTTTCCCTCCGGTGGACTTACGAGCGGTCTGCTTGGTCCTTGCCATGGCCGATCAATGCTTCCAATTTCCACAAGGAATACATTACAAGTGTGAGAACACAGGCTGTGCGGCGTCTATATACATCACTGCCTTCTGATTGGACAACTAAAACACACCCCTTTTCATGATTGGTTTACTTTTTTTTTTAAAGCGGCATTTTTAAAATGTCCGCCATGATCTGTCTGTTATCTGTGTTAGTAGAGTTACCTTCTTTGTGTGGGGTGGGGGAGGGGAGTTCCTCCACATCATACAATGTGTAAGAATTAGGAGCTCTGACATTGGACTGCTTGTCTCCATAATAAATGAGATGACAGAAAATTCTCACTGATCGGATTATTCCGTTCTTAGTGAATAACAAGTAGAAAGGTGACTTGTACAGCTTGTTCCGTCCAGCACAATTCTGTACTAACATGAAGGGACAGATCGCTGAGCAGACAATGAATCGTGTCCCCGCAGCACATCTTGGATCGGTCGGTGTTCCCATTGGTTTCCATCAGATCCATGTGGATACAATTCAACTAATCGGCTCCAATGTATCCTCTATGGAAGAGCAACACTGACATCTGCTGGTGACAAGAGAAATGGCTTCTGTGCTGGGATCTAGAAAGCGCTACAATAAGATTTCATTATTTTCTTTCCGAATCCCACTTATAGGAAAAATAGATGATTACAACGTGATCTTTGGGAACAGAATTAGAACTCATACCGGGAAATTGGAGGGAATGGACACGGGCGACATCTAGATTGCATAATTAATCTGATGAATTTGCATTAAGGTTTTGTCAGAAAATTCACTAAAAACATTATTTGAACCATATTGCTCACCATATCTTCATCATGTTTACTTTACAATGAAATCGCAGCTCTGATATGGTGTATGTGTTCTACAAGAACCTTTTTGTCCTGTTGGGATGATGGGGGGTGTCGGGGAATTACTTGGCGCTGGTGTGTTCGACTTTAATACGAATTATTCTAACATTAATATAATACAGAATATATATATATATATATATATATATATATATATATATATATATATATATAATGCCAACTGTTTACACAACTCTTTACAATAAAAATGGTGATAGTTCAATCACAATAGATTTCAATACACAAGTAATAGGAGGGACCCTGCTCATGGAGTTTACAATCGAAAGAAATGTTTTTATAATGAAAGATTAGAAATCCTTATCAGTGTAAGCTTTAGAAACATTGAGATTGCATTATGTTTGCCCATATCTCAGCAAATTAGATGACAGAGGGAGGGAGTTAAGAGGGTTAAATGTTCCCTGTAACCGTCACTTTCCAATCTGAGTATTGTAATCTGAGGCACCTGATATTTACCAAATACTCCTTTTTTTTTTTATTAGAGAAAAGACACACACACACACACACACACACACACACTTATATACATAGAGAGATACACAACAGGAAAGTCAATGTGTGCCCAGCTGATGATCTAAATCCCCCACCCATCTAAGGTGAGATGATCATGTATAATAGTTGGACTCCCACGAAGAAAATAAATGCTATATGACACATTTGAATCAAACACAATGTGATGTATACGTAATATTTCTAAGCAGATGATCCCTAAACGATGTCGTAAAAGTAAGCATCCCCTTTTATGTGTCTCTGCAGACATTAGCATGCCTTGTAGTCTTACATAGTCCATAAAACAAAAAAGTAAACGTGTAGGTGAAAATGATGTATACAAAACGGAAAATTGTATACTCACCTTTCCGTAATTTTCCTTTCCTGTTGCATCTCATGGCAGCATACACCTATGGGTTGTGGCTCCGCCCCCGCAACCTGATAGGTCCGTTTAACTATTAAATCTTGAGAGGGCCCCTGCTTCAGCATTCTCAATATATAGATACCTCACCTTAGACGGGTGGGCATCTGTATGCTGCCATGAGATGCAACAGGAAAGGAAAATTACGGAAAGGTGAGTATACAATTTTCCGTTTTCCTGTCGCATCATGGCAGCATACACCTATGGGGAATAACTCGCAAAACTGGGTGGGTCTAAGCAGAAAAAGTTTATTTACAAGGAATGGAGGAATTGGACTGAATAATCGCTCTACCAAAATCCACCGTGGACAACCTAGCGGAGTCCACTTTGTAGTGGGATATAAAAGTACTTTTTGAAGACCATGTGGCTGCCTTGCAGATGGTTTCTGAGGACACTTTGCAGAAGGCTGCCCAGGAGGTTGCCATTGCCCTTGTAGAGTGCGCCTTTAAGCCCTCAGGTATCTGAGCTTGATTAGAAGAGTAGGATTTCTTTATGATTTTCACAAGCCATGCTGCGATGGTGCGGGAAGTAGCTGCCTGTCCTCTTCTGGAGCCATGAGGGATGACTAGGAGGTTTTCCACTTTCCTGAAGTCACTGGTCTTCGAGAGGTAGGCCAGTAAGTTAGATTTTACATCCAGTGGATGAGGGCCGCCCTGCTCTGTAGAAAGAGTGTGAAGGCATATTTCCTGATTAAAATGAAAGGAGGAAGCCACTTTGGGGACGAAGCGGTCTGAAGGTTTCAGAACTACCTTGTCTGGGTAGATGGTAAGGTATGGTTCCTTTGCCATTAGTGCATGCATTTCCGACACCCTCTTGGCTGATGTAATCGCTATCAGAAAGGTGATTTTGAGGGTTAGATTCCAAAGGGAAGCTTTTTCAACTGGAAAGAATGGGTCATGGGATAGGAAGTCCAGTACTATCGAAAGATCCCAAGTTGGAAATGAGGGCTTTCTGGGAGGTCTCAATCTTAGACAAGCCTTCTGGAATTGAGAAATAAGAGGTTCTTGAGCCCATTTCACCCCCGTAATGGCAGATAGAGCTGATACGTGTACTTTCAAGGTGCTTGAACCAAGACCTTTGTCAAGACCTAGCTGAAGGAACTCTAGGACCTGAGCAAATGTAGGGGATGAAGGGTCCCAGGCTTGTTGTTGTGCGACCGAGAGGAACTTATCCCAGATTCTCTTGTAAGTGTTATTAGTGGTAAACCTTCTGGCTTGGAGAAGGGTGTTTATCACTTTGTGGGAACATCCGTGAGCTATGAACCTAGCCCTTTCAGTCTCTATGCTGTTAGGTGTAACTTCTCTGGGCATGGATAGAGGAATTGACCTTGAGAGAGTAGATCCGCTGTCACAGGGAGCGGCAATGGTTCTGCTGTACTCAATTGGAGTAGGGTCGTGAACCACGGTCTCCTCTGCCAAAAGGGCAGGACTGCTAAAACTGTGGCACTTGATTTCCTGAGTCTGAGTAGAAGCCTCGATATGATTGGAGTTGGTGGAAACACGTAACCTAGGTGGAAATTCCAGTTGTGTTGTAAACAATCCGTGCCTTCCGCCGAAGGAAAGGGAACTCTCGCCAGGTACCTCTGACACTTTGCGTTGTTTGGAGTTGCTGCCAGATCGATATCCGGAACCCCCCAAGTCTTCGTTATCAGAGAAAAGGCCTGACTGCTTAGGGCCCATTCGTGGTTGCATACGAACTGTCGACTCAAGGTGTCTGCTATCTAATTCTGGACACCTGGTACGTATGTTGCCCTGAGACTGGTTAAATTCAGTTGCGCCCATTGGAAGACTGGTTGGACTTCTTGCAACATGGAGCGACTCCTGGTGCCTCCTTGCCTGTTGATATAGGCCACAGCCACTCGATTGTCCATCTTTAGCAGGACATCTTTTCCCTCCAGAAATGGGCTGAAGGCTAGTAGTGCCTGGAATGCTGCTTTCATCTCCAATAAGTTGGAAACCACATCGTGTGTCCTGAATGGCCAACAACCTTGGGCTGCGTGGTGACGATAGTGTGCTCCCCATCCTTCCATGCTGGCATCCGAGGTGATTACTTCTTGAGAGAGAAGGACTAAGCGTTTACACCTCTTCAGATTGTGTGGTTTTGTCCACCATGATAGCGATTGCTTCACCTCGTCCCGGATCACTATCGGCTGGGTCATTGACACGCCGTTCCATTGTTTGAGGAATGATATTTGAAGAGGCCTGGCATTCCACTGGGCCCATTGTACCATTGGGATAGTCGCCGAGAATGACCCTAAAATACTGAGACATTCCCTGGCGGGGATGGTAGTGGCCACGAGTAACCTCTTTACTTTCTGGATTAGGATGGGAACTTTCTCCTCCGGGAGTTCTACTGTATTGAGTCGGGTATCCAGCTCTGCCCCCAGAAAAATCATTCGCTGTGTGGGATTTAGACTGCTCTTCCCCCAATTTATCAGCCACCCAAATTTTTGCAGGGTGGAAATTAGGATTGCGCGGTGAAGTAGGAGGGAATCTCGGTTGTCGGCCAGGAGAAGGATATCGTCTAGGTAGTGGTGCACCCTCAGGCCTTGCTCCCTTAATAGGGCAATTACTGGCAGTAACACTTTTGTAAATGTTCTTGGAGCAGTGGATATTCCGAACGGGAAACTTTGGAATTGGAAATGTTGATGACCTACAACAAAACTGAGAAATTTCTGAAATGAGGTGTGAATGGGAACGTGCAGGTAGGCGTCTTGTAAATCGATGGAGAGCATCCAATCTCCTATGTTGATGGCCTGGAGGATTGTCTGCAGACTCTCCATTTTGAATGCCTCCACCAGGATTCGGTGATTGAGTTTCTTTAAGTCCATGACAGGACGTAAGTCTCCTGTCTTCTTTTTTACCAGAAATAGAGGAGAATAGAATCCTCTCCCTCTCTGTGGTAGAGGAACTTCCCTTATAGCTTGCTTCTGGATTAGGTCCTGAACATATCCGTTCAGTAGTACTCTCTTTTGGTGAGATGATGGTATCCTTGTTATTCGGAAATGGTCCCTTGGGTGCTTTCGGAACCTCCATCCGTGTCCGAATTGGACAGTCGCCACTGCCCATGGATCCTTTATTGTCCCCGCCCATACCTGCTTGAACAACCTTAGCCTGGCTCCTACTACAGCTGGTTGGGCGGGCGCACCTTCAAAAAGACTTTTGATCCCCTGAAGTAGGGGTCTTGGCTTTCTGGAGCTTGAGGAAGGATGATTGAGGGTTCTTCCAGTTTCTCCTGTACTCCTTGCCAGGTCTATAGGATCTTGCCTCCCTATATTTGTCTGGGAGGTTACGTCTGGGGGCTGACGGTCTTTGCTGTTTAGATCTTCTATCTGAAGGGATCAGACCCGATTTTCCCCCGGTAACTTTAGAAATCGCAGAATCTAGCTTTTCTCCAAAGAGATTTGCTCCGTCAAAGGGAATCTTGCACCAGTTTGTCTTCGAGGATGGGTCTGCAGACCAGGGTTTCAGCCAAAGTGCCCTTCTGGCCATTACTGAGCTCAGCATTGCTCTAGATGTAGATTTAATTATATCTACAGAGGCTTCTGCGACAAAGTCGCCTGCGAGAGATCCTGTAGGGCTGAGATTACCTTCTCTTGTTCCCCTCCTTCTGACACCAGTCTCTCGGTATTGGCGGACCAGTTGGAAATGGCTCTACCCACAGCTGCTAGGGCCACAGCTGGTCTGCATGCGCCTCCTGCTGATAGGTAAGATCTTTTCAGATCTAGGTCAATTTTCCTATCTAGTACATCTTTAAATGTAACCGCATCTTCGATTGGAAGTGTCACATGTCTGGCAAGACGCATCAGAGAAGAATCCACCACTGGCGGGGTCACTAATGGAGTGACACTAGGCTCCTTCAGGGGATAAAGTTTTGCTAACCTGTTAGTTAGACTGATCTTCTTATCCGGCTTTTGCCATTCCTCTTTAATCAAATCCTCTAGTTCCTCAATAAATGGGAAGGTCTCAGGATCTTTCTTGAGATTTGGAAAATATTTCCTCAGCTTCTGAGGAGTTTGTTTTTCTTCCACCCAATTGATCGCTTCCTTCACTGATTTAATGAAGGGTTCAACTAGTGCAAAGTCGAAGCCGTTAGAGGCGTCAATGTCATCATTATCTGACAAAGGATCTGACATCCTTGAAGTGGAGGGAACAGCAGATGTGGTGCCTTGCAAAGGTCTGCTAGTTTCCGGTCCTGCGATTTGGAGGGGCAATTCAGTAGCTGGAGTACTAGGATCTAATTCCCTGTCTTTTGTTGCTTCATTGAAGCATGAACGACAGGCCAGCTTATCTGGGAGTGCTATTGCGCCACAAACCCAGCATGAGTTTCCAGAGGGATGGAGACTTTGAGCGCGAGAAGAGTGTCTGCTAGTAGGGGATCTTCTGTGGTAGGAGTGTCCATGTCGGGAGTAGGACCTTGATCGCCTCCTCCTGTGATCTCCGCTCTCTCTGCGCCTTGAGCGGCTTCTGCTATGGTCTCGGTCCCGTCTATGACTTGAGCGGCTTCTTCTTGAGCGCCTTGAGTGCGACGATCTGGATGACCTGATAGGGCTGTGCAATTTAGACAGCGTTAGTGACAGGCTCTCTTTTTCCTCTTCGTACTTACCATGTTGACCCCACTTACCTAATAGGCTGGCGATGGTCTGCTGGGGCAGCGGCCTCCAAGAAGAGTGAATCCTAAAAACTAACGGAAATCAGTGTGCAAAGACAGGTAGGGAGATATGCCAGTTGCAGAAAAATAACTTTAGAAACGAAGAGACTGACCTGAGATCCGAAGGAAACGATATGTAAGAAACGATCGGAATGACGAAGACGATCTTGGTCGTGAAGCAGCAGCCACGGTACACAAAGCAAAAATGCAATTTTTAAACCCCGCGCTAATGCCGTCGTAACGCCGACGTCATCCCGCACATGCGCAGAAATGTCCCACGACGTTCGGCTCCATTTTGGAAAGTGGCGAACCGGCAATACAACGAGGCACTGAACGCCAGCGCATGCGTAGAGGAGATCAATCATCGGCGCCCGAGGAGCGAGGTTCTACAGAGCTTGACAGGAAAGGAACAGAAAATACCTAGAAAGCACAGGTTAGAGGCCGCTGCATAATAAATCTGTTTAAGATTTGTAAAGATAAATAACGATACCCCTGAGACCATCAGAGTGGGGATTCCTCCATTAAGCTCATTTAGAGGCTGTACAGGTAGGACTTCCACCCAGGAGAGGCTTGAACCTGGCTGGGGCGATAGCGGTAAGGGGTGATGTCCGGTCTTCTCAGGTGAGGAAAAAAAGGAGAATGCTGAAGCAGGGGCCCTCTCAAGATTTAATAGTTAAACGGTCCTATCAGGTTGCGGGGGCGGAGCCACAACCCATAGGTGTATGCTGCCATGATGCGACAGGAAAATAAGATTATATACGCATCATCCTTATATAAATAGATATCCGCTTTCAATTTACGAAAAAAAAAAAAAAGTTCCCATGTGTTCTCTACGTCTCTTCTATGTCTTCTATACGGAGCTATGGAAAGATATGCAATGTGATTGGATGGAAATAAAATGTCAGGAATTTCTGAATAAAGGGAATCTGCAACACCAGTTTGTACTGGGATTATTATTATATATAGTATATATAGTATTTCTTACTATAACACAGCTTCAAATGTCCAAATTCATTAGATTTTACAATCGGTATAATCGGTTGATTTTTCATTTAATGTATTTAGAATTTTTAATTGCGATAAAATGTGATGAGAGCTCATTGATGGAAATGGTGGGCGGCTCTTAGAAGAGCATTTGTGTCTTGTGTTGGGATGATGATGATGGGGGATTACTTGGCGCTGGTGTACTTGGTGACGGCCTTGGTGCCCTCGGAGACGGCGTGCTTGGCCAGCTCTCCGGGCAGGAGGAGGCGGACGGCGGTCTGGATCTCCCGGGAGGTGATGGTGCGGCGCTTGTTGTAATGAGCCAGGCGGGAAGATTCGCCGGCGATGCGCTCGAAGATGTCATTGACGAAGGAGTTCATGATGCCCATGGCCTTGGACGAGATGCCGGTGTCGGGGTGGACCTGCTTGAGCACCTTGTACACGTAGATGGCATAACTCTCCTTCCTGCTCTTCCTCCGCTTCTTGCCGTCCTTCTTCTGGCTCTTGGTCACGGCTTTCTTGGAGCCCTTCTTGGGTGCCGGGGCGGACTTGGCTGGTTCAGGCATGATAAGGGTTAATGTGATCTCCGCTGTGTGGAGGGAATGTGTGCTGGAGCCGCCCTCATGTGCTGCTTTTATAGGCGTCCTATGCAAATGAAGTCTCTTCCCTCCTCACGCTTCTATTGGAGGATTCAGTCATGTGGTGGGGAGGAGTGTTTTGCTTCCCTTGCTCGTTTACTGATTGGTGTAGAAACAAGTCAGAACATAATTGGCTGGCTTGGAAATTAACCAACCACAGTGTATGATGTCAGAGCATTGACTGTATAAACATAAGGAAGCTGCAGAAATGAGCGATCTTTAGCAGAGTAACAGAAGAATCTCACAATGTCTGGCCGTGGAAAACAAGGAGGCAAGGTTCGGGCTAAGGCCAAGACCCGATCATCCCGGGCTGGTCTGCAGTTCCCAGTTGGTCGTGTTCACCGTCTGCTCAGGAAGGGCAACTATGCGGAGCGGGTCGGGGCCGGAGCTCCCGTCTATCTGGCCGCCGTCCTCGAGTATCTCACGGCTGAGATCCTCGAGCTGGCCGGCAACGCCGCCCGCGACAACAAGAAGACCCGCATCATCCCCCGACACCTCCAGCTGGCCGTCCGCAACGACGAGGAGCTCAACAAGCTGCTGGGCGGCGTCACCATCGCCCAGGGAGGAGTCCTGCCCAACATCCAGGCCGTGCTGCTGCCCAAGAAGACCGAGAGCCACAAGGCCGCCGCCAAATCCAAGTAATCCCGACAACTCCTTTCTACTCCCAAATCCATTCATTTCTACAACACAAAGGCTCTTCTCAGAGCCCCCCACATCTCTCTACAAAGAGCCCCCCACACACCCCTCATTGTGTCTACCACATCGCATGCAATCAGCCCTCAATTGTCTGCATAGCTTTACACGGGAAATACATTCTTATTTATTCACACTTCTAGTACAGGAGATCTGTACAGGGAGGACAATTACTACATATAAAGAGCCTGCAATGTATTATTGGAGGACCTGGTTCTCTTATAGGGACTGATCGGCATTGTCCTTCAAACTAGTTGTGCTGAATCTAATACAGATCAGAAAATTGTAGTAAAACAATCATCCTCCGACTGATCGGGAACACAGATCTCAGAATGTTCCTATTATGCCGGGCGGGGTATGGAACGGATTTCACTTCATTTTAAATAGAACCTCACAATCATCTCAGATTGGCTAACCTGACACAGAAATGTAATGAAACAAAATTTAAATTCTTCCGGGGAACATTCCAGACACTTGATAAACGCGCTGACATATTATATTTCCCGGGGTTTACAGAATCCTAGAGAATGTTTTCTATAGAGATCAATGAAAAGTCTACAGAACAAGCATTTTCTGGGCTGAAAACGGAGAAAGATCAGAACACATTTCTTTGGATTCCTCATCAAAAACATCATTGGCTGATGAAGGAAACGCCGACAGTTCTGATTGGCTCATATTTCAAACTGCTACATTCCCCATTTGCCCGCCAGAATTCTTTAGAACGTTACAGACAAATAATCGGTCATTTTATACCGCCAAATCCGACACTGAGACCATCAGATGAGACAATTATCTGAGAAATATCATCAGCGCTTTGTTCCCAAACTGATTCATCGATTAGTCTGGAATAGAAATCGATTCAGAAGATTGTTGAATGATGTAAAATATGTTCTCTGTTACTAGATTTCTAAAAAGTGAAAGGACTGGTAGAAAACATGACACTCCCAGATACATATGTACAATGAATCAATAAAACAAACAGATCGTTATCCACTGTAACGAGAAATCAGCAAAATATTAACAATGTTTCTAAGTAATTATCTTAGAAACATTTCTTTACTAATCTTTTATAAATATTAACAATAGTAACTGTTGATTTGTGTTCTCTCCGAAAAAGAATTGGAAGAATAGGTTTGTCATGAGATCTGTATAGGATCATGGGATTGGCCTCTATCAGATGTAGCAGTAACAGATTTCCCCCATATTACATTTAGAGAATATATATATAATGTGAATGGACTGGTAGAAATCATGACACTGCCAGATATATAACAGTATGTACAATACATAATCAGATCTGCATAGGATTATGTAACTGAAAAAAAGATACAAATATGTACTATGAATCAATACAGACAATATTGCGCTTCTGATGAATTACATCGGTTTCCATTCAGCAAAATATTTAAAAGCTTCTAAAATGAATAGAGCCGCCCTTCTCATCTCCGCTCAGCTTTACACCCAGGAAGGAGAGATGTAGGAATAAAATACATTTCTTTGTTTCCTTTTCAAAATAATCTTTATAAATATGAAATATTGGAACTGGTGTTAGGGAGTGTTAAAGATTCATGTTTTCCATGTAATCTCCAGGTACACGTGAGATCTGCTTTACCAAAGAGTCGTAAGAACACAACAAAATGATCTATCCAATGTTGTATCCAATTGGGTAGAGAGTTGATCTTCAAGACTGTACAATCTGTACTCCGGATGAAATATGAAAACTTCTTCCACCCTAACAAATGAACGAATCCGATGATAATTGTACAGAAATCCTCCATCCGTTTCCTGCTGAGATTTGGTGCTACAATAGATCTGGTTCTCTGGATGGAACGTTCTTAGGAGCCATACACGCTATTCGATTGTTTATCAAAACCATATAATAAGAGATTCAACCTCAAGTTTCAATTTGTAAACAATCAGGCAGGCCCTTACACTGCGTGGTTTAGGTAAATCTGAAGAGAAATATCTGCAGAAAATCGAATCGTGTGTATGGGGCTTTAGACTTAGGGGAGAAATGTCCAGCTAAAGCTGATCCGATCCCAGTTCTGGACGTTTCCCAACAAACCCAAACGGCTGTTTGCGTTGAATCTTTAATAGGCCAATTAAAAGCAATCACCCCTTTCATCTCCTAGTGTGATCACACTTAGATCGCCTATATAGGGCGAATGTCACGTGTCCAACCCCCAGAACAAACCCTCCCGCTACAGAAGTGTGTACGACGCGTCATTTAGATTTCATTTACTTCTCCTGATAACGTAAATAGCGGTATGTAGTTCTTTGTACGAGAAGGTGGGTGGCCCTGAGAAGGGCCTTTGTGTAGATGAAGTAGGTAGGTGTCTATGAGGGTTTAGCCTCCGAATCCATAAAGCGTGCGCCCCTGGCGTTTGAGAGCATAGACGACATCCATGGCGGTGACGGTCTTCCTCTTGGCGTGCTCGGTGTAGGTGACGGCATCGCGGATGACATTCTCCAGGAAAACCTTCAGCACTCCACGGGTCTCCTCATAGATGAGTCCGGAGATGCGCTTGACACCCCCTCTGCGGGCCAAACGTCGGATGGCGGGTTTGGTGATGCCCTGGATGTTGTCCCGGAGCACCTTCCTGTGCCGCTTGGCGCCTCCTTTCCCCAGACCCTTCCCTCCTTTACCGCGACCAGACATGACGACTATTTCCTGCACAAACAGAAACGGAGCTCAGCCGTCTGCCTGCCCTCCTTATATACAGCCTGAGCGGACCTGATGGAAACCTTCCGGTGATAGAGTCATTCCCATTTATTATTAAAAAACAAAAGAGAGGGAATGTCATTCATTTATAAGGCTCCTATATATTCTATTGCACGGAGAATGTGAATCTTTAACACTTCATAACAGAAAAACAATCAGCAGTTCCAATTGTTCATAGTAATTTTATATTTCTAAAACATAATTTTGAAAACGAAACAAAGAAACACATTGCTTCTGACGTCTCTCCTTCCTAAGGATGAGCGGACCTGATGGGAGACAGGAGGAGAATGGGCGGGTCTAGTCATTTATTACCCAGCATAGAATTTCATTTAATTAGAAGCTTTTCAATAGTTTGCTGAATGGAAACTGATGTGATCCATCAGACGCACAACATTATCTTTATTGATTAATTGTACATATTTGTCTGGCATGTCATGATTATTACCTATTTTTATCAATAATATCATATTTATCGATCTTTGGATAGGAAGTGTAAAATATGTGCAATCTGCTATATGTATAAATTATATATCAGACAGTGAGAGAAGGAAAAAAAATAAATAAATAAATAAATAAAAAATTATATATATATATATATATATATATATATATATATATATATATAGATAGATAGATATATTACAGTTCCCCATTTAGTTTTCTGAATTCTGAGGACTTGGAATAAAAGAGCACATATGGAAATGTTTTATATTATTATTCAATAATCTTCGGACTCCATTTTTATTTATTCCGGACTAATGGATGAAAATAAAGCATCGATGATATCTCTTGGATAAATGTCTCATCTGATGATCTCAGTGTCGGATTTGGCGGTATAATAGGGCTGATTATTTGTCTGTAACATTCTAAAGAATTCTGGCGGGCAAGTTTGAATGTAGCAGTTTGAAATATGAGCCAATTAAAGCTGTTGGGCATTTCCTTCATCAGCCATTAATGTCTTTCTGATGAAAATTTCAAAGAAATGTGTTCTGAGATCTTTTTTGGTTTTCAACCCAGAAAATACTTGTTCTATAGACTTTTCATTGATTTCTATAGAAAACATTCTCTAGCAGGGCGGATTCTCTATTGTGAAGTACGAGAAAAAGATTAGAAGAAATGGTAACATTCATATTTCTAATTGATTTATTATTCTTGGTTAGATAAACTGCCCGACAATTCAGAGAAGCGTTGATCGATGTTCCCGAAGGAAGAGATATCAGGTTTTAGTGTCGGATTATTCCATCTGAGATCATTGGAAGGTTCCATGATATTCTGGCGGGACAATTGAATGAATCAGTTTAATAGTTGCATCAATCACAGATCTGGGCAATTTCTTCAGATAATAAAATGCATTTTCCTCCCAAAGAGTGTGAAGGAGGATCTGAGATCTGTGTTCCTTTCAGCTGGGGGATGTTTGTTTGGTATTGAATATTGAATGATCTCTGAGCCCCAGAAGATATTCAGCAGATTTAAAGGACAATAAAAAGCAGTCCCTGTAAGGAGATCACATCGTTCCTTCACATGAAATACGTTCTAATAAATGATACAAATCATAGAAACTCTGAATTACTGTCAGGACGGACGGGTAAGGAGGGGTGGATGGTTTTGGTTGGAGGGTTTAGCGGTGAGTAGACAATCAGCATAGAAAGATTGGAATGAAAAGAGATGAGAGAATGATGTACTGTGATCACATTTCCTGTCATTACTCCTCACCTCTATTACAAGCCTGAGTGTGATAAGAAGACAAAGGCTTTGCCTTTACAGGGAACTTTATCTGACAGTATTAATAATATATAACTTAATTGAAGAATAGGAATAGAAACCAGGAATGTCCCGCTCTATATAGAGCATGTTTGTGAGGCAATGCTAAAATAATAATAATATTGATCTTTAGACGCGGAGTAGATCGCTCAGACTGGGGAGGGGGTGAATAAACCTCCCTTCTATTCCCATCCTTATTCTAGATTTATCGCGGAGATCATCTCCACTTTCTGTCTGTATATACATCCCCTATTCACCTCCTTGTACTGCGCACACACACCCCAGTGTTCTATCAGAAATGACCACAAGGTGGCAGAGCTGAATAACACTTATGCCGCACTCACACATTGTTACAATAAAAGATCCTCCACAATATCCCGCCTTATATTGTTACTTTACATGAAGTCACAAAAAGAGAAGATCGTGGAGTTCTTAACCCTCAACACAATGGAGGAAAGAAGCAAGAACAACAAAACATTGTATCTACTCAATCAGCCCAGACAAATCTTTGTCTATTTGTATCTATTTCAATCAACAGCAGATCAATGTACAGGGGGGGGGGGGGGGTTGAGCTCATTCTGTGTACTTATAGTTCTAATTAACAATAATAATAATAAACATAATTCACATGTATAAAGTATCAGATACATACAAATCTGATCACAATATCACCCCGGGCAGCACACAGTCCTAAAAAAAAAAATGTTTCCTAAATCATTGGACGTGTTTATCACCATAATGAGTTTACACATGATCTCCAATCCAAATCTGCGAACCATTTTATTCCCAATCATTCCAGTGTCTGAATGTCTTAGTATATATATATATATATATATATATATATATATATATATTCAATACATTTCTATGTATTACATCCTAAATGACTATATACCAGTAATGGCGAACCTTGGCACCCCAGATGTTTTAAAACTACATTTCCCATGATGCTCCACTACACTGCAGAGTGGATGAGCATCATGGGAAATGTAGTTCCAAAACATCTGGGGTGCCAAGGTTCGCCATCACTGCTATATACCATACAGAAGGGATGAGCCGAACACCCCCGGTTCGGTTCGCACCAGAACTTTCGAACGGAACAAAAATTCGTACGAACTTCAGAACCCCATTGAAGTCTATGGGACTCGAATGTTTGAAATACAAAGTGCTAATTTTAATGGATAATATGTAAGATACAGTCCTAAAAAGGGTTTGGAGACCTGTCTCCTGCCCCTGGGGACATGGGTCAATGCTTAAAATGTTTTTAAAAATGGGCGTTTGGCAGGAGCACTGATTTTAATGATGATTAACCACTTGAGATCTGCGCTATAGCCAAATGACGGCTACAGCGCGGATCTCCTTTTCCGGGACTACGTCGTCCCGTGCACGAGTGGCCTGCGCGCCCCCCCGAGGGGCGTGCGCGGCGCGCTCTGTGATCGGCGAGTCCATGAGACTCACCTGATCACCGATCCGTGCAAGGGGTCGATCCCGACCCCTTATCACGTGATCAGCTGTCAGCCAATGACAGCTGATCATGTGATATAACGGAGCCGGTAATCGGCTATTATTCCTCCTCGCGCTGTCAGCGCGAGGAGAAAAAAAAAGCCGATCCAGCCCTGCTAGTGCCCATCTGCCCCCTGCCAGTGCCCACCTGCCCCCTGCCAGTGCCACATGTATAAAAAGTAAGTGCCCCCTGTCAGTGCCACCCAGCAGTGCCCATAGTGCCACCCAGCAGTGCCACCCAGCAGTGCCCACAGTGCCACCCAGCAGTGCCCACAATCTGTCTCAAAGGTGCTGCACCCCAGTGCCACATATCCGTGCCCATCAGTGTCATCTACCAGTGCCCAGCAGTGCCGCCCATCAGTGCCCAGCAGTGCCACCTATCAGAGCCACCTATCAGTGCCACCTATCAGTGCCCATCAGTCCCATCTATCAGTGGTACCTATCAGTGCCCATCCATGCCACCCATCCGTGCCACCCATCTGTGCCACTCATCCATGTCATCTTATCTGTGCCCATCTTTGCCCATCAGTGCCGCCTTATCTGTGCCCATCGGTGCCGCCTTATCTGTGCCTATTAGTGCCACCTTAACTATGCCTATCAGTGCCCACCAGTGCAGCCTATCAGTGCCCACCAATGCAGCCCATCAGTGCCCACCAGTGCAGCCTATCAGTGCCGCCTAATCAGCGCACTTCAATGAAGGAGAAAAATGACCCGTTTGCAAAATTTTATAACAAACTATTAAACATGATTTTTTATTATTTTTTTTGCATCTTTTTTTGTTTGTTTAGCAAAAAATAAAACTCCGAGCTGTAACTAAATATCACCAAAAGAAAGCTCTATTTGTGGGAAAAAAATGATAATAATTTCATTTGGGTACAGTGTTGTATGCCCGCGCAATTGTCATTCAAAGTGCATCAGCGCTGAAAGCTGAAAATTGGTCTGGGACTGAGGGGGGTTTAAGTACCCAGTAAGCAAGTGGTTAAAGTGAAAAAAAAGTGAAATATTCCTTTAAATATCGTGCCTGGGGGGTGTCTATAGTATGCCTGTGAAGTGCCACGTGTTTCCCGTGTTTAGAACAGTCCCTGCACAAAATGACATTACGGAAAAAAAGTTATTTCAAACTGCTTGCGTTTTTAATGTAATATATGGTTCCAGCAATATGGATGAAAATCATTGAGAAAAATGGCATGGGTAGCCCCCCACCCCCCGCCCATTACCAGCCCCTTTGGGTCTTGTACGGATATTAAGGGGAACCCTGTACCCATATTAAAAAAAGGAAAGACGTGGGGCCCCCAGGCCCTATATACTCAGAACAGCAGTATACAGGCGGTGCAAACAAGACAGGGACTGTGTAGATTTTGTTGTGTTAAGTAGAATCTGTTTGTAATTTTGAACTGGTACATTTTTTTTAATTACAAATGTTTTTATTGGGTGAAAAAAATAAAAATAAACAGAGCAACAGAAGCAGGTACATGACTGCATCAAGGAATAGTACAAAAGAAATACACTTCAGGCAAGTATAGCTGGAACAGCAGCGTACAAGGCACAATGTAGAACATTCATCAGATAGTACACAAATAGCCTAGTCCGTGTGCACCAGGTGATGCTTATCAAGTCTATGTAGGATATTAATAAAAGGCAAGTAAAATAAGAAACAGAAACTAAACAGAATAAAGGAACCTTGCAATTGCTATTACCGCTGACTTTTTATTCAAACAGAAAATACGCCACAGCTCCGTCCCTAAGTAGGGGCCAGCCGTGGCCTGGTTCAATGGGAAAGGGAGGACAAAACTATCCAGTGTGGTAATCTTGGGATTCATCAGGTCCGTCTGGACTTTATCTCACCTCCTGCGGGGGGTGTTGGAGAGAGGGCCCTCTCGTGATACTGGGATATAGTGGCCAATTGGCCCATTTAGCAGTATGAATATGCATGGTGTCCATAATTGTATGATGTATCCGTTTCATGAGACGGATGGCAGAACTGGTACATTTTTAAAGTGTAGCTCCAGTCAAAAAATCTATTTTTAAGCTTTTTTGGAAAACATAGGGAAGAGTTTTCACCCCTGTATAATTTGTGCCACAACACTATAAGTCCTCACAGTTACTCTCGGTGGGCACAGGAACGGGCCCTGCTGTGAAATATTATATCAAGAATTGTAATTGCATGCCCCTGTTAAACAGGGTCTGAAATATTGGGCCTTAGGCACTGGTGCCTATGCCACAACACTGCAACCTCTCCCATATACTCTAGTTGTAGTGCAGGAATGAGCCCTGCTGCAAAGCATTGCATCAAAAAATGTAATTAAACGCCCCTGTTAAACAGGGGCTGAACAATTGGGCTGGTGGCATCACCCCGAACCAAAAATGTTCTTCCAACATATCAGCGGAGGAGGAAGAGGACAGACAATTAGCATAACAGGACAGTCACTCAGCATCAGCATAGGCAGTCTTGAAGGGATGTGATATTTCAAAAAAACAAATATTCGGTTACATCTGCTTCAGGTGCTTGGTAGCTGTGGGTGATCCAAGACTGATTCATCTTGATGAAGGTCAGCCGATCAACTCAGTCGGTGGACAGGCGCACCCTGTGATTGGTAACAAAGCCACCAGCAGCACTGAAGGTGCGTTCCAAAAGAACGCTGGATGCAGGACAGGCCAGTAGCTCAATTGCATACTGTGCAAGCTCTGGCCAGTGATCCATCCTCAAGACCCAGTAAGCCAGAGGATTTTCGGTGGGAAAGGTGTCCAAGACTGACCTTGCCCCTAGGTATTCCTGCACCATGTAAATCAGACGCTGGCAATGGTTACTGGAAACGTTCATACCTTGGGGCTGCGGACTAAAAAATTGTCTGAACACATCGGTCAGACGGCCACCTTCTCCACCGCTCCTTCTGACCGATGCCTCAGCAACACGTTGTCCAGGACCAGGAGTTTGTAACCTCCCAGTCCCTGGGAACGCGTTGCACAGACATTTCTGCAAGGCCTCCCGGAGATGTCTCATCCTCAGCTCCCTCTGCGACGGCAAGATGTCAGCAACCTTACCATTGTACCGTGAATCAAGGAGAGTGGCCAGCCAGTAATGGTCCCTCTCCTTGATCCAACGAATACGAGGATCCTTCCGCAGGCTTTGCAGGACCAGGGAGGCCATGCAGCCTAGGTTAGCTGAGGCATTCATTCCGAAGTCCTCTGGGTCACCAAGGACAACATGATCCACAGCTACCTCCTCCGAGCCACGTACAAGTCCATGGTTTCTTGGGACTGTAAATCATCCCTACAAGACTGCTGCTGCTGCTGATGCTGAGTGTCAGCCTCCACCTCCATGCTGACACAATCCTCCTCCTCCTCCTCTTCCTGTGTGATGGGTGGGACAGCAGGAACACTGTCTGGATAAAGGGGGCCTTGAGAGGAAAGGAAGTCCTCCTCTTCCTGCCTCTGTTCTGTCTCAAGTGCCCTGTCCATTATTCCACGCAGCATATGCTCCAACAGGTGAACAAGAGGTACAGTGTCACTGATGCATGCACTGTCACTGCTCACCTTCCTTGTGGCCTCCTCAAACGGTGACAGGACAGTGCATGCATCCCTGATCATGCCCCACTGGCATGGTGAGAAAAAAAAACAAGCTCCTGGAGCAGTAGTCGCACAGGTACTCATTGACGGCCCTCTGCTGTGTGTGCAGCTGCTGCAGCATGGCCAACGTTGAGTTCCACCTGGTGGGCATGTCACATATAAGGCGGTTCTTGGGCAGGTTCAACTCCTTTTGGAGTTCAGCCAGCCAAGCACAGGCATTAAATGATCGGCGGAAAGATGGATTTAATATAGGAAAAGCTTGGCTTCGTATTCAGAATTTCCCACTGAAATGCATGGGTGACAGGCTGACCAGTTTGGTGTCATATTTTATTATTTCCAGCACTTGGCTCAGGCCAAATCGAACTACCTTTTATAGTAGGATGCCAAATGAGTTTAAAACAAATGGAATTTGGGTGAGACAGGATCTATTTCATATAGGAATAGCTTGGTTTCTTCTTCTTTTTTTTTTTTTGCACACATCAGCGAATTTCACTAGTGAGACATGAATCACCTTTCCGTTCAATGTTGTCTCCTTGTATATTCACATCATTGTGGCATAATATAAATGTGTGTTTTTTTTTTTGTTTTTTTTTCCCAATAACTTCAATAAATATACATTTTTATTTGTAACAAAGAAGTGCAATACTTTTATTCCTCATAACTCATTAGTTATTCTACCCCTTCCCCTACCCCCCTCCCTATCCCCTCATTATGTGTCAGTATTTTCTTTCTTAAAATCTTTCCAGCATTTCCAATTTTTTTCTACCACTTCTCTTTCCAGGTCCACTCCACTAATTAGTTTTTCTATCTTATATGTCGCCTCTACCGCATCCACCCACTCCCACATCAATGGGGGCTCAATTTTCTGCCAATTTTTAGGAATTAATTTTTTTCGCTGCGTTGAGGAGATGTGGGATTATAGTTTCTTGATATTGTCTTATATCACACTTTGTAGCGTGAAACAAAACAATCCAAGGATCCATCTTCAGGCTTATTTTAGTTATTTCACTTATTTTTTGTAGGATCTTCCCCCAATAGATTTTGATTTTTGGGCATTCCCACCATAAGTGTGCCATTGTTCCCTTGGTTTTGCAACCTCGCCAACATTCCGCCGATCTTCCCTGCTGGTAATTCGGCATCTTATCTGGCGTGTTGTACCATCTGGATAGGCATTTATAGTTCATCTCAGCTGTTTTACTGTCTATTGCCGAACTATGTGTTAGTCGCATTATTTTGCTTATTGTGTCCTGATCACATTGTGCTCCTAATTCAGTTTGCCATTTTCTGATGTATGGCAGGACCTCCAGCTCTCCCAGTGTCATCAGCAATCCGTACATCCTTGATACGATTCCTTTCGAGTTATTGGTTGTACAGAGTCGCTCCAGCTGGGTCAACTCCTTTTCCGTTCTCACTGGTTGTGGTAAGCCGCCAATAAAATGGGCCAGCTGGAGGTACCGCCACCCATCCACTAACATTAAATCCTGGTGCTCCAATTCACTTCGTGCTATAAGTTTTCCTTCTTTCATAATATCTTTTATTTGTGTTTTTTCATTTTTTATCCAATTGCCACCTATTTCCTTTTTCCCCGGTGGAAATAACTCATTCTCCTTAAGTGCAATCAACGGTGAGTTATAGTGTCCATTTAATTTTTTATATATCTCATCCCAATACTTAAATACTATTTGTGTCATCACGTTTGTGCTCCCTTCTAAGGCCCTATATTTTGGGGGGTTCCAAATTATTTTACCTAAATGTGTCCCACTATATTTATATTCTAAACTAACCCACCTTTTCTCTTTACCGTTCTCGCCACCCAGTCGACAATTCTAGACAGCACTATTGCCTTACAGTAGTTATATAGGTCCGGGACCGCCAATCCTCCTCGTCTTTTCTCTTGTTTTAGTACTAAGAAAGAGATCCTAGGTTTTCTATTATTCCATATAAATTTGAGCATCAATGATTTTAGCTTGGAGAAATAACCAGAGGGGATTGCAATCGGCAACATCTGAAATTTATATAAAATCTTAGGAAGAATGACCATCTTTAATGCGTGGATATGGCCTAGCCATGAGAGTGGTCTGTTACCAAATCGTCTAAATTCATTTCTGATTTCATTTAATAATGAAATATAATTTAATTGATAGATTTTTTTGAGCGAATTTGCCATTTTTACTCCTAAATATTTCAAGTTTCCTCTCCAGATGAATTTGCATTCTTTTTGGATCTGCTGTACTTCTTGTTTCCTAATATTAATATTTAGTATTTCAGATTTTGTTTGATTTATTTTGAAATTCGACATTTCACCATAATATTCCAAAGCTTTGTTTAATTTGGGTAAAGTATCTTTTGGATTGCTTATGTAGAACAGTATGTCGTCTGCATAAGCTGCCAGTTTATGTGTTTCTTTCCCCACCTTGATTCCTGTGATTTCAGGGTTGTTTCGGATCGTGGAGAGAAGTGGCTCTAATGAAAGAATAAATAGGAGGGGCGATAGTGGGCACCCCTGTCTAGTCCCATTTTCCAACTCAAAGGGTAAAGAGGCTATCCCATTAATCTTTATTGTTGCAATCGGATGGAAATATAGCGTTTTAATCCATTGAATCATTCTTATTCCTATACCCATTACTTCCAGCGTCTGAAACATGAATCCCCAGTCTACCCTGTCGAAGGCTTTTTGCGCGTCCGTCGACAGTAGCAAGGCCGGGGATTCCAACTCCTCCTTCTGCGATAACAGAAGGAGGGTTCTCACCCCATTATCCTTACCTTCCCTCCCCGTTACAAACCCAACTTGGTCCGGATGGACCAGTTGGTTCATCAAGATTTTCAGTCTCCCTGCTAGTATTTTAGCAAATAACTTGTGTCTGAATTTAATAGTGATATTGGTCGGTAACTGGAACAGGTCATCTTGTCCTTCCCTTCCTTATGAATTACTATTATTGAGGCTGTCAGTGCGTCTTTGCTCATTTCGTAACTTAGCCCTAAGTCATTCATATAGTTACACAATCTCGGGATCAGAATATCTTTAAACTTTGTGTAATAATATATTGTTAGTCCGTCGGGTCCCAGGCTTTTCCCAGGGGCCGAGTCTTTTAATGCTTTGTTTATTTCTGCCTCTGTGATGGGGCTTTCTAAATTTTCCTTTTCATTTTCAGTAATCTTAGACAAACCAGCTTTGTTTAAATATTCTCCGATCCTCCTGTTTTTTTTTTTCCCCCCGTTTCCTTTTTTTTTTTTATTGACTGCATATAGGCTTTTATAATAAGTTCTAAATGTTTCTGCTATTTCTTTCGTAGTATATGCCAAAGCGCCATGTTCTGTTTGGATTTTCGCTATGTAATTCAAAGCTTTTTTCTTTTGCAACATTTTAGCTAGGTGTTTAGTGGATTTATTACCTTCCTGATATCTTTCTTTAGCCAGTTGACCATAAATTCTTTTTGATTCCTGGTCCATAAGCTCGCATAGGTCCTCTCTTTTATTCGCTAATTTTTGTAGGAATTTTTTATCAGAGGCTCCCTTTTTGTGCTTTTGGGCGGGGGTCAGGGAGATGACGTGAGGCTGTAGAGGCGGAAGGAGGGGCTAGTGGGAGCCGACCGGAGCGGGAACACGGTGCGCTCCAGACAATTTAACCGGAGAGTGAGAGGCTCCGGCGGGAATGCGGAAGACCACTCGCCCGCCACCGCTCCGGAACCCGCCCGCCTGCCAGCCTGGGTATAATAGCTAAATATAACAGCGAGTCCGCTGTTCGTCCCCGGGCCCCCCTCGCTTCCCTGCCCCCCCCCCCCCCCCCCCTCGGTCGGATCTCCTCAGCGCCCACCGCCGCATAGACCTCCCGCAGCTGCTGAATCCATGCAAGCGTGAGCTGAAGGAAGAGGATATCCACAGGCACAGGAGTTCAGATAAGATTTTAGATAAGAAAACGGGCTGTCTGTCATACTGCTACTCTGCCTACATTGTGTTATGCCGTGTTGAACTAGGCTATGCTGGGTGAAGTAGTGATACTAGTTTTTTACTCTGTGCTCTAATGCATAAAGTTCATAGTAGAGACACACAAACTGAACCATAGAGGCTGTCTGTCCCCCCTCCCTGGATGGCTCAGGTCTGGAAATTTGAATGTAATTTCTACGCAAAGGTTTAAATGAATAAGAAATATGTCTGTTTTTTGGTTAATGGTTCGTTCCGATCTGAAAGATTAAACCAGGAGGTAATGTGATATACATCAATTGTTTCCAAACACTCTGGAAATTCCAGGAAAGGGGTTTACCTGTAATCTGATCCACAGCAGGGATAATTGGGTTTGGAATAGGGAAACGAGGAAGACAAAGGGAAAAACTTATTTTTCCTTTTTTTTTTTTTTTCCAGTCTCCTCGCTCCCCCACTTATTCCCTACTCCCCACCAACGGAGCTAAGCACCCCTGGTCTTAACATCTGATGGGACATTTGTAAACTTATTTAATAGTTATGATAACACACCGGATGATATCAGAGGTAGCTGGTAATTCAGTCTATCTTAAAAATTAAAGAATAGCATATTAAACAGCTCATAATTATAGCGGCACTGGATTAATACCACAAAACTTATTGTAAATTAAGTTCCAGGGTGAATCGCCCACCTTCCCTAAACGCCCCTACAGGCGGTACATAGGCTCAATAAATAAGAGAAGAAGGGGTTAGGGAAGAATCAATAAGTGGAGTGGGAGAATAGAAAGCCACATTACCCCATTGCTTACAGAAAAGAAAAGAAGGGGAGCCCCCAAAGGACCCTGTATACAACGCTCCTCTGAGACAGAGACAGGGGAAGACGAAAAGATAACATACTGGGGAAACGACCTAGTGACGCGAAGAAAGATAAAATTAGTAAATCCTCAAAACAAAAAGCACGGAGCGGGGCCCCCAAAACCCCAAAAAATACAGTGGCAGACAGCACAATTAAACAATACATGACCCAAGGGGTCAGTCCAAGAAGCGAAGAGCTGGAAAGGTTACCCCTGAAACCAGAGAAGAGGAAGGGTCTAGATAAAAAACCCGAAAAGACCACGGATCAATCCCGAGACGATCTTACAACCGAAAGCGAATTGGAATTAAGCAAAAACGAAGAGCACCAAGGGGAGGATCAATCTATAACGCAGAGAATACTAAAAGAAATGCTCTCAAAACTGGAAGTCGCAATAAAATCGGAGATTGGTATGTTGAGATCTGATTTGGGACATATATTAAACAGAGTGGAAGCAGTAGAGGAAAGAGTGGACAGGCAGGCCCAGTAACTGGGTACTGTAAAAGACCAAATCAAAATAGCATAACAAAACCAGAGGAAAATCTTATACCAACTCGAAGACCAAGAAAATAGGAATCGCAGACAAAATTTAAGAATACGCTCGGTACCTGAAAATAAACAGGAAGATCTAAAGGAAATTATTAAAAATATATTTAATCCACTCTTGGACAGAGGAGAGGACGGATTCCCAAAGATTGAGCGTGTCCATCGAATTGGCAAAATAAGGAGTGAAGGAATCACTAAGCCGCGTGATATTATTGTTAGATTTAGACTCTGCGAAGACAAAGAAGAGATATGGTCAAAATTAAGGGGGAGGGCAGCACTGAAATATGCAGGGGCAGATTTACAAGTTTTTCCGGACCTAACCTCTGAAACACTGACCAGAAAGCGACTTCTAAAACCTCTGTTAGACCAGATGCATGTACAGAACATAAAATACAGATGGGGTTTCCCGGCATGTCTAGTAGGATATAAAGATGGCAGATCAGCCAGGCTGCGTTTCCCAGAAGAGCTGTCTAGATTCTGTGAGAGTCTGGGGATTCAGGTTCCAGCCCTACCGGGCTGGACGGACGAGAGCTGGGAGACGCTGTGGGGGGGGGGGGGGGTGGGCCTTGGAGGGGGGGCGGGGAGGGATGGGGGACGGTGTAGGGTAGTTTTTGGGTACAGGCGGGGAGGGTGCACCCCCCCTCCTCTCCCTCTTGTGATCTGGGGGAGAGAGGGGGGAGGCAAAACACTGTACCCCACCTCAGACGTTACAAGACTTAGAGATGGTCAGGATTTCCGAGCCAATCAATAAGTCTAAGGCCAGATTTGGGCCCGGGGGGGGGGGGTGGAGGAGGGGGGGAGTTGGATGGAGAGGGGGGGTTGGGCTGGGGGGGGTAAGGGGCAATGTAGGCTAGGGACAATGTCAGTAAAAAGCCCTCCTAGGACAGGCAAGAAAAATAAGGTTAAGGTAGAAAGACCTAGGGATGTCCAAAAAAATTTTTTTTCCGTTCTTTCTTAATAATGGCCTTTAATTTTATAACATATAATGTGAAAGGGTTAAATATACCTAACAAACGGTTAAAAATTTTGAAAGAATTAAAGCATTATGAGGCGGAGGTGATAGCCCTGCAAGAAACACACATATCCCAGGACTCAAAGATTAGGCTCTACTCTAAAGATTATCCGTGTTGGTATTATGGGGATACAATATCAAATAGAGGGAGGGGTGTAGCTATAGGATTTGCAAGACATATTCGTTTCGCCCTAGAGGCCAGAGAGACGGATCCAGAGGGAAGGTATCTTTTCTTAAAGGGTATGCTGGGTAATATGAGATGTACATTAGCGAATATATACTCACCAAATAAAAACCCAATAAAATATCTAAGGGGCATCTTAGCTAAATTGCAGAAGTTCAAAGCAGGCTGTGTAATTATGATGGGAGATCTTAATTTCTGCCTGGATCCAAGGGTAGATAGTACGTCGGGTGCACAGGGGACAAGTAACGTACAATTAAACAAGCTAAAACAAAACCTGAACACCTTCCAGTTGGTAGATGCTTGGAGGGCCCAGCATGGGGAAACATCGGACTATACGTTCTACTCCCCTGTGCACGGGACGTACTCTAGAATTGATTACATATTCGTGGAACACAGAGTATTGGAAAATGTAATTGAAACTAATATAGAGATAACTACATTATCAGACCACGCTCTCGTAAAGATGCGGATGTCGATTCCTGGCTTATCTAGACAAGGGTTCTCGTGGCATTTAAATGAAGAATTAATACAGGAAAAAGAGGGGTATGAAGTAGTGCGTAAAGAATTAGAACAATACTTCTTAATAAATGCTTCAGAGGAGACCTCGGGTCAAGCCTTGTGGGATGCCCACAAGGCATATATCCGTGGGATCTTGATAGCGTTGGGGATCAGGAAAAAAAAAAGAACGGAATAACGAAAAACAGAAATTAAGAGACAAAATCTCTGAAATGGAACAACAGCTTGGTTTCTTATTCAGAATTTCCCTTTGAAATGCATGGCTGTCATGGTGCCATGTTTGGTGACATATTTTATGATTACCAGCACTTGGCTAAGGACAAATTGAACTATACTATATAGTAGGATGTCTAATGAGTATAAAACAAGTGGAATTTGGTTGAGCCAAGATCTATTTCATTTAGGAATAGCTTGGTTTCTTATTCAGAATTCCCCTCTGAAATGCATGGGTGAAAGGCTGACCAGTTTGGTGCCATACTGTATTATTTGCATAACCTGCCTGGGGCCAAATTGAACTATTCTATATAGTAGGATGCCCAATGAGTGTAAAACAAGTTGAATCTGGGTGAGCCAAGATGTATTTAATATAGGAATAGCTTGGCATCTTAATCAGAATTTTCCATTGAAATGCATGGGTGACAAGATGACCAGTTTGGTGCCATGATATTTGATTTTCAGCACTTGGCTCAGGCCAAATTGAACTATCCTATATAGTAGGGTGCCCAATGAGTATAAAACAACTGGAACTTAGATGAGCCAAGATGGATTTCATATAGGAAAATAATGGCTTCTAATTCAAAATTTCTCCTTTGAAATGCATGGGTAACAGGCTGACAAGTTTGGTGCCATATTTTCATTTCCAGCACTTGGCTCATGCCAAATTGAACTATCCTATATAGTAGGGTGCCCAATGATTATAAAACAAGTGGAATTTGGGTGAGCCAAGATCTATTTCACATAGGTATAGCTTGGTTTCTTATTCAGCATTTCCCACTGAAATGCATGGCTGTCATGGTGCCATGTTTGGTGACATATTTTATGATTTCCAGAACTTGGTTCGGGCCAAATTGAACTATCCTATATAGTAGGATGCCCATTGAAAACAAAACAACTGGAACTTAGATGAGCCAAGATGGATTTCATATAGGAAAAGCTTGGCTTCTTATTCAAAAATTCCCATTAAAATGCATAGGTGAAAAGCTGGCCAGTTTGGTGCCATATATTCATTTTCAGCACTTGTCTCATGCCAAATTGAACTATCCTATATAGTAGGATGCCCATTGAGTATAAAACAAGTGCAATTTGGGTGAGCAAAGATGGATTTCATATAGGAATAGTTTGGTTTCTTATTCAAAATTTCCCATTGAAATGCATGGGTGACAGGGTGACAAGTTTAGTGCCATATTTTCATTTTCAGCACTTGGCTTGTGCCTAATTGAATTATCCTATATAGTATGATTCCCAATGAGTTTACAAGTGGAATTTGGGAGAGCCAAGATCTATTTCATATAGGAAAAGCTTGGTTTCTTATTCAGAATTTCTCTTTGAAATGCATGGCTGTCATGGTGCCATGTTTGGTAACACATTTTATGATTTCCAGCACTTGGCTCAGGCCAAATTGAAGTATTCTATATAGTAGGATGTCCAATGAGTATAAAACAAGTGGAATTTGGCTGAGCCAAATTCTATTTCATTTAGGAATAGCTTGGCTTCTTATTCAGAATTCACCTTTGAAATGCATGGGTGAAAGGCTGACCAGATTGGTGCCATGCTTTACAATGTGCATAAACTGGCTGGGGCCAAATTGAACTATGCTATATTGTAGGATGCCCAGGGAGTGTAGAACAAGTGGAATTTGGGTGAGCCAAGATGGATTTTATATAGGAATAGCTTGCCTTCTTAATCAGAATTTCCCATTGAAATGCATGGGTGACAGGATGACCAGTTTGGTGCCATGATTTTTGATTTACAGTACTTGGCTCAGGCCAAATTGAACTATGCTATATTGTAGGATGCCCAGGGAGTGTAGAACAAGTGGAATTTGGATGAGCTAAGATGGATTTTATATAGGAATAGCTTGCCTTCTTAATCAGAATTTCCCATTGAAATGCATGGGTGACAGGATGACCAGTTTGGTGCCATGATTTTTGATTTACAGTACTTGGCTCAGGCCAAATTGAACTATCATATATAGTAGGATGTCCATTGAGTATAAAACAACTGGAACTTAGATGAGCCAAGATGGATTTCATATAGGAAAAAGATTGGCTTCTTACTCAAAATTTCCCTTTGAAATGCATGGGTGACAGGGTGACAAGTTTGGTGCCCTATTTTCATTTCCAGCACTTGGCTCATGCCAAATTGAATGATCCTATATAGTAGCATTCCCAATGAGTATAAAACACGTGGGATTTGGGTGAGCCAAGATCAATTTCATATAGGAATAGCTTGGCTTCTTATTCAGAATTTTCCATTGAAATGCATGGGTGACAGGGTGACAAGTTTGGTGCCATCATTTCATTTCCAGCACTTGGCTCATGCCAAATTGAATTATCTTATATATTAGGATTCCCAATGAGTTTACAACAAGTGGAATTTGGGTGAGACAAGATCTATTTCATATAGGAATAACTTTTTTTTTTCTTATTCAGAATTCCCATTGAAATGCATGGCTGTCATGGTGCCATGTTTGGTGACATATTTTCTGATTTCCAGCACTTGGCTCAGGCCAAATTGAACTATCCTATATAGTAGGATGCCCAATGAGTATAAAACAAGTGGAATTTGGGTGAGCCAAGATTAATTTCTTATAGGAATAGTTTGGTTTCTTATTCAAAATTTCCCATTGAAATGCATGGGTGACAGGGTGACAAGTTTAGTGCCATATTTTCATTTCCAGCACTTGGCTCGTGCCAAATTGAATTATCCTATATAGTAGGATTCCAAATGAGTTTACAACAAGTGGAATTTGGGTGAGCCAAGATCTATTTCATATAGGAATAGCTTGGTTTCTTATTCAGAATTTCTCTTTGAAATGCATGGCTGTCATGGTGCTAGGTTTGGTAACATATTTTATGATTTCCAGCACTTGGCTCAGGCCAAATTGAAGTATTCTATATAGTAGGATGTCCAATGAGTATAAAACAAGTGGAATTTGGCTGAGCCAAGATCTATTTCATTCAGGAATAGCTTGGCTTCTTATTCAGAATTCCCCTTTGAAATGCATTATTTTCTATATTTGGAAGAAAGAATATTATACGTGTACAAGCCTATTACCATACCACTGATAATAGTCCTGAAAAGAACCTTTGTGGAACTAATAGTAACAGCAACTCTTTAAACTGACCCTCACTGCCTGACACACTGCTTCCTTCCTGTCCCTATACAAACTGGCAAAACAGAGGAGACTGGAACAATAACTGGTTACTCGAATAGCACTTTTATGGACCTGATAGTAACAGCTAATGATGATGATGACTAATCTGGCTGTCCCTAAAATAGCAGCACACAGCGCTCTGTCCCTTTATCTAAACTGACAAAAGACACTCAGGCTGCTGCAACAATCAGTAGCACAGCAAACCTATATACACCTAACACCTATACCAGTCCTGAAAAGAACTTTTGTGTACCAAATAGCTAGCGTTTTATCTGTCCCTGCTCCAAACAGCAACCTTTCCCTATAGTGACAGAAGAAAGAATGTAAAATGGCCGCCGGATCGGGTGTATTTATAAGTTAGGGGGAATGTCCAAGTGTCCATGTGCTGTCATGTCTCAATTGGCTGTCCTGTACCCCATGATGGATGTGTCATCAGGTCAAAGTTCCTTTACACAGTAAAAACACAGAAGTCCGCCGGGCGAACGACGCCAATAGTCCGCCGAACCGGCGGACCGCGAACAGCCGAAATTCGCCGCGAAACGACCGCCGGGCGAACTGTTCGGCCATCCCTATGTGGCACACCATGAAGCATGTTCTGCTATAAAATGGCTTTTGAGATGCTTTACCACACTGAGGTGTCAACATAGGAAATTCTTGATTAAATGTCTTGAGTTTTGCTTGAAACAACTTCTTTTGGCATAACCAAACCTATTACAGACAAGCAGTTGGGATAGCCATGGGCGTTAAATTTGCGCCCAGTGTGGCTAATGCCTTTATAGCCCACTGGGAAGAGAAGGCTGTATATAAAGACACCCCTGCAGAGTTGATGCTCTATAAAAGATTTATTGACGATATTGTTATTGTCTGGAACGGTAGCCTTGAAGCATTGGAAAAATTCCTTACCAATTTGAATAATAATGATAAAAATATTCATTTGGAATGGACAATAGATGCAAAAAGTATTAATTTTTTAGATTTAAATATCTCCCTGGATAAGAATACAGTAATTACAAAAACACATTTTAAAAGTGTCGATGCGAATAGCTATATTTCCATTAACAGCTGTCATTTCAAGCCATGGTTGTACAACATACCTAAAGGACAGTTGGTCCGAATAAGAAGGAATTGTACTAAAACCGATGACTTTTTAGAACAGGCTAACTTAATTGCCACCAGATTCAAAGAAAAGGGTTATGAAGACTCACAATTAAAAAGGGAAATTGAACATGTTAAATGCATGGATAGATGTATTATGCTCCAAGATAACGATAATAAGAAACATAAACACAATTATGAGGTTCCTTCTATTATTCTTGATTATAATGTACAGTACAAAGAGGTTTCCAGAGTATTAAGTCGGCATTGGCATGTCCTTAAAAATGATAGGGACTTGGATAAAATCTTACCTGAGAGACCGAATGTTATTTATAAAAGGGCTCCTACCTTGAGAGATATTATTGCCAAATCTGTTGTTGAACCACCCCCCAAAAGGGATTTTTTCTTTTTTACTGGGAAAGGTTTTTATCCATCTAAAAACTGCTTTGCATGCCGACATGCCAAAAAATTTCAAAACAAAAAAAGTGATTTTGTTAGTACTACCACTGGACAAATACACAATATACGTGACTTTATAGGATGCCATACGGAGGGTGTAGTATATTGCCTCCAATGTAGTTGCAAGTTGCAATATATTGGGAGAACAAAAAGAGCGTTGAAAGTTAGGCTAAAAGAACATATACAGAACATCCTAAAGGGGTTTCCCAATCATAGTGTATCTAGGCATTTTGATCAGGTACATAATCGAGACCCCTCCCATTTGGAGTTTTGGGGCATCGAAAGATATAACCCCTCTTGGAGGGGTAGCCACAAAATCCGAACTATTAGTCAAAAGGAATCTAGATGGATTTTTACTATGAGGTCTTTTTATCCTGATGGTCTTAATGTAGATTTTGATCTTAACTGTTTTTTAAGTAATTTTTAATAATAATGGTATTGATTATTAATATTCTCATCTTTTCGATTTTTATGTATTTTCCTGTGATTATGTATTGATGAAATTGCAGATAGATTATTACACAATATTTTTTGTAAAGTCCTACTCTATTTCCGGTATGTGACTTTACTTATCTCTTGTATGCATATGTATTAAATTATTAATTAATAATAATTTAATTTTAAAATTTAAAATTTAATTTTTTTTTTCTTTTACTTTTTTTTCTTTATTAATATAATTTTTTTTTTTATATTACGCATTGATATACTGATTTTTTTTTTTATATATTAGTCCAAGCTTTATCGGCGGGTTTGCCATTCTGCAATTTATATTTATATTTTTTATCCATTGATCCCTCTTTAGGATGTGAGATCATTTATTTTAAATGATGCCATGCTTTTCTAAATCTCAGACTAGCGTTTTGCTTTTTAGATGCATTTGGGATATATTATGTATGCTAATTTTATTATTAAAGCAATCTGCATTTTTTGGATATTTTAATAGCGCCGTTTTTTTTTCTGCATCTGCGATTCTGTGTTTTTCTTTTACTCCAAGATGGCGGTTTTCTATACTTCCGTCTAGTAATATTGGAGTAGCAAGATGGCGGAGGCAGCACTTCCGGTTTTCACCTGTTTACCTCTATCCTTACCCTTTTCCAAAATGGCCGAACTGGTATTTCCGGTTCCGGTTCTCATTATACTTATTGAGGCCAGTAACGTCCTATCAGCATCCCCATGAAGAAGTCACATGACGTAACGCGTAGGGAGTGGCCATAGGACGTACCGGAAGTAGAGTAAGACGGGCGGAAGTCGCCATTACACCCTCTTCCTGATTGTGTTTGTTTTTCTTAATTAAAATGTGAGAGTCTTTACTGCTTTTTAATAAATTTACCTGCCGTTTTTTAACTACTACACTATGGAAGTCTCCTGTTCTCTCTCTCCCCCTCCACTCTCTTATTTTGAGCCATACATTGTGCAATAGAAGTGAGGATCCATATTACCTAATCTTTAAGCTGGGACTGGCCCTCTAGTGGCGGAATTGTATTATTACATCCCTCCTTTGGAATTCCTGATGGCTATTATTTATTAATGAAATAAGAGAATCCTGGAGTTTGTTTGATCAGCTTATTAACTTCGTTTGAAGGTGAGAGTTCTGGGAGCCTTGAGTAGCGGACATTCTATCAGTGATCCCTCCTCCATTTTATATATTTTTATCCATGCTTTTTTATGGACTATTTTTTTCACGGCATTGAATGTATGCACATATTTATATTATTTTGAACTTGTGTATTTTATCTGAGTGGCACGATTTGCGCAGGACTCACCCCTTTATATTCATTATTTGATAGTTTGTGTTCACTATTTTGTCCTGCTGCAGTTTTTCATTTAGCATTTGCACTTTATATCACTCAGGCTCTTTTTCACAGCATCTGTGTTTCATTAATTCTGATTGTGGACTTTGGTTCACTTTAGTCACTTATTACCACTTAGCGGCGCGAGGGCTGACCACTTTCATCACACTTAGATCGCCTATATAGGGCGAATGTCACGTGTCCAACCCCCAGAACAAACCCTCCCGCTACAGAAGTGTGTACGACGCGTCATTTAGATTTAATTTACTTCTCCTGATCTCGTAAAAAGAACTACATACCACTATTTACGTTAAGATGGGTGGCCCTGAGAAGGACCTTTGTGTATGTGAAGTAGGTAGGTGTCTATGAGGGTTTAGCCTCCGAATCCATAAAGCGTGCGCCCCTGGCGTTTGAGAGCATAGACAACATTCATGGCGGTGACGGTCTTCCTCTTGGCGTGCTCGGTGTAGGTGACGGCATTGCGGATGACATTCTCCAGGAAAACCTTCAGCACTCCGCGGGTCTCCTCATAGATGAGTCCAGAGATGCGCTTGACACCCCCTCTGCGGGCCAAACGTCGGATGGCGGGTTTGGTGATGCCCTGGATGTTGTCCCGGAGCACCTCCCTGTGCCGCTTGGCGCCTCCTTTCCCCAGACCCTTCCCTCCTTTACCGCGACCAGACATGACGACAATTTCCTGCGCAAACAGAAACGGAGCTCAGCCGTCTGCCTGCCCTCCTTATATACAGCCTGAGCGGACCTGATGGAAACCTTCCTGGGAAAGAGGCGGAGTCACATCCATCCATTACAAAATAACAGAGAACGTCATTCCTTTATCAGGCTCCTAAATATTCTGTTGAATTCACATACATTAATGCAGCAGCAATACAATTTTCCAGAAGATGAATTTATTCTTTAGTCTCAATTATTTTCTATTTATACCTGGAGATTACACGGAGAACACGAAGCTTTAACTCTTCATAACAGAAAAACAATCAGCAGTTTCAATTGTTCATAGTAATTTTATATTTCTAAAACATAATTTTGAAAAGGAAACAAAGAAACACATTGCTTCTGACGTCTCTCCTTCCTAAGGATGAGCGGACCTGATGGGAGACAGGAGGAGAATGGGCGGGTCTAGTCATTTATTACCCAGCATAGAATTTCATTTAATTAGAAGCTTTTCAATAGTTTACTGAATGGAAACTGATGTGATCCATCAGACGCACAACATTATCTTTATTGATTAATTGTACATATTTGTCTGGCATGCCATGATTATTACCTATTTCTACCAATAATGTCATATTTATCGATCTTTGTATAGGAAGCGCAAAATATGTGCAATCTGCTATATGTATAAAATATATATCAGACAGAGAGTGAGAGAAAAAAAAAAAAAAAATTATATTATTACATTACATATATATATATATATATATATATATATATATATATATATATATATATATATATATATATATATATATATATATTATAGTTCCCCAATTAGTTTTCTGAATTCTGAGGACTTGGAATAAAAGAGCACATATGGAAATGTTTTATATTATTATTCAATAATCTTCGGACTCCATTTTTATTTATTCCGGACTAATGGATGAAAATAAAGCGCTGATATCTCTCGGATAAATGTCTCATCTGATGATCTCAGTGTCGGATTTGGCGGTATAATAGGGCTGATTATTTGTCTGTAACATTCTAAAGAATTCTGGCGGGCAAGTTTGAATGTAGCAGTTTGAAATATGAGCCAATTAAAGCTGTTGGGCGTTTCCTTCATCAGCCATTAATGTCTTTCTGATGAAATTTTCAAAGAAATGTGTTCTGAGATCTTTTTTGGTTTTCAACCCAGAAAATACTTGTTCTATAGACTTTTCATTGATTTCTATAGAAAACATTCTCTAGCAGGGCGGATTCTCTATTGTGAAGTAAGAGAAAAAGATTAGAAGAAATGGTGACATTCATATTTCTAATGGATTTATTATTCTTGGTTAGATAAACTGCCCGACAATTCAGAGAAGCGTTGATCGATGTTCCCGAAGGAAGAGATATCAGGATTTAGTGTCGGATTATTCCATCTGAGATCATTGGAAGGTTCCATGATATTCTGGCGGGACATTTGAATGAATCAGTTTAATAGTTGCATCAATCACAGATCAGGGCGATTTCTTCAGATAATAAAATGCATTTTCCTCCCAAAGAGTGTGAAGGAGGATCTGAGATCTGTGTTCCTTTCAGCTGGGGGATGTTTGTTTGGTATTGAATATTGAATGATCTCTGAGCTCCAGAAGATATTCAGCAGAATTAAAGGACAATAAAAAGCAGTCCCTGTAAGGAGATCACATCGTTCCTTCACATGAAATACGTTCTAATAAATGATACAAATCATAGAAACTCTGAATTACTGTTAGGACGGACGGGTAAGGAGGGGTGGATGGTTTTGGTTGGAGGGTTTAGCGGTGAGTAGACGATCAGCATAGAAAGATTGGAATGAAAAGAGATGAGAGAATGATGTACTGTGATCACATTTCCTGTCATTACTCCTCACCTCTATTACAAGCCTGAGTGTGATAAGAAGACAAAGGCTTTGCCTTTACAGGGAACTTTATCTGACAGTATTAATAATATATAACTTAATTTAGGAATAGAAACCAGGAATCCCGCTCTATGTAGAGCATGTTTGTGAGGCAATGCTAAAATAATAAAATAAAATAATAAAATAATAATAGCATTGATCTTTAGACGAGGAGTAGATCGGTCAGACTGGGAAGGGGGTGAATAAACCTCCCTTCTATTCCCATCCTGATTCTAGATTTATCGCGGAGATCATCTCCACTTTCTGTCTGTATATATATCCCCTATTCACCTCCTTGTACTACACACACACTCCAGTGTTCTACCAGGAATGACCACAAGGTGGCAGAGCTGAATAACACTTATGCCGCACTCACTCATTGTTACAATAAAAGATCCTCCACAATATCCCGCCTTATATTGTTACTTTACATGAAAACACAAAAAGAGAAGATCGTGGAGTTCTTAACCCTCAACACAATGGAGGAAAGAAGCAAGAACAACAAAACATTGTATCTACTCAATCAGCCCAGACAAATCTTTGTCTATTTGTATCTATTTCAATCAACAGCAGATCAATGTACACACAGGGTGGGGGTTGAGCTCATTCTGTGTACTTATAGTTCTAATTAACAATAAGTACAAAGTATCATCTACATACAAATCTGATCACAATATCACCCCGGGCAGCACACAGTCCTAAAAAAAAAAAAAAAATGTTTCCTAAATCATTGGACGTGTTTATCACCATAATGAGTTTACACATGATCTCCAATCCAAATCTGCGAACCATTTTATTCCCAATAATTCCCGTGTCTGAATGTCTTTATATATATATATATATATATATATATATATATATATATATATATATATTCAATACATTTCTATGTATTACATCTTAAATTACTATATACCATACAGAAGGGATGAGCCGAACACCCCCGGTTCGGTTCGCACCAGAACTTTCGAACGGAACGAAAATTCATACGAACTTCAGAACCCCATTGAAGTCTATGGGACTCGAACGTTTGAAATAAAAAGTGCTAATTTTAATGGCTAATATGCAAGATACAGTCCTAAAAAGGGTTTGGGGACCTGGCTCCTGCCCTGACTCAATGCTTAAAATGTTTTTAAAAATGGCCGTTTTGGCAGGAGCACTGATTTTAATGATGATTAAAGTGAAAAAAAAGTGAAATATTCCTTTAAATATCGTGCCTGGGGGGTGTCTATAGTATGCCCGTGAAGTGCCACGTTTCCCGTGTTTAGAACAGTACCTGCACAAAATTACATTTAACGGAGAAAAAAGTAATTTCAAACTGCTTGCGTTTTTAATGTAATATATGGTTCCAGCAATATGGATGAAAATCATTGAGAAAAATGGCATGGGTAGCCCCCCCCCCCCCCCCATTACCAGCCCCTTTGGGTCTCGTACGGATATTAAGGGGAACCCTGTACCCATATTAAAAAAAGGAAAGACGTGGGGCCCCCAGGCCCTATATACTCAGAACAGCAGTATATAGGCGGTGCAAACAAGACAGGGACTGTGTAGATTTTGTTGTGTTAAGTAGAATCTGTTTGTAATTTTGAACTGGTACATTTTTAAAATGTATCTCCAGTCAAAAAATCTATTTTTAAGCTTTTTTGGAAAACATTGGGAAGAGTTTTCACCCCTGTATAATTTGTGCCACAACACTATAAGTCCTCACAGTTCCTCTCGGTGGGCACAGGAACGGGCCCTGCTGTGAAATATTATATCAAGAATTGTAATTGCATGCCCCTGTTAAAAAGGATCTTAAAAATTGGGCCTTAGGCACTGGTGCTGGTGCCACAACACTGTAACCTCTCCCATATACTCTAGTTGTAGTGCAGGAATGAGCCCTGCTGCAAAGCATTGCATCAAAAATTGTAATTGAACGCCCCTGTTAAACAGGGGCTGAACAATTGGGCTGGTGGCATCACCCCGAACCAAAAATCTTCTTCCAACATATCAGCGGAGGAGGAAGAGGAGAGACAATTAACATATGCACCACTAGTTCACAACTTTAAGCCTTTGACATTGATTTCTCAGCCGACACGTTCAGCTGGCTGATGCCGTTCACATTTATAATGATGTGCTGCTTTCCATTCTCCGCAGAATGGGGTTCCTCAGCATTTAAATAGGCCGTCATCTTATTTTATGCTCGAGCGTGCACCATCAAACAGGACCCCTATTTCTCCGCTTTAAGCCTCTGACATTGATGGCTCAGCTGACACGTTCAGCTGGCTATTGCTGTTCACATTTATAATGTGCTGCTTTCCATTCTCCACGGAATGGGGTTCCTCAGCAATTAAATAGTCCCTTTTCTTTATGCTCGAGCATGCACCATCAAACAGGACCACTAGTTCACAACTTTAAGCCTCTGACATTGATGGCTCAGCCGACACGTTCAGCTGGCTGATACTGAAAGGTTATGTTAAGCATCCATCTTGTTTCTGTCAGCCATCTTAATATTCACAAATTTCCATTTTACAATATCTACAGTTTGAACACCCCTTTAACTTCTCAGATAACTGTCTCAACCTGAGATTCTTCTAACTCATTTGTTCTCACACATTTATCAATAAAACTTTTACACATTTCCTCAGAATTCCTTTAGCTACTGAAGAAATCATGTACTGTCTCTTATCTTTTTCTCATATTAATTTAGCTAGCTTAGAACAAAGAACAATAGCGTTTTGTCTTGACCAGCTGTAATCGTTTTGACGTCTACTGCGCATGTCTTATTCTGTGTGACGCGAAATTTACTTTATCAATCACTTTGTAACAACTCAATACAATTAGTTCTCGAAGGACGCCATGGTGTGTGTGTGTGTGGTTTTATTTGTCCTTTGAGAATTGATTCCAGAGTACTCTGAATTTACACAATACATTGGATCTAAGGTCTGAGAGGTTGAAGGGACCACCCTAGACACAGGATTAACCCTTTCAGCACTGGGGGCTTGTCCAGGGATGGATGTTTATTTACCCTTAACGGACTTGAAAAGCTACTTTTAACGGCTCGGTAAGTGAATTCTATTCTTATTGAGTGAAATTGACTTGCCGGGGTCCAGGTGTGTGACTTGGCGTCCATCCCACAAAGATTGCTGTTGGGTTATAGAACCTCTCATAAGTATAGATAAGTTGACCGGTCATGACCTTAGGGGTCATATAGTGTTTTGGGGACACTAGAAAAGGTTTTGGTAACCTTAGAAAAAAAAGGTTTTGGTAACCTTAGAAAAAAAGGTTTTGGTAACCTTAGAAGAAAAGGTTTTGGTAACCTTAGAAAAAAAGGTTTTGGTAACCTTAGAAGAAAAGGTTTTGGTAACCTTAGAAAAATTTACAGAGTACTCTAGAGTTTTAGTTCTGTTTGGGACAGATCTGGTGACTGATGATCGATGTATTGTGTAAACTTTGTGTATGATTGTATAACTGCTTTGCTTTAAATGTATCACGCTGAATGAATTGGGCTGAGTGTGTATATGTGGACTGCTATTTTGTTTCAAGAACCAAAAGGCATACTTGGTGAGTGGTATTCCCGGAGGTTATAAAGTTACAATTTGGGTAAAGCTATTTTGGGAAAGGTAAACAGATTAATGTACATTGCAAGTTAAATTCATCTGTGGTTTGTCTGAAACAAAACAGCAGCTCATTGAGCAAAATTGTGTGTTTATTGTATGTCCAAAATACTCTTGAACTTGTTCCAAATTTATTCTGTTACAGACTTGAAGTGATTGTAACCGTATTAGTATAAAAAAGTATCACAGACAGTACTGATATTTTTTGTTAAAGGAATCTAAGTTGAGGTATTGTCTGATTCACACCGTTGTCTGATTGTCTGCACCGCTAGGTGGCAGTCAAGCAAGGTAAATTGTTTTGCTTTCATGGGAAAATGGAATGTACATAACTGCCTAGTTAACCCTTAGGTGGATCATATGGCAGGATGGACAGAAAGCCGGTTTGGGCATTGTGCAAACTATGGATCCATTATTGATCCAGACTTTCCTGAGTAATCTCAAACCCCATTTAGTGGTCCCAGTCAAACAAATGATTACTGAATGGTCAACACTTTCTAGAACTGACTTTGGCAAAGCTCTTTCACAGAAAGATGCAGCAGGTTGTTTTGATATACCAAAGTCGTCGCCTGTCTCCACACAACATTTCCAAGGGAATACGAAGGGGAACTTTAGAGGCAGAGGAAATTTTAGAGGCAGATTTAAAGGCAGAAATGGAAGAGGGACGAGTCGCTCTAGAAACAATGGATGTTTCAATTGCGGTGCTGAGGATCACTGGGTGAGTCAGTGTCCTCACCCCACCACTCCTCAGACTCCCGATTCCAGCTCTGTCCCTAACCAGACACAACAACCACAGGCATCCATCCAACAAGGTCCAACATTTCCAATCAAATGGGTAAATCAACAACAATGATGGGGCCCGGAGGGTAGTGTCCCAGCTTTTCCTTTTGTCTCAGATCATTTCACTGACAGTCCAATGGTTGCTATTTTAATAAATGGGAGACTCCTCCCCTATCTCGTCAATAGCGGGGCCACTAGGAGTACTATTTGTGAAGATCATTTCAGAGTTTCAAGTGGGAACCAGCGGAACCCTCTTTGGGAATTAATGGAATACTGACAAAAACATATAGGACCCCACCCCTACGAATAGAAGATGATGAAGGGTACACCATATGCACACATTCTTTTAGGATAATACCAAGGTGTCCTGTAAATTTTTTGGGAAGAGACTTGCTTGGGCCACTAGGAATCACAATTAGAACCAACTCAGAAGGAGGTCTAGACATTTCCTCAGATAAAATCACTATAGTAGCATGCAAACCAGGTTTATTGATGCTGTCACAACAAAATAGTGAAGAAGATTTTGAGGATATAGACCTCAGATCTGGTCTGGTCTACATCAGATCTGGATGTAGGACTTGTTTCATACACACCATACAAGGCCACTCTCAAAGAAGGTGCATTTCCTATCTATCACAAACAGTATCCACTCTCTAAAGAAAAGATGGATGGCATAGTGGCAATGGTGAAAAAGTTTCTGCAGGATGGAATCCTGGAGGAAATTATTTCTCCATACAACACACCTGTTAACCCTGTAAAGAAGCCGGATGGCTCCTTCAGATTTGTACAGGACTTGAGGGCCATGAATGACCTCATAGTCCCAATAGCACCCATTGTACCTGATGTTCCATCACTACTGTCCTCCATTCCAGCAACAGCCAAATGTTTTACTGTAATTGATTTAAAGAATGCTTTTTTCTCTGTCCTTGTAGACAAGGAGACAAGGCCACTCTTTGCTTTTACTGTGTCAATTGACCAACACAATCGCCAGTTTACCTGGTGTAGAATGCCCCAGGGATATATAGACTCACCTGTGGTCTATTCTATAGTACTCCAAGCCACCCTCAGGCCTTGGACTGCCCCTCATGGTTCTGTACTGTTGCAATATGTTGATGATCTTTTGATTTGTAGTTCTTCAGAGGAGGACTGCCGAGCTGATAGCCTATCCTTACTGAAATGGTTACATACGTGTGTTCACAAAGTGTCTAAGAAAAAATTACAATCGCATAAACAGGAGGATGAGTACCTAGGGTTTGTGCTGTCTCCGGGAGTTAGGAAAGTCAGTCACAAAAGAACTGTTGCTATAGTGGGTCTGCCCCGCCCACTTACCAAGAAAGACCTGTTAACCTTTCTTGGAATGATTGGTTACTGCCGCCAATGGATACCCGACTGTTCTTTCTATGACAATATATTGAGACAAGCAACCCTCTCTGAAATGTCTGACATTGTAAAATGGTCTGATGAAATGTTAAATGCTTTTACCATGTTGAAAAGTGCAATGGTTACCAGCCCGAGCCTCAGCCTCCCTGATTTTGGCAAAATGTTTCACTTGTTTGCTAGGGAAAATTGCAGAACCATGGCAGGAGTACTGGCCCAGGAACATGGTGGGAGACTGCGCCCTGTAGCTTTTTTCTCAAAGGTGGTTCCAGTACAGGTGCAAGGCATGCCTGCTTGCCTCAGAGCGTTGGCTTCTTGTTCTATGGTTGTAGAGTTGGCAACACCATTTACCTTGGGCCATAACACTACTTTACACACTTCACACAACGTTACCACACTCCTCAAAACTTTACATACTCAGCATATGTCAGCACAAAGATTGAGTGGGTATGAAGTCATCCTCCTGTCCAATCCAAACCTGAAAATAAGAAGTTCAAACATAAACTCTGGCCCAGCTCCAATTTTGAATGCCTTATTAGGTCTTAAAGGAGAACAGGATGACTTACCACCACCTCATGACTGTACACAATCAATACATCAGGACACTTCACCTAGAGCAGATATGCTTTCAGTACCAATTCCTACTGCACAAACAGTTTTTGTTGATGGCTCTTGCAGCAGACCAAGTGATAATGTCTATCATGCAGGATATGCTGTTGTCCAACTGCCGGATACTGTCCTCGAGGCCAATCCAATACCCTATCAGTCTGCACAAACTGCTGAATTGATAGCATTAACCCGTGCATGCCAGCTGTTTGCAGGAAAAGAGGTAAACATTTACACCGATTCCAGGTATGCTCATGGTGTGGTTTGGCACCATGGTGTAATATGGCTTCGCAGAGGATATGTGGCAGCAGATGGAAGGAGCATCTCACACGCTGACCTAGTCACAGCATTACTAGATGCAATTCAGTTGCCTTCAAAACTAGCTATCATGCACTGTAAGGCACATACAGGCCAAATGACTGATTTGGCCAAAAGGTAATGCACTAGCTGACAGAATAGCTAAAGAAGCTGCATCTACACAAAAGGCAAACATTCAAATGCCCATGCTAACACCTCAGCCATGTTCCCTGAAAGAGACACATTGGCTCACGGAACTACAGGCTTTTGCCACCCCTGATGATATTGTGCAATGGAACTGTGATGGGATGGTACAAAAGGATCCTAAAACAGGATTAATCTGCAAAGAGGGGAAGCCGTGTATTCCTGTTGCTAGCGCCCCCCCTGTTCATTGCACAATACCATGGACTGGGTCACAAGGGATGGCAGGCCACATGTGAACTTCTAGATGCAGATTTTTTCATTGCAGGATTACCTAATCTAGTCAAAGCTTTTGTAAGGAGATGTGTCACTTGCATTAGGAACAATCCAACAAACCCAAAGAAAGCAAAGCATGAACATCTTGAGTACCCAACAACACCGTTTACCCATTTACAGATAGACTTTACAAATATGCCCAAAGAAGGAAAGAAACAACAATATCTTTTGGTCATAGTGGACATGATGTCACGCTGGCCAGAAATTTTTGTCAGGAATTTTTGTCACCAACAATGAAAACGCACAAACTGTAGTGAAGATCCTCACACAGGAAATTATTCCTAGATGGGGATGTCCATTGCAAATAAATTCAGACAATGGCCCAGCTTTCACAGCTAAAATCTGCCAAGATCTTGTAAAAGTACTAAAAATAGACTGGAAATTTCACCTCCCCTACCATCCACAGAGTTCAGGAATTGTAGAGAGAATGAATAGAACAATTAAAGACAGGATAAGGAAAGCTACGGGTGGGAATTTTGGCAAGTGGAAAAAAGTTCTCCCAGCTGTATTAGCTGAAATCAGAATGACCCCTCACAGTGTGACGGGTTATTCCCCCTTTGAGGTACTCATGGGTAGGCCATTCCCCACACCATGGGCTAATCATCCCTTAATGGTAGAGAAATGTGATTTGGAACAAATACAGGAGGAATATGTAAAAAAACTGATGGAAACTCTTGATATTGTTGAAAGAAGAATTGCTCGCACCTCTCCTTCTTCTTCACAGGTACCAACCCACCCGTTCCAGGTCGGTGATCAAGTTGTGGTCCAGAGGCTTCAGAAAGGTCGAAAGCCGCAAGAGGTTCCATTCGGACCAGTGACCAAAGTGGTAGCCGTCACCAGGACCGCCATCCTTACAGAGGAAAGTCCTACTTGGATCCATGCCAGCAGAGTAAAGAAGGTTGATCTAAGCCCAGGAATTGAAGAAAGGCTGAAAAGAGGTGAAGCAGGTGTTTTAAGTCCTCAAAAGACAAGCACAGACATAAAGGACAGTGATGTCACTCATTTCACCACAGACTTCTGGGAAGGCCTTTTGCCTTCTGGTGATGTTTCTACTTCTGATCTTTGTCCCAGTGTGGATAATAACTAACTGTATCGTTCATCCTGATGACTTAGGTGCCTTGAAACTCATATGTGGTAAAAGCGAAATACACACCAACCATACTGACTTTCACCTCAGAAATCGCAGTAAAAGAGATGTCTCTAATGAATTGATCAAAGAAACAAGTTTTTCTCGAAAAATGTTACTGTTAAAATTTAAATATGCTTATGCTAGAAAGTCAGGACATGAAAAATGCTGGATTTGTAGTAAGTTGCACCCAGAAACTGCTAAGATCCCACTTTTAGCTGTCCCTCTAAACCTCAAGTCATTATTGGAAAATACTCTAGTCTTAAGTATTAAGAATGTCTCAGAAGGGTACCGCAATCAGAGTATTATGTTTTACACTTTAGGAAGGACACATGAACCTGAGTGGTGTGTTCAGTTAGGCAATACATCCAACGGAATAGGTATGTGTTCCAAGTCTGTATTTAACATTTCAAAGGGTATTCCCTTCCACACCAGTAACATTATCATAGGTCATATGTGTAGTTACAAAAATCAATCCCTTAACAACACCATTAGTGAACTTACTACATACAGGAACACAACATCTGGGATACTTGTGAGTAAACTTGTTAGTGCTGCATTTGAGGCTGGAACTGAGCCCCAACGTAGTTCTCTAAGAAGTTTTTCATTGGGAAACAATACATACGTATGCTGTGCTAAAATTTGTTACCCATGGACCCCCGCAGGAGTGAAAGGATGGTGTTATTTAGCAAAGTTGGTACCAGTCATGTCAGCCCTAGGCCAGAATCAGGAACATCACATACAAGTGACTTCAAGTCCAGTACATAGGTTAACTTATAAATGCAAGAGAGAAAACCCACCTATGTTTTCTACTTCAGATAAGTCATGGACTTGGTTTCCATCCTGGACAGGATGGGGCATAACCCCAATGGACAAACTGAATAACTACACTAGTCTAATAAATGATTAGATGGAAAAAAAACTCCCAAGATATACAGTGAAGATCGAAAGTTTGGGCACCCTAGGTAAAAATGTGTATTAATGTGCATAACGAAGCCAAGGAAAGATGGAAAAATCTCCAAATGGCATCAAATTACAGATTAGACATTCTTATAATATGTCAAAAAAGTTAGATTTTATTTCCATCGTTTATACTTACAAAATTACAGAAAACAAAAAAATGGCGTCTGCAAAAGTTTGGGCACCCTGCAGAATTTATAGCATACACTGCCCCCTTTGCAAAGCTGAGACCTGCCAGTGTCATGGATTGTTCTCAATCATCGTCTGGGAAGACTAAGTGATGTCAATCTCAAAGGTTTTAAATGGCCAGACTCATCTGACCTTGCCCCAACAATCAGCACCATGGGTTATTCAAGCTGGAGAAAGCTCTAAGAAGATAGCAAAGCGTTTTCAGATGTCAATATCCTCTGTTCGGAATGTAATTAAGAAATGGCAGCCATTAGGAACAGTGGAAGTTAAAGCAAAATCTGGAAGACCAAGAAAAATATCAGACAGAACAGCTTGCAGGATTGTGAGAAAAGCAATTCAAAACCCACGTTTGACTGCACGATCCCTCCAGAAAGATCTGGCAGACACTGGAGTTGTGGTAGACTATTCCACTATAAGGAGATACTTGTACAAATATGGTCTCCATGGAAGAGTCATCAGAAGAAAACCTCTTCTACATCCTCACCACAAAAATCAGCGTTTGAACTTTGCAAATGAAAATATAGACAAGCCTGAGGCATTTTGGAAACAAGTTCTGTGGACCGATGAGGTTAAAATAGAACTTTTTGGCCGGAATGAGCAAAGGTACGTTTGGAGAAGAAAGGGCACAAAATGTAATGAAAAGAACCTCTGTCCAACTGTTAAGCATGGGAGTTGATCAATCATGCTTTGGGGTTGTATTGAAGCCAGTGGCACAGGGAACATTTCACGAGTAGAAGGAAAAATGGATTCAATAAAATTTCAGCAAATTTTGGATGGTAACTTGATGCCATCTGTGAAAAAGCTGAAGTTAAAGAGAGGATGGCTTCTACAAATGGATAATGATCATAAACACACCTCAAAATCCACAGGGGATTACATCAATAGGCGTAAACTGAAGGTTTTGCCATGGCCTTCACAATCTCCTGACCTCAACATTATTGAAAATCTATGGATAGACCTTAAAAGAGCAGTGCGTGACAGACAGCCCAGAAATCTCAAAGAACTGGAACACTTTTGTAAGAAAGAATGGGCAAAGATACCTCAAACAAGAATTGAAAGACTCTTGGCTGGCTACAAAAAGCGTTTACAACCTGTGATACTTGCCAAAGGGGGCAGTACAAGATATTAACTCTGCAGGGTGCCCAAACTTTTGCAGATAAAGTTTTTTTTGTTTTCTGTAATTTTGAAAGTGTAGATGATGGAAATAAAATCTAACTTTTTTTTTACATATTATAAGAATGTCTAATCTGTAATTTGATGCCATTTGAAGATTTTTCCATCTTTCCTTGGCTTCGTTATGCACATTAATACACATTTTTACCTGGGGTGCCCAAACTTTCGATCCCCACTGTAGGTCTACTCAATGTCGAGCTAAAGCAATTAGAAGACAACTAGAGTTACACAAATTGGCTATTGAAAGCATGAGTGCAGCTCTGACAGGTTTATGCGAAATGACCCAAGATTATGAATGTTGTACATGGTTTCACAATACCAGCCTGGAAATCCCAGACTACTATGATGTTATTAGTGAAAACCAAACACGGGTAAATGAATTAGCAAGGGACATAGGTAATTATGGATGGAACCCCTTTTCTAGTTTGGGTTTAGGTGGAATGTTTTCATGGTTAAGGGACATAGTGATTATGATTATCATAGTACTATTGTTAGGTTTGATAGGCTACCTGATTTTCAAGCTTATTCTATTTTGTATTAGGAAATGTACTACACCAGACCAACCTTCTCACGCTTATACACAATATATGCAGCTTTATGTAAATGAATATAACAAACGTAGCAAGAACTGTAGATTTCAGGAGGCTGCAGATCTGTACAAAGTCATTCCATGACTTAATAGGGGGTTGAAAGGTTAAGCATCCATCTTGTTTCTGTCAGCCATCTTAATATTCACAAACTTCCATTTTACAGAATGTACAGTTTGAACACCCCTTTAACTTCTCAGATAACTGTCTCAACCTGAGATTCATCTAACTCATTTGTTCTCACACACTTATCTAAAACTTTCACACATTTTCTCAGCATTCCTTTAGCTACTGAAGAAATCATGTACTGTCTCTTATCTTTTTCTCATATTAATTTAGCTAGCTTAGAACAAAGAACAATAGCGTTATGTCTTGACCAGCTGTAATCGTCTTGATGTTTACTGCGTATGTCTTATTCTGTGTAACACGAAATTTACTATATCAATCACTTTGTAATAACTCAATACAATTTGTTCTCGAAGGACGCCACGGTGTGTGTGTGGTTTTATTTGTCCTTTGAGAATTGATTCCAGAGTACTCTGAATTTATACAATACATTAGAACTAAGGTCTGAGAGGTTAAAGGGACCAGCCTAGACACAGGATTAACCCTTTCAGATACCGTTCACACTTATAACGATGTGCTGCTTTCCATTCTCCTCAGAATGGGGTTCCTCAGCAATTAAATAGTCCCTTTTCTTTACGCTCGACCATGCACCATCAAATGGGACCACTAGTTCACAACTTTAAGCCTCTGACATTGATGGCTCAGCCGACACGTTCAGCTGGCTAATGCCGTTCACATTTATAATGATGTGCTGCTTTCCATTCTCCTCAGAATGGGGTTCCTCAGCAATTAAATAGTCCCTTTTCTTTACGCTCGACCATGCACCATCAAATGGGACCACTAGTTCACAACTTTAAGCCTCTGACATTGATGGCTCAGCGGACACGTTCAGCTGGCTGATGCCGTTCACATTTATAATGATGTGCTGCTTTCCATTCTCCGCAAAATGGGGTTCCTCAGCATTTAAATAGGCCGTCATCTTATTTCATGCTCGACCGTGCACCATCAAACGGGACCACTAGTTCACAACTTTAAGCCTCTGAAATTGATGGTTCAGCCGACACGTTCAGCTGGCTGATGCTATTCACATTTATAATGATGTGCTGCTTTCCATTCTTCGCAGAATGGGGTTCTTCAGCATTTAAATAAGCCCTCTTTTTATTTTATGCTCGACCGTGCACCATCAAACAGGACCGCTATTTCTCCGCTTTAAGCCTCTGACATTGATGGCTCAGCCAACACGGTCAGCTGGCTGATGCTGTTCACATTTATAATGTGCTGCTTTCCATTCTCCACAGAATGGGATTCCTCAGCAATTAAATAGTCCCTTTTCTTTATGCTCGAGCATGCACCAAACGGGACCACTAGTTCACAACTTTAAGCCTCTGACATTGATGGCTCAGCCGACACATTCAGCTGGCTGATGCCGTTCACATTTATAATGATGTGCTGCTTTCCATTCTCTGCAGAATGGGGTTCCTCTGCATTTAAATAGGCCGTCATCTTATTTCATGCTCGACTGTGCACCATCAAACGGGACCACTAGTTCACAACTTTAAGCCTCTGACATTGATGGCTCAGCCGACACGTTCAGCTGTCTGATGCTGTTCACATTTATAATGATGTGCCACTTTCCATTCTCCGCAGAATGGGATTCCTCAGCAATTAAATAGTCCCTTTTCTTTATGCTCGAGCATGCACCTTCAAACGAGACCACTAGTTCTCCGCTTTAAGCCTCTGACATTGATGGCTCAGCCGACACGTTCAGCTGGCTGATGCCGTTCACATTTATAATGATGTGCTGCTTTCCATTCTTCGCAGAATGGGGTTCCTCAGCATTTAAATAAGCCCTCTTCTTATTTTATGCTCGAGCATGCACCATCAAACGGGACCACTAGTTCACAACTTTAAGCCTCTGACATTGATGGCTCAGCCGACACGTTCAGCTGGGTAACACCGTTCACATTTATAATAATTTGCTGCTTTCCATTCTCCGCAGAATGGGGTTCCTCAGCATTTAAATAGGCCGTCATCTTATTTTTCATGCTCGACCGTGCACCATCAAACAGGACCACTATTTCTCCGCTTTAAGCCTCTGACATTGATGGCTCAGCCGACACGTTCAGCTGGTTGATACCGTTCACATTTATAATGATGTGCTGCTTTCCATTCTCCGCAGAATGGGGTTCCTCAGCATTTAAATAGGCCGTCATCTTATTTCATGCTCGACCGTGCACCATCAAACGTGACCACTAGTTCTCCGCTTTGAGCCTCTGACAATGATGGCTCAGCCGACACGTTCAGCTGGCTAATGCCGTTCACATTTATAATGATGTGCTGCTTTCCATTCTCCGCAGAATGGGGTTCCTCAGCATTTAAATAAGCCGTCATCTTATTTCATGCTCGACCGTGCACCATCAAACAGGGCCACTATTTCTCTGCTTTAAGCCTCTGACATTGATGGCTAAGCCGACACGTTCAGCTGGCTGATGCTGTTCACATTTATATAGTTACATAGTTAGTCAGGTTGAAAAAAGTCCATCCAGTTAAAAAAAAAAAAAAAAATATATATATATAGAAAGGCCAGTATGGTGGCCTAAAATTATGGGAGGAGCCCGGTGGAGTATATAACCAGCCCGTTCGCCTGTCTTCCTCGTCGGTTCCGGTGCGCGATATCTGATACGTCAGACATCAAGGGCCGACTATCCAGACCAGAGGCAGTGAGCCTGTTCGTGAGTTCCCGCGTTATTCGTTTCCGTCTTGACAACTCGTCTTCCCGTACATCAGCGTCCGTGGGTTTCGCCGTCGGAGTGTCGTCGTACCCATCGAATTTGTCGTTTCACGTTGGGCCGGCTGTCGCAGGTTTTGGCTTCGGCATCCCCTTTTCAGATATGTATTTCGATGTACCATCAACATTCCCTGTACTCTCGACCCGCTCGCTTCTTTTAAATCGAATGTTTTACTGTGGCCCTCGTACGCATGTCACTATTTTCTATTTTCGATGTAGTCGTTATCACTTTTCGACACGTTCGATTACGCCACGTCAGGCGATTCATTCGCAGGTACGGCATTCGAAACCATTCGTCTGCCCGAACATTTCTATTAGTATCGGTCGAATCGTTCGACTCACAGCCGACTGCTTGTTACGACAAGGCAAGCAGTCCGCACGTTTCGCTTTGTCTGCTCCAGTTCGAATATATGTCTCTTCATTCATGCAGTTATGTTATGTATTTTATTTTATCTCATGTCAAATCATTTCACTCCCAGTCATTTCTACCGTTTCAAATCATTTCTGTCACTAGTCGCGCTCCGGCGCGAATCTTGTCGCACCTCTGGTGCACCGATTCGCTTTGAAGTGCCCCAGGGTTCGGCCTCATTTCTGTACATGCTCCAGAGACTGAGTCACTCGCAGGTTCACGCACGGTCCCTGATTCTCGTCTCTGTCATGGCATACCATTTCTGTCACTTATTACGCTCCAATTCGAATCCTGTCGCATTCCTCTATGCACCGATTCGTCCTGGTGGGCCCAGCTGCTACGCCTCATTTTGGTACATGCTCCAGAGACGGATTCTTTGTAACCTACAGTCCAGTCGTTGAATCCTGTCTCTGTCATGGGACATCATTTCTGTCACTCATTACACTCCAATTCAAATCCTGTCGCATTTTTTATGCACCGATTCGTTCTGGTGTGCCCAGCTGCTACGCCTCATTTCAGTACATGCTCCAGAGACGGGTTCTTTTTTGCTACCATCAGTCCAGTCGTTGAATCTTGTCTCTGTCATGGGATATCATTTCTGTCACTTATTACGCTCCGATTCGAATCCTGTTGCGTTTATTTATGCACCGATTCGTCCCGGTGTGCCCAGCTGCTACGCCTCATTTCAGTACATGCTCCAGAGACGGATTCTTTGTTGTAACCATCAGTCCAGTCGTTGAATCTTGTCTCTGTCATGGCATATCATTTCTGTCACTTATTACGCGCCAATTCGAATCCTGTCGCATTCCTTATGCACCGATTCGTTCTGGTGTGCCCAGCTGCTACGCCTCATTTCAGTACATGCTCCAAAGACAGGATTCATCTGTTTGGTTCATGGGCTCGTCCTCTGATTCTTGTCTTTGTCATGGGTTTTTCATTTCATTTCACCTATCACGTTCCGGTACGAATAGTCACATCGGTGTACCAAATTCGTCTCGGCGTGCCCCAGGAATGGCCTCATTTCAGTACATGCTCCAGAATCCGTTTCGTGCTCGGTCGCAAGTTGTGGCATGGCGATCCGGATCTCTGTCATGGCAGGTTCTCTCATTTCACTGTCACATACCGCTTCCCGGCTTGGGTCCAGTTGATTCTTCAATGTTTGGATGCCTGCCGGGGGGCCTTGCTCCTCGGCCTCATTTCATTATAGATTGCCTTCAAAAGGGAAACACAGCTTCGTTTAGGCGTGTCTCGCTGTTTTCTCCACATACAAGCGCAGACTTCTTGCAATCGTTGCAAACACACATCCAAGCGTAGACTTCTTGCAATCGTTGCAAGCATGCATCCAGACATAGACTTCTCGCAATCGTTACAAGCACGCATTCGAGCATAGACCTCTTGCACTTATTACTAGCACGCATTCGAGCATAGACCTCTTGCAATCGTTGCAAGCACGCATTCGGGCATAGACCTCTTGCAATCGCTGCAAGCACGCATTCGAGCATAGACCTCTCGCGGTCATTACAAGCACGCATTCGAGCATAGACCTCTTGCAATCGTTGCGAGCACGCATTCGAGCATAGACCTTTTGCATTCATTACAAGCACGCATTCGGGCATAGACCTCTTGCAATCGCTGCAAGCACGCATTCGAGCATAGACCTCTCGCGGTCATTACAAGCACGCATTCGAGCATAGACCTCTTGCAATCGTTGCAAGCACGCATTCGAGCATAGACCTTTTTTTTGCATTCATTACAAGCACGCATTCGGGCATAGACCTCTTGCAATCGCTGCAAGCACGCATTCGAGCATAGACCTCTCGCGGTCATTACAATTACGCATTCGAGCATAGACCTCTTACACTCATTACAAGCATGCATTCAAGCATAGACCTCTTGCAATCGTTGCATGCAGGCATTCGAGCATAGACCTCTGGCGATCATTGCAAGCACGCATTCGAGCATAGACCTCTTGCACTCATTACAAGCACGCATTCGAGCATAGTTCTCTTGCAATCATGGCAAGCACGCATTTGAGCATAGACCTCTTGCAATCGTTGCAAGCAGGTGTCCAGGCACAACTTGTTGCAATCATTGCTGGCAGGCACTTCTGGCTTGCTCAATAGATTGCTTTAGGGAAGACCTGGATACCTTCCTAAATGTACGTTGTATTACGGGGTACTTATATTTATAGGTATAGTTGATCCAGGGAAAAATCCGATTGCCTCTCGAGGGGTCAGGAAGGAATTTTCCCCGGCTGTAGCAAATTGGCCTATGCTCTGTTGGGGGTTTTTTGCCTTCCTCTGGATCAGCTGCGGGCGTAGAATTGGGTGTCGGGTTGTGTGATACCTTATTTATTTTGATTTGGTTGGACCGGATGGACTTCTGTCTTTTCCGGCCTGGCTACCCATGAAGCCTACCATAATTCCTTGCAGTCGTTGCAGGCACGAGTCCTGGCACAACTCCTTGCATTAGTTGCAGGCACGCATCCTAGCATAACATCTTGCAGTCATGGCAAGCACGCATCCTGGGTAACATCTTGCAATCATCGCAAGCACGCATCCAAACATGCATTCAAGCACAACTCCTGTAGTCTTCGCAGTGCACATGCGGTAACACGAATGGCTCACAGTCACTACGTATACATCTCCAGTGACAAACTCCCGGGCAATTGTCGCAAGCACATGTTTAAACACAACTTTAGTCACGCCAAGGCTCGTGACTTAGCATAACTTCTTGCAATCATTCATTGGCAAGCACGTTCTCAGTGGCACACAAACTGGCTACACGTCATTTTCAGCAGCACTTAATTGGCCTCTCGTCTCCCGTGGCTTTCTTACAAACCATTTACTGTTGTCTGTCTATCCGTCTCTTCCTTAGGACAGTTGAGTTCTACTTCCGTCCGCACCAGGATCGTGTTGACACACGCGACTGGCTTCTTCCTGTAGCACGCCCAGGCTATTTCTAGCCAGCGTTCAACATTTCTTATCCTTACAATGCTCGGAGAGCCATCTGTTGCTACGGCCCATACAGCAAGATCCCCACTACGAGGCGTCCAGAGGCATCAGCCCATAGCCATCGGCCAATGCTCGCCCATTACAACTGCCATCTTTACGGACATATAATATCCTCGCATATTCCCCAGTTTAGTCATCCGAAAGACACCTACAGTCCCTTCACGGCATGTCGAGCGTCGCTATGCACACCATCCCTCAGGGGTCGCGCCTTTGTGTCACGCCTATTGGTCTTACTGTCCCTCTCACAGGATCCAGAGCAAGTCCTCAGCCGGGTTCCCGCGGCAATAGCAGTCCTTGCTATGCGGGAGGAATACCTATCGTCTGGGAATGACGTCTCCCTGTTCATTCCCTCCGTGTCTTCCCTTTCTCCCCAGGTGATGACCGACGCAGCGGCCTCCACGGGCTTGCGGCTGTTTTTTTTGGCCACCTCTGGCTCGCAGCTCCCTGGCCTCCCCAGTTACTGGCAATTCCTGGTTGCGCCAAGGCGCCCTCTCTGTTGGTTATGTCCTTCCTACGTCGACTGGTCCAGCTCTTGTTGTTGTTTCAGTTCAACATCCATTCTTCCTTTATCCCCGGTAAAGTCAATCAGGCAGCGGACGCCCTCTCCCGCTTTTAACCTTGTCTCGTTTTCGTTCAGGTACCCGGAGCCGGACTAACATCAGCAGCTATCTCGGACTGGTCTCAACTGACCCTGGATTAGCCCCTCACCTCCTAGCGGCTACCCAACTCATTTGATCACTCCCTTTCCCGCAATACCCTCAAAGCCTATCAATCAGCCTGGAGGGCCTTTAACCAACTTCATCACGTATCACAGTACAGAGACGTCCCGTGTCAAGCAAGTCATAGCCTTCATTGCCTACTGCCACTCGCAGTTGGCGTTATCCTTTAATACGATCCGGCTATACCTGACCGGTGTACAACATTTCACGTCCCTCCAGGACCCTACCGTACCCTTCCTATTTTTACCACGCCGTTCGGGCTGTTATGCGCGGTATCCAGAAAGCGCCAGCCGATGACCGGCACCAAAACGACTGCCTGTTACAGGAGACGTTTAGAAATATGTCAGATTTCCTGGCCACTTCACCTTTTCGGTCTCCACATTAGTGTCATTTACAAGCAGCCATACACCTGGCCTTCTACGGCTTCTTACGGCCAAGCGAGTTTTACTTGTTGTAGCCTCACAGCACGCATGCTGTGCGAGCACCACCTGGTCCGATACGAAGACCATTTCGTCTTACACTTAGCAGTCTCCAAGACGCAGCAGCTTGGCTCGGGTTCGGACATACACCTCTATAAGTCCAACAACCGCTGGTACCCGGTCGCCATTCTCACGCGCCTGTCGGCCCCTTTTTTGGCTGATCAACCAGGAGTTAGTCCTCTTCTGCCATTTCTCACTAAACCTCTGAACGCTGCCCGGTGGAACGTGTCAGGATACTCCCGGGTATCCTTCACCTCTGTCCTACTCACATTGTCAAGAAGTTGGGCAGATGGAGGTCCACCTGTTTCGCCCGCTACATACCCATTCCGCAAGCGGAGATGACCCAGGCCTTTGTCGAGCTCACCCAGTAAACAAACTTGGATCAATAAAATGCAACCCCTACCTGAATGTTTTTGCCCCCTTATTTTGGTATACCGTACGTCAGACCAGGGCACACTTTCAGGTCCATTTCAAGTAAGCGAGTTTATGTTAACCTTGTTTGTCATCCTTAACCGTATCGGTCAGAGGGCTCCACACCATAAATAGAAAGGCCAGTATGGTGGCCTGAAATTATGGGAGGAGCCCGGTGGAGTATATAACCAGCCCGTTCGCCTGTCTTCCTCGTCGGTTCCGGTGCGCGATACCCACCCACCCATCCCCTTTTTCAGGGCATTTCTCAAGCATCATACTCCTCATGAGAGTACTCATTTCACTCCATTCATATTCATTTCATTTATCACCCACTTTCTATCTAAGGTATGCCCCCTTATTTTGGTATACCGTACGTCAGACCAGGGCACACTTTCAGGTCCATTTCAAGTAAGCGAGTTTATGTTAACCTTGTTTGTCATCCTTAACCGTATCGGTCAGAGGGCTCCACACCATAAATATATATATATATACACCAGCCCATATACCCAATTCTATAACCACAGTTGATCCAGAGGAAGGCAAAAAACCCCAGCAGAGCATGATCCAATTTGCTAAAGCAGGGGAAAAAATTCCTTCCTGATCCCCCGAGAGGCAGTCGGATTTTCCCCGGATCAACTTTACCTATAAATTTTAGTACCCAGTTATATTACGTACACTTAGGAAATAATCCAGGCATTTCTTAAAGCAATCCACTGAGCTGGCCATAACCACCTCTGCAGGGAGTCTATTCCACATTTTCACAGCTCTTACTGTGAAGAAACCTTTCCGTATTTGGAGATGAAATCTCTTCTCCTCTAGACGTAAAGAGTGCCCCCTTGTCCTCTTTGTTGACTGTAAAGTGAATAACTCAACACCAAGTTCCCTATATGGACCCCTTATATATTTGTACATGTTGATCAAATCCCCCCTTAATCTCCTCTTATCAAGAGTGAATAAATTCAGTTCCTCTAATCTTTCCTCATAGCTGAGTTGCTCCATGCCTCTTATCAGTTTGGTTGCCCTCCTCTGCACTTTCTCCAGTTCCCCGATATCCTTTTTGAGAACTGGTGCCCAAAACTGAACGGCATATTCCAGATGAGGTCTTACTAATGATTTGAACAGGGGCAAAATGATATCTCTCTCTCTGGAGTACATACCTCTCTTACATATACAGGAAAGGACTTTGCTTGCTTTGGAAACCGCAGCTTGGCATTGCATGCTATTATTGAGCTTATGATCTACCAAAACCCCCAGATCCTTCTCCACTATGGATTCCCCCAGTTGTACTCCCCCTAGCGTGTATGATGCATGCATATTCTTAGCCCCCAAGTGCATAACCTTACATTTCTCAACATTAAACCTCATCTGCCACATAGTCGCCCAATTAGACAGAGCATTGAGGTTGGCTTGTAAATTGGTGACATTCTGTAAGGACGTTATTGCACTGCATAGCTTGGTGTCATCTGCAAAGACGGAAATGTTACTCTTGATCCCAGACCCAATATCATTTATAAAGATATTAAAAAGCAAGGGTCCCAGCACTGAACCTTGGGTTACACCGCTCATAACCTTAGACCATTCAGAGTAAGAATCATTAACCACGACTCTCTGAATTCTGTCTTTTAGCCAGTTTTCTATCCATCTACAAACTGATGTTTCCAAACCTGTAGACTTTACCTTACACATGAGCCATGTGTGCGGAACTGTATCGAACGCTTTTGCAAAATCCAAATATATCACGTCCACCGCCACCCCTCTGTCCAAGGTTTTACTTACCACCTCATAAAAAGAAATCAGGTTTGTCTGACAACTTCTGTCTTTCATGAATCCATGCTGTCTGTTGCTCGTTGCTCAAAATATTTTTTTTCCTGCAAGAACTCGTATATATGGTCTTTTATTAATCCCTCCAGTATCTTCCCAACTATAGAAGTTAAACTAACGGGTCTATAATTACTTGGTAAAGACTTTGTTCCCTTTTTAAATATAGGCACCACATTGGCCCTGCGCCAATCCAGTGGTACTATTCCTGTCATTAATGAGTCCCTAAAAATTAGATACAATGGCTTTGAAATTACAGAGCTCAATTCTTTTAGGATCCGTGGGTGGATGCCATCAGGTCCAGGTGCTTTATCCACCTTTATTCTGTCCAAATATTTCTGTACCATATCACCTATGAGCCATTGTGGATTTGGGGCTGTGTCAGTACCACCCCCATTGTGGACATGAGCTCCCCCATGCTCCTTTGTATAAACAGAGCTGAAGAAAGTATTTAATAAGTTAGCCTTCTCTTTATCCCCAGTCACCCACTCCAGATTATTTTGCAAAGGGCCTACATGCTCAGACTTAACCTTTTTACTATTAATAATGTGCTACTTTCCCTTCTCCGCAGAATGGGGTTCCTCAGCAATAAAATAGTCCCTTTTCTTTACGCTCGAGCATGCACCTTCAAACGGGACCACTAGTTCACAACTTTAAGCCTCTGACATTGATGGTTCAGCCGACACGTTCAGCTGGCTAATGCCGTTCACATTTATAATGATGTGCTGCTTTCCATTCTCCGCAGAATGGGTTTCCTCAGCATTTAAATAGGCCGTCATCTTATTTCATGCTCGACCGTGCACCATCAAAAGGGACCACTATTTCTCTGCTTTAAGCCTCTGACAATGATGGCTCAGCCGACACGTTCAGCTGGCTGAGGCTGTTCACACTTATAATGTGCTACTTTCCATTCTCCGCAGAATGGAGTTCCTCAGCAATTAAATAGTCCCTTTTCATTATGCTCGAGCATGCACCATCAAATGTGACCACTAGTTCCCAGATTTAAGCCTCTGATATGGATGGCTCAGCCGACACGTTCAGCTGGCTGATGCTGTTCACATTTATAATGTGCTGCTTTCCATTGTCCACAGAATGGGGTTCCTCAGCAATTAAATAGTCCCTTTTCTTTATGATTGAGCATGCACCATCAAACGGGACCACTTGTTCACAACTTTAAGCCTCTGACATTGATGGTTCAGCCGACACGTTCAGCTGGCTAATGCCGTTCACATTTATAATGATGTGCTGCTTTCCATTCTCCGCAGAATGGGTTTCCTCAGCATTTAAATAGGCCGTCATCTTATTTCATGCTCGACCGTGCACCATCAAAAGGGACCACTATTTCTCTGCTTTAAGCCTCTGACAATGATGGCTCAGCCGACACGTTCAGCTGGCTGAGGCTGTTCACACTTATATAGTTACATAGTTAGTCAGGTTGAAAAAAGTCCATCCAGTTAAAAAAAAAAAAAAAAAAAAATATATATATATATATATATATACACCAGCCCATATACCCAATTCTATAACCACAGTTGATCCAGAGGAAGGCAAAAAACCCCAGCAGAGCATGATCCAATTTGCTAAAGCAGGGGAAAAAATTCCTTCCTGATCCCCCGAGAGGCAGTCGGATTTTCCCCGGATCAACTTTACCTATAAATTTTAGTACCCAGTTATATTACGTACACTTAGGAAATAATCCAGGCCTTTCTTAAAGCAATCCACTGAGCTGGCCATAACCACCTCTGCAGGGAGTCTATTCCACATTTTCACAGCTCTTACTGTGAAGAAACCTTTCCGTATTTGGAGATGAAATCTCTTCTCCTCTAGACGTAAAGAGTGCCCCCTTGTCCTCTTTGTTGACTGTAAAGTGAATAACTCAACACCAAGTTCCCTATATGGACCCCTTATATATTTGTACATGTTGATCAAATCCCCCCTTAATCTCCTCTTATCAAGAGTGAATAAATTCAGTTCCTCTAATCTTCCCTCATAGCTGAGTTGCTCCATGCCTCTTATCAGTTTGGTTGCCCTCCTCTGCACTTTCTCCAGTTCCCCGATATCCTTTTTGAGAACTGGTGCCCAAAACTGAACGGCATATTCCAGATGAGGTCTTACTAATGATTTGAACAGGGGCAAAATGATATCTCTCTCTCTGGAGTACATACCTCTCTTACATATACAGGAAAGGACTTTGCTTGCTTTGGAAACCGCAGCTTGGCATTGCATGCTATTATTGAGCTTATGATCTACCAAAACCCCCAGATCCTTCTCCACTATGGATTCCCCCAGTTGTACTCCCCCTAGCGTGTATGATGCATGCATATTCTTAGCCCCCAAGTGCATAACCTTACATTTCTCAACATTAAACCTCATCTGCCACATAGTCGCCCAATTAGACAGAGCATTGAGGTTGGCTTGTAAATTGGTGACATTCTGTAAGGACGTTATTGCACTGCATAGCTTGGTGTCATCTGCAAAGACGGAAATGTTACTCTTGATCCCAGACCCAATATCATTTATAAAGATATTAAAAAGCAAGGGTCCCAGCACTGAACCTTGGGTTACACCGCTCATAACCTTAGACCATTCAGAGTAAGAATCATTAACCACGACTCTCTGAATTCTGTCTTTTAGCCAGTTTTCTATCCATCTACAAACTGATGTTTCCAAACCTGTAGACTTTACCTTACACATGAGCCATGTGTGCGGAACTGTATCGAACGCTTTTGCAAAATCCAAATATATCACGTCCACCGCCACCCCTCTGTCCAAGGTTTTACTTACCACCTCATAAAAAGAAATCAGGTTTGTCTGACAACTTCTGTCTTTCATGAATCCATGCTGTCTGTTGCTCGTTGCTCAAAATATTTTTTTTCCTGCAAGAACTCGTATATATGGTCTTTTATTAATCCCTCCAGTATCTTCCCAACTATAGAAGTTAAACTAACGGGTCTATAATTACTTGGTAAAGACTTTGTTCCCTTTTTAAATATAGGCACCACATTGGCCCTGCGCCAATCCAGTGGTACTATTCCTGTCATTAATGAGTCCCTAAAAATTAGATACAATGGCTTTGAAATTACAGAGCTCAATTCTTTTAGGATCCGTGGGTGGATGCCATCAGGTCCAGGTGCTTTATCCACCTTTATTCTGTCCAAATATTTCTGTACCATATCACCTATGAGCCATTGTGGATTTGGGGCTGTGTCAGTACCACCCCCATTGTGGACATGAGCTCCCCCATGCTCCTTTGTATAAACAGAGCTGAAGAAAGTATTTAATAAGTTAGCCTTCTCTTTATCCCCAGTCACCCACTCCAGATTATTTTGCAAAGGGCCTACATGCTCAGACTTAACCTTTTTACTATTAATAATGTGCTACTTTCCCTTCTCCGCAGAATGGGGTTCCTCAGCAATAAAATAGTCCCTTTTCTTTACGCTCGAGCATGCACCTTCAAACGGGACCACTAGTTCACAACTTTAAGCCTCTGACATTGATGGTTCAGCCGACACGTTCAGCTGGCTAATGCCGTTCACATTTATAATGATGTGCTGCTTTCCATTCTCCGCAGAATGGGTTTCCTCAGCATTTAAATAGGCCGTCATCTTATTTCATGCTCGACCGTGCACCATCAAAAGGGACCACTATTTCTCTGCTTTAAGCCTCTGACAATGATGGCTCAGCCGACACGTTCAGCTGGCTGAGGCTGTTCACACTTATAATGTGCTACTTTCCATTCTCCGCAGAATGGAGTTCCTCAGCAATTAAATAGTCCCTTTTCATTATGCTCGAGCATGCACCATCAAATGTGACCACTAGTTCCCAGATTTAAGCCTCTGATATGGATGGCTCAGCCGACACGTTCAGCTGGCTGATGCTGTTCACATTTATAATGTGCTGCTTTCCATTGTCCACAGAATGGGGTTCCTCAGCAATTAAATAGTCCCTTTTCTTTATGATTGAGCATGCACCATCAAACGGGACCACTTGTTAACAACTTTAAGCCACTGATATTGATGGTTCAGCCGACACGTTCAGCTGGCTGATGCCATTCACATTTATAATGATGTGCTGCTTTCCATTCTCCACAGAATGGGGTTCCTCAGCATTTAAATAGGCCATCATCTTATTTCATGCTCGACCGTGCACCATCAAACTGGACCACTAGTTCACAACTTTAAGCCTCTGACATTCATGGCTCAGCCGACACGTTCAGCTGGCTGATACCGTTCACATTTATTAAGATGTGCTGCTTTCCATTCTCCGCAGAATGGGGTTCCTAAGCAATTAAATAGTCCCTTTTCATTATGCTCGAGCATGCACCATCAAACGTGACCACTAGTTCCCAGATTTAAGCCTCTGATATGGATGGCTCAGCCGACACGTTCAGCTGGCTGATGCCGTTCACATTTATAATGATGCGCTGCTTTCCATTCTCCGCAGAATGGGGTTCCTCAACATTTAAATAGGCCGTCATCTTATTTCATGCTTGACCGTGCACCATCAAACGGGACCACTAGTTCACAACTTTAAGCCTCTGATATAGATGGTTCAGCCGACACTTTCAGCTGGCTGATGCTGTTCACATTTATAATGTGCTGCTTTCCATTCTCCGCAGAATGGGGTTCCTCAGCAATTAAATAGTCCCTTTTCATTATGCTCGAGCATGCACCATCAAACGTGACCACTAGTTCCCAGATTTAAGCCTCTGATATGGATGGCTCAGCGAACACGTTCAGCTGGCTGATGCCGTTCACATTTATAATGATGCGCTGCTTTCCATTCTCCACAGAATGGGGATCCTCAGCATTTAAATAGGCTGTCATCTTATTTCATGCTCGACCGTGCACCATCAAACGTTCTCCGCTTTGAGCCTCTGACAATGATGGCTCAGCCGACACGTTCAGCTGGCTGATACCGTTCACATTTATAAAGATGTGCTGTTTTCCATTCTCCGTAGAATGGGGTTCCTCAGCATTTAAATAGGCCGTCATCTTATTTCATGCTTGACCGTGCACCATCAAACGGGACCACTAGTTCACAACTTTAAGCCTCTGATATTGATGGTTCAGCCGACACGTTCAGCTGGCTGATGCTGTTCACATTTTTTTTTTTTAATTGTATTTTTATTGAAAATATAAAGATAACAATGACAAAGTGTTTGCATAAATGCACAGGTAAACAGTAAGTCCATCATATAAGACAAATCAGAAACAGAGAGGGGGGGAGGAAGGAGAGGGGAGGGAAGAAAGGAGAGGGGAGGGAAGAAAGGGGAGGGGGGGGGGGGGAAGGCAGGGTATTTCAGCACATTCAGTATATCCTCACATAAATTAACAATTATTTGTGGTACAAAACAGCAATCGTCACAATCAAATAGGCATAGGACAGTGAGCAGGAAATGTGGAAACCTCATTCCTTTAGAAGGGCATGGAACAGTGTGAACATTCAATTTGAGCCTTAAACTCAGCGTAGGAGGTCCAAAATCAGAAGACTATATTAAGTAGCAGTATATAGTTTAGAGCGATACCACAGATCCCAAATCATAGAGAACTGAGGCATAGTGTCATGGACTATGGCTGTAAGCTTTTCCATACGGCCGATATGTTCTAGGTTCTGCAAGACTTGGGGGAAAGTGGGCGGGGTACGTGATAGCCACCGTATAGGGATAGCTCTCTTAGCTGCTAACAAAATAAAGGTGGCGAGCTTCTGAGCATGTCTAGAGAGTCCAGGAATCGGTAACCCTAGTAAGAAATACAGAGGGTCTAATGGGAGGGAAATCTCAAACAAGTCTTGGACGAAGGATTGTATTGTAATCCAAAATGGGCGGATCAATGGGCATGCCCAGAAGATATGGAAATGGGAACCTATATCTCCCCGACATCTCCAGCACATCGCAGGGGTCTTGGGATCATATTTATTTAAAATTTCAGGCGTTCTATACCAAAAGAGCAGAATCTTGTAAGCCGTTTCCTTCTGTTCCACACAGCGGGATGTCTTAGAGACGGCCTCCCAGATTCTCTGCCATTGTGGGAGTAGGATGGGATGTTCTAACACTTGCGACCACTTACGCATATATAAATGAGAAGATTCCGTAATGGGTACCGATTCATGGAGTATTCTATAAATGTCAGAGATTAAATGGGCCTGGTATGGGCCCTGAGCACATAAAAATTCAAATGGAGTAGGCTTATCAAGACAGAGAGTGGGGGATTTAGAAGCAAAGTAGTGTCTGATTTGCAGATAAAAGTGGAAGAGTTGTTTGGGAATTTGGTGCTGTTTCTGCAATTCCGCGAATGATAGAAGCCTCCTGGTGAGCGGATGCACTATATTGCGGAGTTGAAACAAACCAGCTTCGGACCAAGGAATCACTCTATCATATGCTAGGCTGTCTGGGATATCTGGATTAAACAGTATGTTTAGCAAAGGAGGGCATTGGGAGGCCAGAGGAAACAACTTTAGGCATTTCCTCCAGATTTCCAAGGAAAACAGCATCGGGGCCAGACAAATGCTACGAAGTGGACCCATGGAGGTTTTAAGGTCTGCCCAAAGCATGGCACAGATGTGTGCAGGCACGGTGATGCTCATCTCAATTTCAGCCCACACTGTAGGGGCTTTCCGGGATGACCAGGTAATAACTGGTTTAAGGTGTGTAGCATAGTAATATTTGATCAGATCTGGGGCTCCCAGACCTCCACGCCATTTAGGAGCCAACATCACCGGACCTGCAACCCTATGCGCTCGATAATGCCAAATGAAGTTAAGAAAAGCTCTTTGGACAGCCTTAAGTTGGGACATAGGGATTGGGATTGGAAGAGTATCAAAAAGATAGAGGAGTCTAGGCATCACTGACATTTTTAGGACATTGATACGACCCAAAAGTGAGAGGGGAAGCGAATCCCATTGCTTCAAAAGCCTAGCAATGTCACGAAAAAGTGGGGGGTAGTTAGCCAAGTATAAGGTCGAATAGGAGGGAGTAATGTTAATCCCCAGGTATTTAATGGAGTCTGTGCACCAGTGAAAGGAATAGTTGTCTTGCAGTATTGTGAGAGCAGAAGAGTGAATGTGTATAGGTAAAGCTTCAGTTTTACTGGTGTTAATCTTGTACCCTGATATCGAGCTAAAATCTTTCAGCAAGGACAACAGGTTCGGAAGTGAGATATGGGGATTGGTCAATGTCAGGAGGATGTCGTCTGCAAATAGGGACATTTTATATTCCCTGTGGCGTAGGCATATCCCTCTAATGTCTGGGTGAACGCGGATGGCCTCCGCCAAGGGTTCGAGACAGAGGATAAAAAGAAGAGGCGACAGGGGGCAACCCTGTCTCGTGCCGTTGCTCAAAGGGAAGGAGGACGATAGGTAGGATGCCAATTTGACCTGGGAAGAGGGGCAGGAGTAAAGGGCTTCAAGAGCTGAAACAAAAGGGCCTGTGAAACCATATCTTGTAAGAGTAGCAAACATATACGGCCAGCTAAGCCTGTCGAAGGCCTTCTGAGCATCTAGACTAAGTATAAGGGCTGGACGGGAGGTTTTGTTCAATAAATCAATCAGGTCTATTGTGCGTCTGGTATTATCACCTGCGTGACGAGTGCGTACAAAGCCAACTTGATCTCTATGGATGAGTGTAGGGATTATATGGGTCAGCCTATTAGCCAGGATCTTTGTAAAAATTTTATAGTCTGAGTTTAATAGCGCTATAGGCCTATAATTGTCAGGTAAGGAGGGATCTTTACCAGGTTTTGGTATGACCGAAACATGAGCGTGTAGGAATTGGTTGTGTGGAGTGGAGCCTTTAAGTAGGGAAGTATAGAGCGAGATCATGTGGGGACTCAGGACAGGTAGGAAAGTTTTGTAATAGGAATAGGGTAACCTGTCGGGGCCCGGGGCTTTTTGGCTGGGGAGTTGTGTGATTACTGCTTCAAGTTCGTCGGGTGATATGGCTGAGTTCAGGGTTGCAAGATGGTCGGGGAGGAGTTTAGGTAATTTCAAGTGTTCAAAAAAGAGATCAAATCTCCCTTGTGAAAAGTCATAATTTGGGTCTTTCTGTAGGCAGTTATATAAATTATGGTAGAAGTCTCCGAAGATCCGTGACATAGTCAGGGGGCAATAAGTAGGTGTACCATCAGGATGTCGTAAAAAGTCGGGAGAGGGTTGAAAAGGACGTGGTTTCAACCTATTTACCAGCAGCTTATGGGGTTTGTTTGAGAATTCATAAAACTTCTGTTTGGACCACAGAAGAGATTTGTCTATTTTGCTCATTGCTAGGGATTTGAGCCGATTACGCAGGGAGATGACTTTTCGGAGCTTGTCCACCGTGGGGGAGGCCAACAGCAGTCTCTCTGCAAAGCGCAAATCGGTCATAATGGCAAAGCGCTGGGATGCCGCGTCCTTTTTAAGACGGGATCCCAGCGCTATGCACCGACCGCGAAAAACAGCCTTGTGGGCCTCCCACAGGGTGGAGGGACCCGTGACCGAGCCCGTGTTAAGTTGGAAGTATTCTGTGAGTCCATCTGTCAAAAGACTTTTAGTTTCTGGAGAGTGAAGAAATGTCTCATTCAGTCTCCAATGGCAGGTCTTAGGAAACGTAGATGAAAGGTGGACGTCTAAGTGGACTGAAGAGTGGTCGGACCACGTCATAGGGTTTATTTCAGAGGAGACTGCTGATGTTAACAAGGGCGAGGAGATAAAGAAGTGGTCTAGCCTGGAATAAAGCTTGTGAGGATGTGAAAAAAAAGTGTACTGTTTGTGAGTAGGGTGTTTTATCCTCCAGATGTCTAACAAGCCTCTAGACCTGATCAGCTTGCGAAATGATTTAGACAATTGAGTGGCTCGGGGTGGGGAAGCCGAGGGGAAAAGAGTGCGTCTATCCTTGTCTGACGACATTGTCATATTAAAATCACCTCCTAAAATCATAAACGGTTGAGCAAAGCGGTCTAGAACGTCAAAGACTGAGGACAAAAAGGTAAGCTGACCCGAGTTGGGAGCATAAATGTTAACTAAGGTGAGAGATTTAGCAAATAGGGAACATTTCAGAATGATAAATCTTCCATGAGGGTCTAAATGGGACGATGTGACCCGTAACGGGCAATGCCGACCAATCAGTATAGCTACCCCTGCCTTACCCGACGGGTCGGACGCTAGAAAGGAGGTCGGGAAATGTTTGCTAGCAAAATTAAAAGAGCCACCAGCACGGAAGTGGGTCTCTTGGACCAGTATCACGTCCGCCCCGGAAGCCCTAAACTCCTTCAGAGCAAGCCATCTCTTTTGAATGGAATTTAACCCTTTAACGTTATAGGTCAGGAGTTTCAATGCCATGATAGGTCAGCTAGGGGCCAGAACATGACAGAAAACCTCACACGTGCAACAAGCAGGATATAACAGTGGACCCAAAACAAATATACCTTACATAATAGAGCAATGTGCATGACACAAATAACCATATGATCGTATAACAAAATCTGTACCAAAAGCAAGCGGGTTCGGTGGAAAATTGGGATTAATCCCAGTGGCCCATCCACAATGGTAAAAATGTACCAGAAAAGAAAAAGGAAAGAGGGGAGGGATGGGGGTGGAATTAGGGGTCGGGGTTTAACGACCAACCAACAAAAACCTGGATAGCTAAGCGCCACCAGGGAACCCAGGTCCAAGCCATGGGTCTGAAGTGGAGAATTGTACATCTCCAAAACATGGAAAAATTTGAAAAACTTGAAAAAATAAAAGTTGGGGGGGGGGGGGGAACGGACTGGGAGGATCCCCAGCCTCTCTCCAAAGTGAGCAGGTTGCCCCCAGGATAAACAGTAGACCCCGGTCGTGAAAAAAGAAAAAAAAAAAAGGGGGGGGAGGGGAGCTATGTAGACTTATGCACATATCCGCAGACATGCACACACCTACACACAAGCAAATAACCTTTAGCATTATAACCTCTATCAGAAAAAAAAAAAAAAAAAAAAAAATGAATAGTTCACAACCTGTTAAGGGGAGAAGAATAACATTTTTTTGGGGTTAAACTGGAGGTAGCGTCAGATAAGTTCTGCCACCCACCCCCCGGGCCAGGGGGCAAGCAAACCCACTAAGGGGTGTTGACTACCCATAACATCAGTGGGGTGTCAATGTAAATAAGGCATCTAGAGGAAATCCGGAGAAAGCAGTTCAGGTCGGGAGTCTGGAGGCACGACTTTTCCGGGGTGTAAAGTTGGATCTGGACGTCTTCTGTCGCACCGGGGTCCAGATGCGGCTTGGAGCCAGCGGAGGCTTGGGCGTTGCTGGAAGAGGCTGAGAGTCTTCTTCTGGAAGAGGTGGGAGACCCAAGTTGCGCAGGAAGGTGTCACTTTCTTGCAGATCGCGTAGGGAATATTGGGTGCCGTCCTTTGAAACGGATAGGCGGAAAGGGAAACCCCACCGGTAGGCCACTTTGTGAGACTGTAAGTGCAAAGTTAGTGGACGGAGGGTTCTCCTCCTTGTCAGGGTAATAGGTGACAGGTCACTAAAGATTTGTAGCTTAGAGCCTTTAAATTCAACTCTGGACTGATTACGAGATGCAAGAGTCAGGGCTTCCTTGCTGTCATAATAGTGAAAACGCACAATCACATCTCTCGGGTTGGCCCCTAGAGGGGGTTTTGGAGCCAGTGACCGATGTGCTCTGTCCAGGCGCCAATCTATGTCTGGGATATTCGGGGCTACAAAGTTGAAAAGGCTTAGGAGGTAGGTGCGCAGGTCCTTGTCTTCTACCGTTTCAGGAATACCCCTGAACCGAAGGTTTTGTCTACGTTCCCTGTTTTCCAAATCTTCCTGCTGGGCCTGTAATTGGGTCACTGTGTTTTTTATAGTGGCGTTGTCTTCCTCGAGAACCTGGACATATTGCACCATTTCATCAAATTTATATTCCAAAGAGTCTGTGCGCTCACCTAGCTGATCGATCTCCCCTCTCAATTCCTTGGCCACTTTCCCTACCTCTTGTGCAATGGTATGAGTGATTGCTTGTAATAGGGAGTGTAGTTTAGTGTCCAGTAACTCCGCCGTTAGGGGGGGAGATGGGGAGGATGAGAGTGTGGAGGTATCATTGAAGAGCATGTTGGTGCAAATGTCAGGCTGTTCCGGTGGGGTCTGGGAGCTTTCGGGAACCCTTGAAGTAGCTTGTGAGGGTTTGATCAGATAACGGTCCATCGCTACAGGGGGCTGCGATTTAATAGCCGTCATCTTATTTCATGCTCAACCGTGCACCATCAAACAGGACCACTATTTGTACGCTTTAAGCCTCTGACATTGATGGCTCAGCCGACACGTTCAGCTGGCTGATGATGTTCACATTTATAATGATGTGCTGCTTTCCATTCTCCGCAGAATGGGGTTCCTCAGCATTTAAATAGGCCGTCATCTTATTTCATGCTCGACCGTGCACCATCAAACGTGACCACTAGTTCTCCGCTTTGAGCCTCTGACAATGATTGCTCAGCCGACACGTTCAGCTGGCTAATGCTGTTCACATTTATAATGATGTGCTGCTTTCCATTCTCCGCAGAATGGGGTTCCTCAGCATTTAAATAAGCCGTCATCTTATTTCATGCTCGACCGTGCACCATCAAACGGGACCACTATTTCTCTGCTTTAAGCCTCTGACATTGATGGTTCAGCCGACACGTTCAGTTGGCTGATGCTGTTCACATTTATAATGTGCTGCTTTCCATTCTCCGCAGAATGGGGTTCCTCAGCATTTAAATAGGCCGTCATCTTATTTCATGCTCAACCGTGCACCATTAAACAGGACCACTATTTGTACGCTTTAAGCCTCTGACATTGATGGCTCAGCCGACACGTTCAGCTGGCTGATGCTGTTCACATTTATAATGTGCTGCTTTCCATTCTCCGCAGAATGGGGTTCCTAAGCAATTAAATATTCCCTTTTATTATGCTCGAGCATGCACCATCAAACGTGACCACTAGTTCCCAGATTTAAGCCTCTGATATGGATGGCTCAGCCGACACGTTCAGCTGGCTGATGCCGTTCACATTTATAATGATGCGCTGCATTCCATTCTCCGCAGAATGTGGTTCCTCGGCATTTAAATAGGCTGTCATCTTATTTCATGCTCGACCGTGCACCATCAAACAGGACCACTAGATCACAACTTTAAGCCTCTGACATTCATGGCTCAGCCGACACGTTCAGCTGTCTGATGCCGTTCACATTTATAATGATGCACTGCTTTCCATTCTCCGCAGAATGGGGTTCCTCAGCATTTAAATAGGCCGTCATCTTATTTCATGCTTGACCGTGCACCATCAAACAGGACCACTATTTTTCTGCTTTAAGCCTCTGACATTCATGGCTCAGCCGACACGTTCAGCTGTCTGATGCCGTTCACATTTATAATGATGCGCTGCTTTCCATTCTTCGCAGAATGTGGTTCCTTAGCATTTAAATAGGCCATCATCTTATTTCATGCTCGACCGTGCACCAAACGGGACCACTAGTTCACAACTTTAAGCCTCTGATATTGATGGTTCAGCCGACACGTTCAGCTGGCTTATGCTGTTCACATTTATAATGTGCTGCTTTCCATTCTCTGCAGAATGGGGTTCCTCAGCATTTAAATAGGCCGTCATCTTATTTCATGCTCAACCGTGCACCATCAAACGGGACCACTAGTTCACAACTTTAAGCCTCTGACATTCATGGTTCAGCCGACACGTTCAGCTGGCTGATGCTGTTCACATTTATAATGATGTGCTGCTTTCCATTCTCCGCAGAATGGGGTTCCTCAGCATTTAAATAGGCCGTCATCTTATTTCATGCTCGATCGTGCACCATCAAACGTGACCACTAGTTCTCCACTTTGAGCCTCTGACAATGATGGCTCAGCCGACACGTTCAGCTGGCTAATGCCGTTCACATTTATAATGATGTGCTGCTTTCCATTCTCCGCAGAATGGGGTTCCTCAACATTTAAATAGGCCGTCATCTTATTTCATGCTTGACCGTGCACCATCAAACGGGACCACTAGTTCACAACTTTAAGCCTCTGATATAGATGGTTCAGCCGACACTTTCAGCTGGCTGATGCTGTTCACATTTATAATGTGCTGCTTTCCATTCTCCGCAGAATGGGGTTCCTCAGCAATTAAATAGTCCCTTTTCATTATGCTCGAGCATGCACCATCAAACATGACCACTAGTTCCCAGATTTAAGCCTCTGATATGGATGGCTCAGCGAACACGTTCAGCTGGCTGATGCCGTTCACATTTATAATGATGCGCTGCTTTCCATTCTCCGCAGAATGGGGATCCTCAGCATTTAAATAGGCTGTCATCTTATTTCATGCTCGACCGTGCACCATCAAACGTGACCACTAGTTCTCCGCTTTGAGCCTCTGACAATGATGGCTCAGCCGACACGTTCAGCTGGCTGATACCGTTCACATTTATAAAGATGTGCTGCTTTCCATTCTCCGTAGAATGGGGTTCCTCAGCATTTAAATAGGCCGTCATCTTATTTCATGCTTGACCGTGCACCATCAAACGGGACCACTAGTTCACAACTTTAAGCCTCTGATATTGATGGTTCAGCCGACACGTTCAGCTGGCTGATGCTGTTCACATTTATAATGTGCTGCTTTCCATTCTCCGCAGAATGGGGTTCCTCAGCATTTAAATAGGCCGTCATCTTATTTCATGCTCAACCGTGCACCATCAAACAGGACCACTATTTGTACGCTTTAAGCCTCTGACATTGATGGCTCAGCCGACACGTTCAGCTGGCTGATGATGTTCACATTTATAATGATGTGCTGCTTTCCATTCTCCGCAGAATGGGGTTCCTCAGCATTTAAATAGGCCGTCATCTTATTTCATGCTCGACCGTGCACCATCAAACGTGACCACTAGTTCTCCGCTTTGAGCCTCTGACAATGATGGCTCAGCCGACACGTTCAGCTGGCTAATGCCGTTCACATTAATAATGATGTGCTGCTTTCCATTCTCCGCAGAATGGGGTTCCTCAGCATTTAAATAAGCCGTCATCTTATTTCATGCTCGACCGTGCACCATCAAACGGGACCACTATTTCTCTGCTTTAAGCCTCTGACATTGATGGTTCAGCCGACACGTTCAGCTGGCTGATGCTGTTCACATTTATAATGTGCTGCTTTCCATTCTCCGCAGAATGGGGTTCCTCAGCATTTAAATAGGCCGTCATCTTATTTCATGCTCAACCGTGCACCATCAAACAGGACCACTATTTGTACGCTTTAAGCCTCTGACATTGATGGCTCAGCCGACACGTTCAGCTGGCTGATGCTGTTCACATTTATAATGTGCTGCTTTCCATTCTCCGCAGAATGGGGTTCCTCAGCATTTAAATAGGCCGTCATCTTATTTCATGCTCAACCGTGCACCATCAAACGGGACCACTAATTCACAACTTTAAGCCTCTGACATTCATGGCTCAGCCGACACGTTCAGCTGGCTGATACCGTTCACATTTATTAAGATGTGCTGCTTTCCATTCTCCGCAGAATGGGGTTCCTAAGCAATTAAATAGTCCCTTTTCATTATGCTCGAGCATGCACCATCAAACGTGACCACTAGTTCCCAGATTTAAGCCTCTGATATGGATGGCTCAGCCGACACGTTCAGCTGGCTGATGCCGTTCACATTTATAATGATGCGCTGCTTTCCATTCTCCGCAGAATGTGGTTCCTCAGCATTTAAATAGGCTGTCATCTTATTTCATGCTCGACCGTGCACCATCAAACAGGACCAGTAGATCACAACTTTAAGCCTCTGACATTCATGGCTCAGCCGACACGTTCAGCTGTCTGATGCCGTTCACATTTATAATGATGCACTGCTTTCCATTCTCCGCAGAATGGGGTTCCTCAGCATTTAAATAGGCCGTCATCTTATTTCATGCTTGACCGTGCACCATCAAACAGGACCACTATTTTTCTGCTTTAAGCCTCTGACATTCATGGCTCAGCCGACACGTTCAGCTGTCTGATGCCGTTCACATTTATAATGATGCGCTGCTTTCCATTCTTCGCAGAATGTGGTTCCTTAGCATTTAAATAGGCCATCATCTTATTTCATGCTCGACCGTGCACCAAACGGGACCACTAGTTCACAACTTTAAGCCTCTGATATTGATGGTTCAGCCGACACGTTCAGCTGGCTTATGCTGTTCACATTTATAATGTGCTGCTTTCCATTCTCTGCAGAATGGGGTTCCTCAGCATTTAAATAGGCCATCATCTTATTTCATGCTCAACCGTGCACCATCAAACGGGACCACTAGTTCACAACTTTAAGCCTCTGACATTCATGGTTCAGCCGACACGTTCAGCTGGCTGATGCTGTTCACATTTATAATGATGTGCTGCTTTCCATTCTCCGCAGAATGGGGTTCCTCAGCATTTAAATAGGCCGTCATCTTATTTCATGCTCGACCGTGCACCATCAAACCTGACCACTAGTTCTCCACTTTGAGCCTCTGACAATGATGGCTCAGCCGACACGTTCAGCTGGCTAATGCCGTTCACATTTATAATGATGCGCTGCTTTCCATTCTCCGCAGAATGGGGTTCCTCAACATTTAAATAGGCCGTCATCTTATTTCATGCTTGACCGTGCACCATCAAACGGGACCACTAGTTCACAACTTTAAGCCTCTGATATTGATGGTTCAGCCGACACGTTCAGCTGGCTGATGCTGTTCACATTTATAATGATGTGCTGCTTTCCATTCTCCGCAGAATGGGTTTCCTCAGCATTTAAATAGGCCGTCATCTTATTTCATGCTCGACCGTGCACCATCAAACGGGACCACTAATTCACAACTTTAAGCCTCTGATATAGATGGTTCAGCCGACACGTTCAGCTGGCTGATGCTGTTCACATTTATAATGTGCTGCTTTCCATTCTCCGCAGAATGGGGTTCTTCAGCAATTAAATAGTCCCTTTTCATTATGCTCGAGCATGCACCATCAAACGTGACCACTATTTCCCAGATTTAAGCCTCTGATATGGATGGCTCAGCGAACACGTTCAGCTGGCTGATGCCGTTCACATTTATAATGATGCGCTGCTTTCCATTCTCCGCAGAATGGGGATCCTCAGCATTTAAATAGGCCGTCATCTTATTTCATGCTTGACCGTGCACCATCAAACGGGACCACTAGTTCACAACTTTAAGCCTCTGATATTGATGGTTCAGCCGACACATTCAGCTGGCTGATGCTGTTCACATTTATAATGTGCTGCTTTCCATTCTCCGCAGAATGGGGTTCCTCAGCATTTAAATAGGCCGTCATCTTATTTCATGCTCAACCGTGCACCATCAAACAGGACCACTATTTGTACGCTTTAAGCCTCTGACATTGATGGCTCAGCCGACACGTTCAGCTGGCTGATGATGTTCACATTTATAATGATGTGCTGCTTTCCATTCTCCGCAGAATGGGGTTCCTCAGCATTTAAATAGGCCGTCATCTTATTTCATGCTCGACCGTGCACCATCAAACGTGACCACTAGTTCTCCGCTTTGAGCCTCTGACAATGATGGCTCAGCCGACACGTTCAGCTGGCTAATGCCGTTCACATTTATAATGATGTGCTGCTTTCCATTCTCCGCAGAATGGGGTTCCTCAGCATTTAAATAAGCCGTCATCTTATTTCATGCTCGACCGTGCACCATCAAACGGGACCACTATTTCTCTGCTTTAAGCCTCTGACATTGATGGTTCAGCCGACACGTTCAGCTGGCTGATGCTGTTCACATTTATAATGATGTGCTGCTTTCCATTCTCCGCAGAATGGGGTTCCTCAGCATTTAAATAGGCCGTCATCTTATTTCATGCTCGACCGTGCACCATCAAACGTGACCACTAGTTCTCCACTTTGAGCCTCTGACAATGATGGCTCAGCCGACACGTTCAGCTGGCTAATGCCGTTCACATTTATAATGATGCGCTGCTTTCCATTCTCCTCAGAATGGGGTTCCTCAACATTTAAATAGGCCGTCATCTAATTTCATGCTTGACCGTGCACCATCAAACGGGACCACTAGTTCACAACTTTAAGCCTCTGATATTGATGGTTCAGCCGACACGTTCAGCTGGCTGATGCTGTTCACATTTATAATGATGTGCTGCTTTCCATTCTCCGCAGAATGGGTTTCCTCAGCATTTAAATAGGCCGTCATCTTATTTCATGCTCGACCGTGCACCATCAAACGGGACCACTAATTCACAACTTTAAGCCTCTGATATAGATGGTTCAGCCGACACGTTCAGCTGGCTGATGCTGTTCACATTTATAATGTGCTGCTTTCCATTCTCCGCAGAATGGGGTTCTTCAGCAATTAAATAGTCCCTTTTCATTATGCTCGAGCATGCACCATCAAACGTGACCACTATTTCCCAGATTTAAGCCTCTGATATGGATGGCTCAGCGAACACGTTCAGCTGGCTGATGCCGTTCACATTTATAATGATGCGCTGCTTTCCATTCTCCGCAGAATGGGGATCCTCAGCATTTAAATAGGCTGTCATCTTATTTCATGCTCGACCGTGCACCATCAAACGTGACCACTAGTTCTCCGCTTTGAGCCTCTGACAATGATGGCTCAGCCGACACGTTCAGCTGGCTGATACCGTTCACATTTATAAAGATGTGCTGCTTTCCATTCTCCGTAGAATGGGGTTCCTCAGCATTTAAATAGGCCGTCATCTTATTTCATGCTTGACCGTGCACCATCAAACGGGACCACTAGTTCACAACTTTAAGCCTCTGATATTGATGGTTCAGCCGACACGTTCAGCTGGCTGATGCTGTTCACATTTATAATGTGCTGCTTTCCATTCTCCGCAGAATGGGGTTCCTCAGCATTTAAATAGGCCGTCATCTTATTTCATGCTCAACCGTGCACCATCAAACAGGACCACTATTTGTACGCTTTAAGCCTCTGACATTGATGGCTCAGCCGACACGTTCAGCTGGCTGATGATGTTCACATTTATAATGATGTGCTGCTTTCCATTCTCCGCAGAATGGGGTTCCTCAGCATTTAAATAGGCCGTCATCTTATTTCATGCTCGACCGTGCACCATCAAACGTGACCACTAGTTCTCCGCTTTGAGCCTCTGACAATGATGGCTCAGCCGACACGTTCAGCTGGCTAATGCCGTTCACATTTATAATGATGTGCTGCTTTCCATTCTCCGCAGAATGGGGTTCCTCAGCATTTAAATAAGCCGTCATCTTATTTCATGCTCGACCGTGCACCATCAAACGGGACCACTATTTCTCTGCTTTAAGCCTCTGACATTGATGGTTCAGCCGACACGTTCAGCTGGCTGATGCTGTTCACATTTATAATGTGCTGCTTTCCATTCTCCGCAGAATGGGGTTCCTCAGCATTTAAATAGGCCGTCATCTTATTTCATGCTCAACCGTGCACCATCAAACAGGACCACTATTTGTACGCTTTAAGCCTCTGACATTGATGGTTCAGCCGACACGTTCAGCTGTCTGATGCTGTTCACATTTATAATGATGTGCTGCTTTCCATTCTCCGCAGAATGGGTTTCCTCAGCATTTAAATAGGCCGTCATCTTATTTCATGCTCGACCGTGCACCATCAAACGGGACCACTAGTTCACAACTTTAAGCCTCTGATATAGATGGTTCAGCCGACACGTTCAGCTGGCTGATGCTGTTCACATTTATAATGTGCTGCTTTCCATTCTCCGCAGAATGGGGTTCCTCAGCAATTAAATAGTCCCTTTTCATTATGCTCGAGCATGCACCATCAAACGTGACCACTAGTTCCCAGATTTAAGCCTCTGATATGGATGGCTCAGCCGACACGTTCAGCTAGCTGATGCCGTTCACATTTATAATGATGCACTGCTTTCCATTCTCTGCAGAATGGGGTTCCTCAGCATTTAAATAGGTCGTCATCTTATTTCATGCTTGACCGTGCACCATCAAACAGGACCACTATTTTTCTGCTTTAAGTCTCTGACATTGATGGCTCAGCCAACACGTTCAACTGGCTGATACTGTTCAAATTTATAATGTGCTGCTTTCCATTCTCCGCAGAATGGGGTTCCTCAGCATTTAAATAGGCCATCATCTTATTTCATGCTCGACAGTGCACCATCAAACGTGACCACTAGTTCTCCGCTTTGAACCTCTGACATTGATAGCTCAGCCCACACGTTCAGCTGGCTGATACCGTTCACATTTATAATGTGCTGCTTTCCATTCTCCGTAGAATGGGGTTCCTCAGCATTTAAATAGGCCATCATCTTATTTCATGCACAACCGTGCACCATCAAACAGGACCACTATTTATACGCTTTAAGCCTCTGACATTGATGGCTCAGCCGACACGTTCAGCTGGCTGATGCTGTTCACATTTATAATGTGCTGCTTTCCATTCTCCGCAGAATGGGGTTCCTCAGCAATTAAATAGTCCCTTTTCATTATGCTGGAGCATGAACCATCAAACGTGACCACTAGTTCCCAGATTTAAGCCTCTGATATGGATGGCTCAGCCGACACGTTCAGCTGGCTGATGCTGTTCACATTTATAATGTGCTGCTTTCCATTCTCCGCAGAATGGGTTTCCTCAGCATTTAAATAGGCCGTCATCTTATTTCATGCTCGACCGTGCACCATCAAACGGGACCACTAGTTCACAACTTTAAGCCTCTGATATTGATGGCTCAGCCAACACGTTCAGCTGGCTGATACCGTTCACATTTATAATGATGTGCTGCTTTCCATTCTCCGCAGAATGGGGTTCCTCAGCATTTAAATAGGCCATCATCTTATATCATGCTCGACCGTGCCCCATCAAACTGGACCACTAGTTCACAACTTTAAGCCTCTGATATTGATGGTTCAGCCGACACGTTCAGCTGGCTGATGCCGTTCACATTTATAATGATGTGCTGCTTTCCATTCTCCGCAGAATGGGTTTCCTCAGCATTTAAATAGGCCGTCATCTTATTTCATGCTCAACCGTGCACCATCAAACGGGACCACTAGTTCACAACTTTAAGCCTCTGACATTGATGGTTCAGCCGACACGTTCAGCTGGCTGATGCTGTTCACATTTATAATGTGCTCCTTTCCATTCTCCGCAGAATGGGGTTCCTCAGCATTTAAATAGGCCGTCATCTTATTTCATGCTCAACCATGCACCATCAAACGGGACCACTAGTTCACAACTTTAAGCCTCTGACATTGATGGTTCAGCCGACACGTTCAGCTGGCTGATGCTGTTCACATTTATAATGTGCTGCTTTCCATTCTCCGCAGAATGGGGTTCCTCAGCATTTAAATAGGCCGTCATCTTATTTCATGCTCAACCGTGCACCATCAATCGGGACCACTAGTTCACAACTTTAAGCCTCTGACATTGATGGTTCAGCCGACACGTTCAGCTGGCTGATGCTGTTCACATTTATAATGTGCTGCTTTCCATTCTCCGCAGAATGGGGTTCCTCAGCATTTAAATAGGCCGTCATCTTATTTCATGCTCAACCGTGCACCATCAAACGGGACCACTATTTCTCTGCTTTAAGCCTCTGACATTGATGGTTCAGCCGACACGTTCAGCTGGCTAATGCCGTTCACATTTATAATGATGTGCTGCTTTCCATTCTCCGCAGAATGGGGTTCCTCAGCATTTAAATAGGCCGTCATCTTATTTCATGCTCGACCTGGAACCATCAAACGGGACCACTAGTTCACAACTTTAAGCCTCTGATATTGATGGTTCAGCCGACACGTTCAGCTGGCTGATGCTGTTCACATTTATAATGTGCTGCTTTCCATTCTCCGCAGAATGGGGTTCCTCAGCAATTAAATAGTCCCTTTTCATTATGCTCGAGCATGCACCATCAAACGTGACCACTAGTTCCCAGATTTAAGCCTCTGATATGGATGGCTCAGCCGACACGTTCAGCTGGCTGATGCTGTTCACATTTATAATGATGCGCTGCTTTCCATTCTCCGCAGAATGGGGTTCCTCAGCATTTAAATAGGCCGTCATCTTATTTCATGCTTGACCGTGCACCAAACGGGACCACTAGTTCACAACTTTAAGCCTCTGATATTGATGGTTCAGCCGACACGTTCAGCTGGCTGATGCTGTTCACATATATAATGTGCTGCTTTCCATTCTCCGCAGAATGGGTTTCCTCAGCATTTAAATAGGCCGTCATCTTATTTCATGCTCGACCGTGCACCATCAAACGGGACCACTAGTTCACAACTTTAAGCCTCTGACATTGATGGTTCAGCCGACACGTTCAGCTGGCTGATGCTGTTCACATTTATAATGTGCTGCTTTCCATTCTCCGCAGAATGGGGTTCCTCAGCATTTAAATAGGCCGTCATCTTATTTCATGCTCAACCGTGCACCATCAAACGGGACCACTAGTTCACAACTTTAAGCCTCTGACATTGATGGTTCAGCCGACACGTTCAGCTGGCTGATGCTGTTCACATTTATAATGTGCTGCTTTCCATTCTCCGCAGAATGGGGTTCCTCAGCATTTAAATAGGCCGTCATCTTATTTCATGCTCAACCGTGCACCATCAAACGGGACCACTATTTCTCTGCTTTAAGCCTCTGACATTAATGGTTCAGCCGACACGTTCAGCTGGCTAATGCCGTTCACATTTATAATGATGTGCTGCTTTCCATTCTCCGCAGAATGGGGTTCCTCAGCATTTAAATAGGCCGTCATCTTATTTCATGCTTGACCGTGCACCATCAAACGGGACCACTAGTTTACAACTTTAAGCCTCTGACATTGATAGCTCAGCCGACACGTTCAGCTGGCTGAAACCGTTCACATTTATAATGATGTGCTGCTTTCCATTCTCCGCAGAATGGGGTTCCTCAGCATTTAAATAGGCCGTCATCTTATTTCATGCTCAACCGTGCACCATCAAACGGGACCACTAGTTCACAACTTTAAGCCTCTGATATTGATGGTTCAGCCGACACGTTCAGCTGGCTGATGCTGTTCACATTTATAATGTGCTGCTTTCCATTCTCCGCAGAATGGGGTTCCTTAGCATTTAAATAGGCCATCATCTTATTTCATGCTCGACCGTGCACCATCAAACGGGACCACTATTTCTCTGCTTTAAGCCTCTGACATTGATGGTTCAGCCGACACGTTCAGCTGGCTGATGCTGTTCACATTTATAATGTGCTGCTTTCCATTCTCCGCAGAATGGGGTTCCTCAGCATTTAAATAGGCCGTCATCTTATTTCATGCTCAACCGTGCACCATCAAACAGGACCACTATTTGTACGCTTTAATCCTCTGACATTGATGGCTCAGCCGACACGTTCAGCTGGCTGATGCCGTTCACATTTATAATGATGCGCTGCTTTCCACTCTCCGCAGAATGGGGTTCCTCTGCATTTAAATAGGCCGTCATCTTATTTGATGCTCGACCGTGCACCATCAAACGGGACCACTTGTTCACAACTTTAAGCCTCTGACATTGATGGCTCAGCCGACACGTTCAGCTGGCTGATACCGTTCACATTTATAATGATGTGCTGCTTTCCATTCTCCGCAGAATGGGGTTCCTCAGCATTTAAATAGGCCATCATCTTATTTCATGCTTGACCGTGCACCATCAAACAGGACCACTAGTTCACAACTTTAAGCCTCTGACATTCATGGCTCAGCCGACACGTTCAGCTGTCTGATGCTGTTCACATTTATAATGATGTGCTGCTTTCCATTCTCCGCAGAATGGGTTTCCTCAGCATTTAAATAGGCCGTCATCTTATTTCATGCTCGACCGTGCACCATCAAACGGGACCACTAGTTCACAACTTTAAGCCTCTGATATAGATGGTTCAGCCGACACGTTCAGCTGGCTGATGCTGTTCACATTTATAATGTGCTGCTTTCCATTCTCCGCAGAATGGGGTTCCTCAGCAATTAAATAGTCCCTTTTCATTATGCTCGAGCATGCACCATCAAACGTGACCACTAGTTCCCAGATTTAAGCCTCTGATATGGATGGCTCAGCCGACACGTTCAGCTGGCTGATGCCGTTCACATTTATAATGATGTGCTGCTTTCCATTCTCCGCAGAATGGGGTTCCTCAGCATTTAAATAGGCCGTCATCTTATTTCATGCTCAACCGTGCACCATCAAACGGGACCACTAGTTCACAACTTTAAGCCTCTGATATTGATGGTTCAGCCGACACGTTCAGCTGGCTGATGCTGTTCACATTTATAATGTGCTGCTTTCCATTCTCCGCAGAATGGGGTTCCTTAGCATTTAAATAGGCCATCATCTTATTTCATGCTCGACCGTGCACCATCAAACGGGACCACTATTTCTCTGCTTTAAGCCTCTGACATTGATGGTTCAGCCGACACGTTCAGCTGGCTGATGCTGTTCACATTTATAATGTGCTGCTTTCCATTCTCCGCAGAATGGGGTTCCTCAGCATTTAAATAGGCCGTCATCTTATTTCATGCTCAACCGTGCACCATCAAACAGGACCACTATTTATACGCTTTAAGCCTCTGACATTGATGGCTCAGCCGACACGTTCAGCTGGCTGATGCTGTTCACATTTATAATGTGCTGCTTTCCATTCTCCGCAGAATGGGGTTCCTCAGCATTTAAATAGGCCGTCATCTTATTTCATGCTCAACCGTGCACCATCAAATGGGACCACTAGTTCACAACTTTAAGCCTCTGACATTGATGGTTCAGCCGACACGTTCAGCTGGCTGATGCTGTTCACATTTATAATGTGCTGCTTTCCATTCTCCGCAGAATGGGGTTCCTCAGCATTTAAATAGGCCGTCATCTTATTTCATGCTCAACCGTGCACCATCAAACGGGACCACTATTTCTCTGCTTTAAGCCTCTGACATTGATGGTTCAGCCGACACGTTCAGCTGGCTAATGCCGTTCACATTTATAATGATGTGCTGCTTTCCATTCTCGGCAGAATGGGGTTCCTCAGCATTTAAATAGGCCGTCATCTTATTTCATGCTCGACCTGGAACCATCAAACGGGACCACTAGTTCACAACTTTAAGCCTCTGATATTGATGGTTCAGCCGACACGTTCAGCTGGCTGATGCTGTTCACATTTATAATGTGCTGCTTTCCATTCTCCGCAGAATGGGGTTCCTCAGCAATTAAATAGTCCCTTTTCATTATGCTCGAGCATGCACCATCAAACGTGACCACTAGTTCCCAGATTTAAGCCTCTGATATGGATGGCTCAGCCGACACGTTCAGCTGGCTGATGCTGTTCACATTTATAATGATGCGCTGCTTTCCATTCTCCGCAGAATGGGGTTCCTCAGCATTTAAATAGGCCGTCATCTTATTTCATGCTTGACCGTGCACCAAACGGGACCACTAGTTCACAACTTTAAGCCTCTGATATTGATGGTTCAGCCGACACGTTCAGCTGGCTGATGCTGTTCACATATATAATGTGCTGCTTTCAATTCTCCGCAGAATGGGTTTCCTCAGCATTTAAATAGGCCGTCATCTTATTTCATGCTCGACCGTGCACCATCAAACGGGACCACTAGTTCACAACTTTAAGCCTCTGACATTGATGGTTCAGCCGACACGTTCAGCTGGCTGATGCTGTTCACATTTATAATGTGCTGCTTTCCATTCTCCGCAGAATGGGGTTCCTCAGCATTTAAATAGGCCGTCATCTTATTTCATGCTCAACCGTGCACCATCAAACGGGACCACTATTTCTCTGCTTTAAGCCTCTGACATTAATGGTTCAGCCGACACGTTCAGCTGGCTAATGCCGTTCACATTTATAATGATGTGCTGCTTTCCATTCTCCGCAGAATGGGGTTCCTCAGCATTTAAATAAGCCGTCATCTTATTTCATGCTTGACCGTGCACCATCAAACGGGACCACTAGTTTACAACTTTAAGCCTCTGACATTGATAGCTCAGCCGACACGTTCAGCTGGCTGAAACCGTTCACATTTATAATGATGTGCTGCTTTCCATTCTCCGCAGAATGGGGTTCCTCAGCATTTAAATAGGCCGTCATCTTATTTCATGCTCAACCGTGCACCATCAAACGGGACCACTAGTTCACAACTTTAAGCCTCTGATATTGATGGTTCAGCCGACACGTTCAGCTGGCTGATGCTGTTCACATTTATAATGTGCTGCTTTCCATTCTCCGCAGAATGGGGTTCCTCAGCATTTAAATAGGCCGTCATCTTATTTCATGCTCAACCGTGCACCATCAAACGGGACCACTAGTTCACAACTTTAAGCCTCTGACATTGATGGTTCAGCCGACACGTTCAGCTGGCTGATGCTGTTTACATTTATAATGATGTGCTGCTTTCCATTCTCCGCAGAATGGGGTTCCTCAGCAATTAAATAGTCCCTTTTCATTATGCTCGAGCATGCACCATCAAACGTGACCACTAGTTCCCAGATTTAAGCCTCTGATATGGATGGCTCAGCCGACACGTTCAGCTGGCTGATGCCGTTCACATTTATAATGATGCACTGCTTTCCATTCTCCGCAGAATGGGGTTCCTCAGCATTTAAATAGGCCGTCATCTTATTTCATGCTCAACCGTGCACCATCAAACGGGACCACTAGTTCACAACTTTAAGCCTCTGACATTGATGGTTCAGCCGACACGTTCAGCTGGCTGATGCTGTTCACATTTATAATGTGCTGCTTTCCATTCTCCGCAGAATGGGGTTCCTCAGCATTTAAATAGGCCGTCATCTTATTTCATGCTCAACCGTGCACCATCAAACGGGACCACTAGTTCACAACTTTAAGCCTCTGACATTGATGGTTCAGCCGACACGTTCAGCTGGCTGATGCTGTTCACATTTATAATGTGCTGCTTTCCATTCTCCGCAGAATGGGGTTCCTCAGCATTTAAATAGGCCGTCATCTTATTTCATGCTCAACCGTGCACCATCAAACGGAACCACTTTTTCTCTGCTTCAAGCCTCTGACATTGATGGTTCAGCCGACACGTTCAGCTGGCTAATGCCGTTCACATTTATAATGATGTGCTGCTTTCCATTCTCCGCAGAATGGGGTTCCTCAGCATTTAAATAGGCCGTCATCTTATTTCATGCTCGACCTGGAACCATCAAACGGGACCACTAGTTCACAACTTTAAGCCTCTGATATTGATGGTTCAGCCGACACGTTCAGCTGGCTGATGCTGTTCACATTTATAATGTGCTGCTTTCCATTCTCCGCAGAATGGGGTTCCTCAGCATTTAAATAGGCCGTCATCTTATTTCATGCTCGACCGTGCACCATCAAACAAGACCACTATTTCTCCGCTTTAAGCCTCTGACATTGGTGGCTCGGCCGACACGTTCAGCTGGCTGATGTTGCTACAAGGCTGTATTTATGACCCAGTCCTCAACCCTCCTCCTTTCTCAGCACGGACTTGGGACCGGCCACGGTGGAGTTAACAAAAGCACTGTACACTGAAAATATGATCCCCTCTCCATATTCTTTGCCATCTTTGTCCATCTCATCCCACAGCACTCTACTTGTCCATTTTCTTTTATGCTCAAGTGTGCACCATCACATGGGACGATTAGTTCTCAACTTTAAGCCTCTGACATCGATGGCTCAGCTGACACCTTCAGCTGGCTGATGCTCTTCACAATTATAATCATGTGATAATAAATGGGTGATATTTCCACGGTATCAGTGAATAAATAATTTATAGAAGCAAATTAGTCACTGTAATTACATATAGTGTATAGAAATGTGGAAGTGAAGTGACGCTGCATTGCTAATACTGATAGAAATATATACAGATAGTGAGGTTTTTATATACATATAAAAGCATAATTAAATTCAGTGATAATTTACCAATTCAATATAAGTCAATTACAAGAAACCCAATTCTTTAAGTAAATGAATATACATATATATATATATATATACACACAATAATACATTCATAATCCTCCAAGTATTAAAGAAATGTTCCATAATTCTTCAAAATTACAAATAAACATAATATCAACAGAGGCGGTCTGACCATTCAGTCATTAGGACGCCGACCGAGGGCCCGCGGCCAGTAGGGGGCCCGTGAGAAGCTCCTGTCTGAACTAGTGTGCCGAGGGATCAGGGCTGTTAGATGAGCCCAATCCCCTGCCGAACTGTACATCAGCACTGTGAGGAGCTTGTCAGCCTCAAAAGTGGACGTAAAGGGCAGGGGAGTGTGCTGTGCTCTCTGCTTCCCCCTACAGTGCAGTACCCGGCTGAATGAAGAAGCTGGAAAGGAACAGTACGGTGCTAAAAGCTAGATTCGTTTTAAAAGGGCTTTATTCATGTGTCTTTGCATGTGTGTCTGTATGTATGCATGTGTATGCATGTGTCTGTGTGTGCGTGTGTATGTGTCTTTATGTGTGTATGTGCATATGTATGTATGCCTGTATGCATGTATGTGTAGGCATGTGTGTGTGTCTATGTGTCTGTATGAGTGTGTGTGTGCATGTGTCTGTATGTGTGTGCATGTGTCTGTATGCATGCATGTGTCTGTATGCATGCATGTGTCTGTATGTATGTGTATGCATGTGTCTGGATGTGTGTGCATGTGTGTGTCTGTATGTGTGTTTGCATGTGTCTGTATGTGTGTGTGTGTGTGTGTATGTGTCTGTATGTGTGTGTGCATGTGTCTGTATTTGTGTGCATGTATATCTGTATGTATGTGTATGCATGTGTATACACGTGTCTGTATGTATGTATGTATGTGTGTGCATGTGTCTGTATGTATGTGTATGCATGTGTGTACACGTGTCTATATGTATGTGTGTGCATGTGTCTGTATGTATGTGTATGCATTTGTTTGTATGTGTGTGCCTGTGCATGTGTCTGTATGTGTGTGCGTGTGTCTGTTAGAGTTGGGCGATTTAAAAAAAAAAATTCAAAACAAGTTTTTTTTTTTTTTGATGGACAACGCGATGGTCCTGAGGAGCTGCGGGCAGGAGTTTTTAGGCAAGGCCGCAGCTTCGGCCTAGTCTGCGGCATCCAGCCTCGCGGACTAGGCCAAAGCAGCGGCCGCGCCTAAAAACTCCTGCCCGTAGCTTCTCAGGACCGGCACAGTGTCAGCGCCAGTCCTGGTGAAATTTTACAAAAAATTAAATAAAAAAAAATCGAAAAAATAGATTTGCCGAAATTTTGAATCGATTTGGCCTCTCCACCCGATTCAAGATTTAAATTGATTTTTTCCCCAGCCCTAGTGTCTGTCTGTATGTATATATGTGTATGCATGTGTGTGCATGTTTCTGTACGTGTCTGTATGCATGCGTATGCATGTGTCTGTATGTGTGTGTGTGCATGTGTGTATGTGCCTGCATGTGTGTGCATGTGTCTGTGTGTATGTTACATTTAATCCTGCCCCCCCCCCCCCCCCTCCCTATTCTTGTACCATCAGAACTGCTTTTGTAGAGCTTGTGTGTGAAAGCAGCCAGGACTGCTGCTCCTCTGAAAAGCAGGTCATGCACATATCGCTTTTTAGAGGCATTTGAAAGGCAGTAAAGAGGCATTATGTTGCCTCCTCAACACCTGTTTTAAGCCCGTAAATTCAGCATCACTATACCGCAACTGTGCAACCCCGACAGTTGCGGGGTAATTGCAGTGCAGGCCCATTCACCCTGGGTATACCTCCAGCTGCAGCCACAGCATGTGTACACCCCCAGCTGCTCCCTCTGCAGCTAAAGGGGGAGAAGTTGGGAGTTGTAAAAACAGCTTAACCATGTGGTTTTACTGCCCCCTTCAACCTGACATATGAACAAGCCATTGGTTCACATCTGTGTGGCTGTGTGTAGGGCAGCCCATTCATTTCAATGGGCTTCCCTACCCACAAAAATGCTTTTTTTTTTTTAAAATTGCACTGCACCAAAAGAACCTCACGTTTTCCAATGTGTGGGGTACCATTAAGAATTAACGGTACCCCTAAAGAGCAGAGCATTCGTCTGTGTGTCGGGAACGAGAGCAACAAAGGCAAGAGAATTTTTGTTGGGCCGTGTATTAGTGCTCGGACAGACACACTCAGACTGAATTTTAATGGTTCAAAGAATGTCAGGAAAAACGAGCGGCCCTCGCGCATGTTCACTTCGTCAAATCTGGCCCTCTTTGAAAAAAGTTTGGACACCCCTGTCCTAAGAGATGCTGCTAGCAGTGCTGCGGTGGAACTTTCAGGGTCGCTGCAGTCGACTAGGCCCTGCCACTCTGCCGCTGTGGGGGGGAGGGGGCAAGACACAGCATACCCCCCGCACCTCTGGCTTTCAGTTTGGGATGCAGTGGTGGGAGGTGGCGATCGGCAGCTCTATGGTGCTCACACCATCTCCCTGGGGCTTGTATTTCTCCATCAGAGTGTATAGAGTGGAGAGAGGAGGGGCCTCTGACCCGGGCAGCTGCAAGTTTCACTCTTCAGTGTACAAGTGAGTCGCTCTGCTTGTACGTTGTTGCCAACTGCTGCCCGGGTCAGAGGCCCCTCCCCTCTCCACTGTACAGAATCAGGAAGAGAACTACAAGCCCCAGGGAGATCCCGCGGTCCACAGGCACCATAGAGCTGCTGATCGCCATCTCCCACCTCCCCCTGTGCTGGGGGTTGGAGGTACACAGACAGCCAGGCACAGAGGAACCTCTGGGGGGGTTAAGTTTGGGAACCCTGATGTATGGGGGGGGCTCTCTGGGGGCCCTGATGTAAGGGGGGGCTCTCTGGGGTCCCTGATGTAAGGGGGGGCTCTCTGGGGACCCTGATGTAAGGGGGGCTCTCTGGGGACCCTGATGTATGGGGGGCTCTCTGGGGACCCTGATGTAGGGGGGCTCTCTGGGGACCCTGATGTATGGGGGGGCTCTCTGGGGACCCTGATGTATGGGGGGGTCTCTGGGGGCCCTGATGTATGGGTGGTTCTCTGTGGACCCTGATGTAAGGGGGGGCTCTCTGGGGACCCTGATGTAAGGGGGGCTCTCTGGGGACCCTGATGTAAGGGGGGCTCTCTGGGGACCCTGATGTATGGGGGGCTCTCTGGGGACCCTGATGTAGGGGGGCTCTCTGGGGACCCTGATGTAAGGGGGGCTCTCTGGGGACCCTGATGTATGGGGGGGCTCTCCGGGGACCCTGATGTAAGGGGGGCTCTCTGGGGACCCTGATGTATGGGGGGGCTCTCTGGGGACCCTGATGTATGGGGGGGCTCTCTGGGGACCCTGATGTATGGGGGGGCTCTCTGGGGGCCCTGATGTATGGGTGGTTCTCTGTGGACCCTGATGTAAGGGGGGGCTCTCTGGGGACCCTGATGTAAGGGGGGCTCTCTGGGGACCCTGATGTATGGGGGGGCTCTCTGGGGACCCTGATGTATGGGGGGGGGGGCTCTCTGGGGACCCTGATGTATGGGGGGGCTCTCTGGGGACCCTGATGTATGGGGGGCTCTCTGGGGACCCTGATGTATGGGGGGGGCTCTCTGGGGGCCCTGATGTATGGGGGGGGCTCTCTGGGGGCCCTGATGTATGGGTGGTTCTCTGTGGACCCTGATGTAAGGGGGGGCTCTCTGGGGACCCTGATGTAAGGGGGGCTCTCTGGGGACCCTGATGTAAGGGGGGCTCTCTGGGGACCCTGATGTAAGGGGGGCTCTCCGGGGACCCTGATGTAAGGGGGGGCTTTCTGGGGGCTTGTTTACATCACCATACCACCGTTCGGCCTCTGTTGGAAACGATCATCAGGGGCCCGGCGGACATCGGGGTCTGCTGGAGCAGCTGATTAGCTCTCGGTGTCTCTAATCACAGCAGCAGCGAGTCAAAACAGCGCTCAGATCCACAAGTGCAGAATCAAGTACCTGTACATCATTCTGCTCACAGGAGACGCAGCCCCACAGTTAATATACGTGGTTAATGTGAGTTTATTTTTCTTACCTCTTTAAACATTTATTTTGAACATACAGTTCCCACCTCTTTCTAGCCAAAGCCCCACCCCCTTCAATCCCATGTGTTTGTTAGTTTAGCAGGATGTGATCGCTCAGTCCCGCCCATTCTCCTGAACACACCAATCTGGTTTCAATATGTATCGGGTAGGCGGAGCAGGTACGCCTCTAGTTAAACCGGCCCTGCCCCTGTAGTCCTATCTCCTACCTTTTGCTGTATTGTGGGATGTCCTTTGCCTCATTAAAGATGTCCGCTCCTACCTCCTAATGCTTCCTGCCACCTATTCTGTACTTGTACATAGTAATCTGGGATCACGCTGTTACATTGGACGGAGCGCAGACACACTGAACCGCTCCTGTGGGCGGCTTGCTGCATACTAGTGATGTCCAGTTCATGAACGAATCGTTCTTTTGAACCGGTTCTTTTTAGTGAACTGGATGAATCGATTCTTTTCAGTGAACTGATTCGTTTGAAACAGTTCACTCTGCACTCAGTACATAGCAGAGCAGCAGAGCTGGCAGTGGTAATATGATCCTAGAGTGAGAGAGCTCGGCCCCTCCCTGCAACCAATCAGCTGACTCAAAGCACAGCGACACTCAGGAACTGGATACAAACTTAAAACAAGAGCCAGGAGTACACAGTACACCGAGTTAAAGAATCGTACAAGTTACCGAGTTAAAGAATCGTACAAGTTACCGAGTTAAAGAATCAGATCAGTTTTTAGAACCCAGTACACTGAAAGCACCACGAGTCACCACCAGTAAAACAATACACTAAACCAATGAAGTAGCAGCAGTGATCAGGTGGTACGGACAGCCTAAGGACCTTTCACACTCATGCGACTTGTCCTGCGACTTGAGACTGCAAAGTCACATGACAAGTCACACCCCATGATTTCCAACGAGTTCAGTTCATATCTGTGCGACTTCAAAGTAGTTTTTGTACTACTTTTGTCCGACTTTGATGCGACTTGTGGCAGAGACCTCCAGATTACACAAACATTGCTTCAAGTCGTGGCAAAAATCATGGCAAAAGCACTTGACTTTCAAGTCGCACAAGTGTGAAAATAGCCTTAACGATTGGATTTTACTACCAGGGGTACTTCGCCCATGGTAGTGGTAGTAAAATCTGATCATCATTCCTGCGCATGCGCTGTAAAGACTATGGGAAAATCTGATGGCTAGCAATGTGAAGTTGGCCCATCAGAATGCAGTTCACATGCACAAAAACCCGCTTTTAATTTAGGCTCCATTTCCACTTGTGCAACTTGTCCTGCGACTTTGTACTCTATGATTTCCAATGAGTATTATTCGTATCTGTGCGACTTCAAAGTAGTCCCTGCACTACTTTGGTCCCACTTTGATGCAACTTGAGATCCATAGACCTCCGGAATACACAGGCATTGCTTTAAAGTCGCATCAAAATTGAGGCAGAATTGTGCAACTTTCAGGCTGCGTTAGCCTGAAAAGCCAGAAAGTTGCACGATTATGCCGCGACTTGAAGCCATGCCTGTGTATTCTGGAGGTTTATGGACCTCAAGTCACATTACAATGGGACCAAAGTAGTGCAGGGACTACTTTGAAGTCGCTGTGACTTGAAGTCGCACAGATATGAATGGTACTCATTGGAAATCGGGTACTTCTTGTCATGCAACTTTGCAGTCCCAAGTCGCAGGACAAGTTGCACAAGTGGAAACAGAGCCTAAATGAAAAGCGGGGTTTGTGTGCATGTGAACTGCATTCTGGGGCAACTTCACAGGTAACATTGCTATCCATCAAATTTGCGGAAACCTAGGCTCAGGGCCGGTTCACACTGCAGCATAGTGCAAAATCGCATGCGATTTGCACTGCAGTGCAAATCACAGGCGATGTCCGTGCAATGCGATTTCAGCAATACAGATAGTATGGTTGAAATCGTATCGCATTCGGACTAAACTCGCACAGGACCCTTTTTTTGGTCCGCACCAGAATCAGATCGCATAGCACTCATGCGATCCGATTCATGTCCAAACTGACACTTCGCAGTGCGACATGCGAACTGAAATGGGGGTGCCATTAACATTGCATGACACTCCCCAGCAGTTCGCATATGTCGTTGTGAACTGTCGTGCGAGTTGGGTGCGATGCAGGAACCCGTCGTGGAATCGCAGGGTTCCCGCATTGCACAAGTGTGAACCCACCCTAACACAGCTGTTTGTGTATCACCAAAATGCATGACACTGCGCTAATCTGACAACAATGGAATAATTGTCAATTGACAACAATTGTGCTCTGCGCCGATGAACTAAATCAAAGTAAACATTACCAGGACCTGCCAACCTTCTGTGTGAATCAGTCTTCTGATTCTACTCATTTAAGAAGGTTGAATCAGAGCTTCAGTTCACTTGCTTGTCAGTAGACTCAGCAAGTGAACCGAAGAATCGATTCATTGAATCGGTTCATTTCAGTGAGCAGTTCGAAATGAACCGATTCATTTTAAAGATCCGAACTTCCCATCACTACTGCATACTAATCCCTCTCTGAGCTCAGCGCGTTTATAACGGCTCTGCCCCTCTGTGACGTCACTCGCTTACTACAGTCTCGCTCGAGGCCCCGCCCCTCTCCGGAGCTGGCTCCGCCCCCAATCCTATCCTCCGCCGTTGTGTGTAGAATATTTAACAGTTTCATGACTACGCCTATTTTTGACATTTGGTGTTTACAAGTTAAAACCCATATTTTTTGCTAGAAAATTACTTGGAACCCCCAAACATTATATATATAATTTTTTTAGCAGAGACTCTAGAGAATAAAACGGTGATTGTTGCAATATTTTATGTCACACAGTATTTGTGCAGCAGTGTTTTAAACACCACTTTTTGGGAAAAGGGACACTTTCATGAATTAAAAAAAAAAATGAAACAGTAAAATTAGCCCAAATGTTTTGCATAATGTGAAAGATAATGTTACGCCGAGTAAATAGATACCAAATATGTCACACTTTATAATTGCACGCACTCGTGGAATGACGACATAGGTGACGCTTTAATTTTTTTTTCCGATTACCAGGTTAGAGTTAGAGTTAGAGTTACAGAGGAGGTCTAGTGCTAGAATTTATTGCTCTCACTCTGACGAACGTGGCGATACTTCACATGTGTGATTTGAACACCGTTTACACATGCGGTTAATTTTTTTATTTTCTCTTATTCATTTTAATATTAATAAATTGTTTAAAAAAAAATAAAAAATGACGTCGCTTCCGTGTTTACAATTACGGCTTCATTCCAGTCCCTCCCTAGATGCCGGAGGCATCGGATGTGCGATCGGTGCTCCCGATTGATCGAGGGAGCCCCGGTAAGAACGGCGGGAGGCGGGACGTCCCCTCCCACTCCTCCGGCATAACAGCCGAGCGGCTTTTAGCCGTATTGGTTGTTATGGCTGGAAAGCCAATCGCCGGCTCTGAAAAACAGTACCGGGATGATGCCTGCAGGTGCGGGCATCATCCCGGTATAACCCCCGGAAGCCGACTACGCACATCTGCGTACGCTCGTTGGCAAAGGGTTAAACATAATTAACCTAAAGTGAAAGCACAGTGCTGTGCTCTTTGTCTCCCCCTACAGTGCAGTACCGGGCAGAAAGAGCCAAGGTAAAGGTCTGCCATTTTTTATCACTATCTATCTACTGTATGTGTGCATGTATGTATGCATGTACAGTATGTATGTGAGTGTGCATGTGTTTATCAGTGGCGGTGTGTTCATAAGAGCGCACAGGTGCCGCCCCCTCTCTCCAGCCACCCAATCTATGAACAATAGATAGATTCATGAATAGCATGGCCACCACTGCCACCCCCATATTTAGGCGTCTAAACCCTTTTCCGGCACCTGAATTACAGTGGCGGGGGGTGTTTTTTGAAGCACCTGATTAGGGCCATAGGCTCTAATAGGCTTCAAAATTGGTGAACTGTGAGTGCCGTGCTTGACGCACACAGCCCACCCAGGTGTGTTAGAAAATAAATGAATATTCACTTTCCTAGCACTAAAACCGCCTTCCCGCCAATTATGTGTGCGGGTCTTTTACCCGTCGCCTGATAGGCGACAAATAGCTGCGCCTATCGTTTCAGCCAATCAGGAGGAGAGAATGAGAGATGAGTTCGGCAGGAGACACATGGAGGACCCCGCTCATGGCCGTTACTCGCTGCCCCGCAGAGACAGGGTAAGTGCCGGGCAGTGCAAGGGGGACAAACGGAGGGGGATTTACAGTGGTGGCGTGGCGGCATTTGATGGGCACAGCGGTTGCAATGGATGGGTTTCTTTCAGTTTGTTTACGCTCCGCCTAAAAATTTTGAGCAGCAGCCGCCACTGGTTTAAATGTGCATGCATATGTGTGTGTACCATTTTATGTACCGTATTTATCGGTGTATAACACGCGCTGGCGTATAACACACACCCCAAGTTTAGGAGGGAATTTTAAGGAAAAAAACTTTTAGGAGGGAAATTTAAGGAAAAAAAAAACAACTTACATTTAAATGCCCATCAATGCAGCCTTATCAGTGTCCATCTGAAGCCTTGTCAGTGTCATTTGCAGCCTTGTCATGCAGCCTGTCCATCATTGCAGCCTTGTCATGCAGCCTGTCCGTCATTGCAGCCTTGTCATGCAGCCTGTCCGTCATTGCAGCCTTGTCATGCAGCCTGTCCGTCATTGCAGCCTTGTCATGCAGCCTGTCCATCATTGCAGCCTTGTCATGCAGCCTGTCCGTCATTGCAGCCTTGTCATGCAGCCTGTCCGTCATTGCAGCCTTGTCATGCAGCCTTGTCATGCAGCCTGTCCGTCATTGCAGCCTTGTCATGCAGCCTGTCCGTCATTGCAGCCTTGTCATGCAGCCTGTGTGTCATGCAGCCTTGTGCATCTTTGTCCCCTCAGTGATAATGTCAGCTTTTATTTTTAAAAATGGCGCCGCCAAGATGTCCTGTGTATCTTGGCGGCGCCCGGTAGTTCTCGGCCGCCTTTGGCCATACTCGGCCGTACTCGGCGGCTTTTGCCCACCTTCGGCCGTACTTGCCCGCTCTTGGCCCTCCTCGGCGGTTTTCGGCCGCCGAGAACGGCCGAAGGTGGCTGAAAGCCGGGAGAAGGGCCGAAAGCAGTTGAGAGCCCAAAAATCACGGAGAAATCACGGAGGATCTGCGTATAACACGCACCCACAATTTTTCCCTGATTTTAAGGGGAAAAAGGTGTGTGTTATACGCCTATAAATACGGTATGCGCTTTTAATCCTGAACCCCTATATGTGTGCAATCAGAACCTATATTTGTCGTTTTTTTTTTTATTTCTTGTTTGTTTTTTGCTTGTTCATAGTACCAGCAACTAAATGCTGTTCCTCCGAAAAGTGATCCATGCTTAGATTGCTTTTCAGAGGCATTTGACAGCCGGTAAAGAGGCAATATGTTGCCTACTGACCACCTGTTTTAACCCCTTAAATGCAGCATCACTATCAGGGTGGTTTCAGTGTAGCCCCCTTCACCTAGGGGTGTACTTCAGGGGTGCCCTGACTGAAAAAGGTTGAGAAACACAGACATAGAGGAACCCATCTCTCCATTTTCCTCCTGCAGCTGCCGAATGCCTGTGGGAGGGAGAGGAGAAGCAGTGGGGAAATGGAGTAATCGATTCCTTTATATGCAGCCACCCACTTGTGACCAGCACCGGGTTCGGAGAAAAGAGCCCTGTCCGGGGGTCAGGGGGGCCTTTCATGGTTTCTTGCATCGGGGTCCTGAAGGTTCTAGTTACGCCTCTGACATAAGGAATAATGTAATCACCGCCTGGTATAGTATAACACAATGATCTGGTTGTGGGATTAATTTGTAAGGCACTTTGGTTTCCCTTCATCCCTTATAATATATGGCCGACATGGCTTCAGAAGTGTAGCCTTTTCTCTGGGAATCCTTTAGTAGCCCGTCTCCGCCCGTCTCCTCCCTCGTCTCCACCCTCCTGGTGGTTACAGAGCACGTTGCTTTATAAGCATTAGTTTGGTGGGCGTGCTTTGCTTCCCAGGCTCCTCCCCCTACACTCTCCTCATGGCTGCGGCTGACGGGGACGGTTCTCTGTATCCCATCGCCGTCCTCATCGATGAGCTGCGGAATGAGGAGGTGCAGCTGAGGAGCCATGATACTACTACCACCCCCAGCTGAGGGGCCCTTACCCCGAGGGGGGGGTCCTTCACCTTCTATTCCTGAAGAGGAAGTGTAACATTGGAGGGGGGCCCTGAGGTAGAGGGGCCCCTCCTGGTATCAGTATGAAGGAGGAGGGGCCCTTACCATGTATTATGACAGTGTATTGGCCCCTGACCATAAAGGGGGCCCTCAGTCTGCAGGCATGAAGTGGAGGGGCCCTACAGTGGTTAATAAAAGGGGTCCCTCATGGAGTCAGTATGGGGGGTTCTTACCTTTTTAAGAATAAAAATATGATTGCCTCATCTGTATAGGGGGAGCCTGAGGTCATGGCCCCTCAATGTCAGTATGGAGGAGGGGGGCCCCTGTACCCTGAAAAGTGTATTGGCCCCTGACCATCAACGGGACCCTCAGTCTGCAGGCTTGAAGTGGAGGGACCCTACAGTGGTTAATTTGAGTGGACCTTACCCTGTTAGACAAAAGAGGGTGACTTTGACAATAAAAGGGGTCCTGAGGTGGAGGGGCCTCTCACAGTGTCGGTATGGGGGGGCCCTTACTTTGTAGGGTTTAAAAGCATGTTCCCCTAAACAGTATTGGGGTAGACCTGAAGTCACAAACTCACAGGTTCCTGACAGTGTCAGCATGGAGGTGGAGGGGCCCTCACAGTGGTTATTTTGAAGGGGCCTGTAGGACAAATTAGGAGGAGGGGTCCCTCGCAATTCTTAGGCCTTGTTCTGGAGCTTTAAGCAGTAAGGGCCCCTGACAGTGCACAGTAAAGGGAGCCTTTACCATGTATGCCTGAGGAGGGGCCCCTGAAAGAATGCTCTGAGCCCACCCCCTATGATGAATACCATCTGTATGGTATCTGAGATGATGTTGCCCTTTAAGCCTGAGAACGAGGGGCCCCTGAATGTATGCACTGAGCTCCCCCCAACATGATTAGAACTATCAGGGGCCTCTTTTTATTAGACATAAAACGTACGGGACTCAATGCTGAGTGCAATGTGGGAGGACGTTACCCTTTAAGCCTGAGAAGGAGGGGCCCCGATAGTAAGCAGGGTGGGGGGCCATTTTTTTTAGAATTGGGTAATGTTTTAGAAATGTCACTTCCTGTCCCAGATACACAACAGGAAGTGAGAGGAATCTCTCCTCCCATTAGTTGTCACCAGAACGTGTGTCCCCCATTGGAAGATTTCCTTTTGCCTCCTGCTGTAGTGACAACGCTACGATTTTGGATTTCTCCCCTTGTTGTCTTTCAGTGATCACCGGTACAAATAAAGGGGGGGGGGGGGGTTCCACAACGGAGGCCCATAGCAATAAAAGCCTGACAGAGGGTCTAATCCTTCGCCAGTCTATACAAAAATAAAAGATTTTGCCTTAGAGTTTTTTTCCTGGACTTTTTGTTTTTCATATCAGCCCTCTAGATACAGTCTGGGAGCACAGCAACTTAACCACTTAAGGGCCGGGCCTTTTCCTGAGATTTGTTGTTTACAAGTTAAAAACCCATTTATTTATTTTTGCTAGAAAATGGCGGTTGTTGCAATACTTTCTGTCACACCCTATTTGCGCAGCAGTCTTACGAGCGCACTTTATTTGGAAAAAAATACAGAATACAAAACAAGAAAACAAAAGTTAGCCCAATTTTTTTAATATTGTGAAAGATGATGTTACGCCGAGTAAATTGATACCCAACATGTCACGCTTCAAAATTCCGCTCGTGGAATAGCGACAAACTTTTACCCTTAAAAATCTCCATGTTAACATCCCTTGTAATAGGAAAAAAAAAAAAACATGGCAGTTCCTCTTAAATATGAGATCTGGGGCCAAGAAGACCTCGGATCTCACATTTACACTAAAATGCAATAAAAAAAAAAAAAATGTAATTTAAAATACATAAATAAATAAATGGCCATTTTAAGAGCTATGGGCGGAAGTGACGTTTTGACGTGGACTAGTCGGCCTCTATAGGCCTCACTTGGGGTTGGTTGTCCACATTGATGCTCATTTTCTTTTTAGGCTAGCACTCTATCAATGTACACTCTATTTGCCTTCAATCCAATACCAAGAAATACAAGATTGTGTGTGTGTGTGTGTATATATATATATATATATATATATATATATATATATAAAAACAACGACATCAATTAGCGGACCTCCAGCTGTTATGCAAAACTACAAGTCTTATCATGCCTCTGCCTCTGGGTGTCATGCTTGTGGCTGTCAAAGTCTTGCTAAGTCTTGCTATGCCTCATGGGACTTGTAGTTCTGCAACAGCTGGAGACTAATTGAATATCATATATGATAATAAATATAATTTTTTAAATTTTTTTTATATTTTTTTCTTAGAAATTACTTTAGATGTGCTTAGCCACACTACTCATCAAAGTTTTTTTACAAGCCACTGGTGTATGGACAGCCTTCCTCAGTATGTGGGGCCATTGGGGGTACCTGCCTGTATCGCGCACTGCCACAGCTCCCGGACAAGATATCCTTAGGGGAGCTTCCAGCTCTCAAGGCTGTACCTCCTTTTGCGGTTGTGAGTACTTTTTAGAGGAAATTTGATATTACAACTAGTTTGTCCCTTCATCCTTCAAAAAGGTAATTGATTTAGATACTTGTGTGTCTCTTTTCAGATAATAAGACATTGCTGCTTCTGAAGAGTGGATATAAATCCTCCATGAAACGCGTAGAGCCTTAGCATACGCAATGCTTTACCAATCATGTGACTCATTTTTATTCATATGGACATTTGCAACGCTATCAGTGATTTCAAACTTTTAGGAAGCTTCTCAGTCAATATAGTCTTATGCCTCTACACACTGTCATGTAACTCTTGTTCCTAATTATATATATATATATATATATATATATATATATATATATATATATATATGAATTTTACTGTTTTATTATGCATTTTCTGTATGAGTTTTCCATGATTTACATTAAATATGCTGTGTTTTTGCCATCTAGTAGTGACTGCGTGTCTCATTCAAAGTCCCACCTTGCTGGGTAGGGGGTGGAACTGCAGAGCAGTCCTTGGAGTTGGGTAGGGGGTGTAACCGCGGAGCGATCCTTGGAGGTGGGTAGGGGGTGGAACCGCGGAGTGGTCTTAGGGGGTGGAAACGCGGATCGGTCTTTGGAGGTGGGTAGGGGGTGGAAACGCGGAGTGGTCTTTGGAGGTGGGTAGAAATGTGGAGCGGTCTTTGGAGGTGGGTAGAGGGTGACAACGCGGAGTGGTCTTTGGAGGTGGGTAGAAATGTGGAGCGGTCTTTGGAGGTGGGTAGAGGGTGACAACGCGGAGCGGTCTTTGGAGGTGGGTAGGGGGTGGAAACGCGGAGCGGTCTTTGGAGGTGGGTAGGGGGTGGAACCGCAAAGCAGTCCTTGGAGGTGGGTAAGGGGTGGAACCGCGGAGCAGTCCTTGGAGGTGGGTAGGGGGTGGAACCGCGGATCGGTCCTTAGAGGTGGGTAGGGGGTGGAACCACAGAGCGGTCCTTGGAGGTGGGTAGGGGGTGGAAACAAGTGGTGAATTGAAATAGGGGCGTACCTGCACCTTTTCTCTGAGAAAAACAGCCCTGGTGCCCAGAAGTCACATTGGGGGTTCTGACGTTATTTCTTATTTGTCTGCAGCTCCGTCTGAACAATATTGAGAAGCTCTCCACGATTGCGTTGGCTTTTGGTGTAGAAAGGAACCGCAGGGAGCTTCTGCCATTCCTGACAGGTAAGTGTGTCTTATGGGAGAAAAGAACCGACTTTCTTTTGCTTATAACTGAAAATGGCGTTTACAGTTTACACCAATTCTGAAAGAGATGCCATCTCTTGCCCATGCAGGAAAATGGGTCATATGATTCTCCATACTCAAAAGTACCGGTTATTCTCTAAGGCTCCGTACAACTCCAAAGGAAAGAAAGAGAAAGAAAGGAAAAACAAGAAAACAGCCACCATGTCTAAAGACCAATAAGCTGCAAAATATTTTATTTCTGTATTTCAGCCTGCATATGCTTTAAAATGTATCCACTCCATGTGTGGCTGTATCTGTGTATTCAGGCAACTCTCAGCCATCCAATTTTGTTTACACTAGAAATACACAATATTACCAAAAGTATTGGCATCCCAGTGTTAGTCTATAGGGTTTAATACTGAGTTGGCCCACCCTTTGCAGCTATAACAGCTTCAACTCTTCTGGGAAGGCCGTCCACAAGGTTTAGGAATGTGTCTATGAGAAGCACAAGGTTTGGCTCTCAGTCTCCGCTGGACAAAAAAGGTCTTGCTCTCAGTCTCCACTTTAATTAATCTCAAAGGTGGTCTATCGGGTTGAGGTCAGGACTCTGTTCAAGCCAGTCAAGTTCCTACACCCCAAGCTCGCTCATCCCTGTCTTTATGGATCTTGCTTTGTGCACTGTTCCAATCATTTGGTGGAAGGGGGATTATGGCGTGGGGTTGTTTATCAGGGGTTGGGCTTGGCCTCTTAGTTCCAGTAAAGGGAACGCTTAAGGCATCAGCATACCAAGACATTTTGGATAATTTCATACTCCCATCTTTGTGGGAGCAGTTTGGGGATGGCCTCTTCCTGTTCCAACATGACTGCGCACCAGTGCACAAAGCAAGGCCCATAAAGACATGGATGAGTGAGTTTGGGGTTAAGGAACTTAACTGGCCTGCACAGAGCCCTGACCTCAACCCGATAGAACACCTTTGGAATGAATTTAAGTGGAGACTGCGAGACAGGCCTTCCAACTTCAGTGCCTGACCTCACAAATGCGAAAAGATAAAACATTCCCATAGAAACACTCCTAAACCAATTTCCACTGCCTGGCTTTTTTTCTGTTTTTTAGATATACAAAAACTGTAGAACACAATCTGGTGCAGCTGTGCATGGCAACCAATCAACTTCTAATTTCAGCTTGTTCAATTACACTTTGACAAAAGATAAACAATAAAAACTGGAATCTGATTGGTTTCTATGCAGAGCTGCACCAGATTTTGCACTCTCCGGTTCTAGTGAATGAACCCCTATTTGTTTGCCGTCTTCATCCTGCTGGGGAGATGTCCCTTCACTACCCGTCCCCCCAAGTGTGAGCAATTCCCACCTTTCCCTGCAGTGATTCTCCCTAGCTGGGACATCGATGGCACAAAAAATAATGATAATCTAGTATGCAACGCATGCTAGGATGTTATGACAGATTTCCCTGTACACAGGGCCCTCCAGTGCAGTGCTGTCACAGCTCCCCGGCGCTGCCATCTTCACCCGTTCTTCCTCTCGGCTGTATGAGTGGCCAGGGCTGCAATGACGTCACTCCCACGCACTTCCCACTCCAGCACGGAGCTCTGAAGGTCCGTCACCAGTATACGTTGTGTGAATATCTTCTAAACAGAGCAAGGTTAAGAGATATTCACTGTAAAAGTTCAAAAGTGGAGTTTAATTCCACTTGAATTTATCACCCCTCCTCCTGACTCTCACCTGACCCATGTTGTGGGATCCATATAAATAAATAAATGTTTTTTTTTTTTCTCCTTAATTGGAAGTATAGCCAAAGCTTGTATGGCTGTACTTCTCCTGAGGATCCCAGGAGTGCGATTCGTTTTGCACTCCTGTGAATGTTTTCAGCAGAGAGTTGGCTGAAGTGCGCTCTCTGCTGACATCAGTGCTGTCAGTCCAGGGGCCGCGTCATCATGGCTACAGGGTGAGGATCCACCTGCTGCCTGGACTGACTCCCGGCTCAGCCTCTCAGCGAGCTGCTGAGAGCCTGAGCCAGTCACCCCCGCCCCTCCACAGCCCAGAGCAGAGTAAGTAGTGTAAATGGTTCAGCACAGGGATTGCTGCTGTTAAAGAGGAAGTAAAGCCTGGGGGGGAAAAAAAATACACCCTGAAAGACAAAGTCATAATGAGCTAGTATACATAGCATACTAGCTCATTATGAATAACTTACCTGAAATCGAAGCCCCTGAAGCGACCCTCGTCCACGTCCTCCATCAATGCCATATTACCCGGAGTGACTTCTGGGTATCGCAGCTCCAGTGATCGTCACTCTGGTGCATGCGCACAGGAGCCGTCAGCGACGGCACATTCGCCTTCACTTGCGCGCTCAGTTCGCCTGCGCCATTATCTATGGCATGCATGCGCCGTAGACAGCAGTGCCCAGTTTTTGTAGAATATCTCCTTAACCGTGTAGGGTAAGGCCCCATTCACACATGCGGACAGTATTTCCGTATTTCATCCATCCGTTTGCGGATGAAATACGGACATACATGCATCCCTATGGGATAGCGGGTGTCTGCGGATGAACATCCGCAGACACCCGCTATTGTCCGCCTCCGCTATTGTCCAATTCTGCAGACGGAGGAAAATCCTATTTTTCTATCAGTCTGCAGAGCGGATCTGATAAACACAGACAGACGGTCCATGCTCATCCGATCCCCATAGAGGAGAGGGGAGAGCTGACAGGGCGGTCCCTGCACAGTGTGCGGAGACCGCCCTGTCCGCCGCCGGCTCAGCGGGGACAACGGAGCGATGACCTCAACACACCAGCATTTGCTGAATCTGTTAATGTGTAACAGATTCAGCAAATGCTGGTGTGTTGACGGTCACCACGTCCTGCCTACAAACGGCTGACGTCCGATAGAACCTGATCATTACTGATCCGCCCCGTGTGAAAGGGGCCTAAGGAGATATTTCTTGCACCTACAGGTAAGCCTAATTTTAGGTTTACCTGTAGGTTAAAGTGGTCCTAGAGGGTTTACAACCACTTTAAAGGTCTATTCAGATGCGTAATTTGGAGATATTTAAATTCCATTTCTGTATTTGTTCTGTAGGTTCAGGGGGGAAACCCTCTTCTCCCTCCTTCCTGAGTATAAGGGTCACCCCAACTTTCACACCATGATCAGCAAACTGCAGAGTCAGATCATGTCTATAGCACGCCCGCAGCTCTCACATACCATTCTCACAGAAAAGAACTGCTAAGTGAACCCTCGGATCTATTCACATGTCATGAGCTCAGATATGTTTGTGTATTGATTTGCATTTTATCAGAGGTGACCACTATAGAACAATGGAGCTCACTTCTACAAATGATACTATTTTTATTGTTTCTGTGTTTTTGATCATTTCACTTTTTTTATGCCTTTCCTTTTTTGTAGGTTTCAGTATGATGCTCGGATTTGGGACGGGGTGAAGAAGTCTTCGGCATTATCAGAATACAGCAGATTGTTGGGGTAGTGAGGATCACCTCTTGGCCCCCAGTGTTATGTTTTATAGGTGGTGGGCAGAGTCACATTTTAGTACTGTTTTGGATTTTTGTGGTTGGAACCCCCTGCCATAGTGCTTGGAGTTTTGGGTGCTCCTGTCTTCAGGTTTTCCCATCTCCAAATAAAAAAAGGTGAAAGCGGGAAACCTTCACAAGTGTCACATCGGGTATGACAATCTGGAAAGTGAAGCATCAGACAATCCGGACATGGTGTAAATAACTGTAAGTGGGATCGAAAGATGCAAAATGTGACACCGGAGGGGGGAGGAACTGGAAAAGCGGAAGTTACATTTTTGGGTAGCTTTAAGTACTCGCCAATAGCGAAACTGATACCTTTTGTGGTGCGATTTGAGCCCATACAAAATGAATGGGTTCAAATTGCACTGCAAAGAATCGCATGTTATTTTAACAATTGTCAATTGCAATTGTCAGAATTGCATGCAATTCCCCCCCTACCACTCCTGTGTGTGTGTGAACCAGGTATAGAAAGGGAAGCGCCACCTAGTGCAGCAATGGGCATTTTATTAAAAATGTTAGAACAATTCATTTTAAAAAGTACATATATCATGAAATCAAAATCTGCATAGTGTCTCCGTGCAGCCGATGATAGATAACTACAGCTGCTGGAAGTGTTCACAGGGCTGGAGGAGAAGTTTCAGGACCCTTGTGAGTATAGGGGGCGAAAGTGATGTTAGCTTGGGGTTGGACCCGTCTATACATCTTCTCCAGCCTTGTGAGCACCTCCAGCGGCCATGGTTTTCATTCTTAAGCGGGACGGAGACGCCATGCAGATTTGGATTTGATGAGATATGTACTTTTTAACAGGAGTAGTTATAACATTTTAAAATACTGCCCATTGCTGCACTAGATGGCTTTACCTGACATGCCCTTTGACCTAGGATGGAACGTCTTAAAAAATAAAATAAAAATAGGAATGTAAGGGAGTTGCAGCCCTGGACCAATCACTGTTAACTCTTGCACCCTTTGGTGGTTCTGTATCAGGTTTAGGAGTGAGCATAATTGGCTTTAAATATTTATTAATCAAAAGACCTGTTCCATTTATTTTTGTAGTTTCTTGACCTGCAACCTGAGGTTCAACCCACATTTGAAACCTAAGGCTGGGTTCACACCGCTGCGGGGGGGAGACCCGGATGTGATTCGCACCGCACTGCAGTGCAAATCACATCCGATCTCTGTGCGATGCGAGTTCAGCCATACAGATAGTATGGCTGAATTCGCATCGCACCCGGCCCAAATTCGCACAGGACCCTTTTTTTGGTCCGCAGCAGAATCGGATCGCATGGGTGTTCACACCATGCGATCCGATTCCTGTCCGAGTTTGAAGATCGCACTGCGATATGCGGACTGATCTGGGGGTGTCATTAAGATTTCATTGACACTTCCAGCAGTCCGCATAGGGCAGTGTGAACTGCCGGCGGGAGGCATGCGATGCAGGAAAACACAGCGGATTCGCGGCATTCCCGCATCGCTCCGGTGTGAACCTGGCCTTAACCTAAATCTAGTATAAAAACGACTATGAAAGCTAAGACCAAAAAAAAAAAGGCAAGCATAGTGCAGAGGGCTTGCCACCAGTATCACTTCAGGCTCCCTGCAGCTGATCTTTCCCCCATTACAGACGTACTCTGTCTTGTTATGTGTTGTGTCTCTGTGGTGGATGGCTGGTTTCTGTGGTAGTGAACTCTTGCAGAACACCAACCCGGGTTTCACCAGGGCACCTAATGGTTGGGACGGACTTGCAGCAAGCTAGAATTAGGTTGCTGCCCACAGGTATGCACAGCATACAATACAGAGACCACGCAGGTATGCAGACTACAGATACCAGAAGACAGAAGAGGATCCGGGAAACAAGCCAAGGTCGAGGCAGGCAGCAGACAGATACAAACAGAAGACAATACAGGGGAAGTCAGACACTGAATACACAAAACACTAGGCAAACAGGAGCTCAGAGAACTAGGAAGTTCCTCAGGCAACACGGCCTGCACTGAGCATGTGTTACATAGGGAAACAGGCCAAGAAGTGATAGAAGGTAAAGGAAACCTGCCCTGTATTGACATATAAGCAGGTAGGAGGTATTCTGTTTTTACAGTGTGTTGCAGTGTCAATCATTTTTAATGGCACCCTAAAGAACTGTAATGCCACGTACACACAATCGGACTATGGTCCGCCGGACAATTCGATCATGTGTGGGCTCCGGCAGACCTAGAAATAAGACTTGCTTCAAAATTGTCCGCCAGACTCAGCTTTTAGTGGACAATCCATTCGTCTCTGTGCTAGTCCGACGGACTAAAACTTACGCTAGGGCAGCTATTGGCTACTGGCTATGAACTTCCTTATTCTACATCATCACGTTCGAATCCGCCGGACTTTTGGAGTGATCGTGTGTAGCCAAGTCCATTCGCTTGAAAGTCCGGTGGACATCAGCTGCAAAGTCCGCCGGATAGTCCGATCGCGTGTACGCGGCATAAGGCTACCTTCACGCTGGCGATTAGGCCGGTGCAAATAGTAGCGGTAGAATTTGGATTCCTGCTGCAGCTCATAGCAGCTTGGCGCGTCAGCCTGCCCCATTCACCTGTCCCAATGACAGGTTGCCAGCGGTCAAAGCTATGCACTGCTGTCTGCACAGTCAGCGAATTTACCTGCGATGATCACTGCTAGAGCCAATTTGTGTGCATCCAGCAGAGATCACCGCTGGTAAGCCGAGGTCGGGGCAGGCAGCAGACAAACACAAATGGAAGACAGTACATGGGAAGTCAGACACTGAATACACAAAACACTAGGCAAACAGGAGCTCGATGAACTAGGAAGTCGCTCAGACAACACGGGCTGCACTGAGCATGTGTTACATAGGGTAGCACACTGGGAAGCAGGCCAGGAAGTTATGGAAAGTAGGGATGAGCTTCGAGAACTCATGTTCGACTCGAACATTGCCTGTTCGGCGAACAGTGAACAAATTTGGCTGTTCGCGGCAAATTCGAAAAGCCGGGAACACCCTGTAAAAGTCTATGGGAGAAATCTAAAGTGCTAATTTTAAAGGCTAATATAAAAGTTACTGTCCTAAAAAGTGTTTGGGGACCTGGCTCCTGCCCCAGGGGACATGGATCAATGCAAAAAAAAGTTTTAAAAACTGCCGTTTTTTCAGGAGCAGTGATTTTAATAATGATTAAAGTGAAACAATAAAAGTGTAATATTCTTTTAAATTTCGTACCTGGCAGTGTCTATAGTATGCCTGTGAAGGGGCGCATGTTTCCCGTGCTTAGAACAATGCATTCTATACATTGAAGTGAAGAACCTACTGTAATGCTGCAGCCCATTTGACTTTTTTGCACCCTGTCTATCTTGTGCTGGGGACGAGCACGCTAGCAAAAGCCGGTGTTTTGGGTCCTGATTTCAATGGATTGATAGCGGAGCAGCCATAGGCTCCCGCTGCTGTCAATCAAATTCAATGACGTGGAGGGCGGGGCCGAGTCCTGCTTTCTGTGTGAATAGAAGCAGAGGCAGGACTCGGGAGCTCACCCACACAGGTGTCCCGAAGGAGAGCTCTTCTCTGACGGGGCACTCAAAAAGAGAAAGAGCCACCAGCTCTGCTGAGGGACCCCAGAAGAGGAGGATCGGGGCACTCTGTGCAAAACCAACTACACAAAGAAAGTAAGTATGACATGTTTGTTATTTAAAAAAATATATAAACTGAAGCTTTATAACCCCTTTAATCAGCAAGTGGATCTTCACAGACAGGGCAATGCCTGCAGGCATGTCAAGGCTCTGGACAAGGAAAGCAACTAACTTTTACCAGTACACACATGGACAATGGAAAGCACCATAAGGCAGAGTTCAGTCTCTGAAAGTCACATTCTAGGCTATCCCTGCAGGTCCAGTCCAGCGGGGTCTGGATACAGTACTCCAAAGTCAGGGTTAGGAAAGAGTGATCTTGATAGGTGCTATGTAGACCAGTGAAAGCAGAAATGTAGTGATGAATCTTGACTGAAGTGAAGAAAAAAAAAAGGTTAGCAACACAAAATAAGAATATTGGACAATTGATCATCCATTTTTTTGGATGCTAGTCTCATATCGAAAACCAATAGGTTACTAAAGTTACAAAAACCCTGATACGTAATGTATTCTTTTACTTCCGAACATGCATGGTGGTCATGGTCGTCTGCTTTTTCATGGACAAATTCTGTACTGATTATACGAAAATCATACGTTCTGTTATGATACAAGAAAAACATTTTTGTGTTTGTCCCTTCAGATATTTCCGCATGAACTGTCATGATCGGCTTTCAAAAGCTGTGTACTAATGAGCAGATTATCGGACGATCACTCCGAAAGCAGTATATTTCATATAATTTTCTCATTGTGTGTACTAGGCATTAGACTTATCTCAATAGAGCTAAAAAAAAATAATTGTCCATCCTCCTAGAACTAGCAAAAAACTGAGGCAGGCTAAGAAGACGAGGAGTGTAGGCTGACCTAGTTTTATACTTCGCCAGTATCCAAATTCTCCTGTAGGTGGCAGTATAACTTGACAGTAACTGAATATCTGTGCCCCTCAACAGACAAGATAGAAAAAACTGTTTTAGGCTGGATTCACACCTGTGCAGTTTTAGTGCTTTTTGCATTTTGCAGATTTGCACTACAGTACATTTAACATGGTTTCATATGGAACATGTTCTGTAGTGCAAATCTGAAAAATGCAAAAAGCACTAAAAATGCATAAGGTGTGAATCTAGCCTAATTATTGTCTGTACCCTTGTTTAAGACCCCTTTCACACTGGGGCGTTTTTCAGGCGCTTTAGTTTTAAAAAAAAGCACCTGTAAAGTGCCTGAAAGAAGCCGCAACTGCAATCCCAATGTGAAAGCCAGAGTGCTTTCACACTTGAGGCGCTGCGCTGGCAGAGCGTCAAAAAAAGTCCTGCAAGCAGCTTCTTTGCAGCGCTTTTGAAGCAGTGAATACACCGCCCCTTCCCATTGAAAAGCGCTTTTGGCAGCAGTGCTTTGTGGGCACTTTTAACCCTTTATTTGGCCACTAGTAGGGGTTAAAAGCACCCCAATAACGCTCAAAAAACGCTGGTAAAGCTCTGCTAGTTTAAGCGGTGCTTTACGAGCGTTTTTCGGGCGCTGACATTGTGAGCACTTGGGCTTTCACATTGGGATTGCAGATGAGGCTTCTTTCAAGTGCTTTACAGGCGCTTTTTTTTAACTCTAAAGCGCCTGAAAAACGCCCCAGTGTGAAAGGGGTCTAAGAGTTTTGCTCACTTTCCATCTCAGTAACCACACAGGATGTAAGGGAAATCACCAAAGGCTACCCAAATAGCACCAGGCAAAGGTTCTAATACTTCCACATGCTACACAAAACATATAAAAAAAAAAAGAAAGTTTGGGGACTTAAATGAAAAAACCACAGACAACTCTATTTTTAATAATCAAATTTAAAAATGTCACAATGAGCTTTATAAAGAAAAATATTTACTGTAATAGAGTAAAATGTAAAAAAAATAATTCTAGGTCATCTTCCAAGACACATTAGAGATATAGGTTTCTCCCAATAGGAACAGGAAATGCATCACCTAAAACGCTTTAAAATGAAGTCCCTCTACAAAGCTGGTCAGGTAATTTGTTTCTGGTGGAAACAGGCTTAGCTCAGTATTCTCATCTGTAGTCCTCCTACCACCAACCTCATCCATCTTTGCACCCCGGTTCTTTCCTGTTTATGTGCAGAAAGAGGTCTCAGTCCATTCTCTATCAAAGTCTGGAAAAACCCTAGATGTTTTTTTTATATGATACATGCACAGAACAAGGCTTATGTGAGATCCATGTATAGTGATGTCATTTGTGAGCTGTCACTGTGTCTCTGTTTCTGTGGCAGAGCCTTATATATGTTTTGCTTTTGTGGGTCACAAAGGTGCAATTAGTTCTGCACTCCTGCGACCCATATTCACCGGACAAAGCTAAAGTGTGCTAAAGTCAGCGGTCAGCTGATATCACTTAGCTGGTCCAGACTATGGAGGGATCCCCACTTTAATGTCAGGATCCACCCAGATGCTTGACCAGCAGCTGGCTCTGCCTCTCAGTATGCTGCTGAGAGCCCACTTCGTCCACCGCCGACCATTGTTATGGCAACAACAAAATAATCCTTTCCCTGTGTAAATGGCGCACAAGTAAGAATGGGAGGTGCATGCTGGGTATCCAGCACAATCATATACAGGAAGAGAATGCTAGTGGGCTTCACATGCCCACACTAGAGATGGAAGCACTCTGCAGAGAAGAAATAAAAAGTAAGTACTATAAAAAATGGGAATTGAGTGGCGATTTCATTAATAGCATGGCTTAATAGTGTTTTAAATTGTTTAATAGAACGTATTACCTTTGAAAAAAAAATTCTGTGTGGAACTCCGCTTTGAGTCAGTGCTCCATCCCTCTGATCTTAAGATGGATAGGGCTCCTGCAACTCAGTGCTGCATCTCTCTAATAGACAGTTTTCCTTCGAGAGATGTGTTGGACTCTGGTTAGTGCTACATCCCTCCGATAGAAAGTGCTCCTTCAAGAGATGGGTTGGGCTCTGGTTAGTGTTATATCCCTCTGATAGAAAGTACTCCTTCAAGAGATGGGTTGGACTCTGGTTAGTGTTATATCCCTCTGATAGAAAGTACTCCTTCAAGAGTTGGGTTGGACTCTGGTTAGTGTTATATCCCTCTGATAGAAAGTACTCCTTCAAGAGTTGGGTTGGACTCTGGTCAGTGCTACATCCCTATGGTAGAAAGTGCTCCTTCAAGAGATGGGTTGGGCTCTGGTCAGTGCTACATCCCCATGATAGAAAGTGCTCCTTCAAGAGATGGGTTGGGCTCTGGTCAGTGCTATATCCCTCTGGTAGAAAGTACTCCTTCAAGAGATGGGTTGGGCTCTGGTCAGTGCTATATCCCTCTGGTAGAAAGTACTCCTTCAAGAGATGGGTTGGGCTCTGGTCAGTGCTACATCCCTATGGTAGAAAGTGCTCCTTCAAGAGATGGGTTGGGCTCTGGTCAGTGCTACATCCCTATGGTAGAAAGTGCTCCTTCAAGAGATGGGTTGGGCTCTGGTCAGTGCTACATCCCTATGGTAGAAAGTGTTCCTTCAAGAGATGGGTTGGGCTCTGGTCAGTGCTACATCCCTATGGTAGAAAGTGCTCCTTCAAGAGATGGGTTGGGCTCTGGTCAGTGCTATATCCCTCTGGTAGAAAGTACTCCTTCAAGAGATGGGTTGGGCTCTGGTCAGTGCTATATCCCTCTGGTAGAAAGTGCTCCTTCAAGAGATGTGCTAAGCTCTGGTCAGTGCTACATCCCTCGTGTACAAAGTGCTCTTTAAAGAGATGGGTTGTCCTTGATAAGTCAGAACTGCATCTCTCTAGCAGACAGAGATCCTACAGGAGAAGGATTGGACTAAGGTAAGTTTGTGGACATTTGTGTTGGCAGCGATGGTGATGTGGACTCCTTGACAGGGGAAGGAGCAGGAGTTTCCAATGTCGAGCTGGACGTAGACGGAACCTGTCCTCGCATGAGATCAATTTTTTCCTGCATAAGTTGCAGTTTTATCTTTTTCAGAGCATTGCTTTCCTCGAGCAGTTTTACCATCTTTTCCGATTGCGCTGTCTGTTGCTCTCTGTGCACTTTAAGTTCTTCTTTCAAGAGCAAAAGATCTGTATGGATGTTATTTAAAAGTCTGTGACTCCTGTTTATTTCTTTTCTGCTCTGCGCATTCAGGCGTTCAACTTTGGAAACCACATTAGTTAAAGTAGAAACGATGCTGTCCTCATAAGTACCAGGAGTTGTCATCTGATTGGTAGATGGAAGCTGTGGAGAAGCAGCTGTGTTCTGAGTTTCTCTGTGGTTAGTGGATGTTAGCTGGGTAGCGGTGCCCAGTGCGCTGTCCACGGGAAGCAAACTGATTGTCCTCATATCTTCTTTAGATCCATCTGTATTGAGGAAATACAAATACAAATATATATCTTTTTTTTATTAACTACTGCTATTCAGTGTTATATTTTTCAGATAAAGTGTTAGAAAAGCAATGAGAAGTAAAGGGAAAGCTGACTCAATTAGTCACCTTTTTTTCCCTTCTGTATATCTTTGCGGAACAATTAGCTATTTCCTTTGAAGAAAATGACTCGGACTAAAAAAAGTTTTTTTGAAAAAGCATTATGCTGTACGATGAGGAGATCTTTAGTTCAGGGGTCTCCTAACTTTATTAATACAGGGCCAGTTTACTGTCCTTCAGAGTTTAGAGAGGCCAGTGGAAATAGAAAATGCCCCAGCTTCAGTGGAAGTAATAGTGGGAATAATGGTGTCCCATTGTTGGTATCACTGGAAGGAATAGTGCCCCATTGCTGGTATCAGTGGCAATAATAGAATGCCATTGTTGATATCAGTGAGAGAAATAGCACCCTATCAATGGTATATTTGGTATTGATAGTGCCCCACCACTGGTGTCAATGGGAGGCAATGGTGCCTCATCATTAGTGTCAATTGTGGATTGAATAGGGCCCCTGGATAGAGACATGCAAAGAGCCACATCCTGCCCCAGGGCTGCACTTTGGAGACTACTGGATTAGCTCATGCTTCCCTCTGATTGTTCTTATTAATCAAAGCGGCTTTCACTACTTCGTTAATTAGGAGCAGCATCTGCTCCATTTTTATGTTCAGAAGAGCAAGCATGCTGCTTGCACCATTCTTTGTTATTATCCCCATAATATACAGGAACACACTTTCCGAGTCCCCGTTCTGCCGGGGTGAAGACCCACACTTTTCACGGTACCACTGAGTCCCCTGGCACGGAGGCTTTTAAAATGCATCTATACTAACAGACAAGTGCACAACCTCCCTTTCTTGAAAGTGGTTCCCAGGGGTAATAGGTTCTTTTTCCTGTATTTAGAGCCTGGCTTTCATGGCTATACCACACCTTGCTGCCCTCTCAAGACTGGGGACATCTGAACACACTGCAATCATACAATATTGAAATTGTGTATAGCAGCCTCCCCGCACCCCCTAATACTTATCTGAGCCCCCTCTGTCCAGCGATGCCCATGAGAATCTAAGCCATCCGGGACACTCCGGCTGATTGGCTGAGACACAGCAGCGCGGACATTGGTTCCCATGGCTGGCAATCAAAGCCAATCAGGGGAGAAAAGGGGTGGGGCCAGGCTGGGGCTCCATGTCTGAATAGATACACAAAGCTCTGACTTATCTCGGGTACCCCCATAGGGAGCTGCTGGCTGAGGGGGCACTCTATAGGAGGGAGGGGTCAGGAGCAGCAAAGAGGGACCTGAGAAGAGGAGGATCTTGGCTGCTCTGTGCTAAACCAATTGCATTAAGCATAACATGTAACATTAAAAAAAAAAAATAACCTTTACAATCACTTTAACCGGTTCCCGACTGGCTCCTGTAAATATACATCGGCAGAATGGCACGGCTGGGCAAAGTAACGTACCCATACATTACTTTGAATTGCCTGCCGTGCGCATGCCTGCCGAGAGCTCCGTGACCGTGGTTGCGGGTCCCGCGGACTCGATTGCCGCGGGGATACCCACAATCGTGTCACAGAGCTCAGGAACGGGGATGCCGATGTAAACAGCATCTCCCCGTTCTGCCTAGTGACAGGAAACTGATCGTCTGCTCCATGTCATCCGGAGCAGCGATCAGTATGGTGTCACACACAGCCACGCCCCCATACAGTTAGAAACACGCCCCTAGGAACACTTAACCCCTACACTGCCACCTAGTGGCTAACCCCTTCACTGCCAGTGACATTGTTACAGTAATCAATGCAATTTTATAGCATTGATCGCTGTATTAATGCCAATGGTCCCAAAAATGTGTCAAAAGTGTCCACCAAAATATCACAGTCACGATAAAAATCGCTGATCACCGCCATTACTAGTAAAAAAATAAAAATTATTAATAAAAATGCCATGAAACTATCCCCTATTTTGTAGATGCTATCATTTTTGTGCAAACCAATCAATACACGCTTATTGCGATTTTTTTTTTTTTTACCAAAAATATGTAGAAGAATACAAATCGGCCTAAACTGAGGGAAAAAAATGTTTTTTTTATATTTTTGGGGGGATATTTATTATAGCAAAAAGTAAAAATTAGTAGTAGTCCATTATATGTCACTTACCTGACACAGAAGCCAGCGATGTCGCCGCTGTCCCCTGTAGTCCGGAGCGTCCAACTTCTTCCGGGTATCGCTGCTCCGGCCACTCACAGCGCCGGAACAGTGATGACGTCACTCCCGCGCATGCGCACGGGAGACGCCACTAACGGCATATCGCTGTTAGCAGCTGCATGCTGCTAACGGCGATAGTGCGCCTGCACGTAGCTGTCTACGGTGCATGCGCCGTAGACAGCTGTGACTGTCTTTTAGTAAATATCTCCTAAACCTACACGGTTTAGGAGATATTTCTTGGACCTACAGGTAAGCCTTAATCTAGGCTTACCTGTAGGTTAAAGTGGTTTGTAAGGGTTTACAACCACTTTAATGCTTGTCTATAGGCTTCTAAGCACTCTTCTGTAACTTCTCCTCAGCAGCACAAACTCATCTTGCCTTTGTTCTCCCATTGCTATATTTAGCAGCTAGGAGTGAAAAAAAGTACCTGGTACTTCTGGGTACCATGGAGCACATGCCCTTCCTTTCATGGGACATTGCTGGTGCTCAGTGAGTGGCAGAGTGCTGTCCCATCAGGACTGGGAGTGAGTCTCCAGCCTTGTATAAGCTCCAACTAGAGCAAAGCGAAGCTTGCACATGGCTTCTTTTTTTCAATCCCAATCACTGTGCGGTGCAGCATAGAAACAAAGGGAAGATACAAATGTGTTGCTGGGAAGGGCAGCATTAAAGAGTACCCGTTGCTTAGATGTGCATGGGCAAAGCAAAAGTACACTTTAGGCTTACTGGTTAATTGGAAAAGACCAAACAAAACTGAAGAAGATGAGGAGGACCCCGAAATGAATAGGTAAAGACTATTGAAATGTTTGTAGAAACATGATTCCCAGTGAAGGGAACTCTTAAGGCGTCAACATACTAAAACATTTTGGACAATTTCATGCTCCCAACTTTGTAGGAACCGTTTGGGGATGGCCCCTTCCTGTTCCAACATGACTATGCACCAGTGCACAAAACAAGGTCAATAGAGACATGGATGTTCTATCGGGTTGAGGTCAGGACTCTGTGCAGGCCAGTCAAGTTCTTCCACCTCAAAACTTACTCATCCATGTCTTTATGGACCTTGCTTTGTGCACTGGTGGGCAGTCATGTTGGAACAGGAAGGGGCCATCTCCAAACTGTTCCCACAAAGTTGGGAACATGAAACTATCCAAAAAGTCTTGGTATGCTGACGCCTTAAGAGTTCCCTTAAACAAAGCTGAGATGAAGAATGGGGAGGAGGAAGCTAGGAAGACTGTGTTAGTGGCAGAACAGCAATATATTACCAATCCAATCCCATTCACACAGAAGGTATGGTTAGAAAAGCAGCAAGAGAATAAGACGACCATTAGGAGAAAGATAGATAATAGACGCATATTCCTGAGACAAGAGAACTTTGGGGAAGGAGAAAAAGTGGGCCGTTTACTGTCTTTACTGGTTAAAGTAAACACTGCCCCTTCAATGGTACTAGTGGTCAGGACTCTACAGGGAGAGATTACTTCTGAACCTACCATTATTAATAATATATTCCATCACTACTATAGTTCTCTATATAAATCTCATAAGGGGGGAGAGGGGGGGAACGACTGCCGTCTTTATGGAGAATATAAGCATACCAACTTTATCAGTAGAAGACTCTATGACTATGGAGGCTCCAATAACTATTGATGAACTTCGTAAAGCTGTGGCCGAGATGCCTAACCTAAAATCACCAGGACCTGACGGGATACCCATTGAGGTTTATAAAAGATATGGCGAGGTTCTGTTGCCAGAACTGCTGGAGACACTGAGTCAGGCTCTGGTGCTTGGGACGTTGCCTTCATCAATGTTGGAAGCCACCATAGTGGTTGTCCCCAAGGAGGGAAAAGACCCTATGGATCCTGCTTCGTATCGCCCGATTTCGCTTTTATGTACTGATGTAAAGATTTTAGCAAAAATACTGGCAACACGCTTAAAAAGGTGTATTCATAAGCTTATCCACTCTGACCAGTCGGGATTTATCCCGAACAGGTCTACCAGTACTAATATACGTAGAGCCCATCTGAATATCCAGATTCCGGTAGACAATGGAGGCTCCAGGGGAATATTCATAAGGGGTGAATATCACTCCCATTGTTGCCACAGATTTAGACAGCCTTAAAGTTCTCTCAAGGTTCCAGGAACAAGTAAGTAGACCAAAAGGTAAAGTAAAGGGGCAAACATGACTCCCATTGCTGCCACAGATTTAGAGATCCTTAGAGAAGGACCCAGGAACAGGTAAGTGGATCAGGTCATCTGATCATTCGTAAGGGATGAACATCACTCCCATTGTTGCCACAGATTTAGAGATCCTTAAAGAAGGTTCTGGAGACAGGTAAGTGGACCAGATTATCTGAACAGTCATAAGGGGTGAACATCACTTCTATTGCTGCCACAGATTTAGAGAGACTTAGAGAAGGTTCCAGGAACAGCTAAGTTGACAAGGTCATCCGATCAATGTTAAGGGCTTAGCGTCACCCCCATTGCTGCCACCAGATGTCAGGTATACCATTTCCTACAGCTGTACACAGAGATCTATGACAATGTGTGACCAATACCATCAGGAAGAGGGAATAATAGACTGAATTTCATTGGAAGGGACCAGTGGCCTTTCAGACACCAGATCATATCCTAACAAAAAAATAATAAAAAGCATTGCCACCAATTCATGGGTGCAAAATGTTAGAAGAAGCTGGTTTCTATTGTTGCCAGCGGTGGGGGTTAAGGGGGATTAGCAAACCAAAAAGCTAAACTGCCAACTTTAAAAAGGTCATACAATGAAGGGAAAAAAATTATCTGTTTTTACAGCAGCATAATAATTCTTACAGAATGTTGTGTATGCTCCAAATGCCAAAGTTAGATCCCATAGAATGGGATGCAGTTGTCTCTTGCTCATATATTTAATAAAAATTTGTTTCAGTGACTTGTATTGGCATGATCCAAATTTACTAAAGGCTGTAACAAAATGCATTAAACAAAGTACATTACATGAGGAATAACTGGGAGAAACGACCCATTATCTCTCCAGAGGGTGAATTGGAAGATGACGGCACATTTGATTCTTCAGAAGAGAACCCCATCACCCCGAATGTCCATCCAGTTTTCCAGAATGCTGAACTGTCGTCTGATCCCTCCACATCCGGGAGAAGTTTTCCAGATCACTCCCCTCCCGCTACCCACCATACCCCTCATAGGAGCCTGTTTAAAAGGAGAGCAGCGCTAATGGGGAAAAGCAGCACTCGTGCAGGAACAGGTGGCCGGAAGCGAGCTCTAGCTTCTGCCACTCTTAGCAGTGAGGATGATGAAGATGAGGCTGGTCCACCGAAAAAGTTAGGTGGTGGCTTGAGGAACATCAGATTCTCCCATGAGGAGAATTGTGTCCTTGTCCACACAGTGATGGATAACTGGACGAGTCTGTACGGGGCTCAGTCTCAGAAAATATCATTTGCGCAAAAAAAGTACCTGTGGCAGACCGTGGTTTCGGCAGTTAATGCAGTCAGCCATTACGGCAGGACGGTGCACCACTGCAAGAAACGCCTGTCAGATATCAAAAGGTAGGTTCTAATTTCAACCAATTTGTTCTTCGTTTTATAGCTGACTGTGCCCCCATTGGTTTACTGGGATTTGTTGGTTCCCATTGGTTTACAAGGTTTACCGTCACTTCCTGTCTTGTTACCAGGGTAGGAGTTGTGGAAAAATCTCCCCGATGGGCATATCGCTTTCGCATCTGTGTGCCCACTGGGGAGATTTAGAAGAGGTAGAACTCTTCTAAATTCTTTCCAAAGGTAAACAAAAACAGTTTGGTCCGCTTTTCACTTTAATATTGTGTTTTGTAATTCCAGGTATCTCAGGACTAAACTAGCCGCTCATAAAAAATACCCCCGTGGCACTGGGGGCAGTACCCCCATGGATCTTAAACTAACAGAATACGAGGAAGAGTTGCTTTTGGTCGTTGGCGAGGAGGTCATGACGGGGTTGGAGGGCGCCCACTTGAGCACTGACAGAATTGGTAAGCTCCAAAAAGAGCGCCATAGTCTTTTCTACACCAGGACTGCTATATGGAGGATCTGCACTGCCTCCGGCTGCCTGAGGACTATAAGCTAATGTTTGCCAGCATGGTGTTTACCATTGACAGCATTTTGTTATACCCATTCGTTAAATGTAGATAAATACCTGTTGATTCTGCTAGAAATCATTTAATTTCCTGTGCTCTCTGCCTGTGTTGCGCTCTTATCAGTTAGCAGCATTCCCAGTTCTCTCTGTGGACTACAGAACCCCAATGCCCTAATAGAAAGGAAGAGCAGAGGTGGTGTAATGTAGTCCTAACACACTTCCTGTCCTAGAGTAACAATGGTTCCCTTCCATACATACAGTGCTGACAATGTTGTCATCCTAGGACAGGAAGTGTGTTACTGGCAGGATCACCAGGTGAATATAAAAGGTAAAAAAAAGACTAAAATAAAACCAGTGCAGCCACCACATTCAAGGTTTGGCAAGCTGCAAAATATTACATTTTTGTTCTTGGCTTTATTTACACTTTGATAGATATACATCATTTTGTAGCTGATATCTGATGTAGTGTTAGTTGTAGACATGTGCGATTCGTTTCAAAATTTGTGTTATTCGCAGATTTGGAGGTATCCGAATCTTCGAATCACAATAGTAATGAATGTCAAAGAATCCAAAATAAATTATAATGAAAACAATCAATTGTATTTATTTGTTTTGTTTGGATGACACGATAGTTTGGGCCTTTTGAACATGTTTGAAACATCCAAAATAACGTAACCACATAACAAATGATCCCATTTGATTCAGATCCATCCATTTTTATTTCCAGTGGGCATAGCATAAATATTCTAATAAGATTCTTTTTGTTTTGTGGTTTAACTTGAGAGACCATTCGTTTAATTTGTATGTGCCCGTCCCAACCAACAAAATCAGTTGGGAATAAGAAAATGAATTCAATTTAGGCCCCGTTCACACTGGTCCAACATGTGCTCCGACTGTGAGAGTCGCATGACATCTCAAAAATAATGATTCCCTATGAGAGCCGTCCTAACTGGTCCGACTTGTGTCAGTCCGACTTTGAAAAAGGTTCATTCACTACAGGCGGTCCCTGAGTTACGAATAATTTAGGGACTGTAGGTTTGTTCTTATGTCAAATTTGTTTGTAAGTCAGAACAGTACATTTCTATGTGTAACTATTTATCAGAACGGAATATGGAAGCCCCCTTCAAGAAAGGGAGCCCCGGATCCTGCACCAGCCCCCCCCCCCCCCCCATGTGAATGAGTAGGGCTACATTATTTTCATTTTCCCGCTCTTTTCTGCAGAAGAGTCAGAATACTTTGGGTCACCTGAACAGCTATCTCCGGCCCCCAGCCTTCCAGAGGAAGAGGAATCCAGGAAGGATGACCTGTCTGAGACCCCAGCTGTGTATCCAGATGGTATATATTGGTCAATGTTTTAAAACGTTGGTCTTTTTTTTTTTTTTTTACCGTTTTCCTACCGGGCCAATTCTGACACTTCTCTCATGTATGTAAAAATCTGTATTTTTTGCTAGAAAATTGCTATGAACCCCCAAACATTATATAATATATTTTTAGCAGAGATCCTACAGAATAAAATGGTAATTGTCCACTCTTTGTATGTCACACGGTATATGTGCAGTTGATTTTCTGGTAAATATACACTTTAATTTTTTATTTAATTTTTTTAATCTAAAGCTTACCAGCTTAGTGTTACAGAGGGGATCCAGTGCTAGAATAATTGCTCCTGCTCTGCTGTTCGCGGCGATACCTCACATGTTTGGTTTGAACACAGCTTACATATGTGGGTGTCAGGGGCGGGTGTTTACTGCTCCCCCAAAATAAACAAAAAACACCAGCCGCCACTGGTGGTCGTGATACGTATACAGGCTTGGGGTGACCGGAGAGATTAAATTTTTTTTTTCCTTTTTACTATATCCTCTATTACATTTTATTTATTTTCACTCTGTCCCTTTAAATTTTAGCTATGACCACTTTTATTCCCATCACAGGAAATGTAAACATCCCTTGTGATAGAAATAAGCAGTGACAGGTCTTCTTTGTGGAGAGACGTGATGTCAATAAGACCCCACATCTATTCTGTATAATGTAAAGCATTTAATAAAAAAACAAACAAAAAAAAAAACATTGATCTAATGCTTTAAAAAAAAAAAAATGGCCTTGTTTACATTGGACCGGTACAGGAAGTGACGTCATGACATTGCACCAGACCTCCTAGGCCATCTTTCCTCTGATCGTCTTTATTACCAGTCGCCGCAACTGCTTGATCGATTCTCGGGGCAAGAACCACCGGTAAGGGAGGGGGGGGGGCTACACCACCGCTTCTAAAAGTGATCCAGGGGCAAATACACTTCTCAAACCACTTTTATCAGTTAGAGAATTGCCGGCTCAAACAAACAATACCAGGGTTATGACATATTGCTGCAGCCATAACCCCGGTATTCCACTTCCTCCCGAGGGAAGAAGAAGAAGAATTCTGTCAAAGAAGAATTCCGGACAATTTTTTCTTTTTTTTACCCTGCAGTGTATGGGTTAATGACTCATTTTTGTCTAAGGATTTGGAGAGCTGAGATATTATCACCTAATCCTCCCAGTGCAAGACCAGTCTCTTTGGCCCCTGCCCAACCCCCAATCCCCCCCGCAGTCAATCGGTTTTGTGCAGTGGACTGTTCCTGATGTCATTATGCCCATAGACCTGCTCTGGACGTGATGACGTCAGGAACAGTCCACCGCTGGACATGGGGGAGTGGCATTTTCTGGTGGATCAGGTGAGTAAACAAAAACAAACAGAAAACAAACAGCCCATAAAGTGCTTTAAACTCCAGTTTTGCCAATTAAAGACTATTCTCCCCCATACACTACTCTATATATACGACATGCGGATATTAGTATTATCTTTAACATGATCAGTCTTATTGCTACATTGGTAAGATGATGTGAATTACATCATAGCTTATAAAATTTAGTTTTTAGCAAAACTACCTTGGAAAATATTTTTTCTAACTCTTTAATCACTTTTATTTGTATGTCTGGGCTATTGGGCACTTTAAATCTTTGTCTAAGCTCCACCCTGGCTATATACACAAGTAGTAAAAATTAGAATCAAAATAATTTTTGAATAAGGAGCCAAGTTATCAACATGTGAATTTTAATTACAGAGGAAAATACAAGGGAGAGCCACCAGGTGAAAGGAGGTCAGATGCCATCGTCGCAGAGACAAAACGGTAGGCTCCTGTCCATGGAAAAAAATATATATTTATAGGCTTAGTTTGTCATTATTTAATATATTAAAAAAATAAATGAGAAATAGGAACACTATATTACCAAAAGTATTGGGACACCTGCCTTTACACGCACATGAACTTTAATGACATCCCCAGTCTTGGTCTGTAGGGTTCAATATTAAGTTGGCCCACCCTTTGCAGCTATAACAGCTTCAACTCTTCTGGGAAGGCTGTCTACAAGGTTTAGGAGTGTGTCTATGGGAATGTCTGACCATTCTTCCAGAAATGCATTTGTGAGGTCAAGCGCTGATTTTGGACGAGAAGGCCTGGCTTGCAGTCTCTGCTCTAAATCATCCCAAAGGTGTTCTATCAGGCTGAAGCCAGGACTCTGTGCAGACCAGTCAAGTTCCTCCACCCCAAACTAGCTCATCTATGTCTTTATGGACCTTGCTTTGTGCACTGGACCAAATAATTTGGTGGAGGGGAATTATGGTGTGGGGTTGTTTTTTAGGGGTTGAGCTTGAACCCCCCCTTTCCAGTGAAGGAAACTCTTCTTTTTTTTTTTTTTCCATATCAGTGATCTTATGCAGGAGACTTGATTCACCTTGCAGCTCATTTGTGTCTCATTCACGGTTCCACATCATCGTGGCGTATTTAATTACGTAGCTTTTTTTTTTTCCTTTCAAAGATTCCTTGTGATCACATAAAAAATTCATAACATTTAAAAATAAGTGACAATAAGATAAGCGGAAACCTCAACACCATTGGTGTTCTCGGGGTAGACACAATGACTATACATAGTACCCTAACGTCTAATACCTATATTTTATTTTCCTCCCCCCTCTCCCTACCCAATCCCCCCCCCCGACGTCTCCATAGGATCACATCATATACCTGATTTAAATCTAACTTTCCTCTCCCCCCTCCCCAGCTCTATGGCAATCTCACTCACTGATTACCGAAAGAATCGTGAAGAGGCCAACAGGAGAGCCATAGAAGGGGGGAGAACCAACGCAGCACAAAAGAGAAAAGCAATAATAAGAAGAAAAAGAAAAAAAAAGGAAAGGAAAGAAAAAGCCAGGCACCCATAGGAAGAATCTGTTTTTTGTGGCAGAAACTATTACAGCCTGTCTACTTAAGGTGGGATCCCCAACTTCCGCAAGCAAGGCCCCCATAGACTCATAAACTTCTTATTATTACCTTGTTTAATAAAAAAGACCCTCTCATTACCAATTGTCGTTTTTATGGTTGCTAGCCAAGTTTCAACTGACGGGCCCGAGTGTGAGTGCCATTGTTGAGCAATTAGCTTCCTTGCTTGAAAGAGACATCTAATGACTGGTATAATAAACTTGAGGGGTTCACAACTTTAGGCCTCTGATATTGATGGTTCAGCCGACACGTTCAGCTGGCTGATGCTGTTCACATTTATAATGTGCTGCTTTCCATTCTCAGCAGAATGGGGTTCCTCAGCAATTAAATAGTCCCTTTTCATTATGCTCGAGCATGCACCATCAAACGTGACCACTAGTTCCCAGATTTAAGCCTCTGACATTGATGGCTCAGCCGACACGTTCAGCTGGCTGATGCTGTTCACATTTATAATGATGTGCTGCTTTCCATTCTCCGCAGAATGGGGTTCCTCAGCATTTAAATAGGCCATCATCTTAATTCATGCTCGACCGTGCACCATCAAACGTGACCACTAGTTCTCCGCTTTGAGCCTCTGACATTGATGGCTCAGCCGACACGTTCAGCTGGCTGATGCTGTTCACATTTATAATGTGCTGCTTTCCATTCTCCGCAGAATGGGGTTCCTCAGCAATTAAATAGTCCCTTTTCATTATGCTCGAGCATGCACCAAACGTGACCACTAGTTCCCAGATTTAAGCCTCTGATATGGATGGCTCAGCCGACACGTTCAGCTGGCTGATGCTGTTCACATTTATAATGTGCTGCTTTCCATTCTCCGCAGAATGGGGTTCCTCAGCATTTAAATAGGCCGTCATCTTATTTCATGCTCAACCGTGCACCATCAAACGGGACCACTATTTCTCTGCTTTAAGCCTCTGACATTGATGGCTCAGCCGACACATTCAGCTGGCTGATGCCGTTCACATTTATAATGATGCGCTGCTTTCCATTCTCCGCAGAATGGGGTTCCTCGGCATTTAAATAGGCCGTCATCTTATTTCATGCTCGACCGTGCACCACCAAACGGGACCACTAGTTTACAACTTTAAGCCTCTGACATTGATAGCTCAGCCGACACGTTCAGCTGGCTGATGCTGTTCACATTTATAATGATATGCTGCTTTCCATTCTCCGCAGAATGGGTTTCCTCAGCATTTAAATAGGCCGTCATCTTATTTCATGCTCGACCGTGCACCATCAAACAGGACCACTATTTATACGCTTTAAGCCTCTGACATTGATGGCTCAGCCGACACGTTCAGCTGGCTGATGCTGTTCACATTTATAATGTGCTGCTTTCCATTCTCCGCAGAATGGGGTTCCTCAGCATTTAAATAGGCCGTCATCTTATTTCATGCTCAACCGTGCACCATCAAACGGGACCACTAGTTCACAACTTTAAGCCTCTGACATTGATGGTTCAGCCGACACGTTCAGCTGGCTAATGCCGTTCACATTTATAATGATGTGCTGCTTTCCATTCTCCGCAGAATGGGGTTCCTCAGCATTTAAATAAGCCGTCATCTTATTTCATGCTCGACCGTGCACCATCAAACGGGACCACTATTTCTCTGCTTTAAGCCTCTGACATTGATGGTTCAGCTGACACGTTCAGCTGGCTGATGCTGTTCACATTTATAATGTGCTGCTTTCCATTCTCCGCAGAATGGGGTTCCTCAGCATTTAAATAGGCCGTCATATTATTTCATGCTCAACCGTGCACCATCAAACGGGACCACTAATTCTCTGCTTTAAGCCTCTGACATTGATGGCTCAGCCGACACGTTCAGCTGGCTGATGCCGTTCACATTTATAATGATGCGCTGCTTTCCATTCTCCGCAGAATAGGGTTCCTCAGCATTTAAATAGGCCGTCATCTTATTTCATGCTCGACCGTGCACCACCAAACGGGACCACTAGTTTACAACTTTAAGCCTCTGACATTGATAGCTCAGCCGACACGTTCAGCTGGCTGATACCGTTCACATTTATAATGATGTGCTGCTTTCCATTCTCCGCAGAATGGGGTTCCTCAGCATTTAAATAGGCCGTCATCTTAATTCATGCTCGACCGTGCACCATCAAACGTGACCACTAGTTCTCCGCTTTGAGCCTCTGACATTGATGGCTCAGCCGACACGTTCAGCTGGCTGATACCGTTCACATTTCTAATGATGCGCTGCTTTCCATTCTCCGCAGAATGGGGTTCCTCAGCATTTAAATAGGCCGTCATCTTATTTCATGCTCGACCGTGCACCATCAAAAGGGACCACTAGTTCACAACTTTAAGCCTCTGACATTGATGGTTCAGCCGACACGTTCAGCTGGCTGATGCTGTTCACATTTATAATGTGCTGCTTTCCATTCTCCGCAGAATGGGGTTCCTCAGCATTTAAATAGGCCGTCATCTTATTTCATGCTCAACCGTGCACCATCAAACAGGACCACTATTTATACGCTTTAAGCCTCTGACATTGATGGCTCAGCCGACACGTTCAGCTGGCTGATGCTGTTCACATTTATAATGTGCTGCTTTCCATTCTCCGCAGAATGGGGTTCCTCAGCATTTAAATAGGCCGTCATCTTATTTCATGCTCAACCGTGCACCATCAAACGGGACCACTAGTTCACAACTTTAAGCCTCTGACATTGATGGTTCAGCCGACACGTTCAGCTGGCTAATGCCGTTCACATTTATAATGATGTGCTGCTTTCCATTCTCCGCAGAATGGGGTTCCTCAGCATTTAAATAAGCCGTCATCTTATTTCATGCTCGACCGTGCACCATCAAACGGGACCACTATTTCTCTGCTTTAAGCCTCTGACATTGATGGTTCAGCTGACACGTTCAGCTGGCTGATGCTGTTCACATTTATAATGTGCTGCTTTCCATTCTCCGCAGAATGGGGTTCCTCAGCATTTAAATAGGCCGTCATATTATTTCATGCTCAACCGTGCACCATCAAACGGGACCACTAATTCTCTGCTTTAAGCCTCTGACATTGATGGCTCAGCCGACACGTTCAGCTGGCTGATGCCGTTCACATTTATAATGATGCGCTGCTTTCCATTCTCCGCAGAATAGGGTTCCTCAGCATTTAAATAGGCCGTCATCTTATTTCATGCTCGACCGTGCACCACCAAACGGGACCACTAGTTTACAACTTTAAGCCTCTGACATTGATAGCTCAGCCGACACGTTCAGCTGGCTGATACCGTTCACATTTATAATGATGTGCTGCTTTCCATTCTCCGCAGAATGGGGTTCCTCAGCATTTAAATAGGCCGTCATCTTAATTCATGCTCGACCGTGCACCATCAAACGTGACCACTAGTTCTCCGCTTTGAGCCTCTGACATTGATGGCTCAGCCGACACGTTCAGCTGGCTGATACCGTTCACATTTCTAATGATGCGCTGCTTTCCATTCTCCGCAGAATGGGGTTCCTCAGCATTTAAATAGGCCGTCATCTTATTTCATGCTCGACCGTGCACCATCAAAAGGGACCACTAGTTCACAACTTTAAGCCTCTGACATTGATGGTTCAGCCGACACGTTCAGCTGGCTGATGCTGTTCACATTTATAATGTGCTGCTTTCCATTCTCCGCAGAATGGGGTTCCTCAGCATTTAAATAGGCCGTCATCTTATTTCATGCTCAACCGTGCACCATCAAACAGGACCACTATTTATACGCTTTAAGCCTCTGACATTGATGGCTCAGCCGACACGTTCAGCTGGCTGATGCTGTTCACATTTATAATGTGCTGCTTTCCATTCTCCGCAGAATGGGGTTCCTCAGCATTTAAATAGGCCGTCATCTTATTTCATGCTCAACCGTGCACCATCAAACGGGACCACTAGTTCACAACTTTAAGCCTCTGACATTGATGGTTCAGCTGACACGTTCAGCTGGCTGATGCTGTTCACATTTATAATGTGCTGCTTTCCATTCTCCGCAGAATGGGGTTCCTCAGCAATTAAATAGTCCCTTTTCATTATGCTCGAGCATGCACCATCAAACGTGACCACTAGTTCCCAGATTTAAGCCTCTGATATGGATGGCTCAGCCGACACGTTCAGCTGGCTGATGCCGTTCACATTTATAATGATGCTCTGCTTTCCATTCTCCGCAGAATGGGGTTCCTCAGCATTTAAATAGGCCGTCATCTTATTTCATGCTCGACCGTGCACCATCAAACGGGACCACTAGTTCCCAGATTTAAGCCTCTGACATTGATGGCTCAGCCGACACGTTCAGCTGGCTGATGCTGTTCACATTTATAATGATGTGCTGCTTTCCATTCTCCGCAGAATGGGGTTCCTCAGCATTTAAATAGGCCATCATCTTAATTCATGCTCGACCGTGCACCATCAAACGTGACCACTAGTTCTCCGCTTTGAGCCTCTGACATTGATGGCTCAGCCGACACGTTCAGCTGGCTGATGCCGTTCACATTTATAATGATGCGCTGCTTTCCATTCTCCGCAGAATGGGGTTCCTCGGCATTTAAATAGGCCGTCATCTTATTTCATGCTCGACCGTGCACCACCAAACGGGACCACTAGTTTACAACTTTAAGCCTCTGACATTGATAGCTCAGCCGACACGTTCAGCTGGCTGATGCTGTTCACATTTATAATGATGTGTTGCTTTCCATTCTCCGCAGAATGGGTTTCCTCAGCATTTAAATAGGCCGTCATCTTATTTCATGCTCGACCGTGCACCATCAAACAGGACCACTATTTATACGCTTTAAGCCTCTGACATTGATGGCTCAGCCGACACGTTCAGCTGGCTGATGCTGTTCACATTTATAATGTGCTGCTTTCCATTCTCCGCAGAATGGGGTTCCTCAGCATTTAAATAGGCCGTCATCTTATTTCATGCTCAACCGTGCACCATCAAACGGGACCACTAGTTCACAACTTTAAGCCTCTGACATTGATGGTTCAGCCGACACGTTCAGCTGGCTAATGCCGTTCACATTTATAATGATGTGCTGCTTTCCATTCTCCGCAGAATGGGGTTCCTCAGCAATTAAATAGTCCCTTTTCATTATGCTCGAGCATGCACCATCAAACGTGACCACTAGTTCCCAGATTTAAGCCTCTGATATGGATGGCTCAGCCGACACGTTCAGCTGGCTGATGCTGTTCACATTTATAATGTGCTGCTTTCCATTCTCCGCAGAATGGGGTTCCTCAGCATTTAAATAGGCCGTCATCTTATTTCATGCTCAACCGTGCACCATCAAACGGGACCACTATTTCTCTGCTTTAAGCCTCTGACATTGATGGCTCAGCCGACACGTTCAGCTGGCTGATGCCGTTCACATTTATAATGATGCGCTGCTTTCCATTCTCCGCAGAATGGGGTTCCTCAGCATTTAAATAGGCCGTCATCTTATTTCATGCTCGAACGTGCACCACCAAACGGGACCACTAGTTTACAACTTTAAGCCTCTGACATTGATAGCTCAGCCGACACGTTCAGCTGGCTGATACCGTTCACATTTATAATGATGTGCTGCTTTCCATTCTCCGCAGAATGGGGTTCCTCAGCATTTAAATAGGCCGTCATCTTAATTCATGCTCGACCGTGCACCATCAAACGTGACCATTAGTTCTCCGCTTTGAGCCTCTGACATTGATGGCTCAGCCGACACGTTCAGCTGGCTGATACCGTTCACATTTATAATGTGCTGCTTTCCATTCTCCGCAGAATGGGGTTCTTCAGCATTTAAATAGGCCGTCATCTTATTTCATGCTCAACCGTGCACCATCAAACAGGACCACTATTTATACGCTTTAAGCCTCTGACATTGATGGCTCAGCCGACACGTTCAGCTGGCTGATGCTGTTCACATTTATAATGTGCTGCTTTCCATTCTCCGCAGAATGGGGTTCCTCAGCATTTAAATAGGCCATCATCTTGTTTCATGCTCAACCGTGCACCATCAAACGGGACCACTAGTTCACAACTTTAAGCCTCTGACATTGATGGTTCAGCCGACACGTTCAGCTGGCTAATGCCGTTCACATTTATAATGATGTGCTGCTTTCCATCCTCCGCAGAATGGGGTTCCTCAGCAATTAAATAGTCCCTTTTCATTATGCTCGAGCATGCACCATCAAACGTGACCACTAGTTCCCAGATTTAAGCCTCTGATATGGATGGCTCAGCCGACACGTTCAGCTGGCTGATGCTTTTCACATTTATAATGATGCGCTGCTTTCCATTCTCCGCAGAATGGGGTTCCTCAGCATTTAAATAGGCCGTCATCTTATTTCATGCTCGACCGTGCACCACCAAACGGGACCACTATTTCTCTGCTTTAAGCCTCTGACATTGATGGCTCAGCCGACACGTTCAGCTGGCTGATACCGTTCACATTTATAATGATGCGCTGCTTTCCATTCTCCGCAGAATGGGGTTCCTCAGCATTTAAATAGGCCGTCATCTTATTTCATGCTCGACCGTGCAGCACCAAACGGGACCACTAGTTTACAACTTTAAGCCTCTGACATTGATGGTTCAGCCGACACGTTCAGCTGGCTGATGCTGTTCACATTTATAATGTGCTGCTTTCCATTCTCCGCAGAATGGGGTTCCTCAGCATTTAAATAGGCCGTCATCTTATTTCATGCTCAACCGTGCACCATCAAACGGGACCACTAGTTCACAACTTTAAGCCTCTGACATTGATGGTTCAGCCGACACGTTCAGCTGGCTAATGCCGTTCACATTTATAATGATGTGCTGCTTTCCATTCTCCGCAGAATGGGGTTCCTCAGCATTTAAATAAGCCGTCATCATATTTCATGCTCGACCGTGCACCATCAAACGGGACCACTATTTCTCTGCTTTAAGCCTCTGACATTGATGGTTCAGCTGACACGTTCAGCTGGCTGATGCTGTTCACATTTATAATGTGCTGCTTTCCATTCTCCGCAGAATGGGGTTCCTCAGCAATTAAATAGTCCCTTTTCATTATGCTCGAGCATGCACCATCAAACGTGACCACTAGTTCCCAGATTTAAGCCTCTGATATGGATGGCTCAGCCGACACGTTCAGCTGGCTGATGCCGTTCACATTTATAATGATGTGCTGCTTTCCATTCTCCGCAGAATGGGGTTCCTCAGCATTTAAATAGGCCGTCATCTTATTTCATGCTCGACCGTGCACCATCAAACGGGACCACTAGTTCACAACTTTAAGCCTCTGATATTGATGGTTCAGCCGACACGTTCAGCTGGCTGATGCTGTTCACATTTATAATGTGCTGCTTTCCATTCTCCGCAGAATGGGGTTCCTCAGCAATTAAATAGTCCCTTTTCATTATGCTCGAGCATGCACCATCAAACGTGACCACTAGTTCCCAGATTTAAGCCTCTGATATGGATGGCTCAGCCGACACGTTCAGCTGGCTGATGCTGTTCACATTTATAATGTGCTGCTTTCCATTCTCCGCAGAATGGAGTTCCTCAGCATTTAAATAGGCCGTCATCTTATTTCATGCTCAACCGTGCACCATCAAACAGGACCACTATTTATACAATTTAAGCCTCTGACATTGATGGCTCAGCCGACACGTTCAGCTGGCTGATGCTTTTCACATTTATAATGATGCGCTGCTTTCCATTCTCCGCAGAATGGGGTTCCTCAGCATTTAAATAGGCCGTCATCTTATTTCATGCTTGACAGTGCACCATCAAACGGGACCACTATTTATACGCTTTAAGCCTCTGGCATTGATGGCTCAGCCGACACGTTCAGCTGGCTGATACCGTTCACATTTATAATGATGTGCTGCTTTCCATTCTCCGCAGAATGGGGTTCCTCAGCATTTAAATAGGCCATCATCTTATATCATGCTCGACCGTGCCCCATCAAACTGGACCACTAGTTCACAACTTTAAGCCTCTGATATTGATGGTTCAGCCGACACGTTCAGCTGGCTGATGCTGTTCACATTTATAATGTGCTGCTTTCCATTCTCCGCAGAATGGGGTTCCTCAGCATTAAAATAGGCCGTCATCTTATTTCATGCTCAACCGTGCACCATCAAACAGGACCACTATTTATACGCTTTAAGCCTCTGACTTTGTTGGCTCAGCCGACACGTTCAGCTGGCTGATGCTGTTCACATTTATAATGTGCTGCTTTCCATTCTTCGCAGAATGGGGTTCCTCAGCATTTAAATAGGCCGTCATCTTATTTCATGCTCAACCGTGCACCATAAAACGGGACCACTATTTCACAACTATAAGCCTCTGACATTGATGGTTCAGCCGACACGTTCAGCTGGCTAATGCTGTTCACATTTATAATGATGTGCTGCTTTCCATTCTCCGCAGAATGGGGTTCCTCAGCATTTAAATAAGCCGTCATCTTATTTCATGCTCGAAGGTGCACCATCAAACGGGACCACTATTTCTCTGCTTTAAGCCTCTGACATTGATGGCTCAGCCGACACGTTCAGCTGGCTGATGCCGTTCACATTTATAATGATGCGCTGCTTTCCATTCTCCGCAGAATGGGGTTCCTCAGCATTTAAATAGGCCGTCATCTTATTTCATGCTCGACCGTGCACCACCAAACGGGACCACTAGTTTACAACTTTAAGCCTCTGACATTGATAGCTCAGCCGACACGTTCAGCTGGCTGATACCGTTCACATTTATAATGATGTGCTGCTTTCCATTCTCCGCAGAATGGGGTTCCTCAGCATTTAAATAGGCCGTCATGTTATATCATGCTCGACCGTGCCCCATCAAACGGGACCACTAGTTCACAACTTTAAGCCTCTGATATTGATGGTTCAGCAGACACGTTCAGCTGGCTGATGCTGTTCACATTTATAATGTGCTGCTTTCCATTCTCCGCAGAATGGGGTTCCTCAGCATTTAAATAGGCCGTCATCTTATTTCATGCTCAACCGTGCAACATCAAACAGGACCACTATTTATACGCTTTAAGCCTCTGACATTGATGGCTCAGCCGACACGTTCAGCTGGCTGATGCTGTTCACATTTATAATGTCCTGCTTTCCATTCTCCGCAGAATGGGGTTCCTCAGCATTTAAATAGGCCGTCATCTTATTTCATGCTCAACAGTGCACCATCAAACGGGACCACTAGTTCACAACTTTAAGCCTCTGACATTGATGGTTCAGCCGACACGTTCAGCTGGCTAATGCCGTTCACATTTATAATGATGTGCTGCTTTCCATTCTCCGCAGAATGGGGTTCCTCAGCAATTAAATAGTCCCTTTTCATTATGCTCGACCGTGCACCATCAAACGGGACCACTAGTTCACAACTTTAAGCCTCTGATATTGATGGTTCAGCCGACACGTTCAGCTGGCTGATGCTATTCACATTTATAATGTGCTGCTTTCCATTCTCCGCAGAATGGGGTTCCTCAGCATTTAAATAGGCCGTCATCTTATTTCATGCTCAACCGTGCACCATCAAACAGGACCACTATTTATACGCTTTAAGCCTCTGACATTGATGGCTCAGCCGACACGTTCAGCTGGCTGATGCTGTTCACATTTATAATGTGCTGCTTTCAATTCTCCGCAGCATGGGGTTCCTCAGCATTTAAATAGGCCGTCATCTTATTTCATGCTCAACCGTGCACCATCAAACAGGACCACTATTTATACGCTTTAAGCCTCTGACATTGATGGCTCAGCCGACACGTTCAGCTGGCTAATGCCGTTCACATTTATAATGATGTGCTGCTTTCCATTCTCCGCAGAATGGGGTTCCTCAGCAATTAAATAGTCCCTTTTCATTATGCTCGAGCATGCACCATCAAACGTGACCACTAGTTCCCAGATTTAAGCCTCTGATATGGATGGCTCAGCCGACACGTTCAGCTGGCTGATGCTTTTCACATTTATAATGATGCGCTGCTTTCCATTCTCCGCAGAATGGGGTTCCTCAGCATTTAAATAGGCCGTCATCTTATTTCATGCTCGACCGTGCACCACCAAACGGGACCACTATTTCTCCGCTTTGAGCCTCTGACATTGATGGCTCAGCCGACACGTTCAGCTGGCTGATGCCGTTCACATTTATAATGATGCGCTGCTTTCCATTCTCCGCAGAATGGGGTTCCTCAGCATTTAAATAGGCCGTCATCTTATTTCATGCTCGACCGTGCACCATCAAAAGGGACCACTAGTTCACAACTTTAAGCCTCTGATATTGATGGTTCAGCCGACACATTCAGCTGGCTGATGCTGTTCACATTTATAATGATGTGCTGCTTTCCATTCTCCGCAGAATGGGGTTCCTCAGCATTTAAATAGGCCGTCATCTTATTTCATGCTCGACCGTGCACCATCAAACGGGACCACTATTTCTCTGCTTTAAGCCTCTGACATTGATGGTTCAGCTGACACGTTCAGCTGGCTGATGCTGTTCACATTTATAATGTGCTGCTTTCCATTCTCCGCAGAATGGGGTTCCTCAGCAATTAAATAGTCCCTTTTCATTATGCTCGAGCATGCACCATCAAACGTGACCACTAGTTCCCAGATTTAAGCCTCTGATATGGATGGCTCAGCCGACACGTTCAGCTGGCTGATGCCGTTCACATTTATAATGATGTGCTGCTTTCCATTCTCCGCAGAATGGGGTTCCTCAGCATTTAAATAGGCCGTCATCTTATTTCATGCTCGACCATGCACCACCAAACGGGACCACTAGTTTACAACTTTAAGCCTCTGACATTGATAGCTCAGCCGACACGTTCAGCTGGCTGATGCTGTTCACATTTATAATGATGTGCTGCTTTCCATTCTCCGCAGAATGGGTTTCCTCAGCATTTAAATAGGCCGTCATCTTATTTCATGCTCGACCGTGCACCATCAAACGGGACCACTAGTTCACAACTTTAAGCCTCTGATATTGATGGTTCAGCCGACACGTTCAGCTGGTTGATGCTGTTCACATTTATAATGTGCTGCTTTCAATTCTCCGCAGAATGGGGTTCCTCAGCATTTAAATAGGCCGTCATCTTATTTCATGCTCAACCGTGCACCATCAAACAGGACCACTATTTATACGCTTTAAGCCTCTGACATTGATGGCTCAGGCGACACGTTCAGCTGGCTGATGCTGTTCACATTTATAATGATGCGCTGCTTTCCATTCTCCGCAGAATGGGGTTCCTCAGCATTTAAATAGGCCGTCATCTTATTTCATGCTCGACCGTGCACCATCAAAAGGGACCACTAGTTCACAACTTTAAGCCTCTGATATTGATGGTTCAGCCGACACATTCAGCTGGCTAATGCCGTTCACATTTATAATGATGTGCTGCTTTCCATTCTCCGCAGAATGGGGTTCCTCAGCATTTAAATAAGCCGTCATCTTATTTCATGCTCGACCGTGCACCATCAAACGGGACCACTATTTCTCTGCTTTAAGCCTCTGACATTGATGGTTCAGCTGACACGTTCAGCTGGCTGATGCTGTTCACATTTATAATGTGCTGCTTTCCATTCTCCGCAGAATGGGGTTCCTCAGCAATTAAATAGTCCCTTTTCATTATGCTCGAGCATGCACCATCAAACGTGACCACTAGTTCCCAGATTTAAGCCTCTGATATGGATGGCTCAGCCGACACGTTCAGCTGGATGATGCCGTTCACATTCATAATGATGCACTGCTTTCCATTCTCCGCAGAATGGGGTTCCTCAGCATTTAAATAGGCCGTCATCTTATTTCATGCTCGACCGTGCACCATCAAACGGGACCACTAGTTCACAACTTTAAGCCTCTGATATTGATGGTTCAGCCGACACGTTCAGCTGGCTGATGCTGTTCACATTTATAATGTGCTGCTTTCCATTCTCCGCAGAATGGGGTTCCTCAGCATTTAAATAGGCCGTCATCTTATTTCATGCTCAACCGTGCACCATCAAACAGGACCACTATTTATACACTTTAAGCCACTGACATTGATGGCTCAGCCGACACGTTCAGCTGGCTGATGCTGTTCACATTTATAATGTGCTGCTTTCCATTCTCCGCAGAATGGGGTTCCTCAGCATTTAAATAGGCCATCATGTTGTTTCATGCTCAACCGTGCACCATCAAACGGGACCACTAGTTCACAACTTTAAGCCTCTGACATTGATGGTTCAGCCGACACGTTCAGCTGGCTAATGCCGTTCACATTTATAATGATGTGCTGCTTTCCATTCTCCGTAGAATGGGGTTCCTCAGCAATTAAATAGTCCCTTTTCATTATGCTCGAGCATGCACCATCAAACGTGACCACTAGTTCCCAGATTTAAGCCTCTGATATGGATGGCTCAGCCGACACGTTCAGCTGGCTGATGCTTTTCACATTTATAATGATGCGCTGCTTTCCATTCTCCGCAGAATGGGGTTCCTCAGCATTTAAATAGGCCGTCATCTTATTTCATGCTCGACCGTGCACCATCAAACGGGACCACTATTTCTCTGCTTTAAGCCTCTGACATTGATGGCTCAGCCGACACGTTCAGCTGGCTGATGCCGTTCACATTTATAATGATGCGCTGCTTTCCATTCTCCGCAGAATGGGGTTCCTCAACATTTAAATAGTCCGTCATCTTATTTCATGCTCGACCGTGCACCACCAAACGGGACCACTAGTTTACAACTTTAAGCCTCTGACATTGATAGCTCAGCCGACACGTTCAGCTGGCTGATACCGTTCACATTTATAATGATGTGCTGCTTTCCATTCTCTGCAGAATGGGGTTCCTCAGCATTTAAATAGGCCGTCATCTTATTTCATGCTCGACCGTGCACCATCAAACGTGACCACTAGTTCTCCGCTTTGAGCCTCTGACATTGATGGCTCAGCCGACACGTTCAGCTGGCTGATGCCGTTCACATTTATAATGATGCGCTGCTTTCCATTCTCCGCAGAATGGGGTTCCTCAGCATTTAAATAGGCCGTCATCTTATTTCATGATCGACCGTGCACCATCAAAAGGGACCACTAGTTCACAACTTTAAGCCTCTGACATTGATGGTTCAGCCGACACGTTCAGCTGGCTGATGCTGTTCACATTTATAATGATGTGCTGCTTTCCATTCTCCGCAGAATGGGTTTCCTCAGCATTTAAATAGGCCGTCATCTTATTTTATGCTCGACCGTGCACCATCAAACGGGACCACTAGTTTACAACTTTAAGCCTCTGACATTGATAGCTCAGCCGACACGTTCAGCTGGCTGATAACGTTCACATTTATAATGATGTGCTGCTTTCCATTCTCCGCAGAATGGGGTTCCTCAGCAATTAAATAGTCCCTTTTCATTATGCTCGAGCATGCACCATCAAACGTGACCACTAGTTCCCAGATTTAAGCCTCTGATATGGATGGCTCAGCCGACACGTTCAGCTGGCTGATAACGTTCACATTTATAATGATGTGCTGCTTTCCATTCTCCACAGAATGGGGTTCCTCAGCATTTAAATAGGCCATCATCTTATTTCATGCTCGACCGTGCACCATCAAACGGGACCACTAGTTCACAACTTTAAGCCTCTGATATTGATGGCTCAGCCGACACGTTCAGCTGGCTGATGCTGTTCACATTTATAATGTGCTGCTTTCCATTCTCCGCAGAATGGGGTTCCTCAGCATTTAAATAGGCAGTCATCTTATTTCATGCTCGACCGTGCCCCATCAAACGGGACCTCTATTTCTCTGCTTTAAGCCTCTGACATTGATAGCTCAGCCGACACGTTCAGCTGGCTGATGCCGTTCACATTTATAATGATGCGCTGCTTTCCATTCTCCGCAGAATGGGGTTCCTCAGCATTTAAATAGGCCATCATCTTATTTCATGCTCGACCTTGCACCATCAAACGTGACCACTAGTTCTCCGCTTTGAGCCTCTGACAATGATGGCTCAGCCGACACGTTCAGCTGGCTGATACCGTTCACATTTATAATGATGTGCTGCTTTCCATTCTCCGCAGAATGGGGTTCCTCAGCATTTAAATAGGCCGTCATCTTATTTCATGCTCGACCGTGCACCATCAAACGGGACCACTAGTTCACAACTTTAAGCCTCTGATATTGATGGCTCAGCAGACACGTTCAGCTGGCTGATGCTGTTCACATTTATAATGATGTGCTGCTTTCCATTCTCCGCAGAATGGGGTTCCTCAGCATTTAAATAGGCCGTCATCTTAATTCATGCTCGACCGTGCACCATCAAACGTGACCACTAGTTCTCCGCTTTGAGCCTCTGACAATGATGGTTCAGCCGACACGTTCAGCTGGCTGATGCTGTTCACATTTATAATGTGCTGCTTTCCATTCTCCGCAGAATGGGGTTCCTCAGCAATTAAATAGTCCCTTTTCATTATGCTCGAGCATGCACCATCAAACGTGACCACTAGTTCCCAGATTTAAGCCTCTGATATGGATGGCTCAGCCGACACGTTCAGCTGGCTGATGCCATTCACATTTATAATGATGCGCTGCTTTCCATTCTCTGCAGAATGGGGTTCCTCAGCATTTAAATAGGCCGTCATCTTATTTCATGCTCAACCGTGCAACATCAAACAAGACCACTATTTCTGCGCTTTAAGCCTCTGACATTGATGGTTCAGCCGACACGTTCAGCTGGCTGATGCTGTTCACATTTATAATGTGCTGCTTTCCATTCTCCGCAGAATGGGGTTCCTCAGCATTTAAATAGGCCGTCATCTTATTTCATGCTCATCCGTGCACCATCAAACAGGACCACTATTTATACGCTTTAAGCCTCTGACATTGATGGCTCAGCCGACACGTTCAGCTGGCTGATGCTGTTCACATTTATAATGTGCTGCTTTCCATTCTCCGCAGAATGGGGTTCCTCAGCATTTAAATAGGCCGTCATCTTATTTCATGCTTGACCGTGCACCATCAAACGGGACCACTAGTTTACAACTTTAAGCCTCTGACATTGATAGCTCAGCCGACACGTTCAGCTGGCTGATAACGTTCACATTTATAATGATGTGCTGCTTTCCATTCTCCGCAGAATGGGGTTCCTCAGCAATTAAATAGTCCCTTTTCATTATGCTCGAGCATGCACCATCAAACGTGACCACTAGTTCCCAGATTTAAGCCTCTGATATGGATGGCTCAGCCGACACGTTCAGCTGGCTGATGCTGTTCACATTTATAATGTGCTGCTTTCCATTCTCCGCAGTATGGAGTTCCTCAGCATTTAAATAGGCCGTCATCTTATTTCATGCTCAACCGTGCACCATCAAACAGGACCACTATTTATACAATTTAAGCCTCTGACATTGATGGCTCAGCCGACACGTTCAGCTGGCTGATGCTTTTCACATTTATAATGATGCGCTGCTTTCCATTCTCCGCAGAATGGGGTTCCTCAGCATTTAAATAGGCCGTCATCTTATTTCATGCTTGACAGTGCACCATCAAACGGGACCACTATTTATACGCTTTAAGCCTCTGGCATTGATGGCTCAGCCGACACGTTCAGCTGGCTGATACCGTTCACATTTATAATGATGTGCTGCTTTCCATTCTCCGCAGAATGGGGTTCCTCAGCATTTAAATAGGCCGTCATCTTTACCAATATGGCTATTCTGACCCAGAAAATTCAGGAGACTGCCACCTCACTCCTCTCAATTAAAGCCTCCTGGGCAGGAAGAATTGCATTGGCTAAAATGTTTTTGTTACCTCACATTCTTTATATGTTTAGAACTTTGCCTTTACCTATTTGGAAACCTGATATAGCTGGACTACAAAGAATTGTTAACAAGTTTATATGGGCGGCCCACAAATCACGTATTAGGTCCTCGTTGTTGTGCATCCCGACTAAATATGCTGGGATGGGAGTTCCGGACCTCAAGGCTTACTACAAAGCCACTGTTTTAGACCAAACCAGGAAACTTTGGGATCCAACCTCCTCTCTGCCATGGACTTCAATTGAAACCGCTGATATGGTGTCGCCTCCATCACACCTACTCGCAGCCATCTGGATGGGTTTACACCCCACCCACTCTCTATTACCAACAGTCAAAGCCCTCACAAACAACTGGAAAGCAATTGTACAATCTGCGGGCGGACTACATATACAAGCTTTATATCGGCTACCACTCGCCTCCATTTCACTTATGTCTCAGGACTTATCGCTTTTTAGCTGGGCCTCAAAAGGCATTAAAACCCTCGGAGACTTATTTCAAAATGGTCATCTTAAGTCCTTCGCTCAACTTTCTAAAACCTTTAACATTCCTAGTAAAGACTTCTACATCTACCTTCGGATCCGTCATGCTCTTTCCTCTGTAAATATGTCGAGCTGCTCTTTGACTAAAGACATAATACAAGCATTTACCTCAACGATTAACAACTTTAGGGGTATTTCATACTTCTATGGTCTTTTGACAAAGCCTAACCCGGAACGAGCCACTCCAGCGATTGTCTCATGGGAGCGAATTCTACACATACAAGTCTCCCCAGCGACCTGGTACCGGGCAATCCGTTTTCCAGCTATAGTATCCAGAAATGTGTCACACTGGGAGACTGTGATGAAAATCCTTTACAAGTGGTATTACACTCCGTCTAAATTAGTAAGGTTTTTTCCGTCCATGTCTGGAAAGTGTTGGCGAGAGTGTAATCAAAACGGACATATTTACCATATTTGGTGGGAATGCCCGCTCATAACTACCTTCTGGGCCGGAATTTCCTCCTTCATCCAGAGCATAACGAATGTCACTTGCAGACTGACACCGCAGACGGCTCTCTTTGGTCTTGATCTTGCATCCTGGCCTTCAAAATTTCATACCATAATCACTCACATCCTAATAGCGGCTAGACTCGCTATTTCCCGTCGTTGGAAACAATCTTGCTCGCCCTCTGTCCCAGATGTAATCATAATATTAAACAACCATCTGTTGATGGAATTCATGTTTGCGAAAGCACATATGAAATTGAGTAAATTCTATGCATCTTGGCAGCACTGGATACAAGATCCCAGAGCTCAATTGCACCATTGATTGTAACAGTCTTTCGTGTGCCCATATGCCACTGTCCTCAGACGGATAGATGGGGGGATAGTCCATCTGACCCCCATAGGTCCTGGACCCGAGCCCCCTGCGGTGTGCCTGCCTACAGTATTTAAGTATTTCTCGTCTTCTACCCTCTTTAACGCCATAATCACCCTTTTCTCAGCTAATCCTCCACCTTTCTCGAACTTTCTTTAGATGCTCTGAGGGGGAGAGATATGAGGCAGTCTCTCCTCGCCAGTTATTCCCTTCTTGCTAAGGTATCATGATCCTACGCCTGTCACCTCTCTGCCCCACGCTTCTCGCTTCTCTCTCCACAATTTGCTGTGTAGCATTACCCTTTTGTCATGTTAAGTGTATTGGCTTTGATATGGCATTATTTACCTTGATTTTTTTTATGTTATCTGTGCTGTACCTGCAGTTTTTGGTTCAATAAAATTTTTGAAACCTTAAAAAAAAAAAAATAAATAAAAAAAAATAAATAAATAGGCCGTCATCTTATTTCATGCTCGACCGTGCCCCATCAAACTGGACCACTAGTTCACAACTTTAAGCCTCTGATATTGATGGTTCAGCCGACACGTTCAGCTGGCTGATGCTGTTCACATTTATAATGTGCTGCTTTCCATTCTCCGCAGAATGGGGTTCCTCAGCATTAAAATAGGCCGTCATCTTATTTCATGCTCAACCGTGCACCATCAAACAGGACCACTATTTATACGCTTTAAGCCTCTGACTTTGTTGGCTCAGCCGACACGTTCAGCTGGCTGATGCTGTTCACATTTATAATGTGCTGCTTTGCATTCTTCGCAGAATGGGGTTCCTCAGCATTTAAATAGGCCGTCATCTTATTTCATGCTCAACCGTGCACCATGAAACGGGACCACTATTTCACAACGATAAGCCTCTGACATTGATGGTTCAGCCGACACGTTCAGCTGGCTAATGCTGTTCACATTTATAATGATGTGCTGCTTTCCATTCTCCGCAGAATGGGGTTCCTCAGCATTTAAATAAGCCGTCATCTTATTTCATGCTCGAAGGTGCACCATCAAACGGGACCACTATTTCTCTGCTTTAAGCCTCTGACATTGATGGCTTAGCCGACACGTTCAGCTGGCTGATGCCGTTCACATTTATAATGATGCGCTGCTTTCCATTCTCCGCAGAATGGGGTTCCTCAGCATTTAAATAGGCCGTCATCTTATTTCATGCTCGACCGTGCACCACCAAACGGGACCACTAGTTTACAACTTTAAGCCTCTGACATTGATAGCTCAGCCGACACGTTCAGCTGGCTGATACCGTTCACATTTATAATGATGTGCTGCTTTCCATTCTCCGCAGAATGGGGTTCCTCAGCATTTAAATAGGCCGTCATCTTATATCATGCTCGACCGTGCCCCATCAAACGGGACCACTAGTTCACAACTTTAAGCCTCTGATATTGATGGTTCAGCCGACACGTTCAGCTGGCTAATGCCGTTCACATTTATAATGATGTGCTGCTTTCCATTCTCCGCAGAATGGGGTTCCTCAGCAATTAAATAGTCCCTTTTCATTATGCTCGACCGTGCACCATCAAACGGGACCACTATTTATACGCTTTAAGCCTCTGACATTGATGGCTCAGCCGACACGTTCAGCTGGCTGATGCTGTTCACATTTATAATGTGCTGCTTTCCATTCTCCGCAGAATGGGGTTCCTCAGCAATTAAATAGTCCCTTTTCATTATGCTCGAGCATGCACCATCAAACGTGACCACTAGTTCCCAGATTTAAGCCTCTGATATGGATGGCTCAGCCGACACGTTCAGCTGGCTGATGCCATTCACATTTATAATGATGCGCTGCTTTCCATTCTCTGCAGAATGGGGTTCCTCAGCATTTAAATAGGCCGTCATCTTATTTCATGCTCAACCGTGCAACATCAAACAAGACCACTATTTCTGCGCTTTAAGCCTCTGACATTGATGGTTCAGCCGACACGTTCAGCTGGCTGATGCTGTTCACATTTATAATGTGCTGCTTTCCATTCTCCGCAGAATGGGGTTCCTCAGCATTTAAATAGGCCGTCATCTTATTTCATGCTCATCCGTGCACCATCAAACAGGACCACTATTTATACGCTTTAAGCCTCTGACATTGATGGCTCAGCCGACACGTTCAGCTGGCTGATGCTGTTCACATTTATAATGTGCTGCTTTCCATTCTCCGCAGAATGGGGTTCCTCAGCATTTAAATAGGCCGTCATCTTATTTCATGCTTGACCGTGCACCATCAAACGGGACCACTAGTTTACAACTTTAAGCCTCTGACATTGATAGCTCAGCCGACACGTTCAGCTGGCTGATAACGTTCACATTTATAATGATGTGCTGCTTTCCATTCTCCGCAGAATGGGGTTCCTCAGCAATTAAATAGTCCCTTTTCATTATGCTCGAGCATGCACCATCAAACGTGACCACTAGTTCCCAGATTTAAGCCTCTGATATGGATGGCTCAGCCGACACGTTCAGCTGGCTGATGCTGTTCACATTTATAATGTGCTGCTTTCCATTCTCCGCAGTATGGAGTTCCTCAGCATTTAAATAGGCCGTCATCTTATTTCATGCTCAACCGTGCACCATCAAACAGGACCACTATTTATACAATTTAAGCCTCTGACATTGATGGCTCAGCCGACACGTTCAGCTGGCTGATGCTTTTCACATTTATAATGATGCGCTGCTTTCCATTCTCCGCAGAATGGGGTTCCTCAGCATTTAAATAGGCCGTCATCTTATTTCATGCTTGACAGTGCACCATCAAACGGGACCACTATTTATACGCTTTAAGCCTCTGGCATTGATGGCTCAGCCGACACGTTCAGCTGGCTGATACCGTTCACATTTATAATGATGTGCTGCTTTCCATTCTCCGCAGAATGGGGTTCCTCAGCATTTAAATAGGCCGTCATCTTTACCAATATGGCTATTCTGACCCAGAAAATTCAGGAGACTGCCACCTCACTCCTCTCAATTAAAGCCTCCTGGGCAGGAAGAATTGCATTGGCTAAAATGTTTTTGTTACCTCACATTCTTTATATGTTTAGAACTTTGCCTTTACCTATTTGGAAACCTGATATAGCTGGACTACAAAGAATTGTTAACAAGTTTATATGGGCGGCCCACAAATCACGTATTAGGTCCTCGTTGTTGTGCATCCCGACTAAATATGCTGGGATGGGAGTTCCGGACCTCAAGGCTTACTACAAAGCCACTGTTTTAGACCAAACCAGGAAACTTTGGGATCCAACCTCCTCTCTGCCATGGACTTCAATTGAAACCGCTGATATGGTGTCGCCTCCATCACACCTACTCGCAGCCATCTGGATGGGTTTACACCCCACCCACTCTCTATTACCAACAGTCAAAGCCCTCACAAACAACTGGAAAGCAATTGTACAATCTGCGGGCGGACTACATATACAAGCTTTATATCGGCTACCACTCGCCTCCATTTCACTTATGTCTCAGGACTTATCGCTTTTTAGCTGGGCCTCAAAAGGCATTAAAACCCTCGGAGACTTATTTCAAAATGGTCATCTTAAGTCCTTCGCTCAACTTTCTAAAACCTTTAACATTCCTAGTAAAGACTTCTACATCTACCTTCGGATCCGTCATGCTCTTTCCTCTGTAAATATGTCGAGCTGCTCTTTGACTAAAGACATAATACAAGCATTTACCTCAACGATTAACAACTTTAGGGGTATTTCATACTTCTATGGTCTTTTGACAAAGCCTAACCCGGAACGAGCCACTCCAGCGATTGTCTCATGGGAGCGAATTCTACACATACAAGTCTCCCCAGCGACCTGGTACCGGGCAATCCGTTTTCCAGCTATAGTATCCAGAAATGTGTCACACTGGGAGACTGTGATGAAAATCCTTTACAAGTGGTATTACACTCCGTCTAAATTAGTAAGGTTTTTTCCGTCCATGTCTGGAAAGTGTTGGCGAGAGTGTAATCAAAACGGACATATTTACCATATTTGGTGGGAATGCCCGCTCATAACTACCTTCTGGGCCGGAATTTCCTCCTTCATCCAGAGCATAACGAATGTCACTTGCAGACTGACACCGCAGACGGCTCTCTTTGGTCTTGATCTTGCATCCTGGCCTTCAAAATTTCATACCATAATCACTCACATCCTAATAGCGGCTAGACTCGCTATTTCCCGTCGTTGGAAACAATCTTGCTCGCCCTCTGTCCCAGATGTAATCATAATATTAAACAACCATCTGTTGATGGAATTCATGTTTGCGAAAGCACATATGAAATTGAGTAAATTCTATGCATCTTGGCAGCACTGGATACAAGATCCCAGAGCTCAATTGCACCATTGATTGTAACAGTCTTTCGTGTGCCCATATGCCACTGTCCTCAGACGGATAGATGGGGGGATAGTCCATCTGACCCCCATAGGTCCTGGACCCGAGCCCCCTGCGGTGTGCCTGCCTACAGTATTTAAGTATTTCTCGTCTTCTACCCTCTTTAACGCCATAATCACCCTTTTCTCAGCTAATCCTCCACCTTTCTCGAACTTTCTTTAGATGCTCTGAGGGGGAGAGATATGAGGCAGTCTCTCCTCGCCAGTTATTCCCTTCTTGCTAAGGTATCATGATCCTACGCCTGTCACCTCTCTGCCCCACGCTTCTCGCTTCTCTCTCCACAATTTGCTGTGTAGCATTACCCTTTTGTCATGTTAAGTGTATTGGCTTTGATATGGCATTATTTACCTTGATTTTTTTTATGTTATCTGTGCTGTACCTGCAGTTTTTGGTTCAATAAAATTTTTGAAACCTTAAAAAAAAAAAAATAAATAAAAAAAAATAAATAAATAGGCCGTCATCTTATTTCATGCTCGACCGTGCCCCATCAAACTGGACCACTAGTTCACAACTTTAAGCCTCTGATATTGATGGTTCAGCCGACACGTTCAGCTGGCTGATGCTGTTCACATTTATAATGTGCTGCTTTCCATTCTCCGCAGAATGGGGTTCCTCAGCATTAAAATAGGCCGTCATCTTATTTCATGCTCAACCGTGCACCATCAAACAGGACCACTATTTATACGCTTTAAGCCTCTGACTTTGTTGGCTCAGCCGACACGTTCAGCTGGCTGATGCTGTTCACATTTATAATGTGCTGCTTTGCATTCTTCGCAGAATGGGGTTCCTCAGCATTTAAATAGGCCGTCATCTTATTTCATGCTCAACCGTGCACCATGAAACGGGACCACTATTTCACAACGATAAGCCTCTGACATTGATGGTTCAGCCGACACGTTCAGCTGGCTAATGCTGTTCACATTTATAATGATGTGCTGCTTTCCATTCTCCGCAGAATGGGGTTCCTCAGCATTTAAATAAGCCGTCATCTTATTTCATGCTCGAAGGTGCACCATCAAACGGGACCACTATTTCTCTGCTTTAAGCCTCTGACATTGATGGCTTAGCCGACACGTTCAGCTGGCTGATGCCGTTCACATTTATAATGATGCGCTGCTTTCCATTCTCCGCAGAATGGGGTTCCTCAGCATTTAAATAGGCCGTCATCTTATTTCATGCTCGACCGTGCACCACCAAACGGGACCACTAGTTTACAACTTTAAGCCTCTGACATTGATAGCTCAGCCGACACGTTCAGCTGGCTGATACCGTTCACATTTATAATGATGTGCTGCTTTCCATTCTCCGCAGAATGGGGTTCCTCAGCATTTAAATAGGCCGTCATCTTATATCATGCTCGACCGTGCCCCATCAAACGGGACCACTAGTTCACAACTTTAAGCCTCTGATATTGATGGTTCAGCCGACACGTTCAGCTGGCTAATGCCGTTCACATTTATAATGATGTGCTGCTTTCCATTCTCCGCAGAATGGGGTTCCTCAGCAATTAAATAGTCCCTTTTCATTATGCTCGACCGTGCACCATCAAACGGGACCACTATTTATACGCTTTAAGCCTCTGACATTGATGGCTCAGCCGACACGTTCAGCTGGCTGATGCTGTTCACATTTATAATGTGCTGCTTTCCATTCTCCGCAGCATGGGGTTCCTCAGCATTTAAATAGGCCGTCATCTTATTTCATGCTCAACCGTGCACCATCAAACAGGACCACTATTTATACGCTTTAAGCCTCTGACATTGATGGCTCAGCCGACACGTTCAGCTGGCTGATGCTGTTCACATTTATAATGTGCTGCTTTCCATTCTCCGCAGAATGGGGTTCCTCAGCATTTAAATAGGCCGTCATCTTATTTCATGCTCAACAGTGCACCATCAAACGGGACCACTAGTTCACAACTTTAAGCCTCTGACATTGATGGTTCAGACGACACGTTCAGCTGGCTAATGCCGTTCACATTTATAATGATGTGCTGCTTTCCATTCTCCGCAGAATGGGGTTCCTCAGCAATTAAATAGTCCCTTTTCATTATGCTCGAGCATGCACCATCAAACATGACCACTAGTTCCCAGATTTAAGCCTCTGATATGGATGGCTCAGCCGACACGTTCAGCTGGCTGATGCCGTTCACATTTATAATGATGCGCTGCTTTCCATTCTCCGCAGAATGGGGTTCCTCAGCATTTAAATAGGCCGTCATCTTATTTCATGCTCGACCGTACACCACCAAACGGGACCACTATTTCTCTGCTTTAAGCCTCTGACATTGATGGCTCAGCCGACACGTTCAGCTGGCTGATGCCGTTCACATTTATAATGATGTGCTGCTTTCCATTCTCCGCAGAATGGGGTTCCTCAGCATTTAAATAGGCCGTCATCTTATTTCATGCTCGACCGTGCACCATCAAACGTGACCACTAGTTCTCCGCTTTGAGCCTCTGACATTGATGGCTCAGCCGACACGTTCAGCTGGCTGATGCCGTTCACATTTATAATGATGCGCTGCTTTCCATTCTCCGCAGAATGGGGTTCCTCAGCATTTAAATAGGCCGTCATCTTATTTCATGCTCGACCGTGCACCATCAAACAGGACCACTATTTCTCTGCTTTAAGCCTCTGACATTGATGGTTCAGCTGACACGTTCAGCTGGCTGATGCCGTTCACATTTATAATGTGCTGCTTTCCATTCTCCGCAGAATGGGGTTCCTCAGCAATTAAATAGTCCCTTTTCATTATGCTCGAGCATGCACCATCAAACGTGACCACTAGTTCCCAGATTTAAGCCTCTGATATGGATGGCTCAGCCGACACGTTCAGCTGGCTGATGCCGTTCACATTTATAATGATGTGCTGCTTTCCATTCTCCGCAGAATGGGGTTCCTCAGCATTTAAATAGGCCGTCATCTTATTTCATGCTCGACCGTGCACCATCAAACGGGACCACTAGTTCACAACTTTAAGCCTCTGATATTGATGGTTCAGCCGACACGTTCAGCTGGCTGATGCTGTTCACATTTATAATGTGCTGCTTTCAATTCTCCGCAGAATGGGGTTCCTCAGCATTTAAATAGGCCGTCATCTTATTTCATGCTCAACCGTGCACCATCAAACAGGACCACTATTTATACGCTTTAAGCCTCTGACATTGATGGCTCAGGCGACACGTTCAGCTGGCTGATGCTGTTCACATTTATAATGTGCTGCTTTCCATTCTCCGCAGAATGGGGTTCCTCAGCATTTAAATAGGCCGTCATCTCATTTCATGCTCAACCATGCACCATCAAACGGGACCACTAGTTCACAACTTTAAGCCTCTGACATTGATGGTTCAGCCGACACGTTCAGCTGGCTAATGCCGTTCACATTTATAATGATGTGCTGCTTTCCATTCTCCGCAGAATGGGGTTCCTCAGCATTTAAATAAGCCGTCATCTTATTTCATGCTCGACCGTGCACCATCAAACGGGACCACTATTTCTCTGCTTTAAGCCTCTGACATTGATGGTTCAGCTGACACGTTCAGCTGGCTGATGCTGTTCACATTTATAATGTGCTGCTTTCCATTCTCCGCAGAATGGGGTTCCTCAGCAATAAAATAGTCCCTTTTCATTATGCTCGAGCATGCACCATCAAACGTGACCACTAGTTCCCAGATTTAAGCCTCTGATATGGATGGCTCAGCCGACACGTTCAGCTGGCTGATGCCGTTCACATTCATAATGATGCGCTGCTTTCCATTCTCCGCAGAATGGGGTTCCTCAGCATTTAAATAGGCCGTCATCTTATTTCATGCTCGACCGTGCACCATCAAACGGGACCACTAGTTCACAACTTAAAGCCTCTGATATTGATGGTTCAGCCGACACGTTCAGCTGGCTGATGCTGTTCACATTTATAATGTGCTGCTTTCCATTCTCCGCAGAATGGGGTTCCTCAGCATTTAAATAGGCCGTCATCTTATTTCATGCTCAACCGTGCACCATCAAACGGGACCACTATTTCTCTGCTTTAAGCCTCTGACATTGATGGCTCAGCCGACACGTTCAGCTGGCTGATGCCGTTCACATTTATAATGATGCGCTGCTTTCCATTCTCCGCAGAATGGGGTTCCTCAGCATTTAAATAGGCCGTAATCTTATTTCATGCTCGACCGTGCACCACCAAAAGGGACCACAAGTTTACAACTTTAAGCCTCTGACATTGATAGCTCAGCCGACACGTTCAGCTGGCTGATACCGTTCACATTTATAATGATGTGCTGGCTGCTTTCCATTCTCCGCAGAATGGGGTTCCTCAGCATTTAAATAGGCCGTCATCTTAATTCATGCTCGACCGTGCACCATCAAACGTGACCATTAGTTCTCCGCTTTGAGCCTCTGACATTGATGGCTCAGCCGACACGTTCAGCTGGCTGATACCGTTCACATTTATAATGATGCACTGCTTTCCATTCTCCGCAGAATGGGTTTCCTCAGCATTTAAATAGGCCGTCATCTTATTTCATGCTCGACCGTGCACCATCAAACGGGACCACTAGTTCACAACTTTAAGCCTCTGATATTGATGGTTCAGCCGACACGTTCAGCTGGCTGATGCTGTTCACATTTATAATGTGCTGCTTTCCATTCTCCGCAGAATGGGGTTCCTCAGCATTTAAATAGGCCGTCATCTTATTTCATGCTCAACCGTGCACCATCAAACAGGACCACTATTTATACGCTTTAAGCCTCTGACATTGATGGCTCAGCCGACACGTTCAGCTGGCTGATGCTGTTCACATTTATAATGTGCTGCTTTCCATTCTCCGCAGAATGGGGTTCCTCAGCATTTAAATAGGCCATCATCTTGTTTCATGCTCAACCGTGCACCATCAAACGGGACCACTAGTTCACAACTTTAAGCCTCTGACATTGATGGTTCAGCCGACACGTTCAGCTGGCTAATGCCGTTCACATTTATAATGATGTGCTGCTTTCCATTCTCCGCAGAATGGGGTTCCTCAGCAATTAAATAGTCCCTTTTCATTATGCTCGAGCATGCACCATCAAACGTGACCACTAGTTGCCAGATTTAAGCCTCTGATATGGATGGCTCAGCCGACACGTTCAGCTGGCTGATGCTGTTCACATTTATAATGATGTGCTGCTTTCCATTCTCCGCAGAATGGGGTTCCTCAGCATTTAAATAGGCCATCATCTTATTTCATGCTCGACCGTGCACCATCAAACGGGACCACTAGTTCACAACTTTAAGCCTCTGATATTGATGGTTCAGCCGACACGTTCAGCTGGCTGATGCTGTTCACATTTATAATGTGCTGCTTTCCATTCTCCGCAGAATGGGGATCCTCAGCATTTAAATAGGCCGTCATCTTATTTCATGCTCAACCGTGCACCATCAAACGGGACCACTAGTTCACAACTTTAAGCCTCTGACATTGATGGTTCAGCCGACAAGTTCAGCTGGCTAATGCCGTTCACATTTATAATGATGTGCTGCTTTCCATTCTCCGCAGAATGGGGTTCCTCAGCATTTAAATAAGCCGTCATCATATTTCATGCTCGACCGTGCACCATCAAACGGGACCACTATTTCTCTGCTTTAAGCCTCTGACATTGATGGTTCAGCTGACACGTTCAGCTGGCTGATGCTGTTCACATTTATAATGTGCTGCTTTCCATTCTCCGCAGAATGGGGTTCCTCAGCAATTAAATAGTCCCTTTTCATTATGCTCGAGCATGCACCATCAAACGTGACCACTAGTTCCCAGATTTAAGCCTCTGATATGGATGGCTCAGCCGACACGTTCAGCTGGCTGATGCCGTTCACATTTATAATGATGTGCTGCTTTCCATTCTCCGCAGAATGGGGTTCCTCAGCATTTAAATAGGCCGTCATCTTATTTCATGCTCGACCGTGCACCATCAAACGGGACCACTAGTTCACAACTTTAAGCCTCTGATATTGATGGTTCAGCCGACACGTTCAGCTGGCTGATGCTGTTCACATTTATAATGTGCTGCTTTCCATTCTCCGCAGAATGGGGTTCCTCAGCATTTAAATAAGCCGTCATCTTATTTCATGCTCGACCGTACACCACCAAACGGGACCACTATTTCTCTGCTTTAAGCCTCTGACATTGATGGCTCAGCCGACACGTTCAGCTGGCTGATGCCGTTCACATTTATAATGATGTGCTGCTTTCCATTCTCCGCAGAATGGGGTTCCTCAGCATTTAAATAGGCCGTCATCTTATTTCATGCTCGACCGTGCACCATCAAACGTGACCACTAGTTCTCCGCTTTGAGCCTCTGACATTGATGGCTCAGCCGACACGTTCAGCTGGCTGATGCCGTTCACATTTATAATGATGCGCTGCTTTCCATTCTCCGCAGAATGGGGTTCCTCAGCATTTAAATAGGCCGTCATCTTATTTCATGCTCGACCGTGCACCATCAAACAGGACCACTATTTCTCTGCTTTAAGCCTCTGACATTGATGGTTCAGCTGACACGTTCAGCTGGCTGATGCCGTTCACATTTATAATGTGCTGCTTTCCATTCTCCGCAGAATGGGGTTCCTCAGCAATTAAATAGTCCCTTTTCATTATGCTCGAGCATGCACCATCAAACGTGACCACTAGTTCCCAGATTTAAGCCTCTGATATGGATGGCTCAGCCGACACGTTCAGCTGGCTGATGCCGTTCACATTTATAATGATGTGCTGCTTTCCATTCTCCGCAGAATGGGGTTCCTCAGCATTTAAATAGGCCGTCATCTTATTTCATGCTCGACCGTGCACCATCAAACGGGACCACTAGTTCACAACTTTAAGCCTCTGATATTGATGGTTCAGCCGACACGTTCAGCTGGCTGATGCTGTTCACATTTATAATGTGCTGCTTTCAATTCTCCGCAGAATGGGGTTCCTCAGCATTTAAATAGGCCGTCATCTTATTTCATGCTCAACCGTGCACCATCAAACAGGACCACTATTTATACGCTTTAAGCCTCTGACATTGATGGCTCAGGCGACACGTTCAGCTGGCTGATGCTGTTCACATTTATAATGTGCTGCTTTCCATTCTCCGCAGAATGGGGTTCCTCAGCATTTAAATAGGCCGTCATCTCATTTCATGCTCAACCATGCACCATCAAACGGGACCACTAGTTCACAACTTTAAGCCTCTGACATTGATGGTTCAGCCGACACGTTCAGCTGGCTAATGCCGTTCACATTTATAATGATGTGCTGCTTTCCATTCTCCGCAGAATGGGGTTCCTCAGCATTTAAATAAGCCGTCATCTTATTTCATGCTCGACCGTGCACCATCAAACGGGACCACTATTTCTCTGCTTTAAGCCTCTGACATTGATGGTTCAGCTGACACGTTCAGCTGGCTGATGCTGTTCACATTTATAATGTGCTGCTTTCCATTCTCCGCAGAATGGGGTTCCTCAGCAATAAAATAGTCCCTTTTCATTATGCTCGAGCATGCACCATCAAACGTGACCACTAGTTCCCAGATTTAAGCCTCTGATATGGATGGCTCAGCCGACACGTTCAGCTGGCTGATGCCGTTCACATTCATAATGATGCGCTGCTTTCCATTCTCCGCAGAATGGGGTTCCTCAGCATTTAAATAGGCCGTCATCTTATTTCATGCTCGACCGTGCACCATCAAACGGGACCACTAGTTCACAACTTAAAGCCTCTGATATTGATGGTTCAGCCGACACGTTCAGCTGGCTGATGCTGTTCACATTTATAATGTGCTGCTTTCCATTCTCCGCAGAATGGGGTTCCTCAGCATTTAAATAGGCCGTCATCTTATTTCATGCTCAACCGTGCACCATCAAACGGGACCACTATTTCTCTGCTTTAAGCCTCTGACATTGATGGCTCAGCCGACACGTTCAGCTGGCTGATGCCGTTCACATTTATAATGATGCGCTGCTTTCCATTCTCCGCAGAATGGGGTTCCTCAGCATTTAAATAGGCCGTAATCTTATTTCATGCTCGACCGTGCACCACCAAAAGGGACCACTAGTTTACAACTTTAAGCCTCTGACATTGATAGCTCAGCCGACACGTTCAGCTGGCTGATACCGTTCACATTTATAATGATGTGCTGCTTTCCATTCTCCGCAGAATGGGGTTCCTCAGCATTTAAATAGGCCGTCATCTTAATTCATGCTCGACCGTGCACCATCAAACGTGACCATTAGTTCTCCGCTTTGAGCCTCTGACATTGATGGCTCAGCCGACACGTTCAGCTGGCTGATACCGTTCACATTTATAATGATGCACTGCTTTCCATTCTCCGCAGAATGGGTTTCCTCAGCATTTAAATAGGCCGTCATCTTATTTCATGCTCGACCGTGCACCATCAAACGGGACCACTAGTTCACAACTTTAAGCCTCTGATATTGATGGTTCAGCCGACACGTTCAGCTGGCTGATGCTGTTCACATTTATAATGTGCTGCTTTCCATTCTCCGCAGAATGGGGTTCCTCAGCATTTAAATAGGCCGTCATCTTATTTCATGCTCAACCGTGCACCATCAAACAGGACCACTATTTATACGCTTTAAGCCTCTGACATTGATGGCTCAGCCGACACGTTCAGCTGGCTGATGCTGTTCACATTTATAATGTGCTGCTTTCCATTCTCCGCAGAATGGGGTTCCTCAGCATTTAAATAGGCCATCATCTTGTTTCATGCTCAACCGTGCACCATCAAACGGGACCACTAGTTCACAACTTTAAGCCTCTGACATTGATGGTTCAGCCGACACGTTCAGCTGGCTAATGCCGTTCACATTTATAATGATGTGCTGCTTTCCATTCTCCGCAGAATGGGGTTCCTCAGCAATTAAATAGTCCCTTTTCATTATGCTCGAGCATGCACCATCAAACGTGACCACTAGTTGCCAGATTTAAGCCTCTGATATGGATGGCTCAGCCGACACGTTCAGCTGGCTGATGCTGTTCACATTTATAATGATGTGCTGCTTTCCATTCTCCGCAGAATGGGGTTCCTCAGCATTTAAATAGGCCATCATCTTATTTCATGCTCGACCGTGCACCATCAAACGGGACCACTAGTTCACAACTTTAAGCCTCTGATATTGATGGTTCAGCCGACACGTTCAGCTGGCTGATGCTGTTCACATTTATAATGTGCTGCTTTCCATTCTCCGCAGAATGGGGATCCTCAGCATTTAAATAGGCCGTCATCTTATTTCATGCTCAACCGTGCACCATCAAACGGGACCACTAGTTCACAACTTTAAGCCTCTGACATTGATGGTTCAGCCGACAAGTTCAGCTGGCTAATGCCGTTCACATTTATAATGATGTGCTGCTTTCCATTCTCCGCAGAATGGGGTTCCTCAGCATTTAAATAAGCCGTCATCATATTTCATGCTCGACCGTGCACCATCAAACGGGACCACTATTTCTCTGCTTTAAGCCTCTGACATTGATGGTTCAGCTGACACGTTCAGCTGGCTGATGCTGTTCACATTTATAATGTGCTGCTTTCCATTCTCCGCAGAATGGGGTTCCTCAGCAATTAAATAGTCCCTTTTCATTATGCTCGAGCATGCACCATCAAACGTGACCACTAGTTCCCAGATTTAAGCCTCTGATATGGATGGCTCAGCCGACACGTTCAGCTGGCTGATGCCGTTCACATTTATAATGATGTGCTGCTTTCCATTCTCCGCAGAATGGGGTTCCTCAGCATTTAAATAGGCCGTCATCTTATTTCATGCTCGACCGTGCACCATCAAACGGGACCACTAGTTCACAACTTTAAGCCTCTGATATTGATGGTTCAGCCGACACGTTCAGCTGGCTGATGCTGTTCACATTTATAATGTGCTGCTTTCCATTCTCCGCAGAATGGGGTTCCTCAGCATTTAAATAAGCCGTCATCTTATTTCATGCTCGAAGGTGCACCATCAAACGGGACCACTATTTCTCTGCTTTAAGCCTCTGACATTGATGGGTCAGCCGACACGTTCAGCTGGCTGATGCCGTTCACATTTATAATGATGCGCTGCTTTCCATTCTCCGCAGAATGGGGTTCCTCAGCATTTAAATAGGCCGTCATCTTATTTCATGCTCGACCGTGCACCACCAAACGGGACCACTAGTTTACAACTTTAAGCCTCTGACATTGATAGCTCAGCCGACACGTTCAGCTGGCTGATACCGTTCACATTTATAATGATGTGCTGCTTTCCATTCTCCGCAGAATGGGGTTCCTCAGCATTTAAATAGGCCGTCATCTTATTTCATGCTCAACCGTGCACCATCAAACGGGACCACTAGTTCACAACTTTAAGCCTCTGATATTGATGGTTCAGCCGACACGTTCAGCTGGCTGATGCTGTTCACATTTATAATGTGCTGCTTTCCATTCTCCGCAGAATGGGGTTCCTCAGCATTTAAATAGGCCGTCATCTTATTTCATGCTCAACCGTGCACCATCAAACGGGACCACTATTTCACAACTTTAAGCCTCTGACATTGATGGTTCAGCCGACACGTTCAGCTGGCTAATGCTGTTCACATTTATAATGATGTGCTGCTTTACATTCTCCGCAGAATGGGGTTCCTCAGCATTTAAATAAGCCGTCATCTTATTTCATGCTCGACCGTGCACCACCAAACGGGACCACTATTTTTCTGCTTTAAGCCTCTGACATTGATGGCTCAGCCGACACGTTCAGCTGGCTGATGCCGTTCACATTTATAATGATGCGCTGCTTTCCATTCTCCGCAGAATGGGGTTCCTCAGCATTTAAATAGGCCGTCATCTTATTTCATGCTCGACCGTGCACCACCAAACGGGACCACTAGTTTACAACTTTAAGCCTCTGACATTGATAGCTCAGCCGACACGTTAAGCTGGCTGATACCGTTCACATTTATAATGATGTGCTGCTTTCCATTCTCCGCAGAATGGGGTTCCTCAGCATTTAAATAGGCCGTCATCTTATTTCATGCTCAACCGTGCACCATCAAACGGGACCACTAGTTCACAACATTAAGCCTCTGACATTGATGGCTCAGCCGACACGTTCAGCTGGCTGATACCGTTCACATTTATAATGATGTGTTGCTTTCCATTCTCCGCAGAATGGGGTTCCTCAGCATTTAAATAGGCCATCATCTTATATCATGCTCGACCGTGCCCCATCAAACTGGACCACTATTTATACGCTTTAAGCCTCTGACATTGATGGTTCAGCCGACACGTTCAGCTGGCTGATGCTGTTCACATTTATAATGATGTGCTGCTTTCCATTCTCCGAAGAATGGGGTTCCTCAGCATTTAAATAGGCCGTCATCTTATTTCATGCTCAACCGTGCACCAAACGGGACCACTATTTCACAACTTTAAGCCTCTGACATTGATGGTTCAGCTGACACGTTCAGCTGGCTGATGCTGTTCACATTTATAATGATGTGCTGCTTTCCATTCTCCACAGAATGGGGTTCCTCAGCATTTAAATAGGCCGTCATCTTATTTCATGCTCAACCGTGCACCATCAAACGGGACCACTATTTCACAACTTTAAGCCTCTGACATTGATGGTTCAGCCGACACGTTCAGCTGGCTAAAGCTGTTCACATTTATAATGATGTGCTGCTTTCCATTCTCCGCAGAATGGGGTTCCTCAGCATTTAAATAAGCCGTCATCTTATTTCATGCTCGACCGTGCACCATCAAACGGGACCACTATTTCTCTGCTTTAAGCCTCTGACATTGATGGCTCAGCCGACACGTTCAGCTGGCTGATGCCGTTCACATTTATAATGATGCGCTGCTTTCCATTCTCCGCAGAATGGGGTTCCTCAGCATTTAAATAGGCCGTCATCTTATTTCATGCTCGACCGTGCACCACCAAACGGGACCACTAGTTTACAACTTTAAGCCTCTGACATTGATAGCTCAGCCGACACGTTCAGCTGGCTGATACCATTCACATTTATAATGATGTGCTGCTTTCCATTCTCCGCAGAATGAGGTTCCTCAGCATTTAAATAGGCCGTCATCTTATTTCATGCTCAACCGTGCACCATCAAACGGGACCACTAGTTCACAACATTAAGCCTTTGACATTGATGGCTCAGCCGACACGTTCAGCTGGCTGATACCGTTCACATTTATAATGATGTGTTGCTTTCCATTCTCCGCAGAATGGGGTTCCTCAGCATTTAAATAGGCCATCATCTTATATCATGCTCGACCGTGCCCCATCAAACTGGACCACTATTTATACGCTTTAAGCCTCTGACATTGATGGTTCAGCCGACACGTTCAGCTGGCTAATGCCGTTCACATTTATAATGATGTGCTGCTTTCCATTCTCCGCAGAATGGGGTTCCTCAGCATTTAAATAGGCCGTCATCTTATTTCATGCTCGACCGTGCACCATCAAACGGGACCACTAGTTCACAACTTTAAGCCTCTGATATTGATGGTTCAGCAGACACGTTCAGCTGGCTGATGCTGTTCACATTTATAATGTGCTGCTTTCCATTCTCCGCAGAATGGGGTTCCTCAGCATTTAAATAGGCCGTCATCTTATTTCATGCTCAACCGTGCACCATCAAACAGGACCACTATTTATACGCTTTAAGCCTCTGACATTGATGGCTCAGCCGACACGTTCAGCTGGCTGATGCTGTTCACATTTATAATGTGCTGCTTTCCATTCTCCGCAGAATGGGGTTCCTCAGCATTTAAATAGGCCATCATCTTGTTTCATGCTCAACCGTGCACCATCAAACGGGACCACTAGTTCACAACTTTAAGCCTCTAACATTGATGGCTCAGCCGACACGTTCAGCTGGCTGATGCCGTTCACATTTATAATGATGCGCTGCATTCCATTCTCCGCAGAATGGGGTTCCTCAGCATTTAAATAGGCCGTCATCTTATTTCATGCTCGACCGTGCACCACCAAACGGGACCACTAGTTTACAACTTTAAGCCTCTGACATTGATAGCTCAGCCGACACGTTCAGCTGGCTGATACCGTTCACATTTATAATGATGCGCTGCTTTCCATTCTTTGCAGAATGGGGTTCCTCAGCATTTAAATAGGCCGTCATCTTATTTCATGCTCAACCGTGCACCATGAAACGGGACCACTATTTCACAACTTTAAGCCTCTGACATTGATGGTTCAGCCGACACGTTCAGCTGGCTGATGCTGTTCACATTTATAATGTGCTGCTTTCCATTCTCCACAGAATGGGGTTCCTCAGCATTTAAATAGGCCGTCATCTTATTTCATGCTCAACCGTGCACCATCAAACGGGACCACTAGTTCACAACATTAAGCCTCTGACATTGATGGTTCAGCCGACACGTTCAGCTGGCTGATACCGTTCACATTTATAATGATGTGCTGCTTTCCATTCTCCGCAGAATGGGGTTCCTCAGCATTTAAATAGGCCGTCATCTTATTTCATGCTCAACCGTGCACCATCAAACGGGACCACTAGTTCACAACTTTAAGCCTCTGACATTGATGGTTCAGCCGACACGTTCAGCTGGCTAATGCCGTTCACATTTATAATGATGTGCTGCTTTCCATTCTCCGCAGAATGGGGTTCCTCAGCAATTAAATAGTCCCTTTTCATTATGCTCGAGCATGCACCATCAAACGTGACCACTAGTTCCCAGATTTAAGCCTCTGATATGGATGGCTCAGCCGACACGTTCAGCTGGCTGATGCTGTTCACATTTATAATGTGCTGCTTTCCATTCTCCGCAGAATGGGGTTCCTCAGCATTTAAATAGGCCGTCATCTTATTTCATGCTCAACCGTGCACCATCAAACAGGACCACTATTTATACGCTTTAAGCCTCTGACATTGATGGTTCAGCCGACACGTTCAGCTGGCTAATGCCGTTCACATTTATAATGATGTGCTGCTTTCCATTCTCCGCAGAATGGGGTTCCTCAGCATTTAAATAAGCCGTCATCTTATTTCATGCTCGACCGTGCACCATCAAACGGGACCACTATTTCTCTGCTTTAAGCCTCTGACATTGATGGTTCAGCTGACACGTTCAGCTGGCTGATGCTGTTCACATTTATAATGTGCTGCTTTCCATTCTCCGCAGAATGGGGTTCCTCAGCATTTAAATAGGCCGTCATCTTATTTCATGCTCAACCGTGCACCATCAAACGGGACCACTAATTCTCTGCTTTAAGCCTCTGACATTGATGGCTCAGCCGACACGTTCAGCTGGCTGATGCCGTTCACATTTATAATGATGCGCTGCTTTCCATTCTCCGCAGAATGGGGTTCCTCAGCATTTAAATAGGCCGTCATCTTATTTCATGCTCGACCGTGCACCACCAAACGGGATCACTAGTTTACAACTTTAAGCCTCTGACATTGATAGCTCAGCCGACACGTTCAGCTGGCTGATACCGTTCACATTTATAATGATGTGCTGCTTTCCATTCTCCGCAGAATGGGGTTCCTCAGCATTTAAATAGGCCGTCATCTTATTTCATGCTCGACCGTGCACCATCAAACGGGACCACTAGTTCACAACTTTAAGCCTCTGATATTGATGGTTCAGCCGACACGTTCAGCTGGCTGATGCTGTTCACATTTATAATGTGCTGCTTTCCATTCTCCGCAGAATGGGGTTCCTCAGCATTTAAATAGGCCGTCATCTTATTTCATGCTCAACCGTGCACCATCAAACAGGACCACTATTTATACGCTTTAAGCCTCTGACATTGATGGCTCAGCCGACACGTTCAGCTGGCTGATGCTGTTCACATTTATAATGTGCTGCTTTCCATTCTCCGCAGAATGGGGTTCCTCAGCATTTAAATAGGCCGTCATCTTATTTCATGCTCAACCGTGCACCATCAAACGGGACCACTAGTTCACAACTTTAAGCCTCTGACATTGATGGTTCAGCCGACACGTTCAGCTGGCTAATGCCGTTCACATTTATAATGATGTGCTGCTTTCCATTCTCCGCAGAATGGGGTTCCTCAGCATTTAAATAAGCCGTCATCTTATTTCATGCTCGACCGTGCACCATCAAACGGGACTACTATTTCTCTGCTTTAAGCCTCTGACATTGATGGTTCAGCTGACACGTTCAGCTGGCTGATGCCGTTCACATTTATAATGATGCGCTGCTTTCCATTCTCCGCAGAATGGGGTTCCTCAGCATTTAAATAGGCCGTCATCTTATTTCATGCTCGACCGTGCACCACCAAACGGGACCACTAGTTTACAACTTTAAGCCTCTGACATTGATAGCTCAGCCGACACATTCAGCTGGCTGATACCGTTCACATTTATAATGATGTGCTGCTTTCCGTTCTCCGCAGAATGGGGTTCCTCAGCATTTAAAGAGGCCATCATCTTATTTCATGCTCAACCGTGCACCATCAAACAGGACCACTATTTATACAATTTAAGCCTCTGACATTGATGGCTCAGCCGACACGTTCAGCTGGCTGATGCTTTTCACATTTATAATGATGCGCTGCTTTCCATTCTCCGCAGAATGGGGTTCCACAGCATTTAAATAGGCCGTCATCTTATTTCATGCTCAACCGTGCACCATCAAACAGGACCACTATTTATACGCTTTAAGCCTCTGACATTGATGGCTCAGCCGACACGTTCAGCTGGCTGATGCTGTTCACATTTATAATGTGCTGTTTTCCATTCTCCGCAGAATGGGGTTCCTCAGCATTTAAATAGGCCGTCATCTTATTTCATGCTCAACCGTGCACCATCAAACGGGACCACTATTTCACAACTTTAAGCCTCTGACATTGATGGTTCAGCCGACACGTTCAGCTGGCTGATGCTGTTCACATTTATAATGTGCTGCTTTCCATTCTCCACAGAATGGGGTTCCTCAGCATTTAAATAGGCCGTCATCTTATTTCATGCTCAACCGTGCACCATCAAACGGGACCACTAGTTCACAACATTAAGCCTCTGACATTGATGGCTCAGCCGACACGTTCAGCTGGCTGATACCGTTCACATTTATAATGATGTGCTGCTTTCCATTCTCCGCAGAATGGGGTTCCTCAGCATTTAAATAGGCCATCATCTTATTTCATGCTCGACCGTGCACCATCAAACGTGACCACTAGTTCTCCGCTTTGAGCCTCTGACAATGATGGCTCAGCCAACATGTTCAGCTGGCTGATGCCGTTCACATTTATAATGATGCGCTGCTTTCCATTCTCCGCAGAATGGGGTTCCTCAGCATTTAAATAGGCCGTCATCTTATTTCATGCTCGACCGTGCACCATCAAACGGGACCACTAGTTCACAACTTTAAGCCTCTGATATTGATGGTTCAGCAGACACGTTCAGCTGGCTGATGCTGTTCACATTTATAATGTGCTGCTTTCCATTCTCCGCAGAATGGGGTTCCTCAGCATTTAAATAGGCCGTCATCTTATTTCATGCTCAACCGTGCACCATCAAACAGGACCACTATTTATACGCTTTAAGCCTCTGACATTGATGGCTCAGCCGACACGTTCAGCTGGCTGATGCTGTTCACATTTATAATGTGCTGCTTTCCATTCTCCGCAGAATGGGGTTCCTCAGCATTTAAATAGGCCGTCATCTTATTTCATGCTCAACCGTGCACCATCAAACGGGACCACTAGTTCACAACTTTAAGCCTCTGACATTGATGGTTCAGCCGACACGTTCAGCTGGCTAATGCCGTTCACATTTATAATGATGTGCTGCTTTCCATTCTCCGCAGAATGGGGTTCCTCAGCATTTATATAGGCCGTCATCTTAATTCATGCTCGACCGTGCACCATCAAACGTGACCACTAGTTCTCCGCTTTGAGCCTCTGACAATGATGGTTCAGCCGACACGTTCAGCTGGCTGATGCTGTTCACATTTATAATGTGCTGCTTTCCATTCTCCGCAGAATGGGGTTCCTCAGCAATTAAATAGTCCCTTTTCATTATGCTCGAGCATGCACCATCAAACGTGACCACTAGTTCCCAGATTTAAGCCTCTGATATGGATGGCTCAGCCGACACGTTCAGCTGGCTGATGCCATTCACATTTATAATGATGCGCTGCTTTCCATTCTCCGCAGAATGGGGTTCCTCAGCATTTAAATAGGCCGTCATCTTATTTCATGCTCAACCGTGCACCATCAAACGGGACCACTAGTTCACAACTTTAAGCCTCTGACATTGATGGTTCAGCCGACACGTTCAGCTGGCTAATGCCGTTCACATTTATAATGATGTGCTGCTTTCCATTCTCCGCAGAATGGGGTTCCTCAGCAATTAAATAGTCCCTTTTCATTATGCTCGAGCATGCACCATCAGACGTGACCACTAGTTCCCAGATTTAAGCCTCTGATATGGATGGCTCAGCCGACACGTTCAGCTGGCTGATGCTTTTCACATTTATAATGATGCGCTGCTTTCCATTCTCCGCAGAATGGGGTTCCTCAGCATTTAAATAGGCCGTCATCTTATTTCATGCTCAACCGTGCACCATCAAACGGGACCACTAGTTCACAACATTAAGCCTCTGACATTGATGGCTCAGCCGACACGTTCAGCTGGCTGATACCGTTCACATTTATAATGATGTGTTGCTTTCCATTCTCCGCAGAATGGGGTTCCTTAGCATTTAAATAGGCCATCATCTTATATCATGCTCGACCGTGCCCCATCAAACTGGACCACTATTTATACGCTTTAAGCCTCTGACATTGATGGTTCAGCCGACACGTTCAGCTGGCTGATGCTGTTCACATTTATAATGATGTGCTGCTTTCCATTCTCCGAAGAATGGGGTTCCTCAGCATTTAAATAGGCCGTCATCTTATTTCATGCTCAACCGTGCACCAAACGGGACCACTATTTCACAACTTTAAGCCTCTGACATTGATGGTTCAGCTGACACGTTCAGCTGGCTGATACCGTTCACATTTATAATGTGCTGCTTTCCATTCTCCGCAGAATGGGGTTCCTCAGCATTTAAATAGGCCGTCATCTTATTTCATGCTCAACCGTGCACCATCAAACGGGACCACTATTTCACAACTTTAAGCCTCTGACATTGATGGTTCAGCCGACACGTTCAGCTGGCTAAAGCTGTTCACATTTATAATGATGTGCTGCTTTCCATTCTCCGCAGAATGGGGTTCCTCAGCATTTAAATAAGCCGTCATCTTATTTCATGCTCGACCGTGCACCATCAAACGGGACCACTATTTCTCTGCTTTAAGCCTCTGACATTGATGGCTCAGCCGACACGTTCAGCTGGCTGATGCCGTTCACATTTATAATGATGCGCTGCTTTCCATTCTCCGCAGAATGGGGTTCCTCAGCATTTAAATAGGCCGTCATCTTATTTCATGCTCAACCGTGCACCATCAAACGGGACCACTAGTTCACAACATTAAGCCTTTGACATTGATGGCTCAGCCGACACGTTCAGCTGGCTGATACCGTTCACATTTATAATGATGTGTTGCTTTCCATTCTCCGCAGAATGGGGTTCCTCAGCATTTAAATAGGCCATCATCTTATATCATGCTCGACCGTGCCCCATCAAACTGGACCACTATTTATACGCTTTAAGCCTCTGACATTGATGGTTCAGCCGACACGTTCAGCTGGCTAATGCCGTTCACATTTATAATGATGTGCTGCTTTCCATTCTCCGCAGAATGGGGTTCCTCAGCATTTAAATAGGCCGTCATCTTATTTCATGCTCGACCGTGCACCATCAAACGGGACCACTAGTTCACAACTTTAAGCCTCTGATATTGATGGTTCAGCAGACACGTTCAGCTGGCTGATGCTGTTCACATTTATAATGTGCTGCTTTCCATTCTCCGCAGAATGGGGTTCCTCAGCATTTAAATAGGCCGTCATCTTATTTCATGCTCAACCGTGCAGCATCAAACAGGACCACTATTTATACGCTTTAAGCCTCTGACATTGATGGCTCAGCCGACACGTTCAGCTGGCTGATGCTGTTCACATTTATAATGTGCTGCTTTCCATTCTCCGCAGAATGGGGTTCCTCAGCATTTAAATAGGCCGTCATCTTATTTCATGCTCAACCGTGCACCATCAAACGGGACCACTACTTCACAACTTTAAGCCTCTGACATTGATGGTTCAGCCGACACGTTCAGCTGGCTAATGCCGTTCACATTTATAATGATGCGCTGCTTTCCATTCTCCGCAGAATGGGGTTCCTCAGCATTTAAATAGGCCGTCATCTTATTTCATGCTCGACCGTGCACCACCAAACGGGACCACTAGTTTACAACTTTAAGCCTCTGACATTGATAGCTCAGCCGACACGTTCAGCTGGCTGATACCGTTCACATTTATAATGATGTGCTGCTTTCCATTCTCCGCAGAATGGGGTTCCTCAGCATTTAAATAGGCCGTCATCTTAATTCATGCTCGACCGTGCACCATCAAACGTGACCACTAGTTCTCCGCTTTGAGCCTCTGACATTGATGGCTCAGCCGACACGTTCAGCTGGCTGATACCGTTCACATTTATAATGATGCGCTGCTTTCCATTCTCCGCAGAATGGGGTTCCTCAGCATTTAAATAGGCCGTCATCTTATTTCATGCTCGACCGTGCACCATCAAAAGGGACCACTAGTTCACAACTTTAAGCCTCTGACATTGATGGTTCAGCCGACACGTTCAGCTGGCTGATGCTGTTCACATTTATAATGTGCTGCTTTCCATTCTCCGCAGAATGGGGTTCCTCAGCATTTAAATAGGCCGTCATCTTATTTCATGCTCAACCGTGCACCATCAAACAGGACCACTATTTATACGCTTTAAGCCTCTGACATTGATGGCTCAGCCGACACGTTCAGCTGGCTGATGCTGTTCACATTTATAATGTGCTGCTTTCCATTCTCCGCAGAATGGGGTTCCTCAGCATTTAAATAGGCCGTCATCTTATTTCATGCTCAACCGTGCACCATCAAACGGGACCACTAGTTCACAACTTTAAGCCTCTGACATTGATGGTTCAGCCGACACGTTCAGCTGGCTAATGCCGTTCACATTTATAATGATGTGCTGCTTTCCATTCTCCGCAGAATGGGGTTCCTCAGCATTTAAATAAGCCGTCATCTTATTTCATGGTCGACCGTGCACCATCAAACGGGACTACTATTTCTCTGCTTTAAGCCTCTGACATTGATGGTTCAGCTGACACGTTCAGCTGGCTGATGCTGTTCACATTTATAATGTGCTGCTTTCCATTCTCCGCAGAATGGGGTTCCTCAGCAATTAAATAGTCCCTTTTCATTATGCTCGAGCATGCACCATCAAACGTGACCACTAGTTCCCAGATTTAAGCCTCTGATATGGATGGCTCAGCTGACACGTTCAGCTGGCTGATGCCGTTCACATTTATAATGATGCGCTGCTTTCCATTCTCCGCAGAATGGGGTTCCTCAGCATTTAAATAGGCCGTCATCTTATTTCATGCTCGACCGTGCACCATCAAACGGGACCACTAGTTCACAACTTTAAGCCTCTGACATTGATGGTTCAGCCGACACGTTCAGCTGGCTAATGCCGTTCACATTTATAATGATGTGCTGCTTTCCATTCTCCGCAGAATGGGGTTCCTCAGCATTTAAATAAGCCGTCATCTTATTTCATGCTCGACCGTGCACCATCAAACGGGACTACTATTTCTCTGCTTTAAGCCTCTGACATTGATGGTTCAGCTGACACGTTCAGCTGGCTGATGCTGTTCACATTTATAATGTGCTGCTTTCCATTCTCCGCAGAATGGGGTTCCTCAGCAATTAAATAGTCCCTTTTCATTATGCTCGAGCATGCACCATCAAACGTGACCACTAGTTCCCAGATTTAAGCCTCTGATATGGATGGCTCAGCTGACACGTTCAGCTGGCTGATGCCGTTCACATTTATAATGATGCGCTGCTTTCCATTCTCCGCAGAATGGGGTTCCTCAGCATTTAAATAGGCCGTCATCTTATTTCATGCTCGACCGTGCACCATCAAACGGGACCACTAGTTCACAACTTTAAGCCTCTGATATTGATGGTTCAGCCGACACGTTCAACTGGCTGATGCTGTTCACATTTATAATGTGCTGCTTTCCATTCTCCGCAGAATGGGGTTCCTCAGCATTTAAATAGGCCGTCATCTTAATTCATGCTCGACCGTGCACCATCAAACGTGACCACTAGTTCTCCGCTTTGAGCCTCTGACATTGATGGTTCAGGCGACACGTTCTACTGGCTGATGCTGTTCACATTTATAATGTGCTGCTTTCCATTCTCCGCAGAATGGGGTTCCTCAGCAATTAAATAGTCCCTTTTCATTATGCTCGAGCATGCACCATCAAACGTGACCACTAGTTCCCAGATTTAAGCCTCTGATATGGATGGCTCAGCCGACACGTTCAGCAGGCTGATACCGTTCACATTTATAATGATGTGCTGCTTTCCATTCTCCGCAGAATGGGGTTCCTCAGCATTTAAATAGGCCGTCATCTTATTTCATGCTCAACCGTGCACCATCAAACAGGACCACTATTTATACGCTTTAAGCCTCTGACATTGATGGCTCAGCCGACACGTTCAGCTGGCTGATGCTGTTCACATTTATAATGTGCTGCTTTCCATTCTCCGCAGAATGGGGTTCCTCAGCATTTAAATAGGCCATCATCTTATTTCATGCTCGACCGTGCACCATCAAACGTGACCACTAGTTCTCCGCTTTGAGCCTCTGACAATGATGGCTCAGCCGACATGTTCAGCTGGCTGATGCCGTTCACATTTATAATGATGCGCTGCTTTCCATTCTCCGCAGAATGGGGTTCCTCAGCATTTAAATAGGCCGTCATCTTATTTCATGCTCAACCGTGCACCATCAAACAGGACCACTATTTATACGCTTTAAGCCTCTGACATTGATGGCTCAGCCGACACGTTCAGCTGGCTGATGCTGTTCACATTTATAATGTGCTGCTTTCCATTCTCCGCAGAATGGGGTTCCTCAGCATTTAAATAGGCCGTCATCTTATTTCATGCTCAACCGTGCACCATCAAACGGGACCACTAGTTCACAACTTTAAGCCTCTGATATTGATGGTTCAGCCGACACGTTCAGCTGGCTGATGCTGTTCACATTTATAATGTGCTGCTTTCCATTCTCCGCAGAATGGGGTTCCTCAGCAATTAAATAGTCCCTTTTCATTATGCTCGAGCATGCACCATCAAACGTGACCACTAGTTCCCAGATTTAAGCCTCTGATATGGATGGCTCAGCCGACACGTTCAGCAGGCTGATACCGTTCACATTTATAATGATGTGCTGCTTTCCATTCTCCGCAGAATGGGGTTCCTCAGCATTTAAATAGGCCGTCATCTTATTTCATGCTCAACCGTGCACCATCAAACAGGACCACTATTTATACGCTTTAAGCCTCTGACATTGATGGCTCAGCCGACACGTTCAGCTGGCTGATGCCGTTCACATTTATAATGATGCGCTGCTTTCCATTCTCCGCAGAATGGGGTTCCTCAGCATTTAAATAGGCCGTCATCTTATTTCATGCTCGACCGTGCACCATCAAAAGGGACCACTAGTTCACAACTTTAAGCCTCTGACATTGATGGTTCAGCCGACACGTTCAGCTGGCTGATGCTGTTCACATTTATAATGTGCTGCTTTCCATTCTCCGCAGAATGGGGTTCCTCAGCATTTAAATAGGCCGTCATCTTATTTCATGCTCAACCGTGCACCATCAAACAGGACCACTATTTATACGCTTTAAGCCTCTGACATTGATGGCTCAGCCGACACGTTCAGCTGGCTGATGCTGTTCACATTTATAATGTGCTGCTTTCCATTCTCCGCAGAATGGGGTTCCTCAGCATTTAAATAGGCCGTCATCTTATTTCATGCTCAACCGTGCACCATCAAACGGGACCACTAGTTCACAACTTTAAGCCTCTGACATTGATGGTTCAGCCGACACGTTCAGCTGGCTAATGCCGTTCACATTTATAATGATGTGCTGCTTTCCATTCTCCGCAGAATGGGGTTCCTCAGCATTTAAATAAGCCGTCATCTTATTTCATGCTCGACCGTGCACCATCAAACGGGACTACTATTTCTCTGCTTTAAGCCTCTGACATTGATGGTTCAGCTGACACGTTCAGCTGGCTGATGCTGTTCACATTTATAATGTGCTGCTTTCCATTCTCCGCAGAATGGGGTTCCTCAGCAATTAAATAGTCCCTTTTCATTATGCTCGAGCATGCACCATCAAACGTGACCACTAGTTCCCAGATTTAAGCCTCTGATATGGATGGCTCAGCTGACACGTTCAGCTGGCTGATGCCGTTCACATTTATAATGATGCGCTGCTTTCCATTCTCCGCAGAATGGGGTTCCTCAGCATTTAAATAGGCCGTCATCTTATTTCATGCTCGACCGTGCACCATCAAACGGGACCACTAGTTCACAACTTTAAGCCTCTGATATTGATGGTTCAGCCGACACGTTCAGCTGGCTGATGCTGTTCACATTTATAATGTGCTGCTTTCCATTCTCCGCAGAATGGGGTTCCTCAGCATTTAAATAGGCCGTCATCTTAATTCATGCTCGACCGTGCACCATCAAACGTGACCACTAGTTCTCCGCTTTGAGCCTCTGACATTGATGGTTCAGGCGACACGTTCAGCTGGCTGATGCTGTTCACATTTATAATGTGCTGCTTTCCATTCTCCGCAGAATGGGGTTCCTCAGCAATTAAATAGTCCCTTTTCATTATGCTCGAGCATGCACCATCAAACGTGACCACTAGTTCCCAGATTTAAGCCTCTGATATGGATGGCTCAGCCGACACGTTCAGCAGGCTGATACCGTTCACATTTATAATGATGTGCTGCTTTCCATTCTCCGCAGAATGGGGTTCCTCAGCATTTAAATAGGCCGTCATCTTATTTCATGCTCAACCGTGCACCATCAAACAGGACCACTATTTATACGCTTTAAGCCTCTGACATTGATGGCTCAGCCGACACGTTCAGCTGGCTGATGCTGTTCACATTTATAATGTGCTGCTTTCCATTCTCCGCAGAATGGGGTTCCTCAGCATTTAAATAGGCCATCATCTTATTTCATGCTCGACCGTGCACCATCAAACGTGACCACTAGTTCTCCGCTTTGAGCCTCTGACAATGATGGCTCAGCCGACATGTTCAGCTGGCTGATGCCGTTCACATTTATAATGATGCGCTGCTTTCCATTCTCCGCAGAATGGGGTTCCTCAGCATTTAAATAGGCCGTCATCTTATTTCATGCTCAACCGTGCACCATCAAACAGGACCACTATTTATACGCTTTAAGCCTCTGACATTGATGGCTCAGCCGACACGTTCAGCTGGCTGATGCTGTTCACATTTATAATGTGCTGCTTTCCATTCTCCGCAGAATGGGGTTCCTCAGCATTTAAATAGGCCGTCATCTTATTTCATGCTCAACCGTGCACCATCAAACGGGACCACTAGTTCACAACTTTAAGCCTCTGACATTGATGGTTCAGCCGACACGTTCAGCTGGCTGATGCTTTTCACATTTATAATGATGTGCTGCTTTCCATTCTCCGCAGAATGGGGTTCCTCAGCATTTAAATAGGCCGTCATCTTATTTCATGCTTGACTGTGCACCATCAAACGGGACCACTAGTTCACAACTTTAAGCCTCTGATATTGATGGTTCAGCCGACACGTTCAGCTGGCTGATGCTGTTCACATTTATAATGTGCTGCTTTCCATTCTCTGCAGAATGGGGTTCCCTTTAGCATTTAAATAGGCCGTCATCTTATTTCATGCTCAACCGTGCACCATCAAACGGGACCACTATTTCTCTGCTTTAAGCCTCTGACATTGATGGCTCAGCCGACACGTTCAGCTGGCTGATGCTGTTCACATTTATAATGATGCGCTGCTTTCCATTCTCCGCAGAATGGGGTTCCTCAGCATTTAAATAGGCCGTCATCTTATTTCATGCTCGACCGTGCACCAAACGGGACCACTAGTTTACAACTTTAAGCCTCTGACATTGATAGCTCAGCCGACACGTTCAGCTGGCTGATACCGTTCACATTTATAATGATGCGCTGCTTTCCATTCTCCGCAGAATGGGGTTCCTCAGCATTTAAATAGGCCGTCATCTTATTTCATGCTCAACCGTGCACCATCAAACAGGACCACTATTTCACAACTTTAAGCCTCTGACATTGATGGTTCAGCCGACACGTTCAGCTGGCTAATGCTGTTCACATTTATAATGATGTGCTGCTTTCCATTCTCCGCAGAATGGGGTTCCTCAGCATTTAAATAAGCCGTCATCTTATTTCATGCTCGACCGTGCACCATCAAACGGGACCACTATTTCTCTGCTTTAAGCCTCTGACATTGATGGCTCAGCCGACACGTTCAGCTGGCTGATGCCGTTCACATTTATAATGATGCGCTGCTTTCCATTCTCCGCAGAATGGGGTTCCTCAGCATTTAAATAGGCCGTCATCTTATTTCATGCTCGACCGTGCACCACCAAACGGGACCACTAGTTTACAACTTTAAGCCTCTGACATTGATAGCTCAGCCGACACATTCAGCTGGCTGATACCGTTCACATTTATAATGATGTGCTGCTTTCCATTCTCCGCAGAATGGGGTTCCTCAGCATTTAAAGAGGCCATCATCTTATTTCATGCTCAACCGTGCACCATCAAACAGGACCACTATTTATACAATTTAAGCCTCTGACATTGATGGCTCAGCCGACACGTTCAGCTGGCTGATGCTTTTCACATTTATAATGATGCGCTGCTTTCCATTCTCCGCAGAATGGGGTTCCACAGCATTTAAATAGGCCGTCATCTTATTTCATGCTCAACCGTGCACCATCAAACAGGACCACTATTTATACGCTTTAAGCCTCTGACATTGATGGCTCAGCCGACACGTTCAGCTGGCTGATGCTGTTCACATTTATAATGTGCTGCTTTCCATTCTCCGCAGAATGGGGTTCCTCAGCATTTAAATAGGCCGTCATCTTATTTCATGCTCAACCGTGCACCATCAAACGGGACCACTATTTCACAACTTTAAGCCTCTGACATTGATGGTTCAGCCGACACGTTCAGCTGGCTGATGCTGTTCACATTTATAATGTGCTGCTTTCCATTCTCCACAGAATGGGGTTCCTCAGCATTTAAATAGGCCGTCATCTTATTTCATGCTCAACCGTGCACCATCAAACGGGACCACTAGTTCACAACATTAAGCCTCTGACATTGATGGCTCAGCCGACACGTTCAGCTGGCTGATACCGTTCACATTTATAATGATGTGCTGCTTTCCATTCTCCGCAGAATGGGGTTCCTCAGCATTTAAATAGGCCGTCATCTTATTTCATGCTCGACCGTGCACCATCAAACGTGACCACTAGTTCTCCGCTTTGAGCCTCTGACAATGATGGCTCAGCCAACATGTTCAGCTGGCTGATGCCGTTCACATTTATAATGATGCGCTGCTTTCCATTCTCCGCGGAATGGGGTTCCTCAGCATTTAAATAGGCCGTCATCTTATTTCATGCTCGACCGTGCACCATCAAACGGGACCACTAGTTCACAACTTTAAGCCTCTGATATTGATGGTTCAGCAGACACGTTCAGCTGGCTGATGCTGTTCACATTTATAATGTGCTGCTTTCCATTCTCCGCAGAATGGGGTTCCTCAGCATTTATATAGGCCGTCATCTTAATTCATGCTCGACCGTGCACCATCAAACGTGACCACTAGTTCTCCGCTTTGAGCCTCTGACAATGATGGTTCAGCCGACACGTTCAGCTGGCTGATGCTGTTCACATTTATAATGTGCTGCTTTCCATTCTCCGCAGAATGGGGTTCCTCAGCAATTAAATAGTCCCTTTTCATTATGCTCGAGCATGCACCATCAAACGTGACCACTAGTTCCCAGATTTAAGCCTCTGATATGGATGGCTCAGCCGACACGTTCAGCTGGCTGATGCCATTCACATTTATAATGATGCGCTGCTTTCCATTCTCCGCAGAATGGGGTTCCTCAGCATTTAAATAGGCCGTCATCTTATTTCATGCTCAACCGTGCACCATCAAACAAGACCACTATTTATACGCTTTAAGCCTCTGACATTGATGGCTCAGCCGACACGTTCAGCTGGCTGATGCTGTTCACATTTATAATGTGCTGCTTTCCATTCTCCGCAGAATGGGGTTCCTCAGCATTTAAATAGGCCGTCATCTTATTTCATGCTCAACCGTGCACCATCAAACGGGACCACTATTTCACAACATTAAGCCTCTGACATTGATGGCTCAGCCGACACGTTCAGCTGGCTGATACCGTTCACATTTATAATGATGTGTTGCTTTCCATTCTCCGCAGAATGGGGTTCCTCAGCATTTAAATAGGCCATCATCTTATATCATGCTCGACCGTGCATCATCAAACTGGACCACTATTTATACGCTTTAAGCCTCTGACATTGATGGTTCAGCCGACACGTTCAGCTGGCTAATGCCGTTCACATTTATAATGATGTGCTGCTTTCCATTCTCCGCAGAATGGGGTTCCTCAGCATTTAAATAGATCATCATCTTATTTCATGCTCGACCGTGCACCATCAAACGTGACCACTAGTTCTCCGCTTTGAGCCTCTGACAATGATGGCTCAGCCGACATGTTCAGCTGGCTGATGCCGTTCACATTTATAATGATGCGCTGCTTTCCATTCTCCGCAGAATGGGGTTCCTCAGCAATTAAATAGTCCCTTTTCATTATGCTCGAGCATGCACCATCAAACGTGACCACTAGTTCCCAGATTTAAGCCTCTGATATGGATGGCTCAGCCGACACGTTCAGCAGGCTGATACCGTTCACATTTATAATGATGTGCTGCTTTCCATTCTCCGCAGAATGGGGTTCCTCAGCATTTAAATAGGCCGTCATCTTATTTCATGCTCAACCGTGCACCATCAAAAAGGACCACTAGTTCACAACTTTAAGCCTCTGATATTGATGGTTCAGCCGACACGTTCAGCTGGCTGATGCTGTTCACATTTATAATGATGTGCTGCTTTCCATTCTCCGCAGAATGGGGTTCCTCAGCATTTAAATAGGCCGTCATCTTATTTCATGCTCGACCGTGCACCATCAAACGGGACCACTAGTTCACAACTTTAAGCCTCTGATATTGATGGTTCAGCCGACACGTTCAGCTGTCTGATGCTGTTCACATTTATAATGTTGTGCTGCTTTCCATTCTCCGCAGAATGGGGTTCCTCAGCATTTAAATAGGCCATCATCTTATTTCATGCTCGACCGTGCACCATCAAACGGGACCACTAGTTCACAACTTTAAGCCTCTGATATTGATCGTTCAGCCGACACGTTCAGCTGTCTGATGCTGTTCACATTTATAATGATGTGCTGCTTTCCATTCTCCGCAAAATGGGGTTCCTCAGCATTTAAATAGGCCATCATCTTATTTCATGCTCAACCGTGCACCATCAAACAGGACCACTATTTATACGCTTTAAGCCTCTGACTTTGTTGGCTCAGCCGACACGTTCAGCTGGCTGATGCCGTTCACATTTATAATGTGCTGCTTTCCATTCTCCGCAGAATGAGGTTCCTCAGCATTTAAATAGGCCGTCATCTTATTTCATGCTTGACCATGCACCATCAAACGGGACCACTAGTTTACAACTTTAAGCCTCTGACATTGATAGCTCAGCCGACACGTTCAGCTGGCTGATACCGTTCACATTTATAATGATGTGCTGCTTTCCATTCTCCGCAGAATGGGGTTCCTCAGCAATTAAATAGTCCCTTTTCATTATGCTCGAGCATGCACCATCAAACGTGACCACTAGTTCCCAGATTTAAGCCTCTGATATGGATGGCTCAGCCGACACGTTCAGCTGGCTGATGCTGTTCACATTTATAATGTGCTGCTTTCCATTCTCCGCAGAATGGGGTTCCTCAGCATTTAAATAGGCCGTCATCTTATTTCATGCTCGACTGTGCACCATCAATCAGGACCACTGTTTCTCCGCTTTAAGCCTCTGACATTGGTGTCTCAGCCGACACGTTCAGCTGGCTGATGCTGTTCACATTTATAATGTGCTGCTTTCCATTCTCTGCAGAATGGGATTCCTCAGCATTTAAATAGGCCGTCATCTTATTTCATGCTCGACCGTGCACCACCAAACGGGACCACTAGTTTACAACTTTAAGCCTCTGACATTGATAGCTCAGCCGACACGTTCAGCTGGCTGATACCGTTCACATTTATAATGATGCGCTGCTTTCCATTCTCCGCAGAATGGGGTTCCTCAGCATTTAAATAGGCCGTCATCTTATTTCATGCTCAACCGTGCACCATCAAACGGGACCACTAGTTCACAACTTTAAGCCTCTGACATTGATGGTTCAGCCGACACGTTCAGCTGGCTAATGCCGTTCACATTTATAATGATGTGCTGCTTTCCATTCTCCGCAGAATGGGGTTCCTCAGCATTTAAATAAGCCGTCATCTTATTTCATGCTCGACCGTGCACCATCAAACGGGACCACTATTTCTCTGCTTTAAGCCTCTGACATTGATGGTTCAGCCGACACGTTCAGCTGGCTGCTGCTGTTCACATTTATAATGTGCTGCTTTCCATTCTCCGCAGAATGGGGTTCCTCAGCAATTAAATAGTCCCTTTTCATTATGCTCGAGCATGCACCATCAAACGTGACCACTAGTTCCCAGATTTAAGCCTCTGATATGGATGGCTCAGCCGACACGTTCAGCTGGCTGATGCCGTTCACATTTATAATGATGCGCTGCTTTCCATTCTCCGCAGAATGGGGTTCCTCAGCATTTAAATAGGCCGTCATCTTATTTCATGCTCGACCGTGCACCATCAAACGGGACCACTAGTTCACAACTTTAAGCCTCTGATATTGATGGTTCAGCCGACACGTTCAGCTGGCTGATGCTGTTCACATTTATAATGTGCTGCTTTCCATTCTCCGCAGAATGGGGTTCCTCAGCATTTAAATAGGCCGTCATCTTAATTCATGCTCGACCGTGCACCATCAAACGTGACCACTAGTTCTCCGCTTTGAGCCTCTGACATTGATGGTTCAGGCGACACGTTCAGCAGGCTGATACCGTTCACATTTATAATGATGTGCTGCTTTCCATTCTCCGCAGAATGGGGTTCCTCAGCATTTAAATAGGCCCTCATCTTATTTCATGCTCAACCGTGCACCATCAAACAGGACCACTATTTATACGCTTTAAGCCTCTGACATTGATGGCTCAGCCGACACGTTCAGCTGGCTGATGCTGTTCACATTTATAATGTGCTGCTTTCCATTCTCCGCAGAATGGGGTTCCTCAGCATTTAAATAGGCCATCATCTTATTTCATGCTCGACCGTGCACCATCAAACGTGACCACTAGTTCTCCGCTTTGAGCCTCTGACAATGATGGCTCAGCCGACATGTTCAGCTGGCTGATGCCGTTCACATTTATAATGATGCGCTGCTTTCCATTCTCCGCAGAATGGGGTTCCTCAGCATTTAAATAGGCCGTCATCTTATTTCATGCTCAACCGTGCACCATCAAACGGGACCACTAGTTCACAACTTTAAGCCTCTGACATTGATGGTTCAGCCGACACGTTCAGCTGGCTAATGCCGTTCACATTTATAATGATGTGCTGCTTTCCATTCTCCGCAGAATGGGGTTCCTCAGCAATTAAATAGTCCCTTTTCATTATGCTCGAGCATGCACCATCAGACGTGACCACTAGTTCCCAGATTTAAGCCTCTGATATTGATGGTTCAGCCGACACGTTCAGCTGGCTGATGCTGTTCACATTTATAATGTGCTGCTTTCCATTCTCTGCAGAATGGGGTTCCCTTTAGCATTTAAATAGGCCGTCATCTTATTTCATGCTCAACCGTGCACCATCAAACGGGACCACTATTTCTCTGCTTTAAGCCTCTGACATTGATGGCTCAGCCGACACGTTCAGCTGGCTGATGCCGTTCACATTTATAATGATGCGCTGCTTTCCATTCTCCGCAGAATGGGGTTCCTCAGCATTTAAATAGGCCGTCATCTTATTTCATGCTCGACCGTGCACCACCAAACGGGACCACTAGTTTACAACTTTAAGCCTCTGACATTGATAGCTCAGCCGACACGTTCAGCTGGCTGATACCGTTCACATTTATAATGATGCGCTGCTTTCCATTCTCCGCAGAATGGGGTTCCTCAGCAATTAAATAGGCCGTCATCTTATTTCATGCTCAACCGTGCACCATCAAACAGGACCACTATTTATACGCTTTAAGCCTCTGACATTGATGGTTCAGCCGACACGTTCAGCTGGCTGATACCGTTCACATTTATAATGATGTGCTGCTTTCCATTCTCCGCAGAATGGGGTTCCTCAGCATTAAAATAGGCCGTCATCTTATTTCATGCTCAACCGTGCACCATCAAACAGGAACACTATTTATACGCTTTAAGCCTCTGACTTTGTTGGCTCAGCCGACACGTTCAGCTGGCTGATGCTGTTCACATTTATAATGTGCTGCTTTCCATTCCCCGCAGAATGGGGTTCCTCAGCATTTAAATAGGCCGTCATTTTATTTCATGCTCAACCGTGCACCATCAAACGGGACCACTATTTCACAACTATAAGCCTCTGACATTGATGGTTCAGCCGACACGTTCAGCTGGCTAATGCTGTTCACATTTATAATGATGTGCTGCTTTCCATTCTCCGCAGAATGGGGTTCCTCAGCATTTAAATAAGCCGTCATCTTATTTCATGCTCGAAGGTGCACCATCAAACGGGACCACTATTTCTCTGCTTTAAGCCTCTGACATTGATGGCTCAGCCGACACGTTCAGCTGGCTGATGCCGTTCACATTTATAATGATGCGCTGCTTTCCATTCTCCGCAGAATGGGGTTCCTCAGCAATTAAATAGTCCCTTTTCATTATGCTCGAGCATGCACCATCAAACGTGACCACTAGTTCCCAGATTTAAGCCTCTGATATGGATGGCTCAGCCGACACGTTCAGCAGGCTGATACCGTTCACATTTATAATGATGTGCTGCTTTCCATTCTCCGCAGAATGGGGTTCCTCAGCATTTAAATAGGCCGTCATCTTATTTCATGCTCAACCGTGCACCATCAAAAAGGACCACTAGTTCACAACTTTAAGCCTCTGATATTGATGGTTCAGCCGACACGTTCAGCTGGCTGATGCTGTTCACATTTATAATGATGTGCTGCTTTCCATTCTCCGCAGAATGGGGTTCCTCAGCATTTAAATAGGCCGTCATCTTATTTCATGCTCGACCGTGCACCATTAAACGGGACCACTAGTTCACAACTTTAAGCCTCTGATATTGATGGTTCAGCCGACACGTTCAGCTGTCTGATGCTGTTCACATTTATAATGTTGTGCTGCTTTCCATTCTCCGCAGAATGGGGTTCCTCAGCATTTAAATAGGCCATCATCTTATTTCATGCTCGACCGTGCACCATCAAACGGGACCACTAGTTCACAACTTTAAGCCTCTGATATTGATCGTTCAGCCGACACGTTCAGCTGTCTGATGCTGTTCACATTTATAATGATGTGCTGCTTTCCATTCTCCGCAGAATGGGGTTCCTCAGCATTTAAATAGGCCATCATCTTATTTCATGCTCAACCGTGCACCATCAAACAGGACCACTATTTATACGCTTTAAGCCTCTGACTTTGTTGGCTCAGCCGACACGTTCAGCTGGCTGATGCCGTTCACATTTATAATGTGCTGCTTTCCATTCTCCGCAGAATGAGGTTCCTCAGCATTTAAATAGGCCGTCATCTTATTTCATGCTTGACCATGCACCATCAAACGGGACCACTAGTTTACAACTTTAAGCCTCTGACATTGATAGCTCAGCCGACACGTTCAGCTGGCTGATACCGTTCACATTTATAATGATGTGCTGCTTTCCATTCTCCGCAGAATGGGGTTCCTCAGCAATTAAATAGTCCCTTTTCATTATGCTCGAGCATGCACCATCAAACGTGACCACTAGTTCCCAGATTTAAGCCTCTGATATGGATGGCTCAGCCGACACGTTCAGCTGGCTGATGCTGTTCACATTTATAATGTGCTGCTTTCCATTCTCCGCAGAATGGGGTTCCTCAGCATTTAAATAGGCCGTCATCTTATTTCATGCTCGACTGTGCACCATCAATCAGGACCACTGTTTCTCCGCTTTAAGCCTCTGACATTGGTGTCTCAGCCGACACGTTCAGCTGGCTGATGCTGTTCACATTTATAATGTGCTGCTTTCCATTCTCTGCAGAATGGGATTCCTCAGCATTTAAATAGGCCGTCATCTTATTTCATGCTCGACCGTGCACCACCAAACGGGACCACTAGTTTACAACTTTAAGCCTCTGACATTGATAGCTCAGCCGACACGTTCAGCTGGCTGATACCGTTCACATTTATAATGATGTGCTGCTTTCCATTCTCCGCAGAATGGGGTTCCTCAGCATTTAAATAGGCCGTCATCTTAATTCATGCTCGACCGTGCACCATCAAACGTGACCACTAGTTCTCCGCTTTGAGCCTCTGACATTGATGGCTCAGCCGACACGTTCAGCTGGCTGATACCGTTCACATTTATAATGATGCGCTGCTTTCCATTCTCCGCAGAATGGGGTTCCTCAGCATTTAAATAGGCCGTCATCTTATTTCATGCTCGACCGTGCACCATCAAAAGGGACCACTAGCTCACAACTTTAAGCCTCTGACATTGATGGTTCAGCCGACACGTTCAGCTGGCTGATGCTGTTCACATTTATAATGATGTGCTGCTTTCGATTCTCCGCAGAATGGGTTTCCTCAGCATTTAAATAGGCCGTCATCTTATTTCATGCTCGACCGTGCACCATCAAACGGGACCACTAGTTCACAACTTTAAGCCTCTGATATTGATGGTTCAGCCGACACGTTCAGCTGGCTGATGCTGTTCACATTTATAATGTGCTGCTTTCCATTCTCCGCAGAATGGGGTTCCTCAGCATTTAAATAGGCCGTCATCTTATTTCATGCTCAACCGTGCACCATCAAACAGGACCACTATTTATACGCTTTAAGCCTCTGACATTGATGGCTCAGCCGACACGTTCAGCTGGCTGATGCTGTTCACATTTATAATGTGCTGCTTTCCATTCTCCGCAGAATGGGGTTCCTCAGCATTTAAATAGGCCGTCATCTTATTTCATGCTCAACCGTGCACCATCAAACGGGACCACTAGTTCACAACTTTAAGCCTCTGAAATTGATGGTTCAGCCGACACGTTCAGCTGGCTAATGCCGTTCACATTTATAATGATGTGCTGCTTTCCATTCTCCGCAGAATGGGGTTCCTCAGCATTTAAATAAGCCGTCATCTTATTTCATGCTCGACCGTGCACCATCAAACGGGACCACTATTTCTCTGCTTTAAGCCTCTGACATTGATGGTTCAGCTGACACGTTCAGCTGGCTGCTGCTGTTCACATTTATAATGTGCTGCTTTCCATTCTCCGCAGAATGGGGTTCCTCAGCAATTAAATAGTCCCTTTTCATTATGCTCGAGCATGCACCATCAAACGTGACCACTAGTTCCCAGATTTAAGCCTCTGATATGGATGGCTCAGCCGACACGTTCAGCTGGCTGATGCCGTTCACATTTATAATGATGCGCTGCTTTCCATTCTCCGCAGAATGGGGTTCCTCAGCATTTAAATAGGCCGTCATCTTATTTCATGCTCGACCGTGCACCATCAAACGGGACCACTAGTTCACAACTTTAAGCCTCTGATATTGATGGTTCAGCCGACACGTTCAGCTGGCTGATGCTGTTCACATTTATAATGTGCTGCTTTCCATTCTCCGCAGAATGGGGTTCCTCAGCATTTAAATAGGCCGTCATCTTAATTCATGCTCGACCGTGCACCATCAAACGTGACCACTAGTTCTCCGCTTTGAGCCTCTGACATTGATGGTTCAGGCGACACGTTCAGCAGGCTGATACCGTTCACATTTATAATGATGTGCTGCTTTCCATTCTCCGCAGAATGGGGTTCCTCAGCATTTAAATAGGCCGTCATCTTATTTCATGCTCAACCGTGCACCATCAAACAGGACCACTATTTATACGCTTTAAGCCTCTGACATTGATGGCTCAGCCGACACGTTCAGCTGGCTGATGCTGTTCACATTTATAATGTGCTGCTTTCCATTCTCCGCAGAATGGGGTTCCTCAGCATTTAAATAGGCCATCATCTTATTTCATGCTCGACCGTGCACCATCAAACGTGACCACTAGTTCTCCGCTTTGAGCCTCTGACAATGATGGCTCAGCCGACATGTTCAGCTGGCTGATGCCGTTCACATTTATAATGATGCGCTGCTTTCCATTCTCCGCAGAATGGGGTTCCTCAGCATTTAAATAGGCCGTCATCTTATTTCATGCTCAACCGTGCACCATCAAACGGGACCACTAGTTCACAACTTTAAGCCTCTGACATTGATGGTTCAGCCGACACGTTCAGCTGGCTAATGCCGTTCACATTTATAATGATGTGCTGCTTTCCATTCTCCGCAGAATGGGGTTCCTCAGCAATTAAATAGTCCCTTTTCATTATGCTCGAGCATGCACCATCAGACGTGACCACTAGTTCCCAGATTTAAGCCTCTGATATGGATGGCTCAGCCGACACGTTCAGCTGGCTGATGCTTTTCACATTTATAATGATGCGCTGCTTTCCATTCTCCGCAGAATGGGGTTCCTCAGCATTTAAATAGGCCGTCATCTTATTTCATGCTTGACCGTGCACCATCAAACGGGACCACTAGTTCACAACTTTAAGCCTCTGATATTGATGGTTCAGCCGACACGTTCAGCTGGCTGATGCTGTTCACATTTATAATGTGCTGCTTTCCATTCTCTGCAGAATGGGGTTCCCTTTAGCATTTAAATAGGCCGTCATCTTATTTCATGCTCAACCGTGCACCATCAAACGGGACCACTATTTCTCTGCTTTAAGCCTCTGACATTGATGGCTCAGCCGACACGTTCAGCTGGCTGATGCCGTTCACATTTATAATGATGCGCTGCTTTCCATTCTCCGCAGAATGGGGTTCCTCAGCATTTAAATAGGCCGTCATCTTATTTCATGCTCGACCGTGCACCACCAAACGGGACCACTAGTTTACAACTTTAAGCCTCTGACATTGATAGCTCAGCCGACACGTTCAGCTGGCTGATACCGTTCACATTTATAATGATGCGCTGCTTTCCATTCTCCGCAGAATGGGGTTCCTCAGCAATTAAATAGGCCGTCATCTTATTTCATGCTCAACCGTGCACCATCAAACAGGACCACTATTTATACGCTTTAAGCCTCTGACATTGATGGTTCAGCCGACACGTTCAGCTGGCTGATACCGTTCACATTTATAATGATGTGCTGCTTTCCATTCTCCGCAGAATGGGGTTCCTCAGCATTAAAATAGGCCGTCATCTTATTTCATGCTCAACCGTGCACCATCAAACAGGAACACTATTTATACGCTTTAAGCCTCTGACTTTGTTGGCTCAGCCGACACGTTCAGCTGGCTGATGCTGTTCACATTTATAATGTGCTGCTTTCCATTCCCCGCAGAATGGGGTTCCTCAGCATTTAAATAGGCCGTCATCTTATTTCATGCTCAACCGTGCACCATCAAACGGGACCACTATTTCACAACTATAAGCCTCTGACATTGATGGTTCAGCCGACACGTTCAGCTGGCTAATGCTGTTCACATTTATAATGATGTGCTGCTTTCCATTCTCCGCAGAATGGGGTTCCTCAGCATTTAAATAAGCCGTCATCTTATTTCATGCTCGAAGGTGCACCATCAAACGGGACCACTATTTCTCTGCTTTAAGCCTCTGACATTGATGGCTCAGCCGACACGTTCAGCTGGCTGATGCCGTTCACATTTATAATGATGCGCTGCTTTCCATTCTCCGCAGAATGGGGTTCCTCAGCATTTAAATAGGCCGTCATCTTATATCATGCTCGACCGTGCCCCATCAAACTGGACCACTAGTTCACAACTTTAAGCCTCTGATATTGATGGTTCAGCCGACACGTTCAGCTGGCTGATGCTGTTCACATTTATAATGTGCTGCTTTCCATTCTCCGCAGAATGGGGTTCCTCGGCATTTAAATAGGCCGTCATCTTATTTCATGCTCAACCGTGCACCATCAAACGGGACCACTATTTCACAACTTTAAGCCTCTGACATTGATGGCTCAGCCGACACATCAGCTGGCTGATGCTGTTCACATTTATAATGTTCTGCTTTCCATTCTCCGCAGAATGGGGTTCCTCAGCATTTAAATAGGCCGTCATCTTATTTCATGCTTGACCGTGCACCATCAAACGGGACCACTAGTTTACAACTTTAAGCCTCTGACATTGATAGCTCAGCCGACACGTTCAGCTGGCTGATAACGTTCATATTTATAATGATGTGCTGCTTTCCATTCTCCGCAGAATGGGGTTCCTCAGCAATTAAATAGTCCCTTTTCATTATGCTCGAGCATGCACCATCAAACGTGACCACTAGTTCCCAGATTTAAGCCTCTGATATGGATGGCTCAGCCGACACGTTCAGCTGGCTGATGCTGTTCACATTTATAATGTGCTGCTTTCCATTCTCCGCAGAATGGAGTTCCTCAGCATTTAAATAGGCCGTCATCTTATTTCATGCTCAACCGTGCACCATCAAACGGGACCACTAGTTTACAACTTTAAGCCTCTGACATTGATAGCTCAGCCGACACGTTCAGCTGGCTGATACCGTTCACATTTATAATGATGTGCTGCTTTCCATTCTCCACAGAATGGGGTTCCTCAGCATTTAAATAGGCCGTCATCTTATTTCATGCTCGACCGTGCCCCATCAAACGGGACCTCTATTTCTCTGCTTTAAGCCTCTGACATTGATAGCTCAGCCGACACGTTCAGCTGGCTGATGCCGTTCACATTTATAATGATGCGCTGCTTTCCATTCTCCGCAGAATGGGGTTCCTCAGCATTTAAATAGGCCATCATCTTATTTCATGCTCGACCTTGCACCATCAAACGTGACCACTAGTTCTCCGCTTTGAGCCTCTGACAATGATGGCTCAGCCGACACGTTCAGCTGGCTGATACCGTTCACATTTATAATGATGTGCTGCTTTCCATTCTCCGCAGAATGGGGTTCCTCAGCATTTAAATAGGCCGTCATCTTATTTCATGCTCGACCGTGCACCATCAAACGGGACCACTAGTTCTCCGCTTTGAGCCTCTGACAATGATGGTTCAGCCGACACGTTCAGCTGGCTGATGCTGTTCACATTTATAATGATGTGCTGCTTTCCATTCTCCGCAGAATGGGGTTCCTCAGCATTTAAATAGGCCGTCATCTTATTTCATGCTCGACCGTGCACCATCAAACGGGACCACTAGTTCACAACTTTAAGCCTCTGATATTGATGGCTCAGCCGACACGTTCAGCTGGCTGATGCTGTTCACATTTATAATGATGTGCTGCTTTCCATTCTCCGCAGAATGGGGTTCCTCAGCATTTAAATAGGCCGTCATCTTAATTCATGCTCGACCGTGCACCATCAAACGTGACCACTAGTTCTCCGCTTTGAGCCTCTGACAATGATGGTTCAGCCGACACGTTCAGCTGGCTGATGCTGTTCACATTTATAATGTGCTGCTTTCCATTCTCCGCAGAATGGGGTTCCTCAGCAATTAAATAGTCCCTTTTCATTATGCTCGAGCATGCACCATCAAACGTGACCACTAGTTCCCAGATTTAAGCCTCTGATATGGATGGCTCAGCCGACACGTTCAGCTGGCTGATGCCATTCACATTTATAATGATGCGCTGCTTTCCATTCTCCGCAGAATGGGGTTCCTCAGCATTTAAATAGGCCGTCATCTTATTTCATGCTCAACCGTGCACCATCAAACGGGACCACTATTTCACAACTTTAAGCCTCTGACATTGATGGTTCAGCCGACACGTTCAGCTGGCTGATGCTGTTCACATTTATAATGTGCTGCTTTCCATTCTCCATAGAATGGGGTTCCTCAGCATTTAAATAGGCCGTCATCTTATTTCATGCTCAACCGTGCACCATCAAACGGGACCACTAGTTCACAACATTAAGCCTCTGACATTGATGGCTCAGCCGACACGTTCAGCTGGCTGATACCGTTCACATTTATAATGATGTGTTGCTTTCCATTCTCCGCAGAATGGGGTTCCTCAGCATTTAAATAGGCCATCATCTTATATCATGCTCGACCGTGCACCATCAAACTGGACCACTATTTATACGCTTTAAGCCTCTGACATTGATGGTTCAGCCGACACGTTCAGCTGGCTAATGGCGTTCACATTTATAATGATGTGCTGCTTTCCATTCTCCGCAGAATGGGGTTCCTCAGCATTTAAATAGATCATCATCTTATTTCATGCTCGACCGTGCACCATCAAACGTGACCACTAGTTCTCCGCTTTGAGCCTCTGACAATGATGGCTCAGCCGACATGTTCAGCTGGCTGATGCCGTTCACATTTATAATGATGCGCTGCTTTCCATTCTCCGCAGAATGGGGTTCCTCAGCAATTAAATAGTCCCTTTTCATTATGCTCGAGCATGCACCATCAAACGTGACCACTAGTTCCCAGATTTAAGCCTCTGATATGGATGGCTCAGCCGACACGTTCAGCAGGCTGATACCGTTCACATTTATAATGATGTGCTGCTTTCCATTCTCCGCAGAATGGGGTTCCTCAGCATTTAAATAGGCCGTCATCTTATTTCATGCTCGACCGTGCACCATCAAACGGGACCACTAGTTCACAACTTTAAGCCTCTGATATTGATGGTTCAGCCGACACGTTCAGCTGTCTGATGCTGTTCACATTTATAATGTTGTCCTGCTTTCCATTCTCCGCAGAATGGGGTTCCTCAGCATTTAAATAGGCCATCATCTTATTTCATGCTCGACCGTGCACCATCAAATGGGACCACTAGTTCACAACTTTAAGCCTCTGATATTGATGGTTCAGCCGACACGTTCAGCTGGCTGATGCCGTTCACATTTATAATGATGTGCTGCTTTCCATTCTCCGCAGAATGGGGTTCCTCAGCATTTAAATAGGCCATCATCTTATTTCATGCTCGACCGTGCACCATCAAACGGGACCACTAGTTCACAACTTTAAGCCTCTGACATTGATGGTTCAGACGACACGTTCAGCTGGCTGATGCTGTTCACATTTATAATGTGCTGCTTTCCATTCTCCGCAGAATGGGGTTCCTCGGCATTTAAATAGGCCGTCATCTTATTTCATGCTCAACCGTGCACCATCAAACGGGACCACTATTTCACAACTTTAAGCCTCTGACATTGATGGCTCAGCCGACACATCAGCTGGCTGATGCTGTTCACATTTATAATGTTCTGCTTTCCATTCTCCGCAGAATGGGGTTCCTCAGCATTTAAATAGGCCGTCATCTTATTTCATGCTTGACCGTGCACCATCAAACGGGACCACTAGTTTACAACTTTAAGCCTCTGACATTGATAGCTCAGCCGACACGTTCAGCTGGCTGATAACGTTCATATTTATAATGATGTGCTGCTTTCCATTCTCCGCAGAATGGGGTTCCTCAGCAATTAAATAGTCCCTTTTCATTATGCTCGAGCATGCACCATCAAACGTGACCACTAGTTCCCAGATTTAAGCCTCTGATATGGATGGCTCAGCCGACACGTTCAGCTGGCTGATGCTGTTCACATTTATAATGTGCTGCTTTCCATTCTCCGCAGAATGGAGTTCCTCAGCATTTAAATAGGCCGTCATCTTATTTCATGCTCAACCGTGCACCATCAAACGGGACCACTAGTTTACAACTTTAAGCCTCTGACATTGATAGCTCAGCCGACACGTTCAGCTGGCTGATACCGTTCACATTTATAATGATGTGCTGCTTTCCATTCTCCACAGAATGGGGTTCCTCAGCATTTAAATAGGCCGTCATCTTATTTCATGCTCGACCGTGCCCCATCAAACGGGACCTCTATTTCTCTGCTTTAAGCCTCTGACATTGATAGCTCAGCCGACACGTTCAGCTGGCTGATGCCGTTCACATTTATAATGATGCGCTGCTTTCCATTCTCCGCAGAATGGGGTTCCTCAGCATTTAAATAGGCCATCATCTTATTTCATGCTCGACCTTGCACCATCAAACGTGACCACTAGTTCTCCGCTTTGAGCCTCTGACAATGATGGCTCAGCCGACACGTTCAGCTGGCTGATACCGTTCACATTTATAATGATGTGCTGCTTTCCATTCTCCGCAGAATGGGGTTCCTCAGCATTTAAATAGGCCGTCATCTTATTTCATGCTCGACCGTGCACCATCAAACGGGACCACTAGTTCTCCGCTTTGAGCCTCTGACAATGATGGTTCAGCCGACACGTTCAGCTGGCTGATGCTGTTCACATTTATAATGATGTGCTGCTTTCCATTCTCCGCAGAATGGGGTTCCTCAGCATTTAAATAGGCCGTCATCTTATTTCATGCTCGACCGTGCACCATCAAACGGGACCACTAGTTCACAACTTTAAGCCTCTGATATTGATGGCTCAGCCGACACGTTCAGCTGGCTGATGCTGTTCACATTTATAATGATGTGCTGCTTTCCATTCTCCGCAGAATGGGGTTCCTCAGCATTTAAATAGGCCGTCATCTTAATTCATGCTCGACCGTGCACCATCAAACGTGACCACTAGTTCTCCGCTTTGAGCCTCTGACAATGATGGTTCAGCCGACACGTTCAGCTGGCTGATGCTGTTCACATTTATAATGATGTGCTGCTTTCCATTCTCCGCAGAATGGGGTTCCTCAGCATTTAAATAGGCCGTCATCTTATTTCATGCTCAACCATGCACCATCAAACAGGACCACTATTTATACGCTTTAAGCCTCTGACATTGATGGCTCAGCCGACACATCAGCTGGCTGATGCCGTTCACATTTATAATGTGCTGCTTTCCATTCTCCGCAGAATGGGGTTCCTCAGCATTTAAATAGGCCGTCATCTTATTTCATGCTTGACCGTGCACCATCAAACGGGACCACTAGTTTACAACTTTAAGCCTCTGACATTGATAGCTCAGCCGACACGTTCAGCTGGCTGATACCGTTCACATTTATAATGATGTGCTGCTTTCCATTCTCCGCAGAATGGGGTTCCTCAGCAATTAAATAGTCCCTTTTCATTATGCTCGAGCATGCACCATCAAACGTGACCACTAGTTCCCAGATTTAAGCCTCTGATATGGATGGCTCAGCCGACACGTTCAGCTGGCTAATGCTGTTCACATTTATAATGTGTTGCTTTCCATTCTCCACAGAATGGAGTTCCTCAGCATTTAAATAGGCCGTCATCTTATTTCATGCTCAACCGTGCACCATCAAACGGGACCACTAGTTTACAACTTTAAGCCTCTGACATTGATAGCTCAGCCGACACGTTCAGCTGGCTGATACCGTTCACATTTATAATGATGTGCTGCTTTCCATTCTCCACAGAATGGGGTTCCTCAGCATTTAAATAGGCCGTCATCTTATTTCATGCTCGACCGTGCACCATCAAACGGGACCACTAGTTCACAACTTTAAGCCTCTGATATTGATGCCTCAGCCGACACGTTCAGCTGGCTGATGCTGTTCACATTTATAATGTGCTGCTTTCCATTCTCCGCAGAATGGGGTTCCTCAGCATTTAAATAGGCCGTCATCTTATTTCATGCTCGACCGTGCCCCATCAAACGGGACCACTATTTCTCTGCTTTAAGCCTCTGACATTGATAGCTCAGCCGACACGTTCAGCTGGCTGATGCCGTTCACATTTATAATGATGCGCTGCTTTCCATTCTCCGCAGAATGGGGTTCCTCAGCATTTAAATAGGCCGTCATCTTATTTCATGCTCGACCATGCACCATCAAACGGGACCACTAGTTCTCCGCTTTGAGCCTCTGACAATGATGGCTCAGCCGACACGTTCAGCTGGCTGATACCATTCACATTTATAATGATGCGCTGCTTTCCATTCTCCGCAGAATGGGGTTCCTCAGCATTTAAATAGGCCGTCATCTTATTTCATGCTCGACCGTGCACCATCAAACGGGACCACTAGTTCACAACTTTAAGCCTCTGATATTGATGCCTCAGCCGACACGTTCAGCTGGCTGATGCTGTTCACATTTATAATGTGCTGCTTTCCATTCTCCGCAGAATGGGGTTCCTCAGCATTTAAATAGGCCGTCATCTTATTTCATGCTCGACCGTGCCCCATCAAACGGGACCACTATTTCTCTGCTTTAAGCCTCTGACATTGATAGCTCAGCCGACACGTTCAGCTGGCTGATGCCGTTCACATTTATAATGATGCGCTGCTTTCCATTCTCCGCAGAATGGGGTTCCTCAGCATTTAAATAGGCCGTCATCTTATTTCATGCTCGACCATGCACCATCAAACGGGACCACTAGTTCTCCGCTTTGAGCCTCTGACAATGATGGCTCAGCCGACACGTTCAGCTGGCTGATACCATTCACATTTATAATGATGCGCTGCTTTCCATTCTCCGCAGAATGGGGTTCCTCAGCATTTAAATAGGCCGTCATCTTATTTCATGCTCGACCGTGCACCATCAAACGGGACCACTAGTTCACAACTTTAAGCCTCTGATATTGATGCCTCAGCCGACACGTTCAGCTGGCTGATGCTGTTCACATTTATAATGTGCTGCTTTCCATTCTCCGCAGAATGGGGTTCCTCAGCATTTAAATAGGCCGTCATCTTATTTCATGCTCGACCGTGCCCCATCAAACGGGACCACTATTTCTCTGCTTTAAGCCTCTGACATTGATAGCTCAGCCGACACGTTCAGCTGGCTGATGCCGTTCACATTTATAATGATGCGCTGCTTTCCATTCTCCGCAGAATGGGGTTCCTCAGCATTTAAATAGGCCGTCATCTTATTTCATGCTCGACCATGCACCATCAAACGGGACCACTAGTTCTCCGCTTTGAGCCTCTGACAATGATGGCTCAGCCGACACGTTCAGCTGGCTGATACCATTCACATTTATAATGATGCGCTGCTTTCCATTCTCCGCAGAATGGGGTTCCTCAGCATTTAAATAGGCCGTCATCTTATTTCATGCTCGACCGTGCACCATCAAACGGGACCACTAGTTCACAACTTTAAGCCTCTGATATTGATGCCTCAGCCGACACGTTCAGCTGGCTGATGCTGTTCACATTTATAATGTGCTGCTTTCCATTCTCCGCAGAATGGGGTTCCTCAGCATTTAAATAGGCCGTCATCTTATTTCATGCTCGACCGTGCCCCATCAAACGGGACCACTATTTCTCTGCTTTAAGCCTCTGACATTGATAGCTCAGCCGACACGTTCAGCTGGCTGATGCCGTTCACATTTATAATGATGCGCTGCTTTCCATTCTCCGCAGAATGGGGTTCCTCAGCATTTAAATAGGCCGTCATCTTATTTCATGCTCGACTGTGCACCATCAATCAGGACCACTGTTTCTCCGCTTTAAGCCTCTGACATTGGTGTCTCAGCCGACACGTTCAGCTGGCTGATGCTGTTCACATTTATAATGTGCTGCTTTCCATTCTCTGCAGAATGGGATTCCTCAGCATTTAAATAGGCCGTCATCTTATTTCATGCTCGACCGTGCACCATCAAACGTGACCACTAGTTCTCAACTTTAATCCTCTGACATTGGTGGCTCGGCCGACACATTCAGCTAGCTGATGTTGCTACAAGGCTGTATTTATGACCCAGTCCTCAACCCTCCTCCTTTCTCAGCATGGACTTGGGACCGGCCACGGTGGAGTTAACAAAAGCACTGTACACTGAAAATATGATCCCCTCTCCATATTCTTTGCCATCTTTGTCCATCTCATCCCACAGCACTCTACTTGTCCATTTTCTTTTATGCTCAAGTGTGCACCATCACATGGGACGATTAGTTCTCAACTTTAAGCCTCTGACATCGATGGCTCAGCTGACACCTTCAGCTGGCTGATGCTCTTCACAATTATAATCATGTGATAATAAATTGGTGATATTTCCACGGTATCAGTGAATAAATAATTTATAGAAGCAAATTAGTCACTGTAATTACATATAGTGTATAGAAATGTGGAAGTGAAGTGACGCTGCATTGCTAATACTGATAGAAATATATACAGATAGTGAGGTTTTTATATACATATAAAAGCATAATTAAATTCAGTGATAATTTACCAATTCAATATAAGTCAATTACAAGAAACCCAATTCTTTAAGTAAATGAATATACATATATATATATATATATATATATATACACACACACAATAATACATTCATAATCCTCCAAGTATTAAAGAAATGTTCCATAATTCTTCAAAATTACAAATAAACATAATATCAACAGAGGCGGTCTGACCATTCAGTCATTAGGACGCCGACCGAGGGCCCGCGGCCAGTAGGGGGCCCGTGAGAAGCTCCTGTCTGAACCAGTGTGCCGAGGGATCAGGGCTGTTAGATGAGCCCAATCCCCTGCCGAACTGTACATCAGCACTGTGAGAAGCTTGTCAGCCTCAAAAGTGGACGTAAAGGGCAGGGGAGTGTGCTGTGCTCTCTGCTTCCCCCTACAGTGCAGTACCCGGCTGAATGAAGAAGCTGGAAAGGAACAGTACGGTGCTAAAAGCTAGATTCGTTTTAAAAGGGCTTTATTCATGTGTCTTTGCATGTGTGTCTGTATGTGTGTGTGCGTGTGTCTGTATGTATGCATGTATGTGTATGCATGTGTCTGTGTGTGCGTGTGTATGTGTCTTTATGTGTGTATGTGCATATGTATGTATGCCTGTATGCATGTATGTGTAGGCATGTGTGTGTGTCTATGTGTCTGTATGAGTGTGTGTGTGCATGTGTCTGTATGTGTGTGCATGTGTCTATATGTGTCTGTATGCATGCATGTGTCTGTATGTATGTGTATGCATGTGTCTGGATGTGTGTGTATGTGTGTGTGTATGTGTCTGTATGTGTGTGTGCATGTGTCTGTTTTTGTGTGCATGTATATCTGTATGTATGTGTATGCATGTGTATACACGTGTCTGTATGTATGTATGTGTGTGCATGTGTCTGTATGTATGTGTATGCATGTGTGTACACGTGTCTATATGTATGTGTGTGCATGTGTCTGTATGTATGTGTATGCATTTGTTTTGTATGTGTGTGCCTGTGCATGTGTCTGTATGTGTGTGCGTGTGTCTGTTAGAGTTGGGCGATTAAAAAAAAAAAAATCTGCAATTTAAAAAAAAAAAAAAAATTCAAAACGAGTTTTTTTTTTTTTTTGATGGACAACGCGACGGTCCCGAGGAGCTGCGGGCAGGAGTTTTTAGGCAAGGCCGTAGCTTCGGCCTAGTCTGCGGCGTCCAGCCTCGCGGACTAGGCCAAAGCCGCGGCCGCGCCTAAAAACTCCTGCCCGCAGCTTCTCAGGACCGGCACAGTGTCAGCGCCAGTCCTGGTGAAATTAAAAAAAAAATAAAATAAAAAAAAAAAATTGAAAAAATAGATTTGCCGAAATTTTGAATCGATTTGGCCTCTCCACCCGATTCAAGATTTAAATTGATTTTTTCCCCAGCCCTAGTGTCTGTCTGTATGTATATATGTGTGTGCATGTTTCTGTACGTGTCTGTATGCATGTGTCTGTATGTGTGTGTGTGCATGTGTGTATGTGCCTGCATGTGTGTGCATGTGTCTGTGTGTATGTTACATTTAATCCTGCCCCCCCCCCCCCCTATTCTTGTACCATCAGAACTGCTTTTGTAGAGCTTGTGTGTGAAAGCAGCCAGGACTGCTGCTCCTCTGAAAAGCAGGTCATGCACATATCGCTTTTTAGAGGCATTTGAAAGGCAGTAAAGAGGCATTATGTTGCCTCCTCAACACCTGTTTTAAGCCCGTAAATTCAGCATCACTATACCGCAACTGTGCAACCCCGACAGTTGCGGGGTAATTGCAGTGCAGGCCCATTCACCCTGGGTATACCTCCAGCTGCAGCCACAGCATGTGTACACCCCCAGCTGCTCCCTCTGCAGCTAAAGGGGGAGAAGTTGGGAGTTGTAAAAACAGCTTAACCATGTGGTTTTACTGCCCCCTTCAACCTGACATATGAACAAGCCATTGGTTCACATCTGTGTTGCTGTGTGTAGGGCAGCCTATTCATTTCAATGGGCTTCCCTACCCACAAAAATGCTTTTTTTTTTTAATTGCACTGCACCAAAAGAACCTCACATTTTCCAATGTGTGGGGTACCATTAAGAATTAACGGTACCCCTAAAGAGCAGAGCATTCGTCTGTGTGTCGGGAACGAGAGCAACAAAGGCAAGAGAATTTTTGTTGGGCCGTGTATTAGTGCTCGGACAGACACACTCAGACCGAATTTTAATGGTTCAAAGAATGTCAGGAAAAACGAGCGGCCCTCGCGCATGTTCACTTCGTCAAATCTGGCCCTCTTTGAAAAAAGTTTGGACACCCCTGTCCTAAGAGATGCTGCTAGCAGTGCTGCGGTGGAACTTTCAGGGTCGCTGCAGTCGACTAGGCCCTGCCATTCTGCCGCTGTGGGGGGGAGGGGGCAAGACACAGCATACCCCCCCGCACCTCTGGCTTTCAGTTTGGGATGCAGTGGTGGGAGGTGGCGATCGGCAGCTCTATGGTGCTCACACCATCTCCCTGGGGCTTGTATTTCTCCATCAGAGTGTATAGAGTGGAGAGAGGAGGGGCCTCTGACCCGGGCAGCTGCAAGTTTCACTCTTCAGTGTACAAGTGAGTCGCTCTGCTTGTACGTTGTTGCCAACTGCTGCCCGGGTCAGAGGCCCCTCCCCTCTCCACTGTACAGAATCAGGAAGAGAACTACAAGCCCCAGGGAGATCCCGTGGTCCACAGGCACCATAGAGCTGCTGATCGCCATCTCCCACCTCCCCCTATGCTGGGGGTTGGAGGTACACAGACAGCCAGGCACAGAGGAACCTCTGGGGGGGGGTTAAGTTTGGGAACCCTGATGTATGGGGGGGCTCTCTGGGGGCCCTGATGTAAGGGGGGGCTCTCTGGGGTCCCTGATGTAAGGGGGGGCTCTCTGGGGACCCTGATGTAAGGGGGGCTCTCTGGGGACCCTGATGTATGGGGGGCTCTCTGGGGACCCTGATGTAGGGGGGCTCTCTGGGGACCCTGATGTATGGGGGGCTCTCCGGGGACCCTGATGTAAGGGGGGCTCTCCGGGGACCCTGATGTAAGGGGGGCTCTCTGGGGACCCTGATGTATGGGGGGGCTCTCTGGGGACCCTGATGTATGGGGGGGCTCTCTGGGGGCCCTGATGTATGGGTGGTTCTCTGTGGACCCTGATGTAAGGGGGGGCTCTCTGGGGACCCTGATGTAGGGGGGCTCTCTGGGGACCCTGATGTAAGGGGGGCTCTCTGGGGACCCTGATGTAAGGGGGGCTCTCTGGGGACCCTGATGTATGGGGGGGCTCTCCGGGGACCCTGATGTAAGGGGGGCTCTCTGGGGACCCTGATGTATGGGGGGGCTCTCTGGGGACCCTGATGTATGGGGGGGCTCTCTGGGGACCCTGATGTATGGGGGGGCTCTCTGGGGGCCCTGATGTACGGGTGGTTCTCTGTGGACCCTGATGTAAGGGGGGGCTCTCTGGGGACCCTGATGTAAGGGGGGCTCTCTGGGGACCCTGATGTAAGGGGGGCTCTCCGGGGACCCTGATGTATGGGGGGGCTCTCTGGGGACCCTGATGTATGGGGGGCTCTCTGGGGACCCTGATGTAAGGGGGCTCTCTGGGGACCCTGAAATAAGGAGGGGGTCAGGGTCTCTCTGGGGACCCTGATGTATGGGGGGCTCTCTGGGGACCCTGATGTAAGGGGGGCTCTCTGGGGATCCTGACTTAAGGGGGGGCTCTCCGGGGACCCTGACTTAAGGGGGGGCTCTCTGGGGGCTTGTTTACATCGCCATACCACTGTTCGGCCTCTGTTGGAAACAAACAATCATCAGGGGCCCGGTGGACATCGGGGTCCGCTGAAGCAGCTGATTAGCTCTCGGTGTCTCTAATCACAGCAGCAGCGAGTCAAAACAGCGCTCAGATCCACAAGTGCAGAATCAAGTACCTGTACATCATTCTGCTCACAGGAGACGCAGCCCCACAGTTAATATACGTGGTTAATGTGAGTTTATTTTTCTTACCTCTTTAAACATTTATTTTGAACATACAGTTCCCACCTCTTTCTAGCCAAAGCCCCACCCCCTTCAATCCCATGTGTTTGTTAGTTTAGCAGGATGTGATCGCTCAGTCCCGCCCATTCTCCTGAACACACCAATCTGGTTTCAATATGTACCGGGTAGGCGGAGCAGTTACGCCTCTAGTTTAAACCGGCCCCGCCCCTGTCGTCCTATCTCCTACCTTTTGCTGTATTGTGGGATGTCCTTTGCCTCATTAAAGATGTCCGCTCCTACCTCCTAATGCTTCCTGCCACCTATTCTGTACTTGTACATAGTAATCTGGGATCACGCTGTTACATTGGACGGAGCGCAGACACACTGAACCGCTCCTGTGGGCGGCTTGCTGCATACTAATTCCTCTCTGAGCTCAGCGCGTTTATAACGGCTCTGCCCCTCTGTGACGTCACTCGCTTACTACAGTCTCGCTCGAGGCCCCGCCCCTCTCCGGAGCTGGCTCCGCCCCCAATCCTATCCTCCGCCGTTGTGTGTAGAATATTTAACCGTTTCATGACTACGCCTATTTTTGACATTTGGTGTTTACAAGTTAAAACCCATATTTTTTGCTAGAAAATTACTTGGAACCCCCAAACATTATATATATAATTTTTTTAGCAGAGACTCTAGAGAATAAAACGGTGATTGTTGCAATATTTTATGTCACACAGTATTTGTGCAGCAGTGTTTTAAACACCACTTTTTGGGAAAAGGGACACTTTCATGAATTAAAAAAAAAAATGAAACAGTAAAATTAGCCCAAATTTTTTGCATAATGTGAAAGATAATGTTACGCCGAGTAAATAGATACCAAATATGTCACACTTTATAATTGCACGCACTCGTGGAATGACGACATAGGTGACGCTTAAATTTTTTTTCCGATTACCAGGTTAGAGTTAGAGTTACAGAGGAGGTCTAGTGCTAGAATTATTGCTCTCACTCTGACGAACGTGGCGATACTTCACATGTGTGATTTGAACACCGTTTACACATGCGGTTAATTTTTTATTTTCTCTTATTTATTTTAATATTAATAAATTGTTTAAAAAAAAAATAAAAATGATGTCGCTTCCGTGTTTACAATTACGGCTTCATTCCAGTCCCTCCCTAGATGCCGGAGGCATCGGATGTGCGATCGGTGCTCCCCGATTGAACGGGAGCCCCGGTAAGAGCGGCGGGAGGCGGGACGTCCCCTCCCACTCCTCCGGCATAACAGCCGAGCGGCTTTTAGCCGTATTGGTTGTTATGGCTGGAAAGCCAATCGCCGGCTCTGAAAAACAGTACCGGGATGATGCCTGCAGGTGCGGGCATCATCCCGGTATAACCCCCGGAAGCCGACTACGCACATCTGCGTACGCTCGTTGGCAAAGGGTTAAACATAATTAACCTAAAGTGAAAGCACAGTGCTGTGCTCTTTGTCTCCCCCTACAGTGCAGTACCGGGCAGAAAAAGCCAAGGTAAAGGTCTGCCATTTTTTATCACTATCTATCTACTGTATGTGTGCATGTATGTATGCATGTACAGTATGTATGTGAGTGTGCATGTGTTTATCAGTGGCGGTGTGTTCATAAGAGCGCACAGGTGCCGCCCCCTCTCTCCAGCCACCCAATCTATGAACAATAGATAGATTCATGAATAGCATGGCCACCACTGCCACCCCCATATTTAGGCGTCTAAACCCTTTTCCGGCACCTGAATTACAGTGGCGGGGGTGTTTTTTGAAGCACCTGATTAGGGCCATAGGCTCTAATAAGCTTCAAAATTGGTGAACTGTGAGTGCCGTGCTTGACGCACACAGCCCACCCAGGTGTGTTAGAAAATAAATTAATATTCACTTTCCTAGCACTAAAACCGCCTTCCCGCCAATTATGTGTGCGGGTCTTTTACCCGTCGCCTGATAGGCGACAAATAGCTGCGCCTATCGTTTCAGCCAATCAGGAGGAGAGAATGAGAGATGAGTTCGGCAGGAGACACATGGAGGACCCCGCTCATGGCCGTTACTCGCTGCCCCGCAGAGACAGGGTAAGTGCCGGGCAGTGCAAGGGGGACAAACGGAGGGGGATTTACAGTGGTGGCATTTAATGGGCACAGTGGCGGCATTTGATGGGCACAGCGGTTGCAATGGATGGGTTTCTTTCAGTTTGTTTACGCTCCGCCTAAAAATTTTGAGCAGCAGCCACCACTGGTTTAAATGTGCATGCATATGTGTGTGTACCATTTTATGTACCGTATTTATCGGTGTATAACACGCGCTGGCGTATAACACACACCCCAAGTTTAGGAGGGAATTTTAAGGAAAAAAACTTTTAGGAGGGAAATTTAAGGAAAAAAAAAACAACTTACATTTAAATGCCCATCAATGCAGCCTTATCAGTGTCCATCTGAAGCCTTGTCAGTGTCATTTGCAGCCTTGTCATGCAGCCTGTCCGTCATTGCAGCCTTGTCATGCAGCCTGTCCGTCATTGCAGCCTTGTCATGCAGCCTGTCCGTCATTGCAGCCTTGTCATGCAGCCTGTGTGTCATGCAGCCTTGTGCATCTTTGTCCCCTCAGTGATAATGTCAGCTTTTATTTTTAAAAATGGCGCCGCCAAGATGTCCTGTGTATCTTGGCGGCGCCCGGTAGTTCTCGGCCGCCTTTGGCCATACTCGGCCGTACTCGGCGGCTTTTGCCCACCTTCGGCCGTACTTGCCCGCTCTTGGCCCTCCTCGGCGGTTTTCGGCCGCCGAGAACGGCCGAAGGTGGCTGAAAGCCGGGAGAAGGGCCGAAAGCAGTTGAGAGCCCAAAAATCACGGAGAAATCACAGAGGATCTGCGTATAACACGCACCCACAATTTTTCCCTGATTTTAAGGGGAAAAAGGTGTGTGTTATACGCCTATAAATACGGTATGCGCTTTTAATCCTGAACCCCTATATATGTGCAATTAGAACCTATATTTGTCGTTTTTTTTTTTATTTCTTGTTTGTTTTTTGCTTGTTCATAGTACCAGCAACTAAATGCTGTTCCTCCGAAAAGTGATCCATGCTCAGATTGCTTTTCAGAGGCATTTGACAGCCGGTAAAGAGGCAATATGTTGCCTACTGACCACCTGTTTTAACCCCTTAAATGCAGCATCACTATCAGGGTGGTTTCAGTGTAGCCCCCTTCACCTAGGGGTGTACTTCAGGGGTGCCCTGACTGAAAAAGGTTGAGAAACACAGACATAGAGGAACCCATCTCTCCATTTTCCTCCTGCAGCTGCCGAATGCCTGTGGGAGGGAGAGGAGAAGCAGTGGGGAAATGGAGTAATCGATTCCTTTATATGCAGCCACCCACTTGTGACCAGCACCGGGTTCGGAGAAAAGAGCCCTGTCCGGGGGTCAGGGGGGCCTTTCATGGTTTCTTGCATCGGGGTCCTGAAGGTTCTAGTTACGCCTCTGACATAAGGAATAATGTAATCACCGCCTGGTATAGTATAACACAATGATCTGGTTGTGGGATTAATTTGTAAGGCACTTTGGTTTCCCTTCATCCCTTATAATATATGGCCGACATGGCTTCAGAAGTGTAGCCTTTTCTCTGGGAATCCTTTAGTAGCCCGTCTCCGCCCGTCTCCTCCCTCGTCTCCACCCTCCTGGTGGTTACAGAGCACGTTGCTTTATAAGCATTAGTTTGGTGGGAGCGTGCTTTGCTTCCCAGGCTCCTCCCCCTACACTCTCCTCATGGCTGCGGCTGACGGGGACGGTTCTCTGTATCCCATCGCCGTCCTCATCGATGAGCTGCGGAATGAGGAGGTGCAGCTGAGGAGCCATGATACTACTACCACCCCCAGCTGAGGGCAGTGCAGGCCCTCACAGTGTCTGTATAGGGGCCCTTACCCCGAGGGGGGGTCCTTCACCTTCTATTCCTGAAGAGGAAGTGTAACATTGGAGGGGGGGCCCTGAGGTAGAGGGGCCCCTCCTGGTATCAGTATGGAGGAGGAGGGGCCCTTACCATGTATTATGACAGTGTATTGGCCCCTGACCATAAAGGGGGCCCTCAGTCTGCAGGCATGAAGTGGAGGGGCCCTACAGTGGTTAATAAAAGGGGTCCCTCATGGAGTCAGTATGGGGGGTTCTTACCTTTTTAAGAATAAAAATATGATTGCCTCATCTGTATAGGGGGAGCCTGAGGTCATGGCCCCTCAATGTCAGTATGGAGGAGGGGGGCCCCTGTACCCTGAAAAGTGTATTGGCCCCTGACCATCAACGGGACCCTCAGTCTGCAGGCTTGAAGTGGAGGGACCCTACAGTGGTTAATTTGAGTGGACCTTACCCTGTTAGACAAAAGAGGGTGACTTTGACAATAAAAGGGGTCCTGAGGTGGAGGGGCCCCTCACAGTGTCGGTATGGGGGGGCCCTTACTTTGTAGGGTTTAAAAGCATGTTCCCCTAAACAGTATTGGGGTAGACCTGAAGTCACAAACTCACAGGTTCCTGACAGTGTCAGCATGGAGGTGGAGGGGCCCTCACAGTGGTTATTTTGAAGGGGCCTGTAGGACAAATTAGGAGGAGGGGTCCCTCGCAATTCTTAGGCCTTGTTCTGGAGCTTTAAGCACTAAGGGCCCCTGACAGTGCACAGTAAAGGGAGCCTTTACCATGTATGCCTGAGGAGGGGCCCCTGAAAGAATGCTCTGAGCCCACCCCCTATGATGAATACCATCTGGGGCCCCTTTATATCAGGATTAAAGTGTATGGTATCTGAGATGATGTTGCCCTTTAAGCCTGAGAACGAGGGGCCCCTGAATGTATGCACTGAGCTCCCCCCAACATGATTAGAACTATCAGGGGCCTCTTTTTATTAGACATAAAACGTACGGGACTCAATGCTGAGTGCAATGTGGGAGGACGTTACCCTTTAAGCCTGAGAAGGAGGGGCCCCGATAGTAGGCAGGGTGGGGGGCCATTTTTTTTAGAATTGGGTAATGTTTTAGAAATGTCACTTCCTGTCCCAGATACACAACAGGAAGTGAGAGGAATCTCTCCTCCCATTAGTTGTCACCAGAACGTGTGTCCCCCATTGGAAGATTTCCTTTTGCCTACTGCTGTAGTGACAACGCTACGATTTTGGATTTCTCCCCTTGTTGTCTTTCAGTGATCACCGGTACAAATAAAGGGGGGGGGGGGGGTTCCACAACGGAGGCCCATAGCAATAAAAGCCTGACAGAGGGTCTAATCCTTCGCCAGTCTATACAAAAATAAAAGATTTTGCCTTAGAGTTTTTTTCCTGGACTTTTTGTTTTTCATATCAGCCCTCTAGATACAGTCTGGGAGCACAGCAACTTAACCACTTAAGGGCCGGGCCTTTTCCTGAGATTTGTTGTTTACAAGTTAAAAACCCATTTATTTATTTTTGCTAGAAAATGGCGGTTGTTGCAATACTTTCTGTCACACCGTATTTGCGCAGCAATCTTACGAGCGCACTTTATTTGGAAAAAAATACAGAATACAAAACAAGAAAACAAAAGTTAGCCCAATTTTTTTAATATTGTGAAAGATGATGTTACGCCGAGTAAATTGATACCCAACATGTCACGCTTCAAAATTCCGCTCGTGGAATAGCGACAAACTTTTACCCTTAAAAATCTCCATGTTAACATCCCTTGTAATAGGAAAAAAAAAAAAACATGGCAGTTCCTCTTAAATATGAGATCTGGGGCCAAGAAGACCTCGGATCTCACATTTACACTAAAATGCAATAAAAAAAAAAAAAAAAAAAATGTAATTTAAAATAAATAAATAAATAAATAAATGGCCATTTTAAGAGCTATGGGCGGAAGTGACGTTTTGACGTGGACTAGTCGGCCTCTATAGGCCTCACTTGGGGTTGGTTGTCCACATTGATGCTCATTTTCTTTTTAGGCTAGCACTCTATCAATGTACACTCTATTTGCCTTCAATCCAATACCAAGAAATACAAGATTGTGTGTGTGTGTATATATATATATATATATATATATATATATATATATATATATATATAAAAACAACGATGCGGATTGCTGCACAAAATTCTTTTATTTCCAAAAAAGGATGACATCAATTAGCGGACCTCCAGCTGTTATGCAAAACTACAAGTCTTATCATGCCTCTGCCTCTGGGTGTCATGCTTGTGGCTGTCAAAGTCTTGCTAAGCCTCATGGGACTTGTAGTTCTGCAACAGCTGGAGACTAATTGAATATCATATATGATAATAAATATAATTTTTTAAATTTTTTTTATATTTTTTTCTTAGAAATTACTTTAGATGTGCTTAGCCACACTACTCATCAAAGTTTTTTTACAAGCCACTGGTGTATGGACAGCCTTCCTCAGTATGTGGGGCCATTGGGGGTACCTGCCTGTATCGCGCACTGCCACAGCTCCCGGACAAGATATCCTTAGGGGAGCTTCCAGCTCTCAAGGCTGTACCTCCTTTTGCGGTTGTGAGTACTTTTTAGAGGAAATTTGATATTACAACTAGTTTGTCCCTTCATCCTTCAAAAAGGTAATTGATTTAGATACTTGTGTGTCTCTTTTCAGATAATAAGACATTGCTGCTTCTGAAGAGTGGATATAAATCCTCCATGAAACGCGTAGAGCCTTAGCATACGCAATGCTTTACCAATCGTGTGACTCATTTTTATTCATATGGACATTTGCAACGCTATCAGTGATTTCAAACTTTTAGGAAGCTTCTCAGTCAATATAGTCTTATGCCTCTACACACTGTCATGTAACTCTTGTTCCTAATTATATATATATGAATTTTACTGTTTTATTATGCATTTTCTGTATGAGTTTTCCATGATTTACATTAAATATGCTGTGTTTTTGCCATCTAGTGGTGACTGCGTGTCTCATTCAAAGTCCCACCTTGCTGGGTAGGGGGTGGAACTGCAGAGCAGTCCTTGGAGTTGGGTAGGGGGTGTAACCGCGGAGCGATCCTTGGAGGTGGGTAGGGGGTGGAACCGCGGAGTGGTCTTAGGGGGTGGAAACGCGGATCGGTCTTTGGAGGTGGGTAGGGGGTGGAAACGCGGAGTGGTCTTTGGAGGTGGGTAGAAATGTGGAGCGGTCTTTGGAGGTGGGTAGAGGGTGACAACGCGGAGTGGTCTTTGGAGGTGGGTAGAAATGTGGAGCGGTCTTTGGAGGTGGGTAGAGGGTGACAACGCGGAGCGGTCTTTGGAGGTGGGTAGGGGGTGGAAACGCGGAGCGGTCTTTGGAGGTGGGTAGGGGGTGGAACCGCGAAGCAGTCCTTGGAGGTGGGTAAGGGGTGGAACCGCGGAGCAGTCCTTGGAGGTGGGTAGGGGGTGGAACCGCGGATCGGTCCTTAGAGGTGGGTAGGGGGTGGAACCACAGAGCGGTCCTTGGAGGTGGGTAGGGGGTGGAAACAAGTGGTGAATTGAAATAGGGGCGTACCTGCACCTTTTCTCTGAGAAAAACAGCCCTGGTGCCCAGAAGTCACATTGGGGGTTCTGACGTTATTTCTTATTTGTCTGCAGCTCCGTCTGAACAATATTGAGAAGCTCTCCACGATTGCGTTGGCTTTTGGTGTAGAAAGGAACCGCAGGGAGCTTCTGCCATTCCTGACAGGTAAGTGTGTCTTATGGGAGAAAAGAACCGACTTTCTTTTGCTTATAACTGAAAATGGCGTTTACTGTTTACACCAATTCTGAAAGAGATGCCATCTCTTGCCCATGCAGGAAAAGGGGTCATATGATTCTCCATACTCAAAAGTACCGGTTATTCTCTAAGGCTCCGTACAACTCCAAAGGAAAGAAAGAGAAAGAAAGGAAAAACAAGAAAACAGCCACCATGTCTAAAGACCAATAAGCTGCAAAATATTTTATTTCTGTATTTCAGCCTGCATATGCTTTAAAATGTATCCACTCCATGTGTGGCTGTATCTGTGTATTCAGGCAACTCTCAGCCATCCAATTTTGTTTACACTAGAAATACACAATATTACCAAAAGTATTGGCATCCCAGTGTTAGTCTATAGGGTTTAATACTGAGTTGGCCCACCCTTTGCAGCTATAACAGCTTCAACTCTTCTGGGAAGGCCGTCCACAAGGTTTAGGAATGTGTCTATGAGAAGCACAAGGTTTGGCTCTCAGTCTCCGCTGGACAAAAAAGGTCTTGCTCTCAGTCTCCACTTTAATTAATCTCAAAGGTGGTCTATCGGGTTGAGGTCAGGACTCTGTTCAAGCCAGTCAAGTTCCTACACCCCAAGCTCGCTCATCCCTGTCTTTATGGATCTTGCTTTGTGCACTGTTCCAATCATTTGGTGGAGGGGGGATTATGGCGTGGGGTTGTTTATCAGGGGTTGGGCTTGGCCTCTTAGTTCCAGTAAAGGGAACGCTTAAGGCATCAGCATACCAAGACATTTTGGATAATTTCATACTCCCATCTTTGTGGGAGCAGTTTGGGGATGGCCTCTTCCTGTTCCAACATGACTGCGCACCAGTGCACAAAGCAAGGCCCATAAAGACATGGATGAGTGAGTTTGGGGTTAAGGAACTTAACTGGCCTGCACAGAGCCCTGACCTCAACCCGATAGAACACCTTTGGAATGAATTTAAGTGGAGACTGCGAGACAGGCCTTCCAACTTCAGTGCCTGACCTCACAAATGCGAAAAGATAAAACATTCCCATAGAAACACTCCTAAACCAATTTCCACTGCCTGGCTTTTTTTCTGTTTTTTAGATATACAAAAACTGTAGAACAAAATCTGGTGCAGCTGTGCATGGCAACCAATCAACTTCTAATTTCAGCTTGTTCAATTACACTTTGACAAAAGATAAACAATAAAAACTGGAATCTGATTGGTTTCTATGCAGAGCTGCACCAGATTTTGCACTCTCCGGTTCTAGTGAATGAACCCCTATTTGTTTGCTGTCTTCATCCTGCTGGGGAGATGTCCCTTCACTACCCGTCCCCCCAAGTGTGAGCAATTCCCACCTTTCCCTGCAGTGATTCTCCCTAGCTGGGACATCGATGGCACAAAAAATAATGATAATCTAGTATGCAACGCATGCTAGGATGTTATGACAGATTTCCCTGTACACAGGGCCCTCCAGTGCAGTGCTGTCACAGCTCCCCGGCGCTGCCATCTTCACCCGTTCTTCCTCTCGGCTGTATGAGTGGCCAGGGCTGCAATGACGTCACTCCCACGCACTTCCCACTCCAGCACGGAGCTCTGAAGGTCCGTCACCAGTATACGTTGTGTGAATATCTTCTAAACAGAGCAAGGTTAAGAGATATTCACTGTAAAAGTTCAAAAGTGGAGTTTAATTCCACTTGAATTTATCACCCCTCCTCCTGACTCTCACCTGACCCATGTTGTGGGATCCATATAAATAAATAAATGTTTTTTTTTTTTCTCCTTAATTGGAAGTATAGCCAAAGCTTGTATGGCTGTACTTCTCCTGAGGATCCCAGGAGTGCGATTCGTTTTGCACTCCTGTGAATGTTTTCAGCAGAGAGTTGGCTGAAGTGCGCTCTCTGCTGACATCAGTGCTGTCAGTCCAGGGGCCGCGTCATCATGGCTACAGGGTGAGGATCCACCTGCTGCCTGGACTGACTCCCGGCTCAGCCTCTCAGCGAGCTGCTGAGAGCCTGAGCCAGTCACCCCCGCCCCTCCACAGCCCAGAGCAGAGTAAGTAGTGTAAATGGTTCAGCACAGGGATTGCTGCATTGTGTTAAAGAGGAAGTAAAGCCTGGGGGGGAAAAAAAATACACCCTGAAAGACAAAGTCATAATGAGCTAGTATACATAGCATACTAGCTCATTATGAATAACTTACCTGAAATCGAAGCCCCTGAAGCGACCCTCGTCCACGTCCTCCATCAATGCCATATTACCCGGAGTGACTTCTGGGTATCGCAGCTCCAGTGATCGTCACTCTGGTGCATGCGCACAGGAGCCGTCAGCGACGGCACATTCGCCTTCACTTGCGCGCTCAGTTCGCCTGCGCCATTATCTATGGCATGCATGCGCCGTAGACAGCAGTGCCCAGTTTTTGTAGAATATCTCCTTAACCGTGTAGGGTAAGGCCCCATTCACACATGCGGACAGTATTTCCGTATTTCATCCATCCGTTTGCGGATGAAATACGGACATACATGCATCCCTATGGGATAGCGGGTGTCTGCGGATGAACATCCGCAGACACCCGCTATTGTCCGCCTCCGCTATTGTCCAATTCTGCAGACGGAGGAAAATCCTATTTTTCTATCAGTCTGCAGAGCGGATCTGATGAACACAGACAGACGGTCCATGCTCATCCGATCCCCATAGAGGAGAGGGGAGAGCTGACAGGGCGGTCCCTGCACAGTGTGCGGAGACCGCCCTGTCCGCCGCCGGCTCAGCGGGGACAACGGAGCGATGACCTCAACACACCAGCATTTGCTGAATCTGTTAATGTGTAACAGATTCAGCAAATGCTGGTGTGTTGACGGTCACCACGTCCTGCCTACAAACGGCTGACGTCCGATAGAACCTGATCATTACTGATCCGCCCCGTGTGAAAGGGGCCTAAGGAGATATTTCTTGCACCTACAGGTAAGCCTAATTTTAGGTTTACCTGTAGGTTAAAGTGGTCCTAGAGGGTTTACAACCACTTTAAAGGTCTATTCAGATGCGTAATTTGGAGATATTTAAATTCCATTTCTGTATTTGTTCTGTAGGTTCAGGGGGGAAACCCTCTTCTCCCTCCTTCCTGAGTATAAGGGTCACCCCAACTTTCACACCATGATCAGCAAACTGCAGAGTCAGATCATGTCTATAGCACGCCCGCAGCTCTCACATACCATTCTCACAGAAAAGAACTGCTAAGTGAACCCTCGGATCTATTCACGTCATGAGCTCAGATATGTTTGTGTATTGATTTGCATTTTATCAGAGGTGACCACTATAGAACAATGGAGCTCACTTCTACAAATGATACTATTTTTATTGTTTCTGTGTTTTTGATCATTTCACTTTTTTTATGCCTTTCCTTTTTTGTAGGTTTCAGTATGATGCTCGGATTTGGGACGGGGTGAAGAAGTCTTCGGCATTATCAGAATACAGCAGATTGTTGGGGTAGTGAGGATCACCTCTTGGCCCCCAGTGTTATGTTTTATAGGTGGTGGGCAGAGTCACATTTTAGTACTGTTTTGGATTTTTGTGGTTGGAACCCCCTGCCATAGTGCTTGGAGTTTTGGGTGCTCCTGTCTTCAGGTTTTCCCATCTCCAAATAAAAAAAGGTGAAAGCGGGAAACCTTCACAAGTGTCACATCGGGTATGACAATCTGGAAAGTGAAGCATCAGACAATCCGGACATGGTGTAAATAACTGTAAGTGGGATCGAAAGATGCAAAATGTGACACCGGAGGGGGGAGGAACTGGAAAAGCGGAAGTTACATTTTTGGGTAGCTTTAAGTACTCGCCAATAGCGAAACTGATACCTTTTGTGGTGCGATTTGAGCCCATACAAAATGAATGGGTTCAAATTGCACTGCAAAGAATCGCATGTTATTTTAACAATTGTCAATTGCAATTGTCAGAATTGCATGCGATTCCCCCCCTACCACTCCTGTGTGTGTGTGAACCAGGTATAGAAAGGGAAGCGCCACCTAGTGCAGCAATGGGCATTTTATTAAAAATGTTAGAACAATTCATTTTAAAAAGTACATATATCATGAAATCAAAATCTGCATAGTGTCTCCGTGCAGCCGATGATAGATAACTACAGCTGCTGGAAGTGTTCACAGGGCTGGAGGAGAAGTTTCAGGACCCTTGTGAGTATAGGGGGCGAAAGTGATGTTAGCTTGGGGTTGGACCCGCCTATACATCTTCTCCAGCCTTGTGAGCACCTCCAGCGGCCATGGTTTTCATTCTTAAGCGGGACGGAGACGCCATGCAGATTTGGATTTGATGAGATATGTACTTTTTAACAGGAGTAGTTATAACATTTTAAAATACTGCCCATTGCTGCACTAGATGGCTTTACCTGACATGCCCTTTGACCTAGGATGGAACGTCTTAAAAAATAAAATAAAAATAGGAATGTAAGGGAGTTGCAGCCCTGGACCAATCACTGTTAACTCTTGCACCCTTTGGTGGTTCTGTATCAGGTTTAGGAGTGAGCATAATTGGCTTTAAATATTTATTAATCAAAAGACCTGTTCCATTTATTTTTGTAGTTTCTTGACCTGCAACCTGAGGTTCAACCCACATTTGAAACCTAAGGCTGGGTTCACACCGCTGCGGGGGGGAGACCCGGATGTGATTCGCACCGCACTGCAGTGCAAATCACATCCGATCTCTGTGCGATGCGAGTTCAGCCATACAGATAGTATGGCTGAATTCGCATCGCACCCGGCCCAAATTCGCACAGGACCCTTTTTTTGGTCCGCAGCAGAATCGGATCACATGGGTGTTCACACCATGCGATCCGATTCCTGTCCGAGTTTGCAGATCGCACTGCGATATGCGGACTGATCTGGGGGTGTCATTAAGATTTCATTGACACTTCCAGCAGTCCGCATAGGGCAGTGTGAACTGCCGGCGGGAGGCATGTGATGCAGGAAAACACAGCGGATTTGCGGCATTCCCGCATCGCTCCGGTGTGAACCTGGCCTTAACCTAAATCTAGTATAAAAACGACTATGAAAGCTAAGACCAAAAAAAAAAAGGCAAGCATAGTGCAGAGGGCTTGCCACCAGTATCACTTCAGGCTCCCTGCAGCTGATCTTTCCCCCCATTACAGACGTACTCTGTCTTGTTATGTGTTGTGTCTCTGTGGTGGATGGCTGGTTTCTGTGGTAGTGAACTCTTGCAGAACACCAACCCGGGTTTCACCAGGGCACCTAATGGTTGGGACGGACTTGCAGCAAGCTAGAATTAGGTTGCTGCCCACAGGTATGCACAGCATACAATACAGAGATCACGCAGGTATGCAGACTACAGATACCAGAAGACAGAAGAGGATCTGGGAAACAAGCCAAGGTCGAGGCAGGCAGCAGACAGATACAAACAGAAGACAATACAGGGGAAGTCAGACACTGAATACACAAAACACTAGGCAAACAGGAGCTCAGAGAACTAGGAAGTTCCTCAGGCAACACGGCCTGCACTGAGCATGTGTTACATAGGGAAACAGGCCAAGAAGTGATAGAAGGTAAAGGAAACCTGCCCTGTATTGACATATAAGCAGGTAGGAGGTATTCTGTTTTTACAGTGTGTTGCAGTGTCAATCATTTTTAATGGCACCCTAAAGAACTGTAATGCCACGTACACACAATCGGACTATGGTCTGCCGGACAATTCGATCATGTGTGGGCTCCGGCAGACCTAGAAATAAGACTTGCTTCAAAATTGTCCGCCAGACTCAGCTTTTAGTGGACAATCCATTCGTCTCTGTGCTAGTCCGACGGACTAAAACTTACGCTAGGGCAGCTATTGGCTACTGGCTATGAACTTCCTTATTCTACATCATCACGTTCGAATCCGCCGGACTTTTGGAGTGATCGTGTGTAGCCAAGTCCATTCGCTTGAAAGTCCGGTGGACCTCAGCTGCAAAGTCCGCCGGATAGTCCGATCGCGTGTACGCGGCATAAGGCTACCTTCACGCTGGCGATTAGGCCGGTGCAAATAGTAGCGGTAGAATTTGGATTCCTGCTGCAGCTCATAGCAGCTTGGCGCGTCAGCCTGCCCCATTCACCTGTCCCAATGACAGGTTGCCAGCGGTCAAAGCTATGCACTGCTGTCTGCACAGTCAGCGAATTTACCTGCGATGATCACTGCTAGAGCCAATTTGTGTGCATCCAGCAGAGATCACCGCTGGTAAGCCGAGGTCGGGGCAGGCAGCAGACAAACACAAATGGAAGACAGTACATGGGAAGTCAGACACTGAATACACAAAACACTAGGCAAACAGGAGCTCGATGAACTAGGAAGTCGCTCAGACAACACGGGCTGCACTGAGCATGTGTTACATAGGGTAGCACACTGGGAAGCAGGCCAGGAAGTTATGGAAAGTAGGGATGAGCTTCGAGAACTCATGTTCGACTCGAACATTGCCTGTTCGGCGAACAGTGAACAAATTTGGCTGTTCGCGGCAAATTCGAAAAGCCGGAACACCCTGTAAAAGTCTATGGGAGAAATCTAAAGTGCTAATTTTAAAGGCTAATATAAAAGTTACTGTCCTAAAAAGTGTTTGGGGACCTGGCTCCTGCCCCAGGGGACATGGATCAATGCAAAAAAAAGTTTTAAAAACTGCCGTTTTTTCAGGAGCAGTGATTTTAATAATGATTAAAGTGAAACAATAAAAGTGTAATATTCTTTTAAATTTCGTACCTGGCGGTGTCTATAGTATGCCTGTGAAGGGGCGCATGTTTCCCGTGCTTAGAACAATGCATTCTATACATTGAAGTGAAGAACCTACTGTAATGCTGCAGCCCATTTGACTTTTTTGCACCCTGTCTATCTTGTGCTGGGGACGAGCACGCTAGCAAAAGCCGGTGTTTTGGGTCCTGATCCTGATTTCAATGGATTGATAGCGGAGCAGCCATAGGCTCCCGCTGCTGTCAATCAAATTCAATGACGTGGAGGGCGGGGCCGAGTCCTGCTTTCTGTGTGAATAGAAGCAGAGGCAGGACTCGGGAGCTCACCCACACAGGTGTCCCGAAGGAGAGCTCTTCTCTGAAGGGGCACTCAAAAAGAGAAAGAGCCACCAGCTCTGCTGAGGGACCCCAGAAGAGGAGGATCGGGGCACTCTGTGCAAAACCAACTACACAAAGAAAGTAAGTATGACATATACAATCAGCAAGTGGATCTTCACAGACAGGGCAATGCCTGCAGGCATGTCAAGGCTCTGGACAAGGAAAGCAACTAACTTTTACCAGTACACACATGGACAATGGAAAGCACCATAAGGCAGAGTTCAGTCTCTGAAAGTCACATTCTAGGCTATCCCTGCAGGTCCAGTCCAGCGGGGTCTGGATACAGTACTCCAAAGTCAGGGTTAGGAAAGAGTGATCTTGATAGGTGCTATGTAGACCAGTGAAAGCAGAAATGTAGTGATGAATCTTGACTGAAGTGAAGAAAAAAAAAAGGTTAGCAACACAAAATAAGAATATTGGACAATTGATCATCCATTTTTTTGGATGCTAGTCTCATATCGAAAACCAATAGGTTACTAAAGTTACAAAAACCCTGATACGTAATGTATTCTTTTACTTCCGAACATGCATGGTGGTCATGGTCGTCTGCTTTTTCATGGACAAATTCTGTACTGATTATACGAAAATCGTACATTCTGTTATGATACAAGAAAAACATTTTTGTGTTTGTCCCTTCAGATATTTCCGCATGAACTGTCATGATCGGCTTTCAAAAGCTGTGTACTAATGAGCAGATTATCGGACGATCACTCCGAAAGCAGTATATTTCATACAATTTTCTCATTGTGTGTACTAGGCATTAGACTTATCTCAATAGAGCTAAAAAAAAAAAAATTGTCCATCCTCCTAGAACTGGCAAAAAACGGAGGCAGGCTAAGAAGACGAGGAGTGTAGGCTGACCTAGTTTTATACTTCGCCAGTATCCAAATTCTCCTGTAGGTGGCAGTATAACTTGACAGTAACTGAATACCTGTGCCCCTCAACAGACAAGATAGAAAAAACTGTTTTAGGCTGGATTCACACCTGTGCAGTTTTAGTGCTTTTTGCATTTTGCAGATTTGCACTACAGTACATTTAACATGGTTTCATATGGAACATGTTCTGTAGTGCAAATCTGAAAAATGCAAAAAGCACTAAAAATGCATAAGGTGTGAATCTAGCCTAATTATTGTCTGTACCCTTGTTTAAGACCCCTTTCACACTGGGGCGTTTTTCAGGCGCTTTAGTTTTAAAAAAAGCACCTGTAAAGTGCCTGAAAGAAGCCGCAACTGCAATCCCAATGTGAAAGCCAGAGTGCTTTCACACTTGAGGCGCTGCGCTGGCAGAGCGTCAAAAAAAGTCCTGCAAGCAGCTTCTTTGCAGCGCTTTTGAAGCAGTGAATACACCGCCCCTTCCCATTGAAATCAATGGGAAGCGCCTGCAAAACGCCTGAAAAGCGCCTGCAAAGCGCTTTTGGCAGCAGTGCTTTGTGGGCACTTTTAACCCTTTATTTGGCCACTAGTAGGGGTTAAAAGCACCCCAATAACGCTCAAAAAACGCTGGTAAAGCTCTGCTAGTTTAAGCGGTGCTTTACGAGCGTTTTTCGGGCGCTGACATTGTGAGCACTTGGGCTTTCACATTGGGATTGCAGATGAGGCTTCTTTCAAGTGCTTTACAGGCGCTTTTTTTTAACTCTAAAGCGCCTGAAAAACGCCCCAGTGTGAAAGGGGTCTAAGAGTTTTGCTCACTTTCCATCTCAGTAACCACACAGGATGTAAGGGAAATCACCAAAGGCTACCCAAATAGCACCAGGCAAAGGTTCTAAGGCCGCGTACACACGCGCGGACTGTTCGCCCAACTTTGTCCGTCCAACAGTTTCGGCAAACAGTCCGCTCAAACTTAGCATGGACGGACATGGCCACACACGACGAACGAACAGTTTGCTGAAACCGTGCGCGATGACGTGAACGGCACGTACGACGGGACGAAAAATACGACGTCCTATACACTGCATTATAGCTTTCGGCGTGAAAATCCTTTCTGAGCATGCGCGCAACTTTGTTTGACGAACAAGCCTACACACGAGCGGACTGTTCGCTGAAACAAGGTTTCAGCGGACAGTTTTACGGAATTTCCGAAAAACCTTGTCCGTCAAACTGTCCGCTGAAACTGTCCGCTGAAAGCCCACACACGAGCGGACTGTCCGCCCAAACACTGTTCAGCGGACAAAGTTGGGCGAACAGTCCGCGCGTGTGTACGCGGCCTAATACTTCCACATGCTACACAAAACATAAAAAAAAAAAAAAGAAAGTTTGGGGACTTAAATGAAAAAACCACAGACAACTCTATTTTTAATAATTAAATTTAAAAATGTCACAATGAGCTTTATAAAAAAAAATATTTACTGTAATAGAGTAAAATGTAAAAAAAATAATTCTAGGTCATCTTCCAAGACACATTAGAGATATAGGTTTCTCCCAATAGGAACAGGAAATGCATCACCTAAAACGCTTTAAAATGAAGTCCCTCTACAAAGCTGGTCAGGTAATTTGTTTCTGGTGGAAACAGGCTTAGCTCAGTATTCTCATCTGTAGTCCTCCTACCACCAACCTCATCCATCTTTGCACCCCGGTTCTTTCCTGTTTATGTGCAGAAAGAGGTCTCAGTCCATTTTCTTTCAAAGTCTGGAAAAACCCAGTGCTGGGAGATTTTGTTTCATTGATGGATAGGTCTGGGTCCCTTCTATTGAAAGTAAAGGAAAGTCCCTACTTTGGGGATGTGCTAGGGTGAGTTCACTAGACCAGACATTGATAGCTCAATAATATCAATCTCTCCAAGTTTAATGACTGTCCATAAAACTATAGGGCCTGTACAGATCAATCACTGATCTCGACCTTACTGCCAAGGTGGAAGTTGGAACTTAATTTGCTTATTAAGTCCTTAGGGCCAGAACCTGCAGATTATGTTGATCAGGTTTATCGTGCCAATGAGGGATAATGGTAAATTGTCCCATGTTCACAGTTTTAGTTTGAGCTGGGAGAGTAAATGGTAAAGGTTTTTTTCTTCAAATTCTGAGACCCCAGGGGCAATATCCATACCCAGATATCAGATAGAGGTTGCCCATGTCAAGGGTAATGAGGGGCCTGCCTATGCTTTGGTTAGGGGGCCAATAGGTAGAGCTTGGGATTTATCAGAATTCACCCTTAGCTGGGAAAGGCCAGAAAATTCTGAAATAATGTTCAAAGCTGCTCGGAGTGCATGAGTGATGAGACTAGGAGCACTACATGTGATGTACCCAGGCCTTGGGCAAGACTTGAGCAAACTTATAGTCACTCTGAAGTCATAGAACTTGCTTTATTCAAGAGACTACAAACCCTTCCAAAAATAACTATTAAGGATCATTGCAAGCTATGAGAACTAAGTGACCTGCTCATGGAGCTAGAGTTGGCAAAGGCACGCCCTTGTCTGCCAGGACTACGTTCTTCAGACACTGCTCATGGTATAAGGCCAATGCTGTCAAAAGAGCCTCTGCAAGCACAAGTCTGATCTTTGTTTTACAAACATACCTGTTTGGGACCCTTCCCCAATTACTAGCATGCAGCAACAGCCCTGAAGGAGGGGGAGCCTCTGTTCCCCCGAAACGTGTTGGCTTCATTTGCTGCCACTCTCAATAAATGATTTCAAACTCACCTTCCAACTTGCATTTACTGAATACCAGGCATTCCTTTCTGCCTACCTATTCAGGAATATATAAATCACTATCACAACAATTGGAGTCAGAATATTACTCCCTCATAGGTCCTTAGAACAACTTCTAAGGGAATTTTCGTGCCACCTAGGAATTTCTTAAAGTGATAAACCTAGCACCTTTCCTACCTAACCCTGTAAGTATTCTGTAGGTGTATGGTGGTTTGTGTTGTTGTGTTATTGTGTTAACAGCTGCACCGTCACACAATGTGAGATAGTAGGCTGCTGGACTCCACGCAGGGATATGAATAATGTTCAAGTTATACAAGATATACAACACATACCCATCTCACACAGTGGTGGGCTGCATATAGGGATATGTTGTATCACTTGTATGGCTGTATATACTAATTTTAGCTTAGGGATGTCATCAGAGTGCAACCTTTCCTTCTCAGTGGTATATTTTCATATAGCATGGATGGGACCCAATGACTTTGCAGCAATTGGAGCTCGGAGCGGTGGCTTTCTTATGATCTATTGAACGGTCTCTAGATGTTTTTTTTATATGATACATGCACAGAACAAGGCTTATGTGAGATCCATGTATAGTGATGTCATTTGTGAGCTGTCACTGTGTCTCTGTTTCTGTGGCAGAGCCTTATATATGTTTTGCTTTTGATTAAAGCTCTTTTGGCCCTTCTGCCGCTGTGGGTCACAAAGGTGCAATTAGTTCTGCACTCCTGCGACCCATATTCACTGGACAAAGCTAAAGTGTGCTAAAGTCAGCGGTCAGCTGATATCACTTAGCTGGTCCAGACTATGGAGGGATCCCCACTTTAATGTCAGGATCCACCCAGATGCTTGACCAGCAGCTGGCTCTGCCTCTCAGCATGCTGCTGAGAGCCCACTTCGTCCACCGCCGACCATTGTTATGGCAACAACATAATAATCCTTTCCCTGTTCCCTGTGTAAATGGCGCACAAGTAAGAATGGGAGGTGCATGCTGGGTATCCAGCACAATCATATACAGGAAGAGAATGCTAGTGGGCTTCACATGCCCACACTAGAGATGGAAGCACTCTGCAGAGAAGAAATAAAAAGTAAGTACTATAAAAAATGGGAATTGAGTGGCGATTTCATTAATAGCATGGCTTAATAGTGTTTTAAATAGTTTAATAGAACGTATTACCTTTGAAAAAAAAATTCTGTGTGGAACTCCGCTTTGAGTCAGTGCTCCATCCCTCTGATCTTAAGATGGATAGGGCTCCTGCAACTCAGTGCTGCATCTCTCTAATAGACAGCTTTCCTTCGAGAGATGTGTTGGACTCTGGTTAGTGCTACATCCCTCCGATAGAAAGTGCTCCTTCAAGAGATGGGTTGGGCTCTGGTTAGTGTTATATCCCTCTGATAGAAAGTACTCCTTCAAGAGATGGGTTGGACTCTGGTTAGTGTTATATCCCTCTGATAGAAAGTACTCCTTCAAGAGATGGGTTGGACTCTGGTTAGTGTTATATCCCTCTGATAGAAAGTACTCCTTCAAGAGTTGGGTTGGACTCTGGTTAGTGTTATATCCCTCTGATAGAAAGTACTCCTTCAAGAGATGGGTTGGACTCTGGTCAGTGCTACATCCCTATGGTAGAAAGTGCTCCTTCAAGAGATGGGTTGGGCTCTGGTCAGTGCTACATCCCTATGGTAGAAAGTGCTCCTTCAAGAGATGGGTTGGGCTCTGGTCAGTGCTATATCCCTCTGGTAGAAAGTACTCCTTCAAGAGATGGGTTGAGCTCTGGTCAGTGCTACATCCCTATGGTAGAAAGTGCTCCTTCAAGAGATGGGTTGGGCTCTGGTCAGTGCTACATCCCTATGGTAGAAAGTGCTCCTTCAAGAGATGGGTTGGGCTCTGGTCAGTGCTACATCCCTATGGTAGAAAGTGTTCCTTCAAGAGATGGGTTGGGCTCTGGTCAGTGCTACATCGTTATGGTAGAAAGTGCTCCTTCAAGAGATGGGTTGGGCTCTGGTCAGTGCTATATCCCTCTGGTAGAAAGTACTCCTTCAAGAGATGGGTTGAGCTCTGGTCAGTGCTACATCCCTATGGTAGAAAGTGCTCCTTCAAGAGATGGGTTGGGCTCTGGTCAGTGCTACATCCCTATGGTAGAAAGTGCTCCTTCAAGAGATGGGTTGGGCTCTGGTCAGTGCTACATCGTTATGGTAGAAAGTGCTCCTTCAAGAGATGGGTTGGGCTCTGGTCAGTGCTATATCCCTCTGGTAGAAAGTACTCCTTCAAGAGATGGGTTGGGCTCTGGTCAGTGCTATATCCCTCTGGTAGAAAGTACTCCTTCAAGAGATGGGTTGGGCTCTGGTCAGTGCTACATCCCTATGGTAGAAAGTGCTCCTTCAAGAGATGGGTTGGGCTCTGGTCAGTGCTATATCCCTCTGGTAGAAAGTACTCCTTCAAGAGATGGGTTGGGCTCTGGTCAGTGCTACATCCCTATGGTAGAAAGTACTCCTTCAAGAGATGGGTTGGGCTCTGGTCAGTGCTACATCCCTATGGTAGAAAGTGCTCCTTCAAGAGATGTGCTAAGCTCTGGTCAGTGCTACATCCCTCGTGTACAAAGTGCTCTTTAAAGAGATGGGTTGTCCTTGATAAGTCAGAACTGCATCTCTCTAGCAGACAGAGATCCTACAGGAGAAGGATTGGACTAAGGTAAGTTTGTGGACATTTGTGTTGGCAGCGATGGTGATGTGGACTCCTTGACAGGGGAAGGAGCAGGAGTTTCCAATGTCGAGCTGGACGTAGACGGAACCTGTCCTCGCACGAGATCAATTTTTTCCTGCATAAGTTGCAGTTTTATCTTTTTCAGAGCATTGCTTTCCTCGAGCAGTTTTACCATCTTTTCCGATTGCGCTGTCTGTTGCTCTCTGTGCACTTTAAGTTCTTCTTTCAAGAGCAAAAGATCTGTATGGATGTTATTTAAAAGTCTGTGACTCCTGTTTATTTCTTTTCTGCTCTGCGCATTCAGGCGTTCAACTTTGGAAACCACATTAGTTAAAGTAGAAACGATGCTGTCCTCATAAGTACCAGGAGTTGTCATCTGATTGGTAGATGGAAGCTGTGGAGAAGCAGCTGTGTTCTGAGTTTCTCTGTGGTTAGTGGATGTTAGCTGGGTAGCGGTGCCCAGTGCGCTGTCCACGGGAAGCAAACTGATTGTCCTCATATCTTCTTTAGATCCATCTGTATTGAGGAAATTCAAATACAAATATATATCTTTTTTTTATTAACTACTGCTATTCAGTGTTATATTTTTCAGATAAAGTGAAAAGCAATGAGAAGTAAAGGGAAAGCTGACTCAATTAGTCACCTTTTTTTCCCTTCTGTATATCTTTGCGGAACAATTAGCTATTTCCTTTGAAGAAAATGACTCGGACTAAAAAAAGTTTTTTTGAAAAAGCATTATGCTGTACGATGAGGAGATCTTTAGTTCAGGGGTCTCCTAACTTTATTAATACAGGGCCAGTTTACTGTCCTTCAGAGTTTAGAGAGGCCAGTGGAAATAGAAAATGCCCCAGCTTCAGTGGAAGTAATAGTGGGAATAATGGTGTCCCATTGTTGGTATCACTGGAAGGAATAGTGCCCCATTGCTGGTATCAGTGGCAATAATAGAATGCCATTGTTGATATCAGTGAGAGAAATAGCACCCTATCAATGGTATATTTGGTATTGATAGTGCCCCACCACTGGTGTCAATGGGAGGCAATGGTGCCTCATCATTAGTGTCAATTGTGGATTGAATAGGGCCCCTGGATAGAGACATGCAAAGAGCCACATCCTGCCCCAGGGCTGCACTTTGGAGACTACTGGATTAGCTCATGCTTCCCTCTGATTGTTCTTATTAATCAAAGCGGCTTTCACTACTTCGTTAATTAGGAGCAGCATCTGCTCCATTTTTATGTTCAGAAGAGCAAGCATGCTGCTTGCACCATTCTTTGTTATTATCCCCATAATATACAGGAACACACTTTCCGAGTCCCCGTTCTGCCGGGGTGAAGACCCACACTTTTCACGGTACCACTGAGTCCCCTGACACGGAGGCTTTTAAAATGCATCTAAACTAACAGACAAGTGCACAACCTCCCTTTCTTGAAAGTGGTTCCCAGGGGTAATAGGTTCTTTTTCCTGTATTTAGAGCCTGGCTTTCATGGCTATACCACACCTTGCTGCCCTCTCAAGACTGGGGGCATCTGAACACACTGCAATCATACAATATTGAAATTGTGTATAGCAGCCTCCCCGCACCCCCTAATACTTATCTGAGCCCCCTCTGTCCAGCGATGCCCATGAGAATCTAAGCCATCCGGGACACTCCGGCTGATTGGCTGAGACACAGCAGCGCGGACATTGGTTCCCATGGCTGGCAATCAAAGCCAATCAGGGGAGAAAGGGGTGGGGCCAGGCTGGGGCTCCATGTCTGAATAGATACACAAAGCTCTGACTTATCTCGGGTACCCCCATAGGGAGCTGCTGGCTGAGGGGGCACTCTATAGGAGGGAGGGGTCAGGAGCAGCAAAGAGGGACCTGAGAAGAGGAGGATCTTGGCTGCTCTGTGCTAAACCAATTGCATTAAGCATAACATGTAACATTAAAAAAAAAAAAAAACCTTTACAATCACTTTAACCGGTTCCCGACTGGCTCCTGTAAATATACATCGGCAGAATGGCACGGCTGGGCAAAGTAACGTACCCATACATTACTTTGAATTGCCTGCCGTGCGCATGCCTGCCGAGAGCTCCGTGACCGTGGTTGCGGGTCCCGCGGACTCGATTGCAGCGGGGATACCCACAATCGTGTCACAGAGCTCAGGAACGGGGATGCCGATGTAAACAGCATCTCCCCGTTCTGCCTAGTGACAGGAAACTGATCGTCTGCTCCATGTCATCCGGAGCAGCGATCAGTATGGTGTCACACACAGCCACGCCCCCATACAGTTAGAAACACGCCCCTAGGAACACTTAACCCCTACACTGCCACCTAGTGGCTAACCCCTTCACTGCCAGTGACATTGTTACAGTAATCAATGCAATTTTATAGCATTGATTGCTGTATTAATGCCAATGGTCCCAAAAATGTGTCAAAAGTGTCCACCAAAATATCACAGTCACGATAAAAATCGCTGATCACCGCCATTACTAGTAAAAAAATAAAAATTATTAATAAAAATGCCATGAAACTATCCCCTATTTTGTAGATGCTATCATTTTTGTGCAAACCAATCAATACACGCTTATTGCGATTTTTTTTTTTTTTACCAAAAATATGTAGAAGAATACAAATCGGCCTAAACTGAGGGAAAAAAATGTTTTTTTTATATTTTTGGGGGGATATTTATTATAGCAAAAAGTAAAAATTAGTAGTAGTCCATTATATGTCACTTACCTGACACAGAAGCCAGCGATGTCGCCGCTGTCCCCTGTAGTCCGGAGCGTCCAACTTCTTCCGGGTATCGCTGCTCCGGCCACTCACAGCGCCGGAACAGTGATGACGTCACTCCTGCGCATGCGCACGGGAGACGCCACTAACGGCATATCGCTGTTAGCAGCTGCATGCTGCTAACGGCGATAGTGCGCCTGCACGTAGCTGTCTACGGTGCATGCGCCGTAGACAGCTGTGACTGTCTTTTAGTAAATATCTCCTAAACCTGCACGGTTTAGGAGATATTTCTTGGACCTACAGGTAAGCCTTAATCTAGGCTTACCTGTAGGTTAAAGTGGTTTGTAAGGGTTTACAACCACTTTAATGCTTGTCTATAGGCTTCTAAGCACTCTTCTGTAACTTCTCCTCAGCAGCACAAACTCATCTTGCCTTTGTTCTCCCATTGCTATATTTAGCAGCTAGGAGTGAAAAAAAGTACCTGGTACTTCTGGGTACCATGGAGCACATGCCCTTCCTTTCATGGGACATTGCTGGTGCTCAGTGAGTGGCAGAGTGCTGTCCCATCAGGACTGGGAGTGAGTCTCCAGCCTTGTATAAGCTCCAACTAGAGCAAAGCGAAGCTTGCACATGGCTTCTTTTTTTCAATCCCAATCACTGTGCGGTGCAGCATAGAAACAAAGGGAAGATACAAATGTGTTGCTGGGAAGGGCAGCATTAAAGAGTACCCGTTGCTTAGATGTGCATGGGCAAAGCAAAAGTACACTTTAGGCTTACTGGTTAATTGGAAAAGACCAAACAAAACTGAAGAAGATGAGGAGGACCCCGAAATGAATAGGTAAAGACTATTGAAATGTTTGTAGAAACATGATTCCCAGTGAAGGGAACTCTTAAGGCGTCAACATACTAAAACATTTTGGACAATTTCATGCTCCCAACTTTGTAGGAACCGTTTGGGGATGGCCCCTTCCTGTTCCAACATGACTATGCACCAGTGCACAAAACAAGGTCAATAGAGACATGGATGTTCTATCGGGTTGAGGTCAGGACTCTGTGCAGGCCAGTCAAGTTCTTCCACCTCAAAACTTACTCATCCATGTCTTTATGGACCTTGCTTTGTGCACTGGTGGGCAGTCATGTTGGAACAGGAAGGGGCCATCTCCAAACTGTTCCCACAAAGTTGGGAACATGAAACTATCCAAAAAGTCTTGGTATGCTGACGCCTTAAGAGTTCCCTTAAACAAAGCTGAGATGAAGAATGGGGAGGAGGAAGCTAGGAAGACTGTGTTAGTGGCAGAACAGCAATATATTACCAATCCAATCCCATTCACACAGAAGGTATGGTTAGAAAAGCAGCAAGAGAATAAGACGACCATTAGGAGAAAGATAGATAATAGACGCATATTCCTGAGACAAGAGAACTTTGGGGAAGGAGAAAAAGTGGGCCGTTTACTGTCTTTACTGGTTAAAGTAAACACTGCCCCTTCAATGGTACTAGTGGTCAGGACTCTACAGGGAGAGATTACTTCTGAACCTACCATTATTAATAATATATTCCATCACTACTATAGTTCTCTATATAAATCTCATAAGGGGGGAGAGGGGGGGAACGACTGCCGTCTTTATGGAGAATATAAGCATACCAACTTTATCAGTAGAAGACTCTATGACTATGGAGGCTCCAATAACTATTGATGAACTTCGTAAAGCTGTGGCCGAGATGCCTAACCTAAAATCACCAGGACCTGACGGGATACCCATTGAGGTTTATAAAAGATATGGCGAGGTTCTGTTGCCAGAACTGCTGGAGACACTGAGTCAGGCTCTGGTGCTTGGGACGTTGCCTTCATCAATGTTGGAAGCCACCATAGTGGTTGTCCCCAAGGAGGGAAAAGACCCTATGGATCCTGCTTCGTATCGCCCGATTTCGCTTTTATGTACTGATGTAAAGATTTTAGCAAAAATACTGGCAACACGCTTAAAAAGGTGTATTCATAAGCTTATCCACTCTGACCAGTCGGGATTTATCCCGAACAGGTCTACCAGTACTAATATACGTAGAGCCCATCTGAATATCCAGATTCCGGTAGACAATGGAGGCTCCAGGGGAATATTCATAAGGGGTGAATATCACTCCCATTGTTGCCACAGATTTAGACAGCCTTAAAGTTCTCTCAAGGTTCCAGGAACAAGTAAGTAGACCAAAAGGTAAAGTAAAGGGGCAAACATGACTCCCATTGCTGCCACAGATTTAGAGATCCTTAGAGAAGGACCCAGGAACAGGTAAGTGGATCAGGTCATCTGATCATTCGTAAGGGATGAACATCACTCCCATTGTTGCCACAGATTTAGAGATCCTTAAAGAAGGTTCTGGAGACAGGTAAGTGGACCAGATTATCTGAACAGTCATAAGGGGTGAACATCACTCCCATTGCTGCCACAGATTTAGAGAGACTTAGAGAAGGTTCCAGGAACAGCTAAGTTAACAAGGTCATCCGATCAATGTTAAGGGCTTAGCGTCACCCCCATTGCTGCCACCAGATGTCAGGTATACCATTTCCTACAGCTGTACACAGAGATCTATGACAATGTGTGACCAATACCATCAGGAAGAGGGAATAATAGACTGAATTTCATTGGAAGGGACCAGTGGCCTTTCAGACACCAGATCATATCCTAACAAAAAATAATAAAAAGCATTGCCACCAATTCATGGGTGCAAAATGTTAGAAGAAGCTGGTTTCTATTGTTGCCAGCGGTGGGGGTTAAGGGGGATTAGCAAACCAAAAAGCTAAACTGCCAACTTTAAAAAGGTCATACAATGAAGGGAAAAAAATTATCTGTTTTTACAGCAGCATAATAATTCTTACAGAATGTTGTGTATGCTCCAAATGCCAAAGTTAGATCCCATAGAATGGGATGCAGTTGTCTCTTGCTCATATATTTAATAAAAATTTGTTTCAGTGACTTGTATTGGCATGATCCAAATTTACTAAAGGCTGTAACAAAATGCAATACTTATTTCCTTCAGATGTACATTACATGAGGAATAACTGGGAGAAACGACCCATTATCTCTCCAGAGGGTGAATTGGAAGATGACGGCACATTTGATTCTTCAGAAGAGAACCCCATCACCCCGAATGTCCATCCAGTTTTCCAGAATGCTGAACTGTCGTCTGATCCCTCCACATCCGGGAGAAGTTTTCCAGATCACTCCCCTCCCGCTACCCACCATACCCCTCATAGGAGCCTGTTTAAAAGGAGAGCAGCGCTAATGGGGAAAAGCAGCACTCGTGCAGGAACAGGTGGCCGGAAGCGAGCTCTAGCTTCTGCCACTCTTAGCAGTGAGGATGATGAAGATGAGGCTGGTCCACCGAAAAAGTTAGGTGGTGGCTTGAGGAACATCAGATTCTCCCATGAGGAGAATTGTGTCCTTGTCCACACAGTGATGGATAACTGGACGAGTCTGTACGGGGCTCAGTCTCAGAAAATATCATTTGCGCAAAAAAAGTACCTGTGGCAGACCGTGGTTTCGGCAGTTAATGCAGTCAGCCATTACGGCAGGACGGTGCACCACTGCAAGAAACGCCTGTCAGATATCAAAAGGTAGGTTCTAATTTCAACCAATTTGTTCTTCGTTTTATAGCTGACTGTGCCCCCATTGGTTTACTGGGATTTGTTGGTTCCCATTGGTTTACAAGGTTTACCGTCACTTCCTGTCTTGTTACCAGGGTAGGAATTGTGGAAAAATCTCCCCGATGGGCATATCGCTTTCGCATCTGTGTGCCCACTGGGGAGATTTAGAAGAGGTAGAACTCTTCTAAATTCTTTCCAAAGGTAAACAAAAACAGTTTGGTCCGCTTTTCACTTTAATATTGTGTTTTGTAATTCCAGGTATCTCAGGACTAAACTAGCCGCTCATAAAAAATACCCCCGTGGCACTGGGGGCAGTACCCCCATGGATCTTAAACTAACAGAATACGAGGAAGAGTTGCTTTTGGTCGTTGGCGAGGAGGTCATGACGGGGTTGGAGGGCGCCCACTTGAGCACTGACAGAATTGGTAAGCTCCAAAAAGAGCGCCATAGTCTTTTCTACACCAGGACTGCTATATGGAGGATCTGCACTGCCTCCGGCTGCCTGAGGACTATAAGCTAATGTTTGCCAGCATGGTGTTTACCATTGACAGCATTTTGTTATACCCATTCGTTAAATGTAGATAAATACCTGTTGATTCTGCTAGAAATCATTTAATTTCCTGTGCTCTCTGCCTGTGTTGCGCTCTTATCAGTTAGCAGCATTCCCAGTTCTCTCTGTGGACTACAGAACCCCAATGCCCTAATAGAAAGGAAGAGCAGAGGTGGTGTAATGTAGTCCTAACACACTTCCTGTCCTAGAGTAACAATGGTTCCCTTCCATACATACAGTGCTGACAATGTTGTCATCCTAGGACAGGAAGTGTGTTACTGGCAGGATCACCAGGTGAATATAAAAGGTAAAAAAAAGACTAAAATAAAACCAGTGCAGCCACCACATTCAAGGTTTGGCAAGCTGCAAAATATTACATTTTTGTTCTTGGCTTTATTTACACTTTGATAGATATACATCATTTTGTAGCTGATATCTGATGTAGTGTTAGTTGTAGACATGTGCGATTCGTTTCAAAATTTGTGTTATTCGCAGATTTGGAGGTATCCGAATCTTCGAATCACAATAGTAATGAATGTCAAAGAATCCAAAATAAATTATAATGAAAACAATCAATTGTATTTATTTGTTTTGTTTGGATGACACGATAGTTTGGGCCTTTTGAACATGTTTGAAACATCCAAAATAACGTAACCACATAACAAATGATCCCATTTGATTCAGATCCATCCATTTTTATTTCCAGTGGGCATAGCATAAATATTCTAATAAGATTCTTTTTGTTTTGTGGTTTAACTTGAGAGACCATTCGTTTAATTTGTATGTGCCCGTCCCAACCAACAAAATCAGTTGGGAATAAGAAAATGAATTCAATTTAGGCCCCGTTCACACTGGTCCAACATGTGCTCCGACTGTGAGAGTCGCATGACATCTCAAAAATAATGATTCCCTATGAGAGCCGTCCTAACTGGTCCGACTTGTGTCAGTCCGACTTTGAAAAAGGTTCATTCACTACAGGCGGTCCCTGAGTTACGAATAATTTAGGGACTGTAGGTTTGTTCTTATGTCAAATTTGTTTGTAAGTCAGAACAGTACATTTCTATGTGTAACTATTTATCAGAACGGAATATGGAAGCCCCCTTCAAGAAAGGGAGCCCCGGATCCTGCACCAGCCCCCCCCCCCCCCCCCATGTGAATGAGTAGGGCTACATTATTTTCATTTTCCCGCTCTTTTCTGCAGAAGAGTCAGAATACATTGGGTCACCTGAACAGCTATCTCCGGCCCCCAGCCTTCCAGAGGAAGAGGAATCCAGGAAGGATGACCTGTCTGAGACCCCAGCTGTGTATCCAGATGGTATATATTGGTCAATGTTTTAAAACGTTGGTCTTTTTTTTTTTTTTTTACAGTTTTCCTACCGGGCCAATTCTGACACTTCTCTCATGTATGTAAAAATCTGTATTTTTTGCTAGAAAATTGCTATGAACCCCCAAACATTATATAATATATTTTTAGCAGAGATCCTACAGAATAAAATGGTAATTGTCCACTCTTTGTATGTCACACGGTATATGTGCAGTTGATTTTCTGGTAAATATACACTTTAATTTTTTATTTAATTTTTTTAATCTAAAGCTTACCAGCTTAGTGTTACAGAGGGGATCCAGTGCTAGAATAATTGCTCCTGCTCTGCTGTTCGCGGCGATACCTCACATGTTTGGTTTGAACACAGCTTACATATGTGGGTGTCAGGGGCGGGTGTTTACTGCTCCCCCAAAATAAACAAAAAACACCAGCCGCCACTGGTGGTCGTGATACGTATACAGGCTTGGGGTGACCGGAGAGATTAAATTTTTTTTTTCCTTTTTACTATATCCTCTATTACATTTTATTTATTTTCACTCTGTCCCTTTAAATTTTAGCTATGACCACTTTTATTCCCATCACAGGAAATGTAAACATCCCTTGTGATAGAAATAAGCAGTGACAGGTCTTCTTTGTGGAGAGACGTGATGTCAATAAGACCCCACATCTATTCTGTATAATGTAAAGCATTTAATAAAAAAACAAACAAAAAAAAAAAACATTGATCTAATGCTTTAAAAAAAAAAAAATGGCCTTGTTTACATTGGACCGGTACAGGAAGTGACGTCATGACATTGCACCAGACCTCCTAGGCCATCTTTCCTCTGATCGTCTTTATTACCAGTCGCCGCAACTGCTTGATCGATTCTCGGGGCAAGAACCACCGGTAAGGGAGGGGGGGGGCTACACCACCGCTTCTAAAAGTGATCCAGGGGCAAATACACTTCTCAAACCACTTTTATCAGTTAGAGAATTGCCGGCTCAAACAAACAATACCAGGGTTATGACATATTGCTGCAGCCATAACCCCGGTATTCCACTTCCTCCCGAGGGAAGAAGAAGAAGAATTCTGTCAAAGAAGAATTCCGGACAATTTTTTCTTTTTTTTACCCTGCAGTGTATGGGTTAATGACTCATTTTTGTCTAAGGATTTGGAGAGCTGAGATATTATCACCTAATCCTCCCAGTGCAAGACCAGTCTCTTTGGCCCCTGCCCAACCCCCAATCCCCCCCACGGTCAATCGGTTTTGTGCAGTGGACTGTTCCTGATGTCATTATGCCCAAAGACCTGCTCTGGACGTGATGACGTCAGGAACAGTCCACCGCTGGACATGGGGGAGTGGCATTTTCTGGTGGATCAGGTGAGTAAACAAAAACAAACAGAAAACAAACAGCCCATAAAGTGCTTTAAACTCCAGTTTTGCCAATTAAAGACTATTCTCCCCCCATACACTACTCTATATATACGACATGCGGATATTAGTATTATCTTTAACATGATCAGTCTTATTGCTACATTGGTAAGATGATGTGAATTACATCATAGCTTATAAAATTTAGTTTTTAGCAAAACTACCTTGGAAAATATTTTTTCTAACTCTTTAATCACTTTTATTTGTATGTCTGGGCTATTGGGCACTTTAAATCTTTGTCTAAGCTCCACCCTGGCTATATACACAAGTAGTAAAAATTAGAATCAAAATAATTTTTGAATAAGGAGCCAAGTTATCAACATGTGAATTTTAATTACAGAGGAAAATACAAGGGAGAGCCACCAGGTGAAAGGAGGTCAGATGCCATCGGCGCAGAGACAAAACGGTAGGCTCCTGTCCATGGAAAAAAATATATATTTATAGGCTTAGTTTGTCATTATTTAATATATTAAAAAAATAAATGAGAAATAGGAACACTATATTACCAAAAGTATTGGGACACCTGCCTTTACACGCACATGAACTTTAATGACATCCCCAGTCTTGGTCTGTAGGGTTCAATATTAAGTTGGCCCACCCTTTGCAGCTATAACAGCTTCAACTCTTCTGGGAAGGCTGTCTACAAGGTTTAGGAGTGTGTCTATGGGAATGTCTGACCATTCTTCCAGAAATGCATTTGTGAGGTCAAGCGCTGATTTTGAACGAGAAGGCCTGGCTTGCAGTCTCTGCTCTAAATCATCCCAAAGGTGTTCTATCAGGCTGAAGCCAGGACTCTGTGCAGACCAGTCAAGTTCCTCCACCCCAAACTAGCTCATCTATGTCTTTATGGACCTTGCTTTGTGCACTGGACCAAATAATTTGGTGGAGGGGAATTATGGTGTGGGGTTGTTTTTTAGGGGTTGAGCTTGAACCCCCCCTTTCCAGTGAAGGAAACTCTTCTTTTTTTTTTTTTTTTGCCATATCAGTGATCTTATGCAGGAGACTTGATTCACCTTGCAGCTCATTTGTGTCTCATTCACGGTTCCACATCATCGTGGCGTATTTAATTACGTAGCTTTTTTTTTTTTCCTTTCAAAGATTCCTTGTGATCACATAAAAAATTCATAACATTTAAAAATAAGTGACAATAAGATAAGCGGAAACCTCAACACCATTGGTGTTCTCGGGGTAGACACAATGACTATACCTAGTACCCTAACGTCTAATACCTATATTTTATTTTCCTCCCCCCTCTCCCTACCCAATCCCCCCCCCGACGTCTCCATAGGATCACATCATATACCTGATTTAAATCTAACTTTCCTCTCCCCCCTCCCCAGCTCTATGGCAATCTCACTCACTGATTACCGAAAGAATCGTGAAGAGGCCAACAGGAGAGCCATAGAAGGGGGGAGAACCAACGCAGCACAAAAGAGAAAAGCAATAATAAGAAGAAAAAGAAAAAAAAAGGAAAGGAAAGAAAAAGCCAGGCACCCATAGGAAGAATCTGTTTTTTGTGGCAGAAACTATTACAGCCTGTCTACTTAAGGTGGGATCCCCAACTTCCGCAAGCAAGGCCCCCATAGACTCATAAACTTCTAATTATTACCTTGTTTAATAAAAAAGACCCTCTCATTACCAATTGTCGTTTTTATGGTTGCTAGCCAAGTTTCAACTGACGGGCCCGAGTGTGAGTGCCATTGTTGAGCAATTAGCCTCCTTGCTTGAAAGAGACATCTAATGACTGGTATAATAAACTTGAGGGGTTCACAACTTTAGGCCTCTGATATTGATGGTTCAGCCGACACGTTCAGCTGGCTGATGCTGTTCACATTTATAATGTGCTGCTTTCCATTCTCCGCAGAATGGGGTTCCTCAGCAATTAAATAGTCCCTTTTCATTATGCTCGAGCATGCACCATCAAACGTGACCACTAGTTCCCAGATTTAAGCCTCTGATATGGATGGCTCAGCCGACACGTTCAGCTGGCTGATGCTGTTCACATTTATAATGATGTGCTGCTTTCCATTCTCCGCAGAATGGGGTTCCTCAGCATTTAAATAGGCCGTCATCTTAATTCATGCTCGACCGTGCACCATCAAACGTGACCACTAGTTCTCCGCTTTGAGCCTCTGACATTGATGGCTCAGCCGACACGTTCAGCTGGCTGATGCTGTTCACATTTATAATGTGCTGCTTTCCATTCTCCGCAGAATGGGGTTCCTCAGCATTTAAATAGTCCCTTTTCATTATGCTCGAGCATGCACCATCAAACGTGACCACTAGTTCCCAGATTTAAGCCTCTGATATGGATGGCTCAGCCGACACGTTCAGCTGGCTGATGCCGTTCACATTTATAATGTGCTGCTTTCCATTCTCCGCAGAATGGGGTTCCTCAGCATTTAAATAGGCCGTCATCTTATTTCATGCTCAACCGTGCACCATCAAACAGGACCACTATTTATACGCTTTAAGCCTCTGACATTGATGGCTCAGCCGACACGTTCAGCTGGCTGATGCCGTTCACATTTATAATGTGCTGCTTTCCATTCTCCGCAGAATGGGGTTCCTCAGCATTTAAATAGGCCGTCATCTTATTTCATGCTCAATCGTGCACCATCAAACGGGACCACTAGTTCACAACTTTAAGCCTCTGACATTGATGGTTCAGCCGACACGTTCAGCTGGCTAATGCTGTTCACATTTATAATGATGTGCTGCTTTCCATTCTCCGCAGAATGGGGTTCCTCAGCAATTAAATAGTCCCTTTTCATTATGCTCGAGCATGCACCATCAAACGTGACCACTAGTTCCCAGATTTAAGCCTCTGATATGGATGGCTCAGCCGACACGTTCAGCTGGCTGATGCTGTTCACATTTATAATGTGCTGCTTTCCATTCTCCGCAGAATGGGGTTCCTCAGCATTTAAATAGGCCGTCATCTTATTTCATGCTCAACCGTGCACCATCAAACGGGACCACTATTTCTCTGCTTTAAGCCTCTGACATTGATGGCTCAGCCGACACGTTCAGCTGGCTGATGCCGTTCACATTTATAATGATGCGCTGCTTTCCATTCTCCGCAGAATGGGGTTCCTCAGCATTTAAATAGGCCGTCATCTTATTTCATGCTCGACCGTGCACCACCAAACGGGACCACTAGTTTACAACTTTAAGCCTCTGACATTGATAGCTCAGCCGACACGTTCAGCTGGCTGATGCTGTTCACATTTATAATGATGTGCTGCTTTCCATTCTCCGCAGAATGGGTTTCCTCAGCATTTAAATAGGCCGTCATCTTATTTCATGCTCGACCGTGCACCATCAAACGGGACCACTAGTTCACAACTTTAAGCCTCTGATATTGATGGTTCAGCCAACACGTTCAGCTGGCTGATGCTGTTCACATTTATAATGTGCTGCTTTCCATTCTCCGCAGAATGGGGTTCCTCAGCATTTAAATAGGCCGTCATCTTATTTCATGCTCAACCGTGCACCATCAAACAGGACCACTATTTATACGCTTTAAGCCTCTGACATTGATGGCTCAGCCGACACGTTCAGCTGGCTGATGCTGTTCACATTTATAATGTGCTGCTTTCCATTCTCCGCAGAATGGGGTTCCTCAGCATTTAAATAGGCCGTCATCTTATTTCATGCTCAACCGTGCACCATCAAACGGGACCACTAGTTCACAACTTTAAGCCTCTGACATTGATGGTTCAGCCGACACGTTCAGCTGGCTAATGCCGTTCACATTTATAATGATGTGCTGCTTTCCATTCTCCGCAGAATGGGGTTCCTCAGCATTTAAATAAGCCGTCATCTTATTTCATGCTCGACCGTGCACCATCAAACGGGACCACTATTTCTCTGCTTTAAGCCTCTGACATTGATGGTTCAGCTGACACGTTCAGCTGGCTGATGCTGTTCACATTTATAATGTGCTGCTTTCCATTCTCCGCAGAATGGGGTTCCTCAGCAATTAAATAGTCCCTTTTCATTATGCTCGAGCATGCACCATCAAACGTGACCACTAGTTCCCAGATTTAAGCCTCTGATATGGATGGCTCAGCCGACACGTTCAGCTGGCTGATGCCGTTCACATTTATAATGATGCGCTGCTTTCCATTCTCCGCAGAATGGGGTTCCTCAGCATTTAAATAGGCCGTCATCTTATTTCATGCTCAACCGTGCACCATCAAACGGGACCACTATTTCTCTGCTTTAAGCCTCTGACATTGATGGCTCAGCCGACACGTTCAGCTGGCTGATGCCGTTCACATTTATAATGATGCGCTGCTTTCCATTCTCCGCAGAATGGGGTTCCTCAGCATTTAAATAGGCCGTCATCTTATTTCATGCTCGACCGTGCACCACCAAACGGGACCACTAGTTTACAACTTTAAGCCTCTGACATTGATAGCTCAGCCGACACGTTCAGCTGGCTGATACCGTTCACATTTATAATGATGTGCTGCTTTCCATTCTCCGCAGAATGGGGTTCCTCAGCATTTAAATAGGCCGTCATCTTAATTCATGCTCGACCGTGCACCATCAAACGTGACCACTAGTTCTCCGCTTTGAGCCTCTGACATTGATGGCTCAGCCGACACGTTCAGCTGGCTGATACCGTTCACATTTATAATGATGCGCTGCTTTCCATTCTCCGCAGAATGGGGTTCCTCAGCATTTAAATAGGCCGTCATCTTATTTCATGCTCGACCGTGCACCATCAAAAGGGACCACTAGTTCACAACTTTAAGCCTCTGACATTGATGGTTCAGCCGACACGTTCAGCTGGCTGATGCTGTTCACATTTATAATGATGTGCTGCTTTCCAATCTCCGCAGAATGGGTTTCCTCAGCAATTAAATAGTCCCTTTTCATTATGCTCGACCGTGCACCATCAAACGGGACCACTAGTTCCCAGATTTAAGCCTCTGATATGGATGGCTCAGCCGACACGTTCAGCTGGCTGATGCTGTTCACATTTATAATGTGCTGCTTTCCATTCTCCGCAGAATGGAGTTCCTCAGCATTTAAATAGGCCGTCATCTTATTTCATGCTCAACCGTGCACCATCAAACAGGACCACTATTTATACAATTTAAGCCTCTGACATTGATGGCTCAGCCGACACGTTCAGCTGGCTGATGCTTTTCACATTTATAATGATGCGCTGCTTTCCATTCTCCGCAGAATGGGGTTCCTCAGCATTTAAATAGGCCGTCATCTTATTTCATGCTTGACTGTGCACCATCAAACGGGACCACTAGTTCACAACTTTAAGCCTCTGATATTGATGGTTCAGCCGACACGTTCAGCTGGCTGATGCTTTTCACATTTATAATGATGCGCTGCTTTCCATTCTCCACAGAATGGGGTTCCTCAGCATTTAAATAGGCCGTCATCTTATTTCATGCTCAACCGTGCACCATCAAACAGGACCACTATTTATACGCTTTAAGCCTCTGACATTGATGGCTCAGCCGACACGTTCAGCTGGCTAATGCTGTTCACATTTATAATGATGTGCTGCTTTCCATTCTCCGCAGAATGGGGTTCCTCAGCATTTAAATAAGCCGTCATCTTATTTCATGCTCGACCGTGCACCATCAAACGGGACCACTAGTTCACAACATTAAGCCTCTGACATTGATGGCTCAGCCGACACGTTCAGCTGGCTGATACCGTTCACATTTATAATGATGTGTTGCTTTCCATTCTCCGCAGAATGGGGTTCCTCAGCATTTAAATAGGCCATCATCTTATATCATGCTCGACCGTGCCCCATCAAACTGGACCACTATTTATACGCTTTAAGCCTCTGACATTGATGGTTCAGCCGACACGTTCAGCTGGCTAATGCCGTTCACATTTATAATGATGTGCTGCTTTCCATTCTCCGCAGAATGAGGTTCCTCAGCAATTAAATAGTCCCTTTTCATTATGCTCGACCGTGCACCATCAAACGGGACCACTAGTTCACAACTTTAAGCCTCTGATATTGATGGTTCAGCCGACACGTTCAGCTGGCTGATGCTGTTCACATTTATAATGTGCTGCTTTCCATTCTCCGCAGAATGGGGTTCCTCAGCATTTAAATAGGCCGTCATCTTATTTCATGCTCAACCGTGCACCATCAAACGGGACCACTATTTCTCTGCTTTAAGCCTCTGACATTGATGGCTCAGCCGACACGTTCAGCTGGCTGATGCCGTTCACATTTATAATGATGCGCTGCTTTCCATTCTCCGCAGAATGGGGTTCCTCAGCATTTAAATAGGCCGTCATCTTATTTCATGCTCAACCGTGCACCATCAAACGGGACCACTAGTTCACAACATTAAGCCTCTGACATTGATGGCTCAGCCGACACGTTCAGCTGGCTGATACCGTTCACATTTATAATGATGTGTTGCTTTCCATTCTCCGCAGAATGGGGTTCCTCAGCATTTAAATAGGCCATCATCTTATATCATGCTCGACCGTGCCCCATCAAACTGGACCACTATTTATACGCTTTAAGCCTCTGACATTGATGGTTCAGCCGACACGTTCAGCTGGCTAATGCCGTTCACATTTATAATGATGTGCTGCTTTCCATTCTCCGCAGAATGAGGTTCCTCAGCAATTAAATAGTCCCTTTTCATTATGCTCGACCGTGCACCATCAAACGGGACCACTAGTTCACAACTTTAAGCCTCTGATATTGATGGTTCAGCCGACACGTTCAGCTGGCTGATGCTGTTCACATTTATAATGTGCTGCTTTCCATTCTCCGCAGAATGGGGTTCCTCAGCATTTAAATAGGCCGTCATCTTATTTCATGCTTGACCGTGCACCATCAAACGGGACCACTAGTTCACAACTTTAAGCCTCTGATATTGATGGTTCAGCCGACACGTTCAGCTGGCTGATGCTTTTCACATTTATAATGATGCGCTGCTTTCCATTCTCCACAGAATGGGGTTCCTCAGCATTTAAATAGGCCGTCATCTTATTTCATGCTCAACCGTGCACCATCAAACAGGACCACTATTTATACGCTTTAAGCCTCTGACATTGATGGCTCAGCCGACACGTTCAGCTGGCTAATGCTGTTCACATTTATAATGATGTGCTGCTTTCCATTCTCCGCAGAATGGGGTTCCTCAGCATTTAAATAAGCCGTCATCTTATTTCATGCTCGACCGTGCACCATCAAACGGGACCACTAGTTCACAACATTAAGCCTCTGACATTGATGGCTCAGCCGACACGTTCAGCTGGCTGATACCGTTCACATTTATAATGATGTGTTGCTTTCCATTCTCCGCAGAATGGGGTTCCTCAGCATTTAAATAGGCCATCATCTTATATCATGCTCGACCGTGCCCCATCAAACTGGACCACTATTTATACGCTTTAAGCCTCTGACATTGATGGTTCAGCCGACACGTTCAGCTGGCTAATGCCGTTCACATTTATAATGATGTGCTGCTTTCCATTCTCCGCAGAATGAGGTTCCTCAGCAATTAAATAGTCCCTTTTCATTATGCTCGACCGTGCACCATCAAACGGGACCACTAGTTCACAACTTTAAGCCTCTGATATTGATGGTTCAGCCGACACGTTCAGCTGGCTGATGCTGTTCACATTTATAATGTGCTGCTTTCCATTCTCCGCAGAATGGGGTTCCTCAGCATTTAAATAGGCCGTCATCTTATTTCATGCTCAACCGTGCACCATCAAACGGGACCACTATTTCTCTGCTTTAAGCCTCTGACATTGATGGCTCAGCCGACACGTTCAGCTGGCTGATGCCGTTCACATTTATAATGATGCGCTGCTTTCCATTCTCCGCAGAATGGGGTTCCTCAGCATTTAAATAGGCCGTCATCTTATTTCATGCTCAACCGTGCACCATCAAACGGGACCACTAGTTCACAACATTAAGCCTCTGACATTGATGGCTCAGCCGACACGTTCAGCTGGCTGATACCGTTCACATTTATAATGATGTGTTGCTTTCCATTCTCCGCAGAATGGGGTTCCTCAGCATTTAAATAGGCCATCATCTTATATCATGCTCGACCGTGCCCCATCAAACTGGACCACTATTTATACGCTTTAAGCCTCTGACATTGATGGTTCAGCCGACACGTTCAGCTGGCTAATGCCGTTCACATTTATAATGATGTGCTGCTTTCCATTCTCCGCAGAATGAGGTTCCTCAGCAATTAAATAGTCCCTTTTCATTATGCTCGACCGTGCACCATCAAACGGGACCACTAGTTCACAACTTTAAGCCTCTGATATTGATGGTTCAGCCGACACGTTCAGCTGGCTGATGCTGTTCACATTTATAATGTGCTGCTTTCCATTCTCCGCAGAATGGGGTTCCTCAGCATTTAAATAGGCCGTCATCTTATTTCATGCTCAACCGTGCACCATCAAACAGGACCACTATTTATACGCTTTAAGCCTCTGACATTGATGGCTCAGCCGACACGTTCAGCTGGCTGATGCTGTTCACATTTATAATGTGCTGCTTTCCATTCTCCGCAGCATGGGGTTCCTCAGCATTTAAATAGGCCGTCATCTTATTTCATGCTCAACCGTGCACCATCAAACAGGACCACTAGTTCACAACTTTAAGCCTCTGACATTGATGGTTCAGACGACACGTTCAGCTGGCTAATGCCGTTCACATTTATAATGATGTGCTGCTTTCCATTCTCCGCAGAATGGGGTTCCTCAGCAATTAAATAGTCCCTTTTCATTATGCTCGAGCATGCACCATCAAACGTGACCACTAGTTCCCAGATTTAAGCCTCTGATATGGATGGCTCAGCCGACACGTTCAGCTGGCTGATGCTTTTCACATTTATAATGATGCGCTGTTTTCCATTCTCCGCAGAATGGGGTTCCTCAGCATTTAAATAGGCCGTCATCTTATTTCATGCTCGACCGTGCACCACCAAACGGGACCACTATTTCTCTGCTTTAAGCCTCTGACATTGATGGCTCAGCCGACACGTTCAGCTGGCTGATGCCGTTCACATTTATAATGATGTGCTGCTTTCCATTCTCCGCAGAATGGGGTTCCTCAGCATTTAAATAGGCCGTCATCTTATTTCATGCTCGACCGTGCACCATCAAACGTGACCACTAGTTCTCCGCTTTGAGCCTCTGACATTGATGGCTCAGCCGACACGTTCAGCTGGCTGATGCTGTTCACATTTATAATGATGTGCTGCTTTCCATTCTCCGCAGAATGGGGTTCCTCAGCAATTAAATAGTCCCTTTTCATTATGCTCGAGCATGCACCATCAAACGTGACCACTAGTTCCCAGATTTAAGCCTCTGATATGGATGGCTCAGCCGACACGTTCAGCTGGCTGATGCCGTTCACATTTATAATGATGTGCTGCTTTCCATTCTCCGCAGAATGGGGTTCCTCAGCATTTAAATAGGCCGTCATCTTATTTCATGCTCGACCGTGCACCACCAAACGGGACCACTAGTTTACAACTTTAAGCCTCTGACATTGATAGCTCAGCCGACACGTTCAGCTGGCTGATGCTGTTCACATTTATAATGATGTGCTGCTTTCCATTCTCCGCAGAATGGGTTTCCTCAGCATTTAAATAGGCCGTCATCTTATTTCATGCTCGACCGTGCACCATCAAACGGGACCACTAGTTCACAACTTTAAGCCTCTGATATTGATGGTTCAGCCGACACGTTCAGCTGGCTGATGCTGTTCACATTTATAATGTGCTGCTTTCAATTCTCCGCAGAATGGGGTTCCTCAGCATTTAAATAGGCCGTCATCTTATTTCATGCTCAACCGTGCACCATCAAACAGGACCACTATTTATACGCTTTAAGCCTCTGACATTGATGGCTCAGGCGACACGTTCAGCTGGCTGATGCTGTTCACATTTATAATGTGCTGCTTTCCATTCTCCGCAGAATGGGGTTCCTCAGCATTTAAATAGGCCGTCATCTTATTTCATGCTCAACCGTGCACCATCAAACGGGACCACTAGTTCACAACTTTAAGCCTCTGACATTGATGGTTCAGCCGACACGTTCAGCTGGCTAATGCCGTTCACATTTATAATGATGTGCTGCTTTCCATTCTCCGCAGAATGGGGTTCCTCAGCATTTAAATAGGCCGTCATCTTATTTCATGCTCGACCGTGCACCATCAAACGGGACCACTAGTTCACAACTTTAAGCCTCTGATATTGATGGTTCAGCCGACACGTTCAGCTGGCTGATGCTGTTCACATTTATAATGTGCTGCTTTCAATTCTCCGCAGAATGGGGTTCCTCAGCATTTAAATAGGCCGTCATCTTATTTCATGCTCAACCGTGCACCATCAAACGGGACCACTATTTCTCTGCTTTAAGCCTCTGACATTGATGGCTCAGCCGACACGTTCAGCTGGCTGATGCTGTTCACATTTATAATGTTCTGCTTTCCATTCTCCGCAGAATGGGGTTCCTCAGCATTTAAATAGGCCGTCATCTTATTTCATGCTCGACCGTGCACCACCAAACGGGACCACTAGTTTACAACTTTAAGCCTCTGACATTGATAGCTCAGCCGACACGTTCAGCTGGCTGATACCGTTCACATTTATAATGATGTGCTGCTTTCCATTCTCCGCAGAATGGGGTTCCTCAGCAATTAAATAGTCCCTTTTCATTATGCTCGAGCATGCACCATCAAACGTGACCACTAGTTCCCAGATTTAAGCCTCTGACATTGATGGCTCAGCCGACACGTTCAGCTGGCTGATACCGTTCACATTTATAATGATGTGCTGCTTTCCATTCTCTGCAGAATGGGGTTCCTCAGCATTTAAATAGGCCGTCATCTTATTTCATGCTCGACCGTGCACCATCAAACGTGACCACTAGTTCTCCGCTTTGAGCCTCTGACATTGATGGCTCAGCCGACACGTTCAGCTGGCTGATGCCGTTCACATTTATAATGATGCGCTGCTTTCCATTCTCCGCAGAATGGGGTTCCTCAGCATTTAAATAGGCCGTCATCTTATTTCATGATCGACCGTGCACCATCAAAAGGGACCACTAGTTCACAACTTTAAGCCTCTGACATTGATGGTTCAGCCGACACGTTCAGCTGGCTAATGCCGTTCACATTTATAATGATGTGCTGCTTTCCATTCTCCGCAGAATGGGGTTCCTCAGCATTTAAATAAGCCGTCATCATATTTCATGCTCGACCGTGCACCATCAAACGGGACCACTATTCCTCTGCTTTAAGCCTCTGACATTGATGGTTCAGCTGACACGTTCAGCTGGCTGATGCTGTTCACATTTATAATGTGCTGCTTTCCATTCTCCGCAGAATGGGGTTCCTCAGCAATTAAATAGTCCCTTTTCATTATGCTCGAGCATGCGCCATCAAACGTGACCACTAGTTCCCAGATTTAAGCCTCTGATATGGATGGCTCAGCCGACACGTTCAGCTGGCTGATGCCGTTCACATTTATAATGATGTGCTGCTTTCCATTCTCCGCAGAATGGGGTTCCTCAGCATTTAAATAGGCCGTCATCTTATTTCATGCTCGACCGTGCACCATCAAACGGGACCACTAGTTCACAACTTTAAGCCTCTGATATTGATGGTTCAGCCGACACGTTCAGCTGGCTGATGCTGTTCACATTTATAATGTGCTGCTTTCCATTCTCCGCAGAATGGGGTTCCTCAGCAATTAAATAGTCCCTTTTCATTATGCTCGAGCATGCACCATCAAACGTGACCACTAGTTCCCAGATTTAAGCCTCTGATATGGATGGCTCAGCCGACACGTTCAGCTGGCTGATGCTGTTCACATTTATAATGTGCTGCTTTCCATTCTCCGCAGAATGGAGTTCCTCAGCATTTAAATAGGCCGTCATCTTATTTCATGCTCAACCGTGCACCATCAAACGGGACCACTATTTCACAACTATAAGCCTCTGACATTGATGGTTCAGCCGACACTTTCAGCTGGCTAATGCTGTTCACATTTATAATGATGTGCTGCTTTCCATTCTCCGCAGAATGGGGTTCCTCAGCATTTAAATAAGCCGTCATCTTATTTCATGCTCGAAGGTGCACCATCAAACGGGACCACTATTTCTCTGCTTTAAGCCTCTGACATTGATGGCTCAGCCGACACGTTCAGCTGGCTGATGCTGTTCACATTTATAATGTGCTGCTTTCCATTCTCCGCAGAATGGGGTTCCTCAGCATTTAAATAGGCCGTCATCTTATTTCATGCTCGACCGTGCACCACCAAACGGGACCACTAGTTTACAACTTTAAGCCTCTGACATTGATAGCTCAGCCGACACGTTCAGCTGGCTGATACCGTTCACATTTATAATGATGTGCTGCTTTCCATTCTCCGCAGAATGGGGTTCCTCAGCATTTAAATAGGCCGTCATCTTATATCATGCTCGACCGTGCCCCATCAAACTGGACCACTAGTTCACAACTTTAAGCCTCTGATATTGATGGTTCAGCCGACACGTTCAGCTGGCTGATGCTGTTCACATTTATAATGTGCTGCTTTCCATTCTCCGCAGAATGGGGTTCCTCAGCATTTAAATAGGCCGTCATCTTATTTCATGCTCAACCGTGCACCATCAAACGGGACCACTATTTCACAACTTTAAGCCTCTGACATTGATGGTTCAGCCGACACGTTCAGCTGGCTAATGCTGTTCACATTTATAATGTGCTGCTTTCCATTCTCCGCAGAATGGGGTTCCTCAGCATTTAAATAGGCCATCATCTTATATCATGCTCGACCGTGCCCCATCAAACTGGACCACTATTTATACGCTTTAAGCCTCTGACATTGATGGTTCAGCCGACACGTTCAGCTGGCTGATGCTGTTCACATTTATAATGATGTGCTGCTTTCCATTCTCCGCAGAATGGGGTTCCTCAGCATTTAAATAGGCAGTCATCTTATTTCATGCTCAATCGTGCACCATCAAACGGGACCACTAGTTCACAACTTTAAGCCTCTGACATTGATGGTTCAGCCGACACGTTCAGCTGGCTAATGCTGTTCACATTTATAATGATGTGCTGCTTTCCATTCTCCGCAGAATGGGGTTCCTCAGCAATTAAATAGTCCCTTTTCATTATGCTCGAGCATGCACCATCAAACGTGACCACTAGTTCCCAGATTTAAGCCTCTGACATTGATGGCTCAGCCGACACGTTCAGCTGGCTGATACCGTTCACATTTATAATGATGTGCTGCTTTCCATTCTCTGCAGAATGGGGTTCCTCAGCATTTAAATAGGCCGTCATCTTATTTCATGCTCGACCGTGCACCATCAAACGTGACCACTAGTTCTCCGCTTTGAGCCTCTGACATTGATGGCTCAGCCGACACGTTCAGCTGGCTGATGCCGTTCACATTTATAATGATGCGCTGCTTTCCATTCTCCGCAGAATGGGGTTCCTCAGCATTTAAATAGGCCGTCATCTTATTTCATGATCGACCGTGCACCATCAAAAGGGACCACTAGTTCACAACTTTAAGCCTCTGACATTGATGGTTCAGCCGACACGTTCAGCTGGCTAATGCCGTTCACATTTATAATGATGTGCTGCTTTCCATTCTCCGCAGAATGGGGTTCCTCAGCATTTAAATAAGCCGTCATCATATTTCATGCTCGACCGTGCACCATCAAACGGGACCACTATTCCTCTGCTTTAAGCCTCTGACATTGATGGTTCAGCTGACACGTTCAGCTGGCTGATGCTGTTCACATTTATAATGTGCTGCTTTCCATTCTCCACAGAATGGGGTTCCTCAGCAATTAAATAGTCCCTTTTCATTATGCTCGAGCATGCGCCATCAAACGTGACCACTAGTTCCCAGATTTAAGCCTCTGATATGGATGGCTCAGCCGACACGTTCAGCTGGCTGATGCCGTTCACATTTATAATGATGTGCTGCTTTCCATTCTCCGCAGAATGGGGTTCCTCAGCATTTAAATAGGCCGTCATCTTATTTCATGCTCGACCGTGCACCATCAAACGGGACCACTAGTTCACAACTTTAAGCCTCTGATATTGATGGTTCAGCCGACACGTTCAGCTGGCTGATGCTGTTCACATTTATAATGTGCTGCTTTCCATTCTCCGCAGAATGGGGTTCCTCAGCAATTAAATAGTCCCTTTTCATTATGCTCGAGCATGCACCATCAAACGTGACCACTAGTTCCCAGATTTAAGCCTCTGATATGGATGGCTCAGCCGACACGTTCAGCTGGCTGATGCTGTTCACATTTATAATGTGCTGCTTTCCATTCTCCGCAGAATGGAGTTCCTCAGCATTTAAATAGGCCGTCATCTTATTTCATGCTCAACCGTGCACCATCAAACGGGACCACTATTTCACAACTATAAGCCTCTGACATTGATGGTTCAGCCGACACTTTCAGCTGGCTAATGCTGTTCACATTTATAATGATGTGCTGCTTTCCATTCTCCGCAGAATGGGGTTCCTCAGCATTTAAATAAGCCGTCATCTTATTTCATGCTCGAAGGTGCACCATCAAACGGGACCACTATTTCTCTGCTTTAAGCCTCTGACATTGATGGCTCAGCCGACACGTTCAGCTGGCTGATGCTGTTCACATTTATAATGTGCTGCTTTCCATTCTCCGCAGAATGGGGTTCCTCAGCATTTAAATAGGCCGTCATCTTATTTCATGCTCGACCGTGCACCACCAAACGGGACCACTAGTTTACAACTTTAAGCCTCTGACATTGATAGCTCAGCCGACACGTTCAGCTGGCTGATACCGTTCACATTTATAATGATGTGCTGCTTTCCATTCTCCGCAGAATGGGGTTCCTCAGCATTTAAATAGGCCGTCATCTTATATCATGCTCGACCGTGCCCCATCAAACTGGACCACTAGTTCACAACTTTAAGCCTCTGATATTGATGGTTCAGCCGACACGTTCAGCTGGCTGATGCTGTTCACATTTATAATGTGCTGCTTTCCATTCTCCGCAGAATGGGGTTCCTCAGCATTTAAATAGGCCGTCATCTTATTTCATGCTCAACCGTGCACCATCAAACGGGACCACTATTTCACAACTTTAAGCCTCTGACATTGATGGTTCAGCCGACACGTTCAGCTGGCTAATGCTGTTCACATTTATAATGTGCTGCTTTCCATTCTCCGCAGAATGGGGTTCCTCAGCATTTAAATAGGCCATCATCTTATATCATGCTCGACCGTGCCCCATCAAACTGGACCACTATTTATACGCTTTAAGCCTCTGACATTGATGGTTCAGCCGACACGTTCAGCTGGCTGATGCTGTTCACATTTATAATGATGTGCTGCTTTCCATTCTCCGCAGAATGGGGTTCCTCAGCATTTAAATAGGCCGTCATCTTATTTCATGCTCAACCGTGCACCAAACGGGACCACTATTTCACAACTTTAAGCCTCTGACATTGATGGTTCAGCTGACACGTTCAGCTGGCTGATACCGTTGACATTTATAAAGATGTGCTGCTTTCCATTCTCCGCAGAATGGGGTTCCTCAGCATTTAAATAGGCCGTCATCATATTTCATGCTTGACCGTGCACCATCAAACGGGACCACTATTTATACGCTTTAAGCCTCTGACATTGATGGCTCAGCCGACACGTTCAGCTGGCTGATGCCGTTCACATTTATAATGTGCTGCTTTCCATTCTCCGCAGAATGGGGTTCCTCAGCATTTAAATAGGCCGTCATCTTATTTCATGCTCAACCGTGCACCATCAAACGGGACCACTATTTCACAACTTTCAGCCTCTGACATTGATGGTTCAGCCGACACGTTCAGCTGGCTAATGCTGTTCACATTTATAATGATGTGCTGCTTTCCATTCTCCGCAGAATGGGGTTCCTCAGCATTTAAATAAGCCGTCATCTTATTTCATGCTCGACCGTGCACCATCAAACGGGACCACTATTTCTCTGCTTTAAGCCTCTGACATTGATGGCTCAGCCGACACGTTCAGCTGGCTGATGCCGTTCACATTTATAATGATGCGCTGCTTTCCATTCTCCGCAGAATGGGGTTCCTCAGCATTTAAATAGGCCGTCATCTTATTTCATGCTCGACCTTGCACCACCAAACGGGACCACTAGTTTACAACTTTAAGCCTCTGACATTGATAGCTCAGCCGACACGTTCAGCTGGCTAATGCCGTTCACATTTATAATGATGTGCTGCTTTCCATTCTCCGCAGAATGGGGTTCCTCAGCATTTAAATAGGCCGTCATCTTATTTCATGCTCGACCGTGCACCATCAAACGGGACCACTATTTCTCTGCTTTAAGCCTCTGACATTGATGGTTCAGCCGACACGTTCAGCTGGCTAATGCCGTTCACATTTATAATGATGTGCTGCTTTCCATTCTCCGCAGAATGGGGTTCCTCAGCATTTAAATAGGCCGTCATCTTATTTCATGCTCGACCGTGCACCATCAAACGGGACCACTAGTTCACAACATTAAGCCTTTGACATTGATGGCTCAGCCGACACCTTCAGCTGGCTGATACCGTTCACATTTATAATGATGTGTTGCTTTCCATTCTCCGCAGAATGGGGTTCCTCAGCATTTAAATAGGCCATCACCTTATATCATGCTCGACCGTGCCCCATCAAACTGGACCACTATTTATACGCTTTAAGCCTCTGACATTGATGGTTCAGCCGACACGTTCAGCTGGCTAATGCCGTTCACATTTATAATGATGTGCTGCTTTCCATTCTCCGCAGAATGGGGTTCCTCAGCATTTAAATAGGCCGTCATCTTATTTCATGCTCAACCGTGCACCATCAAACGGGACCACTAGTTCACAACTTTAAGCCTCTGACATTGATGGTTCAGCCGACACGTTCAGCTGGCTAATGCCGTTCACATTTATAATGATGTGCTGCTTTCCATTCTCCGCAGATGGGGTTCCTCAGCATTTAAATAGGCCGTCATCTTATTTCATGCTCAACCGTGCACCATCAAACGGGACCACTATTTCTCTGCTTTAAGCCTCTGACATTGATGGTTCAGCCGACACGTTCAGCTGGCTGATGCTGTTCACATTTATAATGTGCTGCTTTCCATTCTCCGCAGAATGGGGTTCCTCAGCAATTAAATAGTCCCTTTTCATTATGCTCGAGCATGCACCATCAAACGTGACCACTAGTTCCCAGATTTAAGCCTCTGATATGGATGGCTCAGCCGACACGTTCAGCTGGCTAATGCTGTTCACATTTATAATGATGTGCTGCTTTCCATTCTCCGCAGAATGGGGTTCCTCAGCATTTAAATAAGCCGTCATCTTATTTCATGCTCGACCGTGCACCATCAAACGGGACCACTATTTCTCTGCTTTAAGCCTCTGACATTGATGGCTCAGCCGACACGTTCAGCTGGCTGATGCCGTTCACATTTATAATGATGCGCTGCTTTCCATTCTCCGCAGAATGGGGTTCCTCAGCATTTAAATAGGCCGTCATCTTATTTCATGCTCGACCGTGCACCACTAAACGGGACCACTAGTTTACAACTTTAAGCCTCTGACATTGATAGCTCAGCCGACACGTTCAGCTGGCTGATGCTGTTCACATTTATAATGATGTGCTGCTTTCCATTCTCCGCAGAATGGGGTTCCTCAGCATTTATATAGGCCGTCATCTTATTTCATGCTCAACCGTGCACCATCAAACAGGACCACTATTTATACGCTTTAAGCCTCTGACATTGATGGTTCAGCCGACACGTTCAGCTGGCTAATGCCGTTCACATTTATAATGATGTGCTGCTTTCCATTCTCCGCAGAATGGGGTTCCTCAGCATTTAAATAAGCCGTCATCTTATTTCATGCTCGACCGTGCACCATCAAACGGGACCACTATTTCTCTGCTTTAAGCCTCTGACATTGATGGTTCAGCTGACACGTTCAGCTGGCTGATGCTGTTCACATTTATAATGTGCTGCTTTCCATTCTCCGCAGAATGGGGTTCCTCAGCAATTAAATAGTCCCTTTTCATTATGCTCGAGCATGCACCATCAAACGTGACCACTAGTTCCCAGATTTAAGCCTCTGATATTGATGGCTCAGCCGACACGTTCAGCTGGCTGATGCTGTTCACATTTATAATGTGCTGCTTTCCATTCTCCGCAGAATGGGGTTCCTCAGCATTTAAATAGGCCGTCATCTTATTTCATGCTCAACCGTGCACCATCAAACGGGACCACTAATTCTCTGCTTTAAGCCTCTGACATTGATGGCTCAGCCGACACGTTCAGCTGGCTGATGCCGTTCACATTTATAATGATGCGCTGCTTTCCATTCTCCGCAGAATGGGTTTCCTCAGCATTTAAATAGGCCGTCATCTTATTTCATGCTCGACCGTGCACCACCAAACGGGACCACTAGTTTACAACTTTAAGCCTCTGACATTGATAGCTCAGCCGACACGTTCAGCTGGCTGATACCGTTCACATTTATAATGATGTGCTGCTTTCCATTCTCCGCAGAATGGGGTTCCTCAGCATTTAAATAGGCCGTCATCTTAATTCATGCTCGACCGTGCACCATCAAACGTGACCACTAGTTCTCCGCTTTGAGCCTCTGACATTGATGGCTCAGCCGACACGTTCAGCTGGCTGATACCGTTCACATTTATAATGATGCGCTGCTTTCCATTCTCCGCAGAATGGGGTTCCTCAGCATTTAAATAGGCCGTCATCTTATTTCATGCTCGACCGTGCACCATCAAAAGGGACCACTAGTTCACAACTTTAAGCCTCTGACATTGATGGTTCAGCCGACACGTTCAGCTGGCTGATGCTGTTCACATTTATAATGATGTGCTGCTTTCCATTCTCCGCAGAATGGGGTTCCTCAGCATTTAAATAGGCCGTCATCTTATTTCATGCTCAACCGTGCACCATCAAACAGGACCACTATTTATACGCTTTAAGCCTCTGACATTGATGGCTCAGCCGACACGTTCAGCTGGCTGATGCTGTTCACATTTATAATGTGCTGCTTTCCATTCTCCGCAGAATGGGGTTCCTCAGCATTTAAATAGGCCGTCATCTTATTTCATGCTCAACCGTGCACCATCAAACGGGACCACTAGTTCACAACTTTAAGCCTCTGACATTGATGGTTCAGCCGACACGTTCAGCTGGCTAATGCCGTTCACATTTATAATGATGTGCTGCTTTCCATTCTCCGCAGAATGGGGTTCCTCAGCATTTAAATAAGCCGTCATCTTATTTCATGCTCGACCGTGCACCATCAAACGGGACCACTATTTCTCTGCTTTAAGCCTCTGACATTGATGGTTCAGCTGACACGTTCAGCTGGCTGATGCTGTTCACATTTATAATGTGCTGCTTTCCATTCTCCGCAGAATGGGGTTCCTCAGCAATTAAATAGTCCCTTTTCATTATGCTCGAGCATGCACCATCAAACGTGACCACTAGTTCCCAGATTTAAGCCTCTGATATGGATGGCTCAGCCGACACGTTCAGCTGGCTGATGCCGTTCACATTTATAATGATGCGCTGCTTTCCATTCTCCGCAGAATGGGGTTCCTCAGCATTTAAATAGGCCGTCATCTTATTTCATGCTCGACCGTGCACCATCAAACGGGACCACTAGTTCACAACTTTAAGCCTCTGATATTGATGGTTCAGCCGACACGTTCAGCTGGCTGATGCTGTTCACATTTATAATGTGCTGCTTTCCATTCTCCGCAGAATGGGGTTCCTCAGCATTTAAATAGGCCGTCATCTTAATTCATGCTCGACCGTGCACCATCAAACGTGACCACTAGTTCTCCGCTTTGAGCCTCTGACATTGATGGTTCAGGCGACACGTTCAGCTGGCTGATGCTGTTCACATTTATAATGTGCTGCTTTCCATTCTCCGCAGAATGGGGTTCCTCAGCAATTAAATAGTCCCTTTTCATTATGCTCGAGCATGCACCATCAAACGTGACCACTAGTTCCCAGATTTAAGCCTCTGATATGGATGGCTCAGCCGACACGTTCAGCAGGCTGATACCGTTCACATTTATAATGATGTCCTGCTTTCCATTCTCCGCAGAATGGGGTTCCTCAGCATTTAAATAGGCCATCATCTTATTTCATGCTCGACCGTGCACCATAAAACAGGACCACTATTTATACGCTTTAAGCCTCTGACATTGATGGCTCAGCCGACACGTTCAGCTGGCTGATGCTGTTCACATTTATAATGTGCTGCTTTCCATTCTCCGCAGAATGGGGTTCCTCAGCATTTAAATAGGCCATCATCTTATTTCATGCTCGACCGTGCACCATCAAACGTGACCACTAGTTCTCCGCTTTGAGCCTCTGACATTGATGGTTCAGCCGACACGTTCAGCTGGCTAATGCTGTTCACATTTATAATGATGTGCTGCTTTCCATTCTCCGCAGAATGGGGTTCCTCAGCAATTAAATAGTCCCTTTTCATTATGCTCGAGCACGCACCATCAGACGTGACCACTAGTTCCCAGATTTAAGCCTCTGATATGGATGGCTCAGCCGACACGTTCAGCTGGCTGATGCTTTTCACATTTATAATGATGCGCTGCTTTCCATTCTCCGCAGAATGGGGTTCCTCAGCATTTAAATAGGCCGTCATCTTATTTCATGCTTGACCGTGCACCATCAAACGGGACCACTAGTTCACAACTTTAAGCCTCTGGCATTGATGGCTCAGCCGACACGTTCAGCTGGCTGATACCGTTCACATTTATAATGTGCTGCTTTCCATTCTCCGCAGAATGGGGTTCCTCAGCATTTAAATAGGCCATCATCTTATATCATGCTCGACCGTGCCCCATCAAACTGGACCACTAGTTCACAACTTTAAGCCTCTGATATTGATGGTTCAGCCGACACGTTCAGCTGGCTGATGCTGTTCACATTTATAATGTGCTGCTTTCCATTCTCCGCAGAATGGGGTTCCTCAGCATTTAAATAGGCCGTCATCTTATTTCATGCTCAACCGTACACCATCAAACGGGACCACTATTTCTCTGCTTTAAGCCTCTGACATTGATGGCTCAGCCGACACGTTCAGCTGGCTGATGCCGTTCACATTTATAATGATGCGCTGCTTTCCATTCTCCGCAGAATGGGGTTCCTCAGCATTTAAATAGGCCGTCATCTTATTTCATGCTCGACCGTGCACCAAACGGGACCACTAGTTTACAACTTTAAGCCTCTGACATTGATGGCTCAGCCGACACGTTCAGCTGGCTGATGCCGTTCACATTTATAATGATGCGCTGCTTTCCATTCTCCGCAGAATGGGGTTCCTCAGCATTTAAATAGGCCGTCATCTTATTTCATGCTCAACCGTGCACCATCAAACAGGACCACTATTTATACGCTTTAAGCCTCTGACTTTGTTGGCTCAGCCGACACGTTCAGCTGGCTGATGCTGTTCACATTTATAATGTGCTGCTTTCCATTCCCCGCAGAATGGGGTTCCTCAGCATTTAAATAGGCCGTCATCTTATTTCATGCTCAACCGTGCACCATCAAACGGGACCACTATTTCACAACTATAAGCCTCTGACATTGATGGTTCAGCCGACACGTTCAGCTGGCTAATGCTGTTCACATTTATAATGATGTGCTGCTTTCCATTCTCCGCAGAATGGGGTTCCTCAGCATTTAAATAAGCCGTCATCTTATTTCATGCTCGAAGGTGCACCATCAAACGGGACCACTATTTCTCTGCTTTAAGCCTCTGACATTGATGGCTCAGCCGACACGTTCAGCTGGCTGATGCCGTTCACATTTATAATGATGCGCTGCTTTCCATTCTCCGCAGAATGGGGTTCTTCAGCATTTAAATAGGCCGTCATCTTATTTCATGCTCGACCGTGCACCACCAAACGGGACCACTAGTTTACAACTTTAAGCCTCTGACATTGATAGCTCAGCCGACACGTTCAGCTGGCTGATACCGTTCACATTTATAATGATGTGCTGCTTTCCATTCTCCGCAGAATGGGGTTCCTCAGCATTTAAATAGGCCGTCATCTTATATCATGCTCGACCGTGCCCCATCAAACTGGACCACTAGTTCACAACTTTAAGCCTCTGATATTGATGGTTCAGCCGACACGTTCAGCTGGCTGATGCTGTTCACATTTATAATGTGCTGCTTTCCATTCTCCGCAGAATGGGGTTCCTCAGCATTTAAATAGGCCGTCATCTTATTTCATGCTCAACCGTGCACCATCAAACGGGACCACTAGTTCACAACTTTAAGCCTCTGACATTGATAGCTCAGCCGACACGTTCAGCTGGCTGATACCGTTCACATTTATAATGATGTGCTGCTTTCCATTCTCCGCAGAATGGGGTTCCTCAGCATTTAAATAGGCCGTCATCTTATATCATGCTCGACCGTGCCCCATCAAACTGGACCACTAGTTCACAACTTTAAGCCTCTGATATTGATGGTTCAGCCGACACGTTCAGCTGGCTGATGCTGTTCACATTTATAATGTGCTGCTTTCCATTCTCCGCAGAATGGGGTTCCTCAGCATTTAAATAGGCCGTCATCTTATTTCATGCTCAACCGTACACCATCAAACGGGACCACTATTTCTCTGCTTTAAGCCTCTGACATTGATGGCTCAGCCGACACGTTCAGCTGGCTGATGCCGTTCACATTTATAATGATGCGCTGCTTTCCATTCTCCGCAGAATGGGGTTCCTCAGCATTTAAATAGGCCGTCATCTTATTTCATGCTCGACCGTGCACCAAACGGGACCACTAGTTTACAACTTTAAGCCTCTGACATTGATAGCTCAGCCGACACGTTCAGCTGGCTGATACCGTTCACATTTATAATGATGCGCTGCTTTCCATTCTCCGCAGAATGGGGTTCCTCAGCATTTAAATAGGCCGTCATCTTATTTCATGCTCAACCGTGCACCATCAAACAGGACCACTATTTATACAATTTAAGCCTCTGACATTGATGGCTCAGCCGACACGTTCAGCTGGCTGATGCTTTTCACATTTATAATGATGCGCTGCTTTCCATTCTCCGCAGAATGGTGTTCCTCAGCATTTAAATAGGCCGTCATCTTATTTCATGCTCAACCGTGCACCATCAAACAGGACCACTATTTATACGCTTTAAGCCTCTGACATTGATGGCTCAGCCGACACGTTCAGCTGGCTGATGCCGTTCACATTTATAATGATGCGCTGCTTTCCATTCTCCGCAGAATGGGGTTCCTCAGCATTTAAATAGGCCGTCATCTTATTTCATGCTCAACCGTGCACCAAACGGGACCACTATTTCACAACTTTAAGCCTCTGACATTGATGGTTCAGCCGACACGTTCAGCTGGCTGATGGTGTTCACATTTATAATGTGCTGCTTTTCATTCTCCACAGAATGGGGTTCCTCAGCATTTAAATAGGCCGTCATCTTATTTCATGCTCAACCGTGCACCATCAAACAGGACCACTAGTTCACAACATTAAGCCTCTGACATTGATGGCTCAGCCGACACGTTCAGCTGGCTGATACCGTTCACATTTATAATGATGTGCTGCTTTCCATTCTCCGCAGAATGGGGTTCCTCAGCATTTAAATAGGCCATCATCTTATTTCATGCTCGACCGTGCACCATCAAACGTGACCACTAGTTCTCCGCTTTGAGCCTCTGACAATGATGGCTCAGCCGACACGTTCAGCTGGCTGATGCCGTTCACATTTATAATGTGCTGCTTTCCATTCTCCGCAGAATGGGGTTCCTCAGCATTTAAATAGGCCGTCATCTTATTTCATGCTCAACCGTGCACCATCAAACAGGACCACTATTTATACGCTTTAAGCCTCTGACATTGATGGTTCAGCCGACACGTTCAGCTGGCTGATGCTGTTCACATTTATAATGATGTGCTGCTTTCCATTCTCCGCAGAATGGGGTTCCTCAGCAATTAAATAGTCCCTTTTCATTATGCTCGAGCATGCACCATCAGACGTGACCACTAGTTCCCAGATTTAAGCCTCTGATATGGATGGCTCAGCCGACACGTTCAGCTGGCTGATGCTTTTCACATTTATAATAATGCGCTGCTTTCCATTCTCCGCAGAATGGGGTTCCTCAGCATTTAAATAGGCCGTCATCTTATTTCATGCTCAACCGTGCACCATCAAACGGGACCACTATTTCTCTGCTTTAAGCCTCTGACATTGATGGCTCAGCCGACACGTTCAGCTGGCTGATGCCGTTCACATTTATAATGATGCGCTGCTTTCCATTCTCCGCAGAATGGGGTTCCTCAGCATTTAAATAGGCCGTCATCTTGTTTCATGCTCAACCGTGCACCATCAAGCGGGACCACTATTTCACAACTTTAAGCCTCTGACATTGATGGTTCAGCCGACACGTTCAGCTGGCTTATACCGTTCACATTTATAATGATGTGTTGCTTTCCATTCTCCGCAGAATGGGGTTCCTCAGCATTTAAATAGGCCATCATCTTATATCATGCTCGACCGTGCACCATCAAACTGGACCACTATTTATACGCTTTAAGCCTCGGACATTGATGGTTCAGCCGACACGTTCAGCTGGCTGATACCGTTCACATTTATAATGATGTGCTGCTTTCCATTCTCCGCAGAATGGGGTTCCTCAGCATTTAAATAGGCCATCATCTAATATCATGCTCGACCGTGCACCATCAAACGGGACCACTAGTTCACAACTTTAAGCCTCTGATATTGATGGTTCAGCCGACACGTTCAGCTGTCTGATGCTGTTCACATTTATAATGATGTGCTGCTTTCCATTCTCCGCAGAATGGGGTTCCTCAGCAATTAAATAGTCCCTTTTCATTATGCTCGAGCATGCACCATCAAACGTGACCACTAGTTCCCAGATTTAAGCCTCTGATATGGATGGCTCAGCCGACACGTTCAGCTGGCTGATGCTGTTCACATTTATAATGTGCTGCTTTCCATTCTCCGCAGAATGGAGTTCCTCAGCATTTAAATAGGCCGTCATCTTATTTCATGCTCGACCGTGCCCCATCAAACGGGACCTCTATTTCTCTGCTTTAAGCCTCTGACATTGATAGCTCAGCCGACACGTTCAGCTGGCTGATGCCGTTCACATTTATAATGATGCGCTGCTTTCCATTCTCCGCAGAATGGGGTTCCTCAGCATTTAAATAGGCCATCATCTTATTTCATGCTCGACCGTGCACCATCAAACGTGACCACTAGTTCTCCGCTTTGAGCCTCTGACAATGATGGTTCAGCCGACACGTTCAGCTGGCTGATGCTGTTCACATTTATAATGTGCTGCTTTCCATTCTCCGCAGAATGGGGTTCCTCAGCAATTAAATAGTCCCTTTTCATTATGCTCGAGCATGCACCATCAAACGTGACCACTAGTTCCCAGATTTAAGCCTCTGATATGGATGGCTCAGCCGACACGTTCAGCTGGCTGATGCCATTCACATTTATAATGATGCGCTGCTTTCCATTCTCCGCAGAATGGGGTTCCTCAGCATTTAAATAGGCCGTCATCTTATTTCATGCTCAACCGTGCACCATCAAACAAGACCACTATTTCTGCGCTTTAAGCCTCTGACATTGATGGCTCAGCCGACACGTTCAGCTGGCTGATGCTGTTCACATTTATAATGTGCTGCTTTCCATTCTCCGCAGAATGGGGTTCCTCAGCATTTAAATAGGCCGTCACCTTATTTCATGCTCATCCGTTTACCATCAAACAGGACCACTATTTATACGCTTTAAGCCTCTGACATTGATGGCTCAGCCGACACGTTCAGCTGGCTGATGCTGTTCACATTTATAATGTGCTGCTTTCCATTCTCCGCAGAATGGGGTTCCTCAGCATTTAAATAGGCCGTCATCTTATTTCATGCTCAACCGTGCACCATCAAACGGGACCACTATTTCACAACTTTAAGCCTCTGACATTGATGGTTCAGCCGACACGTTCAGCTGGCTGATGCTGTTCACATTTATAATGTGCTGCTTTCCATTCTCCATAGAATGGGGTTCCTCAGCATTTAAATAGGCCGTCATCTTATTTCATGCTCAACCGTGCACCATCAAACGGGACCACTAGTTCACAACATTAAGCCTCTGACATTGATGGCTCAGCCGACACGTTCAGCTGGCTGATACCGTTCACATTTATAATGATGTGTTGCTTTCCATTCTCCGCAGAATGGGGTTCCTCAGCATTTAAATAGGCCATCATCTTATATCATGCTCGACCGTGCACCATCAAACTGGACCACTATTTATACGCTTTAAGCCTCTGACATTGATGGTTCAGCCGACACGTTCAGCTGGCTAATGCCGTTCACATTTATAATGATGTGCTGCTTTCCATTCTCCGCAGAATGGGGTTCCTCAGCATTTAAATAGGCCATCATCTTATTTCATGCTCGACCGTGCACCATCAAACGTGACCACTAGTTCTCCGCTTTGAGCCTCTGACAATGATGGCTCAGCCGACATGTTCAGCTGGCTGATGCCGTTCACATTTATAATGATGCGCTGCTTTCCATTCTCCGCAGAATGGGGTTCCTCAGAAATTAAATAGTCCCTTTTCATTATGCTCGAGCATGCACCATCAAACGTGACCACTAGTTCCCAGATTTAAGCCTCTGATATGGATGGCTCAGCCGACACGTTCAGCTGGCTGATGCTTTTCACATTTATAATAATGCGCTGCTTTCCATTCTCCGCAGAATGGGGTTCCTCAGCATTTAAATAGGCCGTCATCTTATTTCATGCTCAACCGTGCACCATCAAACGGGACCACTAGTTCACAACTTTAAGCCTCTGACATTGATAGCTCAGCCGACACGTTCAGCTGGCTGATACCGTTCACATTTATAATGATGTGCTGCTTTCCATTCTCCGCAGAATGGGGTTCCTCAGCATTTAAATAGGCCGTCATCTTATATCATGCTCGACCGTGCCCCATCAAACTGGACCACTAGTTCACAACTTTAAGCCTCTGATATTGATGGTTCAGCCGACACGTTCAGCTGGCTGATGCTGTTCACATTTATAATGTGCTGCTTTCCATTCTCCGCAGAATGGGGTTCCTCAGCATTTAAATAGGCCGTCATCTTATTTCATGCTCAACCGTGCACCATCAAACAGGACCACTATTTATACAATTTAAGCCTCTGACATTGATGGCTCAGCCGACACGTTCAGCTGGCTGATGCTTTTCACATTTATAATGATGCGCTGCTTTCCATTCTCCGCAGAATGGTGTTCCTCAGCATTTAAATAGGCCGTCATCTTATTTCATGCTCAACCGTGCACCATCAAACAGGACCACTATTTATACGCTTTAAGCCTCTGACATTGATGGCTCAGCCGACACGTTCAGCTGGCTGATGCCGTTCACATTTATAATGATGCGCTGCTTTCCATTCTCCGCAGAATGGGGTTCCTCAGCATTTAAATAGGCCGTCATCTTATTTCATGCTCAACCGTGCACCAAACGGGACCACTATTTCACAACTTTAAGCCTCTGACATTGATGGTTCAGCCGACACGTTCAGCTGGCTGATGCTGTTCACATTTATAATGTGCTGCTTTTCATTCTCCACAGAATGGGGTTCCTCAGCATTTAAATAGGCCGTCATCTTATTTCATGCTCAACCGTGCACCATCAAACAGGACCACTAGTTCACAACATTAAGCCTCTGACATTGATGGCTCAGCCAACACGTTCAGCTGGCTGATACCGTTCACATTTATAATGATGTGCTGCTTTCCATTCTCCGCAGAATGGGGTTCCTCAGCATTTAAATAGGCCATCATCTTATTTCATGCTCGACCGTGCACCATCAAACGTGACCACTAGTTCTCCGCTTTGAGCCTCTGACAATGATGGCTCAGCCGACATGTTCAGCTGGCTGATGCCGTTCACATTTATAATGATGCGCTGCTTTCCATTCTCCGCAGAATGGGGTTCCTCAGCATTTAAATAGGCCGTCATCTTATTTCATGCTCGACCGTGCACCATCAAACGGGACCACTAGTTCACAACTTTAAGCCTCTGATATTGATGGTTCAGCCGACACGTTCAGCTGGCTGATGCTGTTCACATTTATAATGTGCTGCTTTCCATTCTCCGCAGAATGGGGTTCCTCAGCATTTAAATAGGCCGTCATCTTATTTCATGCTCAACCGTGCACCATCAAACAGGACCACTATTTATACGCTTTAAGCCTCTGACATTGATGGTTCAGCCGACACGTTCAGCTGGCTGATGCTGTTCACATTTATAATGATGTGCTGCTTTCCATTCTCCGCAGAATGGGGTTCCTCAGCAATTAAATAGTCCCTTTTCATTATGCTCGAGCATGCACCATCAGACGTGACCACTAGTTCCCAGATTTAAGCCTCTGATATGGATGGCTCAGCCGACACGTTCAGCTGGCTGATGCTGTTCACATTTATAATGTGCTGCTTTCCATTCTCCACAGAATGGGGTTCCTCAGCATTTAAATAGGCCGTCATCTTATTTCATGCTCGACCGTGCACCAAACGGGACCACTATTTATACGCTTTAAGCCTCTGACATTGATGGCTCAGCCGACACGTTCAGCTGGCTGATGCCGTTCACATTTATAATGATGCGCTGCTCTCCATTCTCCGCAGAATGGGGTTCCTCAGCATTTAAATAGGCCGTCATCTTATTTCATGCTCAACCGTGCACCAAACGGGACCACTATTTCACAACTTTAAGCCTCTGACATTGATGGTTCAGCCAACACGTTCAGCTGGCTGATGCTGTTCACATTTATAATGTGCTGCTTTTCATTCTCCACAGAATGGGGTTCCTCAGCATTTAAATAGGCCGTCATCTTATTTCATGCTCAACCGTGCACCATCAAACAGGACCACTAGTTCACAACATTAAGCCTCTGACATTGATGGTTCAGCCGACACGTTCAGCTGGCTGATGCTGTTCACATTTATAATGTGCTGCTTTCCATTCTCCATAGAATGGGGTTCCTCAGCATTTAAATAGGCCGTCATCTTATTTCATGCTCAACCGTGCACCATCAAACGGGACCACTAGTTCACAACATTAAGCCTCTGACATTGATGGCTCAGCCGACACGTTCAGCTGGCTGATACCGTTCACATTTATAATGATGTGTTGCTTTCCATTCTCCGCAGAATGGGGTTCCTCAGCATTTAAATAGGCCATCATCTTATATCATGCTCGACCGTGCACCATCAAACTGGACCACTATTTATACGCTTTAAGCCTCTGACATTGATGGTTCAGCCGACACGTTCAGCTGGCTAATGCCGTTCACATTTATAATGATGTGCTGCTTTCCATTCTCCGCAGAATGGGGTTCCTCAGCATTTAAATAGGCCATCATCTTATTTCATGCTCGACCGTGCACCATCAAACGTGACCACTAGTTCTCCGCTTTGAGCCTCTGACAATGATGGCTCAGCCGACATGTTCAGCTGGCTGATGCCGTTCACATTTATAATGATGCGCTGCTTTCCATTCTCCGCAGAATGGGGTTCCTCAGAAATTAAATAGTCCCTTTTCATTATGCTCGAGCATGCACCATCAAACGTGACCACTAGTTCCCAGATTTAAGCCTCTGATATGGATGGCTCAGCCGACACGTTCAGCTGGCTGATGCTTTTCACATTTATAATAATGCGCTGCTTTCCATTCTCCGCAGAATGGGGTTCCTCAGCATTTAAATAGGCCGTCATCTTATTTCATGCTCAACCGTGCACCATCAAACGGGACCACTAGTTCACAACTTTAAGCCTCTGACATTGATAGCTCAGCCGACACGTTCAGCTGGCTGATACCGTTCACATTTATAATGATGTGCTGCTTTCCATTCTCCGCAGAATGGGGTTCCTCAGCATTTAAATAGGCCGTCATCTTATATCATGCTCGACCGTGCCCCATCAAACTGGACCACTAGTTCACAACTTTAAGCCTCTGATATTGATGGTTCAGCCGACACGTTCAGCTGGCTGATGCTGTTCACATTTATAATGTGCTGCTTTCCATTCTCCGCAGAATGGGGTTCCTCAGCATTTAAATAGGCCGTCATCTTATTTCATGCTCAACCGTGCACCATCAAACAGGACCACTATTTATACAATTTAAGCCTCTGACATTGATGGCTCAGCCGACACGTTCAGCTGGCTGATGCTTTTCACATTTATAATGATGCGCTGCTTTCCATTCTCCGCAGAATGGTGTTCCTCAGCATTTAAATAGGCCGTCATCTTATTTCATGCTCAACCGTGCACCATCAAACAGGACCACTATTTATACGCTTTAAGCCTCTGACATTGATGGCTCAGCCGACACGTTCAGCTGGCTGATGCCGTTCACATTTATAATGATGCGCTGCTTTCCATTCTCCGCAGAATGGGGTTCCTCAGCATTTAAATAGGCCGTCATCTTATTTCATGCTCAACCGTGCACCAAACGGGACCACTATTTCACAACTTTAAGCCTCTGACATTGATGGTTCAGCCGACACGTTCAGCTGGCTGATGCTGTTCACATTTATAATGTGCTGCTTTTCATTCTCCACAGAATGGGGTTCCTCAGCATTTAAATAGGCCGTCATCTTATTTCATGCTCAACCGTGCACCATCAAACAGGACCACTAGTTCACAACATTAAGCCTCTGACATTGATGGCTCAGCCAACACGTTCAGCTGGCTGATACCGTTCACATTTATAATGATGTGCTGCTTTCCATTCTCCGCAGAATGGGGTTCCTCAGCATTTAAATAGGCCATCATCTTATTTCATGCTCGACCGTGCACCATCAAACGTGACCACTAGTTCTCCGCTTTGAGCCTCTGACAATGATGGCTCAGCCGACATGTTCAGCTGGCTGATGCCGTTCACATTTATAATGATGCGCTGCTTTCCATTCTCCGCAGAATGGGGTTCCTCAGCATTTAAATAGGCCGTCATCTTATTTCATGCTCGACCGTGCACCATCAAACGGGACCACTAGTTCACAACTTTAAGCCTCTGATATTGATGGTTCAGCCGACACGTTCAGCTGGCTGATGCTGTTCACATTTATAATGTGCTGCTTTCCATTCTCCGCAGAATGGGGTTCCTCAGCATTTAAATAGGCCGTCATCTTATTTCATGCTCAACCGTGCACCATCAAACAGGACCACTATTTATACGCTTTAAGCCTCTGACATTGATGGTTCAGCCGACACGTTCAGCTGGCTGATGCTGTTCACATTTATAATGATGTGCTGCTTTCCATTCTCCGCAGAATGGGGTTCCTCAGCAATTAAATAGTCCCTTTTCATTATGCTCGAGCATGCACCATCAGACGTGACCACTAGTTCCCAGATTTAAGCCTCTGATATGGATGGCTCAGCCGACACGTTCAGCTGGCTGATGCTGTTCACATTTATAATGTGCTGCTTTCCATTCTCCACAGAATGGGGTTCCTCAGCATTTAAATAGGCCGTCATCTTATTTCATGCTCGACCGTGCACCAAACGGGACCACTATTTATACGCTTTAAGCCTCTGACATTGATGGCTCAGCCGACACGTTCAGCTGGCTGATGCCGTTCACATTTATAATGATGCGCTGCTCTCCATTCTCCGCAGAATGGGGTTCCTCAGCATTTAAATAGGCCGTCATCTTATTTCATGCTCAACCGTGCACCAAACGGGACCACTATTTCACAACTTTAAGCCTCTGACATTGATGGTTCAGCCGACACGTTCAGCTGGCTGATGCTGTTCACATTTATAATGTGCTGCTTTTCATTCTCCACAGAATGGGGTTCCTCAGCATTTAAATAGGCCGTCATCTTATTTCATGCTCAACCGTGCACCATCAAACAGGACCACTAGTTCACAACATTAAGCCTCTGACATTGATGGCTCAGCCGACACGTTCAGCTGGCTGATACCGTTCACATTTATAATGATGTGCTGCTTTCCATTCTCCGCAGAATGGGGTTCCTCAGCATTTAAATAGGCCATCATCTTATTTCATGCTCGACCGTGCACCATCAAACGTGACCACTAGTTCTCCGCTTTGAGCCTCTGACAATGATGGCTCAGCCGACATGTTCAGCTGGCTGATGCCGTTCACATTTATAATGATGCGCTGCTTTCCATTCTCCGCAGAATGGGGTTCCTCAGCATTTAAATAGGCCGTCATCTTATTTCATGCTCGACCGTGCACCATCAAACGGGACCACTAGTTCACAACTTTAAGCCTCTGATATTGATGGTTCAGCCGACACGTTCAGCTGGCTGATGCTGTTCACATTTATAATGTGCTGCTTTCCATTCTCCGCAGAATGGGGTTCCTCAGCATTTAAATAGGCCGTCATCTTATTTCATGCTCAACCGTGCACCATCAAACAGGACCACTATTTATACGCTTTAAGCCTCTGACATTGATGGTTCAGCCGACACGTTCAGCTGGCTGATGCTGTTCACATTTATAATGATGTGCTGCTTTCCATTCTCCGCAGAATGGGGTTCCTCAGCAATTAAATAGTCCCTTTTCATTATGCTCGAGCATGCACCATCAGACGTGACCACTAGTTCCCAGATTTAAGCCTCTGATATGGATGGCTCAGCCGACACGTTCAGCTGGCTGATGCTGTTCACATTTATAATGTGCTGCTTTCCATTCTCCACAGAATGGGGTTCCTCAGCATTTAAATAGGCCGTCATCTTATTTCATGCTCGACCGTGCACAATCAAACGGGACCACTAATTCTCCGCTTTGAGCCTCTGACAATGATGGCTCAGCCGACACGTTCAGCTGGCTGATACCATTCACATTTATAATGTGCTGCTTTCCATTCTCCGCAGAATGGGGTTCCTCAGCATTTAAATAGGCCGTCATCTTATTTCATGCTCGACCGTGCACCATCAAACGGGACCACTAGTTCACAACTTTAAGCCTCTGACAATGATGGCTCAGCCGACACGTTCAGCTGGCTGATACCATTCACATTTATAATGATGCGCTGCTTTCCATTCTCCGCAGAATGGGGTTCCTCAGCATTTAAATAGGCCGTCATCTTATTTCATGCTCGACTGTGCACCATCAATCAGGACCACTGTTTCTCCGCTTTAAGCCTCTGACATTGGTGTCTCAGCCGACACGTTCAGCTGGCTGATGCTGTTCACATTTATAATGTGCTGCTTTCCATTCTCTGCAGAATGGGATTCCTCAGCATTTAAATAGGCCGTCATCTTATTTCATGCTCGACCGTGCACCATCAAACGTGACCACTACTTCTCCGCTTTGAGCCTCTGACATTGATGGCTCAGCCGACACGTTCAGCTGGCTGATACCGTTCACATTTATAATGATGCGCTGCTTTCCATTCTCCGCAGAATGGGGTTCCTCAGCATTTAAATAGGCCGTCATCTTATTTCATGCTCGACCGTGCACCATCAAAAGGGACCACTAGTTCACAACTTTAAGCCTCTGACATTGATAGCTCAGCCGACACGTTCAGCTGGCTGATACCGTTCTCATTTATAATGATGTGCTGCTTTCCATTCTCCGCAGAATGGGGTTCCTCAGCATTTAAATAGGCCGTCATCTTAATTCATGCTCGACCGTGCACCATCAAACGTGACCACTAGTTCTCCGCTTTGAGCCTCTGACATTGATGGCTCAGCCGACACGTTCAGCTGGCTGATACCGTTCACATTTATAATGATGCGCTGCTTTCCATTCTCCGCAGAATGGGGTTCCTCAGCATTTAAATAGGCCGTCATCTTATTTCATGCTCGACCGTGCACCATCAAAAGGGACCACTAGTTCACAACTTTAAGCCTCTGACATTGATGGTTCAGCCGACACGTTCAGCTGGCTGATGCTGTTCACATTTATAATGATGTGCTGCTTTCCATTCTCCGCAGAATGGGTTTCCTCAGCATTTAAATAGGCCGTCATCTTATTTCATGCTCGACCGTGCACCATCAAACGGGACCACTAGTTCACAACTTTAAGCCTCTGATATTGATGGTTCAGCCGACACGTTCAGCTGGCTGATGCTGTTCACATTTATAATGTGCTGCTTTCCATTCTCCGCAGAATGGGGTTCCTCAGCATTTAAATAGGCCGTCATCTTATTTCATGCTCAACCGTGCACCATCAAACGGGACCACTATTTCTCTGCTTTAAGCCTCTGACATTGATGGCTCAGCCGACACGTTCAGCTGGCTGATGCCGTTCACATTTATAATGATGCGCTGCTTTCCATTCTCCGCAGAATGGGGTTCCTCAGCATTTAAATAGGCCGTCATCTTATTTCATGCTCGACCGTGCACCACCAAACGGGACCACTAGTTTACAACTTTAAGCCTCTGACATTGATAGCTCAGCCGACACGTTCAGCTGGCTGATACCGTTCACATTTATAATGATGCGCTGCTTTCCATTCTCCGCAGAATGGGGTTCCTCAGCAATTAAATAGGCCGTCATCTTATTTCATGCTCAACCGTGCACCATCAAACAGGACCACTATTTATACGCTTTAAGCCTCTGACATTGATGGTTCAGCCGACACGTTCAGCTGGCTGATGCCGTTCACATTTATAATGATGTGCTGCTTTCCATTCTCCGCAGAATGGGGTTCCTCAGCATTAAAATAGGCCATCATCTTATTTCATGCTCAACCGTGCACCATCAAACAGGAACACTATTTATACGCTTTAAGCCTCTGACATTGATGGTTCAGCCGACACGTTCAGCTGGCTGATGCCGTTCACATTTATAATGATGTGCTGCTTTCCATTCTCCGCAGAATGGGGTTCCTCAGCATTTAAATAGGCCGTCATCTTATTTCATGCTTGACCGTGCACCATCAAACGGGACCACTAGTTTACAACTTTAAGCCTCTGACATTGATAGCTCAGCCGACACGTTCAGCTGGCTGATACCGTTCACATTTATAATGATGTGCTGCTTTCCATTCTCCGCAGAATGGGGTTCCTCAGCAATTAAATAGTCCCTTTTCATTATGCTCGAGCATGCACCATCAAACGTGACCACTAGTTCCCAGATTTAAGGCTCTGATATGGATGGCTCAGCCGACACGTTCAGCTGGCTGATGCTGTTCACATTTATAATGTGCTGCTTTCCATTCTCCGCAGAATGGAGTTCCTCAGCATTTAAATAGGCCGTCATCTTATTTCATGCTCAACCGTGCACCATCAAACGGGACCACTAGTTTACAACTTTAAGCCTCTGACATTGATAGCTCAGCCGACACGTTCAGCTGGCTGATACCGTTCACATTTATAATGATGTGCTGCTTTCCATTCTCCACAGAATGGGGTTCCTCAGCATTTAAATAGGCCATCATCTTATTTCATGCTCGACCGTGCACCATCAAACGGGACCACTAGTTCACAACTTTAAGCCTCTGATATTGATGGCTCAGCCGACACGTTCAGCTGGCTGATGCTGTTCACATTTATAATGTGCTGCTTTCCATTCTCCGCAGAATGGGGTTCCTCAGCATTTAAATAGGCCGTCATCTTATTTCATGCTCGACCGTGCCCCATCAAACGGGACCTCTATTTCTCTGCTTTAAGCCTCTGACATTGATAGCTCAGCCGACACGTTCAGCTGGCTGATGCCGTTCACATTTATAATGATGCGCTGCTTTCCATTCTCCGCAGAATGGGGTTCCTCAGCATTTAAATAGGCCATCATCTTATTTCATGCTCGACCTTGCACCATCAAACGTGACCACTAGTTCTCCGCTTTGAGCCTCTGACAATGATGGCTCAGCCGACACGTTCAGCTGGCTGATACCGTTCACATTTATAATGATGTGCTGCTTTCCATTCTCCGCAGAATGGGGTTCCTCAGCATTTAAATAGGCCGTCATCTTATTTCATGCTCGACCGTGCACCATCAAACGTGACCACTAGTTCTCCGCTTTGAGCCTCTGACAATGATGGTTCAGCCGACACGTTCAGCTGGCTGATGCTGTTCACATTTATAATGTGCTGCTTTCCATTCTCCGCAGAATGGGGTTCCTCAGCAATTAAATAGTCCCTTTTCATTATGCTCGAGCATGCACCATCAAACGTGACCACTAGTTCCCAGATTTAAGCCTCTGATATGGATGGCTCAGCCGACACGTTCAGCTGGCTGATGCCATTCACATTTATAATGATGCGCTGCTTTCCATTCTCCGCAGAATGGGGTTCCTCAGCATTTAAATAGGCCGTCATCTTATTTCATGCTCATCCGTGCACCATCAAACAGGACCACTATTTATACGCTTTAAGCCTCTGACATTGATGGCTCAGCCGACACGTTCAGCTGGCTGATGCTGTTCACATTTATAATGTGCTGCTTTCCATTCTCCGCAGAATGGGGTTCCTCAGCATTTAAATAGGCCGTCATCTTATTTCATGCTCAACCGTGCACCATCAAACGGGACCACTATTTCACAACTTTAAGCCTCTGACATTGATGGTTCAGCCGACACGTTCAGCTGGCTGATGCTGTTCACATTTATAATGTGCTGCTTTCCATTCTCCATAGAATGGGGTTCCTCAGCATTTAAATAGGCCGTCATCTTATTTCATGCTCAACCGTGCACCATCAAACGGGACCACTAGTTCACAACATTAAGCCTCTGACATTGATGGCTCAGCCGACACGTTCAGCTGGCTGATACCGTTCACATTTATAATGATGTGTTGCTTTCCATTCTCCGCAGAATGGGGTTCCTCAGCATTTAAATAGGCCATCATCTTATATCATGCTCGACCGTGCACCATCAAACTGGACCACTATTTATACGCTTTAAGCCTCTGACATTGATGGTTCAGCCGACACGTTCAGCTGGCTAATGGCGTTCACATTTATAATGATGTGCTGCTTTCCATTCTCCGCAGAATGGGGTTCCTCAGCATTTAAATAGATCATCATCTTATTTCATGCTCGACCGTGCACCATCAAACGTGACCACTAGTTCTCCGCTTTGAGCCTCTGACAATGATGGCTCAGCCGACATGTTCAGCTGGCTGATGCCGTTCACATTTATAATGATGCGCTGCTTTCCATTCTCCGCAGAATGGGGTTCCTCAGAAATTAAATAGTCCCTTTTCATTATGCTCGAGCATGCACCATCAAACGTGACCACTAGTTCCCAGATTTAAGCCTCTGATATGGATGGCTCAGCCGACACGTTCAGCTGGCTGATACCGTTCACATTTATAATGATGTGCTGCTTTCCATTCTCCGCAGAATGGGGTTCCTCAGCATTTAAATAGGCCGTCATCTTATTTCATGCTCAACCGTGCACCATCAAACGGGACCACTAGTTCACAACATTAAGCCTCTGACATTGATGGCTCAGCCGACACGTTCAGCTGGCTAATGGCGTTCACATTTATAATGATGTGCTGCTTTCCATTCTCCGCAGAATGGGGTTCCTCAGCATTTAAATAGGCCGTCATCTTATTTCATGCTCGACCGTGCACCATCAAACGGGACCACTAGTTCACAACTTTAAGCCTCTGATATTGATGGTTCAGCCGACACGTTCAGCTGTCTGATGCTGTTCACATTTATAATGTTGTGCTGCTTTCCATTCTCCGCAGAATGGGGTTCCTTAGCATTTAAATAGGCCATCATCTTATTTCATGCTCGACCGTGCACCATCAAACGGGACCACTAGTTCACAACTTTAAGCCTCTGACATTGATGGTTCAGACGACACGTTCAGCTGGCTGATGCTGTTCACATTTATAATGTGCTGCTTTCCATTCTCCGCAGAATGGGGTTCCTCAGCATTTAAATAGGCCGTCATCTTATTTCATGCTCAACCATGCACCATCAAACAGGACCACTATTTATACGCTTTAAGCCTCTGACATTGATGGCTCAGCCGACACATCAGCTGGCTGATGCTGTTCACATTTATAATGTGCTGCTTTCCATTCTCCGCAGAATGGGGTTCCTCAGCATTTAAATAGGCCGTCATCTTATTTCATGCTTGACCGTGCACCATCAAACGGGACCACTAGTTTACAACTTTAAGCCTCTGACATTGATAGCTCAGCCGACACGTTCAGCTGGCTGATACCGTTCACATTTATAATGATGTGCTGCTTTCCATTCTCCGCAGAATGGGGTTCCTCAGCAATTAAATAGTCCCTTTTCATTATGCTCGAGCATGCACCATCAAACGTGACCACTAGTTCCCAGATTTAAGCCTCTGATATGGATGGCTCAGCCGACACTTCAGCAGGCTGATACCGTTCACATTTATAATGTGTTGCTTTCCATTCTCCACAGAATGGAGTTCCTCAGCATTTAAATAGGCCGTCATCTTATTTCATGCTCGACTGTGCACCATCAATCAGGACCACTGTTTCTCCGCTTTAAGCCTCTGACATTGGTGTCTCAGCCGACATGTTCAGCTGGCTGATGCTGTTCACATTTATAATGTGCTGCTTTCCATTCTCTGCAGAATGGGATTCCTCAGCATTTAAATAGGCCATCATCTTATTTCATGCTCGACCGTGCACCATCAAACGTGACCACTAGTTCTCAACTTTAATCCTCTGACATTGGTGGCTCGGCCGACACATTCAGCTAGCTGATGTTGCTACAAGGCTGTATTTATGACCCAGTCCTCAACCCTCCTCCTTTCTCAGCATGGACTTGGGACCGGCCACGGTGGAGTTAACAAAAGCACTGTACACTGAAAATATGATCCCCTCTCCATATTCTTTGCCATCTTTGTCCATCTCATCCCACAGCACTCTACTTGTCCATTTTCTTTTATGCTCAAGTGTGCACCATCACATGGGACGATTAGTTCTCAACTTTAAGCCTCTGACATCGATGGCTCAGCTGACACCTTCAGCTGGCTGATGCTCTTCACAATTATAATCATGTGATAATAAATTGGTGATATTTCCACGGTATCAGTGAATAAATAATTTATAGAAGCAAATTAGTCACTGTAATTACATATAGTGTATAGAAATGTGGAAGTGAAGTGACGCTGCATTGCTAATACTGATAGAAATATATACAGATAGTGAGGTTTTTATATACATATAAAAGCATAATTAAATTCAGTGATAATTTACCAATTCAATATAAGTCAATTACAAGAAACCCAATTCTTTAAGTAAATGAATATACATATATATATATATATATATATATATATATACACACACAATAATACATTCATAATCCTCCAAGTATTAAAGAAATGTTCCATAATTCTTCAAAATTACAAATAAACATAATATCAACAGAGGCGGTCTGACCATTCAGTCATTAGGACGCCGACCGAGGGCCCGCGGCCAGTAGGGGGCCCGTGAGAAGCTCCTGTCTGAACCAGTGTGCCGAGGGATCAGGGCTGTTAGATGAGCCCAATCCCCTGCCGAACTGTACATCAGCACTGTGAGAAGCTTGTCAGCCTCAAAAGTGGACGTAAAGGGCAGGGGAGTGTGCTGTGCTCTCTGCTTCCCCCTACAGTGCAGTACCCGGCTGAATGAAGAAGCTGGAAAGGAACAGTACGGTGCTAAAAGCTAGATTCGTTTTAAAAGGGCTTTATTCATGTGTCTTTGCATGTGTGTCTGTATGTGTGTGTGCGTGTGTCTGTATGTATGCATGTATGTGTATGCATGTGTCTGTGTGTGCGTGTGTATGTGTCTTTATGTGTGTATGTGCATATGTATGTATGCCTGTATGCATGTATGTGTAGGCATGTGTGTGTGTCTATGTGTCTGTATGAGTGTGTGTGTGCATGTGTCTGTATGTGTGTGCATGTGTCTGTATGTATGTGTATGCATGTGTCTGGATGTGTGTGTATGTGTGTGTGTATGTGTCTGTATGTGTGTGTGCATGTGTCTGTATTTGTGTGCATGTATATCTGTATGTATGTGTATGCATGTGTATACACGTGTCTGTATGTATGTATGTGTGTGCATGTGTCTGTATGTATGTGTATGCATGTGTGTACACGTGTCTGTATGTATGTATGTGTATGCATGTGTGTACACGTGTCTATATGTATGTGTGTGCATGTGTCTGTATGTATGTGTATGCATTTGTTTTGTATGTGTGTGCCTGTGCATGTGTCTGTATGTGTGTGCGTGTGTCTGTTAGAGTTGGGCGATTTAAAAAAAAAAATCTGCAATTAAAAAAAAAAAAAAAAAAATTCAAAACGAGTTTTTTTTTTTTTTTTGATGGACAACGCGACGGTCCCGAGGAGCTGCGGGCAGGAGTTTTTAGGCAAGGCCGTAGCTTCGGCCTAGTCTGCGGCGTCCAGCCTCGCGGACTAGGCCAAAGCCGCGGCCGCGCCTAAAAACTCCTGCCCGCAGCTTCTCAGGACCGGCACAGTGTCAGCGCCAGTCCTGGTGAAATTTAAAAAAAAATAAAATAAAAAAAAAAAATCGAAAAAATAGATTTGCCGAAATTTTGAATCGATTTGGCCTCTCCACCCGATTCAAGATTTAAATTGATTTTTTCCCCAGCCCTAGTGTCTGTCTGTATGTATATATGTGTGTGCATGTTTCTGTACGTGTCTGTATGCATGTGTCTGTATGTGTGTGTGTGCATGTGTGTATGTGCCTGCATGTGTGTGCATGTGTCTGTGTGTATGTTACATTTAATCCTGCCCCCCCCTATTCTTGTACCATCAGAACTGCTTTTGTAGAGCTTGTGTGTGAAAGCAGCCAGGACTGCTGCTCCTCTGAAAAGCAGGTCATGCACATATCGCTTTTTAGAGGCATTTGAAAGGCAGTAAAGAGGCATTATGTTGCCTCCTCAACACCTGTTTTAAGCCCGTAAATTCAGCATCACTATACCGCAACTGTGCAACCCCGACAGTTGCGGGGTAATTGCAGTGCAGGCCCATTCACCCTGGGTATACCTCCAGCTGCAGCCACAGCATGTGTACACCCCCAGCTGCTCCCTCTGCAGCTAAAGGGGGAGAAGTTGGGAGTTGTAAAAACAGCTTAACCATGTGGTTTTACTGCCCCCTTCAACCTGACATATGAACAAGCCATTGGTTCACATCTGTGTTGCTGTGTGTAGGGCAGCCTATTCATTTCAATGGGCTTCCCTACCCACAAAAATGCTTTTTTTTTTTAATTGCACTGCACCAAAAGAACCTCACGTTTTCCAATGTGTGGGGTACCATTAAGAATTAACGGTACCCCTAAAGAGCAGAGCATTCGTCTGTGTGTCGGGAACGAGAGCAACAAAGGCAAGAGAATTTTTGTTGGGCCGTGTATTAGTGCTCGGACAGACACACTCAGACCGAATTTTAATGGTTCAAAGAATGTCAGGAAAAACGAGCGGCCCTCGCGCATGTTCACTTCGTCAAATCTGGCCCTCTTTGAAAAAAGTTTGGACACCCCTGTCCTAAGAGATGCTGCTAGCAGTGCTGCGGTGGAACTTTCAGGGTCGCTGCAGTCGACTAGGCCCTGCCATTCTGCCGCTGTGGGGGGGAGGGGGCAAGACACAGCATACCCCCCCGCACCTCTGGCTTTCAGTTTGGGATGCAGTGGTGGGAGGTGGCGATCGGCAGCTCTATGGTGCTCACACCATCTCCCTGGGGCTTGTATTTCTCCATCAGAGTGTATAGAGTGGAGAGAGGAGGGGCCTCTGACCCGGGCAGCTGCAAGTTTCACTCTTCAGTGTACAAGTGAGTCGCTCTGCTTGTACGTTGTTGCCAACTGCTGCCCGGGTCAGAGGCCCCTCCCCTCTCCACTGTACAGAATCAGGAAGAGAACTACAAGCCCCAGGGAGATCCCGCGGTCCACAGGCACCATAGAGCTGCTGATCGCCATCTCCCACCTCCCCCTGTGCTGGGGGTTGGAGGTACACAGACAGCCAGGCACAGAGGAACCTCTGGGGGGGGGTTAAGTTTGGGAACCCTGATGTATGGGGGGGGGCTCTCTGGGGGCCCTGATGTAAGGGGGGGCTCTCTGGGGTCCCTGATGTAAGGGGGGGCTCTCTGGGGACCCTGATGTAAGGGGGGCTCTCTGGGGACCCTGATGTATGGGGGGCTCTCTGGGGACCCTGATGTAGGGGGGCTCTCTGGGGACCCTGATGTATGGGGGGCTCTCCGGGGACCCTGATGTAAGGGGGGCTCTCCGGGGACCCTGATGTAAGGGGGGCTCTCTGGGGACCCTGATGTATGGGGGGGCTCTCTGGGGACCCTGATGTATGGGGCGGCTCTCTGGGGACCCTGATGTATGGGGGGGCTCTCTGGGGGCCCTGATGTATGGGTGGTTCTCTGTGGACCCTGATGTAAGGGGGGGCTCTCTGGGGACCCTGATGTAGGGGGGCTCTCTGGGGACCCTGATGTAAGGGGGGCTCTCTGGGGACCCTGATGTATGGGGGGGCTCTCCGGGGACCCTGATGTAAGGGGGGCTCTCTGGGGACCCTGATGTATGGGGGGGCTCTCTGGGGACCCTGATGTATGGGGGGGCTCTCTGGGGACCCTGATGTATGGGGGGGGCTCTCTGGGGGCCCTGATGTATGGGTGGTTCTCTGTGGACCCTGATGTAAGGGGGGGCTCTCTGGGGACCCTGATGTAAGGGGGGCTCTCTGGGGACCCTGATGTAAGGGGGGCTCTCCGGGGACCCTGATGTATGGGGGGGCTCTCTGGGGACCCTGATGTATGGGGGGCTCTCTGGGGACCCTGATGTAAGGGGGCTCTCTGGGGACCCTGAAATAAGGAGGGGGTCAGGGTCTCTCTGGGGACCCTGATGTATGGGGGGTTCTCTGTGGACACTGATGTAAGGGGGGCTCTCTGGGGACCCTGATGTAAGGGGGGCTCTCTGGGGATCCTGACGTAAGGGGGGGCTCTCCGGGGACCCTGACTTAAGGGGGGGCTTGTTTACATCGCCATACCACTGTTCGGCCTCTGTTGGAAACAAACAATCATCAGGGGCCCGGTGGACATCGGGGTCCGCTGAAGCAGCTGATTAGCTCTCGGTGTCTCTAATCACAGCAGCAGCGAGTCAAAACAGCGCTCAGATCCACAAGTGCAGAATCAAGTACCTGTACATCATTCTGCTCACAGGAGACGCAGCCCCACAGTTAATATACGTGGTTAATGTGAGTTTATTTTTCTTACCTCTTTAAACATTTATTTTGAACATACAGTTCCCACCTCTTTCTAGCCAAAGCCCCACCCCCTTCAATCCCATGTGTTTGTTAGTTTAGCAGGATGTGATCGCTCAGTCCCGCCCATTCTCCTGAACACACCAATCTGGTTTCAATATGTACCGGGTAGGCGGAGCAGTTACGCCTCTAGTTTAAACCGGCCCCGCCCCTGTCGTCCTATCTCCTACCTTTTGCTGTATTGTGGGATGTCCTTTGCCTCATTAAAGATGTCCGCTCCTACCTCCTAATGCTTCCTGCCACCTATTCTGTACTTGTACATAGTAATCTGGGATCACGCTGTTACATTGGACGGAGCGCAGACACACTGAACCGCTCCTGTGGGCGGCTTGCTGCATACTAATTCCTCTCTGAGCTCAGCGCGTTTATAACGGCTCTGCCCCTCTGTGACGTCACTCGCTTACTACAGTCTCGCTCGAGGCCCCGCCCCTCTCCGGAGCTGGCTCCGCCCCCAATCCTATCCTCCGCCGTTGTGTGTAGAATATTTAACCGTTTCATGACTACGCCTATTTTTGACATTTGGTGTTTACAAGTTAAAACCCATATTTTTTGCTAGAAAATTACTTGGAACCCCCAAACATTATATATATAATTTTTTTAGCAGAGACTCTAGAGAATAAAACGGTGATTGTTGCAATATTTTATGTCACACAGTATTTGTGCAGCAGTGTTTTAAACACCACTTTTTGGGAAAAGGGACACTTTTATGAATTAAAAAAAAAAATGAAACAGTAAAATTAGCCCAAATGTTTTGCATAATGTGAAAGATAATGTTACGCCGAGTAAATAGATACCAAATATGTCACACTTTATAATTGCACGCACTCGTGGAATGACGACATAGGTGACGCTTAAATTTTTTTTCCGATTACCAGGTTAGAGTTAGAGTTACAGAGGAGGTCTAGTGCTAGAATTATTGCTCTCACTCTGACGAACGTGGCGATACTTCACATGTGTGATTTGAACACCGTTTACACATGCGGTTAATTTTTTATTTTCTCTTATTTATTTTAATATTAATAAATTGTTTAAAAAAAAATAAAAATGATGTCGCTTCCGTGTTTACAATTACGGCTTCATTCCAGTCCCTCCCTAGATGCCGGAGGCATCGGATGTGCGATCGGTGCTCCCCGCTTGAACGGGAGCCCCGGTAAGAGCGGCGGGAGGCGGGACGTCCCCTCCCACTCCTCCGGCATAACAGCCGAGCGGCTTTTAGCCGTATTGGTTGTTATGGCTGGAAAGCCAATCGCCGGCTCTGAAAAACAGTACCGGGATGATGCCTGCAGGTGCGGGCATCATCCCGGTATAACCCCCGGAAGCCGACTACGCACATCTGCGTACGCTCGTTGGCAAAGGGTTAAACATAATTAACCTAAAGTGAAAGCACAGTGCTGTGCTCTTTGTCTCCCCCTACAGTGCAGTACCGGGCAGAAAGAGCCAAGGTAAAGGTCTGCCATTTTTTATCACTATCTATCTACTGTATGTGTGCATGTATGTATGCATGTACAGTATGTATGTGAGTGTGCATGTGTTTATCAGTGGCGGTGTGTTCATAAGAGCGCACAGGTGCCGCCCCCTCTCTCCAGCCACCCAATCTATGAACAATAGATAGATTCATGAATAGCATGGCCACCACTGCCACCCCCATATTTAGGCGTCTAAACCCTTTTCCGGCACCTGAATTACAGTGGCGGGGGGTGTTTTTTGAAGCACCTGATTAGGGCCATAGGCTCTAATAGGCTTCAAAATTGGTGAACTGTGAGTGCCGTGCTTGACGCACACAGCCCACCCAGGTGTGTTAGAAAATAAATTAATATTCACTTTCCTAGCACTAAAACCGCCTTCCCGCCAATTATGTGTGCGGGTCTTTTACCCGTCGCCTGATAGGCGACAAATAGCTGCGCCTATCGTTTCAGCCAATCAGGAGGAGAGAATGAGAGATGAGTTCGGCAGGAGACACATGGAGGACCCCGCTCATGGCCGTTACTCGCTGCCCCGCAGAGACAGGGTAAGTGCCGGGCAGTGCAAGGGGGACAAACGGAGGGGGATTTACAGTGGTGGCATTTAATGGGCACAGTGGCGGCATTTGATGGGCACAGCGGTTGCAATGGATGGGTTTCTTTCAGTTTGTTTACGCTCCGCCTAAAAATTTTGAGCAGCAGCCGCCACTGGTTTAAATGTGCATGCATATGTGTGTGTACCATTTTATGTACCGTATTTATCGGTGTATAACACGCGCTGGCGTATAACACACACCCCAAGTTTAGGAGGGAATTTTAAGGAAAAAAACTTTTAGGAGGGAAATTTAAGGAAAAAAAAAACAACTTACATTTAAATGCCCATCAATGCAGCCTTATCAGTGTCCATCTGAAGCCTTGTCAGTGTCATTTGCAGCCTTGTCATGCAGCCTGTCCATCATTGCAGCCTTGTCATGCAGCCTGTCCGTCATTGCAGCCTTGTCATGCAGCCTGTCCGTCATTGCAGCCTTGTCATGCAGCCTGTCCGTCATTGCAGCCTTGTCATGCAGCCTGTCCGTCATTGCAGCCTTGTCATGCAGCCTGTGTGTCATGCAGCCTTGTGCATCTTTGTCCCCTCAGTGATAATGTCAGCTTTTATTTTTAAAAATGGCGCCGCCAAGATGTCCTGTGTATCTTGGCGGCGCCCGGTAGTTCTCGGCCGCCTTTGGCCATACTCGGCCGTACTCGGCGGCTTTTGCCCACCTTCGGCCGTACTTGCCCGCTCTTGGCCCTCCTCGGCGGTTTTCGGCCGCCGAGAACGGCCGAAGGTGGCTGAAAGCCGGGAGAAGGGCCGAAAGCAGTTGAGAGCCCAAAAATCACGGAGAAATCACGGAGGATCTGCGTATAACACGCACCCACAATTTTTCCCTGATTTTAAGGGGAAAAAGGTGTGTGTTATACGCCTATAAATACGGTATGCGCTTTTAATCCTGAACCGCTATATGTGTGCAATTAGAACCTATATTTGTCGTTTTTTTTTTTTATTTCTTGTTTGTTTTTTGCTTGTTCATAGTACCAGCAACTAAATGCTGTTCCTCCGAAAAGTGATCCATGCTCAGATTGCTTTTCAGAGGCATTTGACAGCCGGTAAAGAGGCAATATGTTGCCTACTGACCACCTGTTTTAACCCCTTAAATGCAGCATCACTATCAGGGTGGTTTCAGTGTAGCCCCCTTCACCTAGGGGTGTACTTCAGGGGTGCCCTGACTGAAAAAGGTTGAGAAACACAGACATAGAGGAACCCATCTCTCCATTTTCCTCCTGCAGCTGCCGAATGCCTGTGGGAGGGAGAGGAGAAGCAGTGGGGAAATGGAGTAATCGATTCCTTTATATGCAGCCACCCACTTGTGACCAGCACCGGGTTCGGAGAAAAGAGCCCTGTCCGGGGGTCAGGGGGGCCTTTCATGGTTTCTTGCATCGGGGTCCTGAAGGTTCTAGTTACGCCTCTGACATAAGGAATAATGTAATCACCGCCTGGTATAGTATAACACAATGATCTGGTTGTGGGATTAATTTGTAAGGCACTTTGGTTTCCCTTCATCCCTTATAATATATGGCCGACATGGCTTCAGAAGTGTAGCCTTTTCTCTGGGAATCCTTTAGTAGCCCGTCTCCGCCCGTCTCCTCCCTCGTCTCCACCCTCCTGGTGGTTACAGAGCACGTTGCTTTATAAGCATTAGTTTGGTGGGCGTGCTTTGCTTCCCAGGCTCCTCCCCCTACACTCTCCTCATGGCTGCGGCTGACGGGGACAGTTCTCTGTATCCCATCGCCGTCCTCATCGATGAGCTGCGGAATGAGGAGGTGCAGCTGAGGAGCCATGATACTACTACCACCCCCAGCTGAGGGCAGTGCAGGCCCTCACAGTGTCTGTATAGGGGCCCTTACCCCGAGGGGGGGTCCTTCACCTTCTATTCCTGAAGAGGAAGTGTAACATTGGAGGGGGGGCCCTGAGGTAGAGGGGCCCCTCCTGGTATCAGTATGGAGGAGGAGGGGCCCTTACCATGTATTATGACAGTGTATTGGCCCCTGACCATAAAGGGGGCCCTCAGTCTGCAGGCATGAAGTGGAGGGGCCCTACAGTGGTTAATAAAAGGGGTCCCTCATGGAGTCAGTATGGGGGGTTCTTACCTTTTTAAGAATAAAAATATGATTGCCTCATCTGTATAGGGGGAGCCTGAGGTCATGGCCCCTCAATGTCAGTATGGAGGAGGGGGGCCCCTGTACCCTGAAAAGTGTATTGGCCCCTGACCATCAACGGGACCCTCAGTCTGCAGGCTTGAAGTGGAGGGACCCTACAGTGGTTAATTTGAGTGGACCTTACCCTGTTAGACAAAAGAGGGTGACTTTGACAATAAAAGGGGTCCTGAGGTGGAGGGGCCCCTCACAGTGTCGGTATGGGGGGGCCCTTACTTTGTAGGGTTTAAAAGCATGTTCCCCTAAACAGTATTGGGGTAGACCTGAAGTCACAAACTCACAGGTTCCTGACAGTGTCAGCATGGAGGTGGAGGGGCCCTCACAGTGGTTATTTTGAAGGGGCCTGTAGGACAAATTAGGAGGAGGGGTCCCTCGCAATTCTTAGGCCTTGTTCTGGAGCTTTAAGCAGTAAGGGCCCCTGACAGTGCACAGTAAAGGGAGCCTTTACCATGTATGCCTGAGGAGGGGCCCCTGAAAGAATGCTCTGAGCCCACCCCCTATGATGAATACCATCTGGGGCCCCTTTATATCAGGATTAAAGTGTATGGTATCTGAGATGATGTTGCCCTTTAAGCCTGAGAACGAGGGGCCCCTGAATGTATGCACTGAGCTCCCCCCAACATGATTAGAACTATCAGGGGCCTCTTTTTATTAGACATAAAACATACGGGACTCAATGCTGAGTGCAATGTGGGAGGACGTTACCCTTTAAGCCTGAGAAGGAGGGGCCCCGATAGTAAGCAGGGTGGGGGGCCATTTTTTTTAGAATTGGGTAATGTTTTAGAAATGTCACTTCCTGTCCCAGAGACACAACAGGAAGTGAGAGGAATCTCTCCTCCCATTAGTTGTCACCAGAACGTGTGTCCCCCATTGGAAGATTTCCTTTTGCCTCCTGCTGTAGTGACAACGCTACGATTTTGGATTTCTCCCCTTGTTGTCTTTCAGTGATCACCGGTACAAATAAAGGGGGGGGGGGGGGTTCCACAACGGAGGCCCATAGCAATAAAAGCCTGACAGAGGGTCTAATCCTTCGCCAGTCTATACAAAAATAAAAGATTTTGCCTTAGAGTTTTTTTCCTGGACTTTTTGTTTTTCATATCAGCCCTCTAGATACAGTCTGGGAGCACAGCAACTTAACCACTTAAGGGCCGGGCCTTTTCCTGAGATTTGTTGTTTACAAGTTAAAAACCCATTTATTTATTTTTGCTAGAAAATGGCGGTTGTTGCAATACTTTCTGTCACACCGTATTTGCGCAGCAGTCTTACGAGCGCACTTTATTTGGAAAAAAATACAGAATACAAAACAAGAAAACAAAAGTTAGCCCAATTTTTTTAATATTGTGAAAGATGATGTTACGCCGAGTAAATTGATACCCAACATGTCACGCTTCAAAATTCCGCTCGTGGAATAGCGACAAACTTTTACCCTTAAAAATCTCCATGTTAACATCCCTTGTAATAGGGAAAAAAAAAAAAACATGGCAGTTCCTCTTAAATATGAGATCTGGGGCCAAGAAGACCTCGGATCTCACATTTACACTAAAATGCAATAAAAAAAAAAAAAAAAAATGTAATTTAAAATAAATAAATAAATAAATAAATGGCCATTTTAAGAGCTATGGGCGGAAGTGACGTTTTGACGTGGACTAGTCGGCCTCTATAGGCCTCACTTGGGGTTGGTTGTCCACATTGATGCTCATTTTCTTTTTAGGCTAGCACTCTATCAATGTACACTCTATTTGCCTTCAATCCAATACCAAGAAATACAAGATTGTGTGTGTGTATATATATATATATATATATATATATATATATATAAAAACAACGATGCGGATTGCTGCACAAAATTATTTTATTTCCAAAAAAGGATGACATCAGTTGTACAGGGATATGCAATTAGCGGACCTCCAGCTGTTATGCAAAACTACAAGTCTTATCATGCCTCTGCCTCTGGGTGTCATGCTTGTGGCTGTCAAAGTCTTGCTATGCCTCATGGGACTTGTAGTTCTGCAACAGCTGGAGACTAATTGAATATCATATATGATAATAAATATAATTTTTTTAATTTTTTTTATATTTTTTTCTTAGAAATTACTTTAGATGTGCTTAGCCACACTACTCATCAAAGTTTTTTTTACAAGCCACTGGTGTATGGACAGCCTTCCTCAGTATGTGGGGCCATTGGGGGTACCTGCCTGTATCGCGCACTGCCACAGCTCCCGGACAAGATATCCTTAGGGGAGCTTCCAGCTCTCAAGGCTGTACCTCCTTTTGCGGTTGTGAGTACTTTTTAGAGGAAATTTGATATTACAACTAGTTTGTCCCTTCATCCTTCAAAAAGGTAATTGATTTAGATACTTGTGTGTCTCTTTTCAGATAATAAGACATTGCTGCTTCTGAAGAGTGGATATAAATCCTCCATGAAACGCGTAGAGCCTTAGCATACGCAATGCTTTACCAATCGTGTGACTCATTTTTATTCATATGGACATTTGCAACGCTATCAGTGATTTCAAACTTTTAGGAAGCTTCTCAGTCAATATAGTCTTATGCCTCTACACACTGTCATGTAACTCTTGTTCCTAATATATATATATATATATATATATATATATATATATATGAATTTTACTGTTTTATTATGCATTTTCTGTATGAGTTTTCCATGATTTACATTAAATATGCTGTGTTTTTGCCATCTAGTGGTGACTGCGTGTCTCATTCAAAGTCCCACCTTGCTGGGTAGGGGGTGGAACTGCAGAGCAGTCCTTGGAGTTGGGTAGGGGGTGTAACCGCGGAGCGATCCTTGGAGGTGGGTAGGGGGTGGAACCGCGGAGTGGTCTTAGGGGGTGGAAACGCAGATCGGTCTTTGGAGGTGGGTAGGGGGTGGAAACGCGGAGTGGTCTTTGGAGGTGGGTAGAAATGTGGAGCGGTCTTTGGAGGTGGGTAGAGGGTGACAACGCGGAGTGGTCTTTGGAGGTGGGTAGAAATGTGGAGCGGTCTTTGGAGGTGGGTAGAGGGTGACAACGCGGAGCGGTCTTTGGAGGTGGGTAGGGGGTGGAAACGCGGAGCGGTCTTTGGAGGTGGGTAGGGGGTGGAACCGCGAAGCAGTCCTTGGAGGTGGGTAAGGGGTGGAACCGCGGAGCAGTCCTTGGAGGTGGGTAGGGGGTGGAACCGCGGATCGGTCCTTAGAGGTGGGTAGGGGGTGGAATTGAAATAAAGGATGTGATGCGCTGATTTCCAACCATACAATGATCGCAATAGGCCACAGGTATGCGATTATCAAATAAAGTGCAACTGTGCATGAATTAATCAAGCGATGCTTCTGTGCATATATAACAGTAATAACTAGTGCATAAAACCATAAGGTGACTCTATGTGCAAACAAACGCAGATTTATCATATAGACCAAAATGCATATATGAAGTGTGTAAACTTAATTACAAAATGTATATAGTGAAGCAAAAAACAGATTCTGGATATAAGTTATAACTAGATATAAGTTAAAGTGATAACTGGTGCAAAAAAAAAAAAACCATAAAGTGACTGTATGTGCAAAAAAAACGCAAGTTTGTCATACAAACCAGAAAATTTAGAAAGTGAATGTCACTTATCAAAAAATGTGTAAAATGGAACATAAACAGGTAAAGAAAGAAAAAATATAAAATATTCAATTCAAGTGGCCGGCGTGATTGAAGGTAAATGTCCCATACACAGTCAGATCATGCAATCCGGTGAATACGCTAAGTAAAACGTGCAGCGTGCTGGGCAATTAATCCATCCGTGAGGATCCGTGCAAAAAAGCAAATATTATGCAATTACCTCACTGCTGTGAGTGAACAGCAGTATAAATGATGAACACCAGGATGATTGCAGAAAACGGCTGTGTAACACAATCTATAGGAGACTTCTCTTACTTCCTCGTGCGTGGCAGGTAAACTCAGAAACATAGATTAAGAGGGACCGCCATAGTGTAGTATTTAAAGCATAGAAGTTTTATTAAATAGATTTAAAAACTACTCACAAACGAAGCTGATAAGAGCACATCTGACAGACAGCATTAAAGTAAGACCGGATATGAACGTCACTTCCGGGTTCCTACGCGTTACGTCTTGGAGACTTCAACTGGGATGATTACACAGGGTACAGGAAGTGACTTATAGGTGTACTGGGCGGAGCTACGTCGCCCATTTCGTTAGTATGCCGATGCGCCGCTTGTGTAGCCATAGTAATGCTGGTGGGGGGCGGGCCAATTAGACTTGCATGTTCTGAGTGACCTCCCATGTAAACAAACAAGGCATCAAACAACAGCGCAACGGGAAGAGCAGACACAAGGGGGAGAGCAAAAGAGCGGGGGAAGGGGGTTTGACCGGACATTATGTTAGGTTTGGCAAACTGATTAAATTATAACTGCAGACTGCGCCGTGCCATAGATCGTGCTATATGTTACTATAATGTAGTAAAGCAATAGAGCACGTCCGGCGGCCATTTTGTTGGAGCTTAATTTTAAATCTGTAGGTGGCCATGTTTTTGGAGGTTTAGTAACGTCTGGAGCAGTAATTTAAATAACAATAAAGCCAGAGTTAACAAATAAAAATAAAGGTACGGAACCGCACCAAGCACAAAAAACCTCAATAGATATTAATATATCTTATTGGGTCAGCAGAGGAAGGTAAATAATGAATAAGAAAAGATGTCTTATATCAATAAATACAGAAAGCTATACATAAACAGCTGTCTTTGGGAGACAGAATTAAAAACAATTTAAAATATTGTTCAATTTTGAAATAAAATAGTGTCCAAAAGGAGGTTTCTGGGCAGATTACAAATGCACATAATGTGGAGACACGGAGATGACGTTCACATTAAAAAATGCGATACAAACATAGCACGTTAAAAATTTTAAAGTACATAAAATCGCATAAAGTGTTTAACCTAAAATTATAAGAACGTATGCTAAAAAATCGCATGACATTAAAATGACAATATGCAAATAAATCGTTATTAAAAAGGTATAGGAAAATTAAATGTTAACAGAACATAAAAGCACCATAGCACGAAATCGCACATAAAAAAGTATATCATTGGGGGGCTAGAAATTACTTAGCGTATTCACCGGATTGCATGATCTGACTGTGTATGTGACATTTACCTTCAATCACGCCGGCCACTTGAATTGAATATTTTATATTTTTTCTTTCTTTACCTGTTTATGTTCCATTTTACACATTTTTTGATAAGTGACATTCACTTTCTAAATTTTCTGGTTTGTATGACAAACTTGCGTTTTTTTTGCACATACAGTCACTTTATGGTTTTTTTTTTTTTTTTTTTGCACCAGTTATCACTTTAACTTATATCTAGTTATAACTTATATCCAGAATCTGTTTTTTGCTTCACTATATACATTTTGTAATTAAGTTTACACACTTCATATATGCATTTTGGTCTATATGATAAATCTGCGTTTGTTTGCACATAGAGTCACCTTATGGTTTTATGCACTAGTTATTACTGTTATATATGCACAGAAGCATCACTTGATTAATTCATGCACAGTTGCACTTTATTTGATAATCACATACCTGTGGCCTATTGCGATCATTGTATGGTTGGAAATCAGCGCATCACATCCTTTATTTCAATTTCTTAGAGGTGAGAGACAACTCATTTAGTGATTGCAGCTTTTTTCCATTAGTTACTTTTCTAGTTCCCATAGAGCGCAGAAGTTTCCAAAAATATAGGGTAGGGGGTGGAACCACAGAGCGGTCCTTGGAGGTGGGTAGGGGGTGGAACCGCGGATCGGTCCTTAGAGGTGGGTAGGGGGTGGAACCACAGAGCGGTCCTTGGAGGTGGGTAGGGGGTGGAAACAAGTGGTGAATTGAAATAGGGGCGTACCTGCACCTTTTCTCTGAGAAAAACAGCCCTGGTGCCCAGAAGTCACATTGGGGGTTCTGACGTTATTTCTTATTTGTCTGCAGCTCCGTCTGAACAATATTGAGAAGCTCTCCACGATTGCGTTGGCTTTTGGTGTAGAAAGGAACCGCAGAGAGCTTCTGCCATTCCTGACAGGTAAGTGTGTCTTATGGGAGAAAAGAACCGACTTTCTTTTGCTTATAACTGAAAATGGCGTTTACTGTTTACACCAATTCTGAAAGAGATGCCATCTCTTGCCCATGCAGGAAAATGGGTCATATGATTCTCCATACTCAAAAGTACCGGTTATTCTCTAAGGCTCCGTACAACTCCAAAGGAAAGAAAGAGAAAGAAAGGAAAAACAAGAAAACAGCCACCATGTCTAAAGACCAATAAGCTGCAAAATATTTTATTTCTGTATTTCAGCCTGCATATGCTTTAAAATGTATCCACTCCATGTGTGGCTGTATCTGTGTATTCAGGCAACTCTCAGCCATCCAATTTTGTTTACACTAGAAATACACAATATTACCAAAAGTATTGGCATCCCAGTGTTAGTCTATAGGGTTTAATACTGAGTTGGCCCACCCTTTGCAGCTATAACAGCTTCAACTCTTCTGGGAAGGCCGTCCACAAGGTTTAGGAATGTGTCTATGAGAAGCACAAGGTGTGGCTCTCAGTCTCCGCTGGACAAAAAAGGTCTTGCTCTCAGTCTCCACTTTAATTAATCTCAAAGGTGGTCTATCGGGTTGAGGTCAGGACTCTGTTCAAGCCAGTCAAGTTCCTACACCCCAAGCTCGCTCATCCCTGTCTTTATGGATCTTGCTTTGTGCACTGTTCCAATCATTTGGTGGAGGGGGGATTATGGCGTGGGGTTGTTTATCAGGGGTTGGGCTTGGCCTCTTAGTTCCAGTAAAGGGAACGCTTAAGGCATCAGCATACCAAGACATTTTGGATAATTTCATACTCCCATCTTTGTGGGAGCAGTTTGGGGATGGCCTCTTCCTGTTCCAACATGACTGCGCACCAGTGCACAAAGCAAGGCCCATAAAGACATGGAGTTTGGGGTTAAGGAACTTAACTGGCCTGCACAGAGCCCTGACCTCAACCCGATAGAACACCTTTGGAATGAATTTAAGTGGAGACTGCGAGACAGGCCTTCCAACTTCAGTGCCTGACCTCACAAATGCGAAAAGATAAAACATTCCCATAGAAACACTCCTAAACCAATTTCCACTGCCTGGCTTTTTTTCTGTTTTTTAGATATACAAAAACTGTAGAACAAAATCTGGTGCAGCTGTGCATGGCAACCAATCAACTTCTAATTTCAGCTTGTTCAATTACACTTTGACAAAAGATAAACAATAAAAACTGGAATCTGATTGGTTTCTATGCAGAGCTGCACCAGATTTTGCACTCTCCGGTTCTAGTGAATGAACCCCTATTTGTTTGCTGTCTTCATCCTGCTGGGGAGATGTCCCTTCACTACCCGTCCCCCCAAGTGTGAGCAATTCCCACCTTTCCCTGCAGTGATTCTCCCTAGCTGGGACATCGATGGCACAAAAAATAATGATAATCTAGTATGCAACGCATGCTAGGATGTTATGACAGATTTCCCTGTACACAGGGCCCTCCAGTGCAGTGCTGTCACAGCTCCCCGGCGCTGCCATCTTCACCCGTTCTTCCTCTCGGCTGTATGAGTGGCCAGGGCTGCAATGACGTCACTCCCACGCACTTCCCACTCCAGCACGGAGCTCTGAAGGTCCGTCACCAGTATACGTTGTGTGAATATCTTCTAAACAGAGCAAGGTTAAGAGATATTCACTGTAAAAGTTCAAAAGTGGAGTTTAATTCCACTTGAATTTATCACCCCTCCTCCTGACTCTCACCTGACCCATGTTGTGGGATCCATATAAATAAATAAATGTTTTTTTTTTTTCTCCTTAATTGGAAGTATAGCCAAAGCTTGTATGGCTGTACTTCTCCTGAGGATCCCAGGAGTGCGATTCGTTTTGCACTCCTGTGAATGTTTTCAGCAGAGAGTTGGCTGAAGTGCGCTCTCTGCTGACATCAGTGCTGTCAGTCCAGGGGCCGCGTCATCATGGCTACAGGGTGAGGATCCACCTGCTGCCTGGACTGACTCCCGGCTCAGCCTCTCAGCGAGCTGCTGAGAGCCTGAGCCAGTCACCCCCGCCCCTCCACAGCCCAGAGCAGAGTAAGTAGTGTAAATGGTTCAGCACAGGGATTGCTGCATTGTGTTAAAGAGGAAGTAAAGCCTGGGGGGGAAAAAAAATACACCCTGAAAGACAAAGTCATAATGAGCTAGTATACATAGCATACTAGCTCATTATGAATAACTTACCTGAAATCGAAGCCCCTGAAGCGACCCTCGTCCACGTCCTCCATCAATGCCATATTACCCGGAGTGACTTCTGGGTATCGCAGCTCCAGTGATCGTCACTCTGGTGCATGCGCACAGGAGCCGTCAGCGACGGCACATTCGCCTTCACTTGCGCGCTCAGTTCGCCTGCGCCATTATCTATGGCATGCATGCGCCGTAGACAGCAGTGCCCAGTTTTTGTAGAATATCTCCTTAACCGTGTAGGGTAAGGCCCCATTCACACATGCGGACAGTATTTCCGTATTTCATCCATCCGTTTGCGGATGAAATACGGACATACATGCATCCCTATGGGATAGCGGGTGTCTGCGGATGAACATCCGCAGACACCCGCTATTGTCCGCCTCCGCTATTGTCCAATTCTGCAGACGGAGGAAAATCCTATTTTTCTATCAGTCTGCAGAGCGGATCTGATGAACACAGACAGACGGTCCATGCTCATCCGATCCCCATAGAGGAGAGGGGAGAGCTGACAGGGCGGTCCCTGCACAGTGTGCGGAGACCTGTCCGCCGCCGGCTCAGCGGGGACAACGGAGTGATGACCTCAACACACCAGCATTTGCTGAATCTGTTAATGTGTAACAGATTCAGCAAATGCTGGTGTGTTGACAGTCACCACGTCCTGCCTACAAACGGCTGACGTCCGATAGAACCTGATCATTACTGATCCGCCCCGTGTGAAAGGGGCCTAAGGAGATATTTCTTGCACCTACAGGTAAGCCTAATTTTAGGTTTACCTGTAGGTTAAAGTGGTCCTAGAGGGTTTACAACCACTTTAAAGGTCTATTCAGATGCGTAATTTGGAGATATTTAAATTCCATTTCTGTATTTGTTCTGTAGGTTCAGGGGGGAAACCCTCTTCTCCCTCCTTCCTGAGTATAAGGGTCACCCCAACTTTCACACCATGATCAGCAAACTGCAGAGTCAGGTCATGTCTATAGCACGCCCGCAGCTCTCACATACCATTCTCACAGAAAAGAACTGCTAAGTGAACCCTCGGATCTATTCACATGTCATGAGCTCAGATATGTTTGTGTATTGATTTGCATTTTATCAGAGGTGACCACTATAGAACAATGGAGCTCACTTCTACAAATGATACTATTTTTATTGTTTCTGTGTTTTTGATCATTTCACTTTTTTTATGCCTTTCCTTTTTTGTAGGTTTCAGTATGATGCTCGGATTTGGGACGGGGTGAAGAAGTCTTCGGCATTATCAGAATACAGCAGATTGTTGGGGTAGTGAGGATCACCTCTTGGCCCCCAGTGTTATGTTTTATAGGTGGTGGGCAGAGTCACATTTTAGTACTGTTTTGGATTTTTGTGGTTGGAACCCCCTGCCATAGTGCTTGGAGTTTTGGGTGCTCCTGTCTTCAGGTTTTCCCATCTCCAAATAAAAAAAGGTGAAAGCGGGAAACCTTCACAAGTTTCACATCGGGTATGACAATCTGGAAAGTGAAGCATCAGACAATCCGGACATGGTGTAAATAACTGTAAGTGGGATCGAAAGATGCAAAATGTGACACCGGAGGGGGGAGGAACTGGAAAAGCGGAAGTTACATTTTTGGGTAGCTTTAAGTACTCGCCAATAGCGAAACTGATACCTTTTGTGGTGCGATTTGAGCCCATACAAAATGAATGGGTTCAAATTGCACTGCAAAGAATCGCATGTTATTTTAACAATTGTCAATTGCAATTGTCAGAATTGCATGCGATTCCCCCCCTACCACTCCTGTGTGTGTGTGAACCAGGTATAGAAAGGGAAGCGCCGCCTAGTGCAGCAATGGGCATTTTATTAAAAATGTTAGAACAATTCATTTTAAAAAGTACATATATCATGAAATCAAAATCTGCATAGTGTCTCCGTGCAGCCGATGATAGATAACTACAGCTGCTGGAAGTGTTCACAGGGCTGGAGGAGAAGTTTCAGGACCCTTGTGAGTATAGGGGGCGAAAGTGATGTTAGCTTGGGGTTGGACCCGCCTATACATCTTCTCCAGCCTTGTGAGCACCTCCAGCGGCCATGGTTTTCATTCTTAAGCGGGACGGAGACGCCATGCAGATTTGGATTTGATGAGATATGTACTTTTTAACAGGAGTAGTTATAACATTTTAAAATACTGCCCATTGCTGCACTAGATGGCTTTACCTGACATGCCCTTTGACCTAGGATGGAACGTCTTAAAAAATAAAATAAAAATAGGAATGTAAGGGAGTTGCAGCCCTGGACCAATCACTGTTAACTCTTGCACCCTTTGGTGGTTCTGTATCAGGTTTAGGAGTGAGCATAATTGGCTTTAAATATTTATTAATCAAAAGACCTGTTCCATTTATTTTTGTAGTTTCTTGACCTGCAACCTGAGGTTCAACCCACATTTGAAACCTAAGGCTGGGTTCACACCGCTGCGGGGGGGAGACCCGGATGTGATTCGCACCGCACTGCAGTGCAAATCACATCCGATCTCTGTGCGATGCGAGTTCAGCCATACAGATAGTATGGCTGAATTCGCATCGCACCCGGCCCAAATTCGCACAGGACCCTTTTTTTGGTCCGCAGCAGAATCGGATCGCATGGGTGTTCACACCATGCGATCCGATTCCTGTCCGAGTTTGCAGATCGCACTGCGATATGCGGACTGATCTGGGGGTGTCATTAAGATTTCATTGACACTTCCAGCAGTCCGCATAGGGCAGTGTGAACTGCCGGCGGGAGGCATGTGATGCAGGAAAACACAGCGGATTTGCGGCATTCCCGCATCGCTCCGGTGTGAACCTGGCCTTAACCTAAATCTAGTATAAAAACGACTATGAAAGCTAAGACCAAAAAAAAAAAGGCAAGCATAGTGCAGAGGGCTTGCCACCAGTATCACTTCAGGCTCCCTGCAGCTGATCTTTCCCCCCATTACAGACGTACTCTGTCTTGTTATGTGTTGTGTCTCTGTGGTGGATGGCTGGTTTCTGTGGTAGTGAACTCTTGCAGAACACCAACCCGGGTTTCACCAGGGCACCTAATGGTTGGGACGGACTTGCAGCAAGCTAGAATTAGGTTGCTGCCCACAGGTATGCACAGCATACAATACAGAGACCACGCAGGTATGCAGACTACAGATACCAGAAGACAGAAGAGGATCCGGGAAACAAGCCAAGGTCGAGGCAGGCAGCAGACAGATACAAACAGAAGACAATACAGGGGAAGTCAGACACTGAATACACAAAACACTAGGCAAACAGGAGCTCAGAGAACTAGGAAGTTCCTCAGGCAACACGGCCTGCACTGAGCATGTGTTACATAGGGAAACAGGCCAAGAAGTGATAGAAGGTAAAGGAAACCTGCCCTGTATTGACATATAAGCAGGTAGGAGGTATTCTGTTTTTACAGTGTGTTGCAGTGTCAATCATTTTTAATGGCACCCTAAAGAACTGTAATGCCACGTACACACAATCGGACTATGGTCCGCCGGACAATTCGATCATGTGTGGGCTCCGGCAGACCTAGAAATAAGACTTGCTTCAAAATTGTCCGCCAGACTCAGCTTTTAGTGGACAATCCATTCGTCTCTGTGCTAGTCCGACGGACTAAAACTTACGCTAGGGCAGCTATTGGCTACTGGCTATGAACTTCCTTATTCTACATCATCACGTTCGAATCCGCCGGACTTTTGGAGTGATCATGTGTAGCCAAGTCCATTCGCTTGAAAGTCCGGTGGACCTCAGCTGCAAAGTCCGCCGGATAGTCCGATCGCGTGTACGCGGCATAAGGCTACCTTCACGCTGGCGATTAGGCCGGTGCAAATAGTAGCGGTAGAATTTGGATTCCTGCTGCAGCTCATAGCAGCTTGGCGCGTCAGCCTGCCCCATTCACCTGTCCCAATGACAGGTTGCCAGCGGTCAAAGCTATGCACTGCTGTCTGCACAGTCAGCGAATTTACCTGCGATGATCACTGCTAGAGCCAATTTGTGTGCATCCAGCAGAGATCACCGCTGGTAAGCCGAGGTCGGGGCAGGCAGCAGACAAACACAAATGGAAGACAGTACATGGGAAGTCAGACACTGAATACACAAAACACTAGGCAAACAGGAGCTCGATGAACTAGGAAGTCGCTCAGACAACACGGGCTGCACTGAGCATGTGTTACATAGGGTAGCACACTGGGAAGCAGGCCAGGAAGTTATGGAAAGTAGGGATGAGCTTCGAGAACTCATGTTCGACTCGAACATTGCCTGTTCGGCGAACAGTGAACAAATTTGGCTGTTCGCGGCAAATTCGAAAAGCCGGAACACCCTGTAAAAGTCTATGGGAGAAATCTAAAGTGCTAATTTTAAAGGCTAATATAAAAGTTACTGTCCTAAAAAGTGTTTGGGGACCTGGCTCCTGCCCCAGGGGACATGGATCAATGCAAAAAAAAGTTTTAAAAACTGCCGTTTTTTCAGGAGCAGTGATTTTAATAATGATTAAAGTGAAACAATAAAAGTGTAATATTCTTTTAAATTTCGTACCTGGCGGTGTCTATAGTAGTGATGGACGAACTTCCGACGGGACGTTTCGCGAACGCGAAACGCGAACGGGCACAAACGTTCGCGAAAACGACCGTTCGCCGCGGGCTCCATTGACTTCAATGGGAGGCGAATTTCGCAAACCTTTAGGTCGAATTTGCGGCCACGGGGTAATTATTAGGGGGTAGCACGTAGTCCCACCACCTGGACAATAGCATAATACATGTATGAGGTGAATTTGGGATCGATAACTACAAGCATTTTTTTTTTATTTGGGAAATTGTTCTGACAATTCAGGACTATGGAGCTAATGAAGGCAATGGAGGAGAGGGAAGGTCAGGGACCAGGGTAGGCAAACAAGAGGGTGCAGGAGATACAGAGCACTGACAGCAGCACCGTAATACAGAGCACTGACATCAGCACCGTGACATACAGCGCTGACAGCAGCTCCGTGACATACAGCGCTGACAGCAGCTCCGTGACATACAGCGCTGACAGCAGCTCCGTGACATACAGCGCTGACAGCAGCTCCGTGACATACAGCGCTGACAGCAGCTCCGTGACATACAGCGCTGACAGCAGCACCGTGACATACAGCGCTGACAGCAGCTCCGTGACATACAGCGCTGACAGCAGCTCCGTGACATACAGCGCTGACAGCAGCTCCGTGACATACAGCGCTGACAGCAGCTCCGTGACATACAGCGCTGACAGCAGCTCCGTGACATACAGCGCTGACAGCAGCACCGTCGTGACATACAGCGCTGACAGCAGCTCCGTGACATACAGCGCTGACAGCAGCTCCGTGACATACAGCGCTGACAGCAGCTCCGTGACATACAGCACTGACAGCAGCTCCGTGACATACAGCGCTGACAGCAGCTCCGTGACATACAGCGCTGACAGCAGCACCGTGACATACAGCGCTGACAGCAGCTCCGTGACATACAGCGCTGACAGCAGCTCCGTGACATACAGCGCTGACAGCAGCTCCGTGACATACAGCGCTGACAGCAGCACCGTGACATACAGCGCTGACAGCAGCTCCGTGACATACAGCGCTGACAGCAGCTCCGTGACATACAGCGCTGACAGCAGCTCCGTGACATACAGCGCTGACAGCAGCTCCGTGACATACAGCGCTGACAGCAGCTCCGTGACATACAGCGCTGACAGCAGCTCCGTGACATACAGCGCTGACAGCAGCTCCGTGACATACAGCGCTGACAGCAGCTCCGTGACATACAGCGCTGACAGCAGCACCGTAAGCAGCCCCAGGAGGAAGTCAGCACAGCACAGGGATGGTGTGATCCCCTCATAATAAGAACCCCCAGGAGGAAGTCAGCACAGCACAGGGATGGTGGGAGCCCCTCATAATAAGAACCCCCAGGAGGAAGTCAGCACAGCACAGGGATGGTGGGAGCCCCTCATAATAAGAACACCCAGGAGGAAGTCAGCACAGCACAGGGATGGTGGGAACCCCTCATAATAAGCAGCCCCAGTAGAAATATGACACCGCTCAACCTCTTCAAAGAGGAGGGTAGGGGCATATAGTACGGTGTGCTTTTTTGGGTCAGGGAAGTGAGCCAAATGAATTAAGAAGGTCTGTGTGCTTGATTCCAAAAATTGTTTATAGACATATACATGGTCTACTGATCACATGTGTTGAATTCCTCCGAGATCCATGCCTCATTCATTTTTAGAAATGTGAGGTAGTTAACACTGTCGTGAGCTAGGCGAGTACGCTTATCGGTCACAATCCCCCCTGCTGCGCTGAACGTCCTTTCGGACAGGACACTGGATGAGGGGCAAGCCAACAGTTCGATTGCAAATTGGGCAAGCTCTGGCCAGAGGTCAAGCCTGCCCACCCAGTAGTCTAGGGGTTCATCACTCCTCAGAGCGTCCACATCGGCCGTTAACCCAATGTAGTCGGACACCTGACGGTCTAGGCGTTCCCTGATGCTGGATCCGGATGACACCTGTCGATGGGTCGGCTGAAAGAATGACCTCATATCCGAAGTCACCAACACATCTTCAAACCGGCCTCTTCTTGCAGGCGCTGTTGGATTGGTACCCGCAAATCCTTCTCTGGGAGTGGGAATTGCTCCTCTGCCAGCGCACGCAAAAGCAGAATGCAGCATTTCTCGAAGCAAGGCCTGGAAGTGCTGCATTCTGACAGCCCTCTGCGACGGCGGTAACATTTCCGCCATTTTGTGTTTGTACCGGGGATCTAAGTACGTTGCCACCCAGTACTGGTCCTTGACCCTCATGCTTTTTATACGGGGGTCCCTATTAAAACACTGGAGCATGAAGGCCCCCATTTGCACTCAAGCGGAAGGTATGTGGTGGTGGTGGTGTTGTTGGTGGTAGTGTCTTTGGGGGTGCACATAGCAGAGAGTGAAGAAGAGGGTGCAGATCGAGAGGATGAGGAGGGTGCAGAAGAATAAGGCTGAGTGAGCCACTCAACCAAGTCTGGTGCGTCCTTTAAAGTAATTGAACGCACCTTCTGCAACTTCCCACTTTGGCTCAAGGCTGTTGCTCCTGCCCTACCCCTACCACCCCTGCGGAAGGGCCTGCCTCTTCCTCTGCCTGTCATTTTTTAAATCACCCTGTGACAAAACTCTTAGTCCCTATACCGCTGAAGGACTGCTGCAGTATAGGGCAGCGGTCAGCAGTGGTGCACGTCAACCCTATGTATTGTGGACCGATAGCGGTCCTTACAGAACAGCAGACTGTACCGCACTCAAGCCTATGTACCGTAGCACCCTATACCAAGTTACCAGTCCTTATAAAAACTTTTGTGGACCAAGCAGGTTGTGTGTTAGTGATTAGCAGACTGTACGTCAGTCCCTATACCAATGAAGGACTGCTGCAGTATAGGGCAGCGGTCAGCAGTAGTGCACGGCAACCCTATGTATTGTGGACCGATAGCGGTCCTTACAGAACAGCAGACTGTAACGCACTCAGGCCTATGTACCGTAGCACCCTATACCAAGTTACCAGTCCTTATAAGAACTTTTGTGGACCAAGCAGGTTGTGTGTTAGTGATTAGCAGACTGTACGTCAGTCCCTATACCAATGAAGGACTGCTGCAGTATAGGGCAGCGGTCAGCAGTAGTGCACGGCAACCCTATGTATTGTGGACCGATAGCGGTCCTTACAGAACAGCAGACTGTACTGCACTCAGGCCTATGTACCGTAGCACCCTATACCAAGTTACCAGTCCTTATAAGAACTTTTGTGGACCAAGCAGGTTGTGTGTTAGTGTTTAGCAGACTGTGCGTCAGTCCCTATACCGCTGAAGGACTGCTGCAGTATAGGGCAGCGGTCAGCAGTAGTGCACGGCAACCCTATGTATTGTGGACCGATAGCGGTCCTTACAGAACAGCAGACTGTACTGCACTCAGGCCTATGTACCGTAGCACCCTATACCAAGTTACCAGTCCTTATAAGAACTTTTGTGGACCAAGCAGGTTGTGTGTTAGTGATTAGCAGACTGTACGTCAGTCCCTATACCAATGAAGGACTGCTGCAGTATAGGGCAGCGGTCAGCAGTAGTGCACGTCAACCCTATGTATTGTGGACCGATAGCGGTCCTTACAGAACAGCAGACTGTACTGCACTCAGGCCTATGTACCGTAGCACCCTATACCAAGTTACCAGTCCTTATAAAAACTTTTGTGGACCAAGCAGGTTGTGTGTTAGTGATTAGCAGACTGTACGTCAGTCCCTATACCAATGAAGGACTGCTGCAGTATAGGGCAGCGGTCAGCAGTAGTGCACGGCAACCCTATGTATTGTGGACCGATAGCGGTCCTTACAGAACAGCAGACTGTAACGCACTCAGGCCTATGTACCGTAGCACCCTATACCAAGTTACCAGTCCTTATAAGAACTTTTGTGGACCAAGCAGGTTGTGTGTTAGTGATTAGCAGACTGTACGTCAGTCCCTATACCAATGAAGGACTGCTGCAGTATAGGGCAGCGGTCAGCAGTAGTGCACGGCAACCCTATGTATTGTGGACCGATAGCGGTCCTTACAGAACAGCAGACTGTACTGCACTCAGGCCTATGTACCGTAGCACCCTATACCAAGTTACCAGTCCTTATAAGAACTTTTGTGGACCAAGCAGGTTGTGTGTTAGTGTTTAGCAGACTGTGCGTCAGTCCCTATACCGCTGAAGGACTGCTGCAGTATAGGGCAGCGGTCAGCAGTAGTGCACGGCAACCCTATGTATTGTGGACCGATAGCGGTCCTTACAGAACAGCAGACTGTAACGCACTCAGGCCTATGTACCGTAGCACCCTATACCAAGTTACCAGTCCTTATAAGAACTTTTGTGGACCAAGCAGGTTGTGTGTTAGTGATTAGCAGACTGTACGTCAGTCCCTATACCAATGAAGGACTGCTGCAGTATAGGGCAGCGGTCAGCAGTAGTGCACGTCAACCCTATGTATTGTGGACCGATAGCGGTCCTTACAGAACAGCAGACTGTACTGCACTCAGGCCTATGTACCGTAGCACCCTATACCAAGTTACCAGTCCTTATAAGAACTTTTGTGGACCAAGCAGGTTGTGTGTTAGTGATTAGCAGACTGTACGTCAGTCCCTATACCAATGAAGGACTGCTGCAGTATAGGGCAGCGGTCAGCAGTAGTGCACGGCAACCCTATGTATTGTGGACCGATAGCGGTCCTTACAGAACAGCAGACTGTAACGCACTCAGGCCTATGTACCGTAGCACCCTATACCAAGTTACCAGTCCTTATAAGAACTTTTGTGGACCAAGCAGGTTGTGTGTTAGTGATTAGCAGACTGTACGTCAGTCCCTATACCAATGAAGGACTGCTGCAGTATAGGGCAGCGGTCAGCAGTAGTGCACGGCAACCCTATGTATTGTGGACCGATAGCGGTCCTTACAGAACAGCAGACTGTACTGCACTCAGGCCTATGTACCGTAGCACCCTATACCAAGTTACCAGTCCTTATAAGAACTTTTGTGGACCAAGCAGGTTGTGTGTTAGTGATTAGCAGACTGTACGTCAGTCCCTATACCAATGAAGGACTGCTGCAGTATAGGGCAGCGGTCAGCAGTAGTGCACGTCAACCCTATGTATTGTGGACCGATAGCGGTCCTTACAGAACAGCAGACTGTACTGCACTCAGGCCTATGTACCGTAGCACCCTATACCAAGTTACCAGTCCTTATAAAAACTTTTGTGGACCAAGCAGGTTGTGTGTTAGTGATTAGCAGACTGTACGTCAGTCCCTATACCAATGAAGGACTGCTGCAGTATAGGGCAGCGGTCAGCAGTAGTGCACGGCAACCCTATGTATTGTGGACCGATAGCGGTCCTTACAGAACAGCAGACTGTAACGCACTCAGGCCTATGTACCGTAGCACCCTATACCAAGTTACCAGTCCTTATAAGAACTTTTGTGGACCAAGCAGGTTGTGTGTTAGTGATTAGCAGACTGTACGTCAGTCCCTATACCAATGAAGGACTGCTGCAGTATAGGGCAGCGGTCAGCAGTAGTGCACGGCAACCCTATGTATTGTGGACCGATAGCGGTCCTTACAGAACAGCAGACTGTACTGCACTCAGGCCTATGTACCGTAGCACCCTATACCAAGTTACCAGTCCTTATAAGAACTTTTGTGGACCAAGCAGGTTGTGTGTTAGTGTTTAGCAGACTGTGCGTCAGTCCCTATACCGCTGAAGGACTGCTGCAGTATAGGGCAGCGGTCAGCAGTAGTGCACGGCAACCCTATGTATTGTGGACCGATAGCGGTCCTTACAGAACAGCAGACTGTAACGCACTCAGGCCTATGTACCGTAGCACCCTATACCAAGTTACCAGTCCTTATAAGAACTTTTGTGGACCAAGCAGGTTGTGTGTTAGTGATTAGCAGACTGTACGTCAGTCCCTATACCAATGAAGGACTGCTGCAGTATAGGGCAGCGGTCAGCAGTAGTGCACGGCAACCCTATGTATTGTGGACCGATAGCGGTCCTTACAGAACAGCAGACTGTAACGCACTCAGGCCTATGTACCGTAGCACCCTATACCAAGTTACCAGTCCTTATAAGAACTTTTGTGGACCAAGCAGGTTGTGTATTAGTGTTTAGCAGACTGTGCGTCAGTCCCTATACCGCTGAAGGACTGCTGCAGTATAGGGCAGCGGTCAGCAGTAGTGCACGGCAACCCTATGTATTGTGGACCGATAGCGGTCCTTACAGAACAGCAGACTGTAACGCACTCAGGCCTATGTACCGTAGCACCCTATACCAAGTTACCAGTCCTTATAAGAACTTTTGTGGACCAAGCAGGTTGTGTGTTAGTGATTAGCAGACTGTACGTCAGTCCCTATACCAATGAAGGACTGCTGCAGTATAGGGCAGCGGTCAGCAGTAGTGCACGGCAACCCTATGTATTGTGGACCGATAGCGGTCCTTACAGAACAGCAGACTGTACTGCACTCAGGCCTATGTACCGTAGCACCCTATACCAAGTTACCAGTCCTTATAAGAACTTTTGTGGACCAAGCAGGTTGTGTGTTAGTGTTTAGCAGACTGTGCGTCAGTCCCTATACCGCTGAAGGACTGCTGCAGTATAGGGCAGCGGTCAGCAGTAGTGCACGGCAACCCTATGTATTGTGGACCGATAGCGGTCCTTACAGAACAGCAGACTGTAACGCACTCAGGCCTATGTACCGTAGCACCCTATACCAAGTTACCAGTCCTTATAAGAACTTTTGTGGACCAAGCAGGTTGTGTGTTAGTGATTAGCAGACTGTACGTCAGTCCCTATACCAATGAAGGACTGCTGCAGTATAGGGCAGCGGTCAGCAGTAGTGCACGTCAACCCTATGTATTGTGGACCGATAGCGGTCCTTACAGAACAGCAGACTGTACTGCACTCAGGCCTATGTACCGTAGCACCCTATACCAAGTTACCAGTCCTTATAAGAACTTTTGTGGACCAAGCAGGTTGTGTGTTAGTGATTAGCAGACTGTACGTCAGTCCCTATACCAATGAAGGACTGCTGCAGTATAGGGCAGCGGTCAGCAGTAGTGCACGGCAACCCTATGTATTGTGGACCGATAGCGGTCCTTACAGAACAGCAGACTGTAACGCACTCAGGCCTATGTACCGTAGCACCCTATACCAAGTTACCAGTCCTTATAAGAACTTTTGTGGACCAAGCAGGTTGTGTGTTAGTGATTAGCAGACTGTACGTCAGTCCCTATACCAATGAAGGACTGCTGCAGTATAGGGCAGCGGTCAGCAGTAGTGCACGGCAACCCTATGTATTGTGGACCGATAGCGGTCCTTACAGAACAGCAGACTGTACTGCACTCAGGCCTATGTACCGTAGCACCCTATACCAAGTTACCAGTCCTTATAAGAACTTTTGTGGACCAAGCAGGTTGTGTGTTAGTGATTAGCAGACTGTACGTCAGTCCCTATACCAATGAAGGACTGCTGCAGTATAGGGCAGCGGTCAGCAGTAGTGCACGTCAACCCTATGTATTGTGGACCGATAGCGGTCCTTACAGAACAGCAGACTGTACTGCACTCAGGCCTATGTACCGTAGCACCCTATACCAAGTTACCAGTCCTTATAAAAACTTTTGTGGACCAAGCAGGTTGTGTGTTAGTGATTAGCAGACTGTACGTCAGTCCCTATACCAATGAAGGACTGCTGCAGTATAGGGCAGCGGTCAGCAGTAGTGCACGGCAACCCTATGTATTGTGGACCGATAGCGGTCCTTACAGAACAGCAGACTGTAACGCACTCAGGCCTATGTACCGTAGCACCCTATACCAAGTTACCAGTCCTTATAAGAACTTTTGTGGACCAAGCAGGTTGTGTGTTAGTGATTAGCAGACTGTACGTCAGTCCCTATACCAATGAAGGACTGCTGCAGTATAGGGCAGCGGTCAGCAGTAGTGCACGGCAACCCTATGTATTGTGGACCGATAGCGGTCCTTACAGAACAGCAGACTGTACTGCACTCAGGCCTATGTACCGTAGCACCCTATACCAAGTTACCAGTCCTTATAAGAACTTTTGTGGACCAAGCAGGTTGTGTGTTAGTGTTTAGCAGACTGTGCGTCAGTCCCTATACCGCTGAAGGACTGCTGCAGTATAGGGCAGCGGTCAGCAGTAGTGCACGGCAACCCTATGTATTGTGGACCGATAGCGGTCCTTACAGAACAGCAGACTGTAACGCACTCAGGCCTATGTACCGTAGCACCCTATACCAAGTTACCAGTCCTTATAAGAACTTTTGTGGACCAAGCAGGTTGTGTGTTAGTGATTAGCAGACTGTACGTCAGTCCCTATACCAATGAAGGACTGCTGCAGTATAGGGCAGCGGTCAGCAGTAGTGCACGGCAACCCTATGTATTGTGGACCGATAGCGGTCCTTACAGAACAGCAGACTGTAACGCACTCAGGCCTATGTACCGTAGCACCCTATACCAAGTTACCAGTCCTTATAAGAACTTTTGTGGACCAAGCAGGTTGTGTATTAGTGTTTAGCAGACTGTGCGTCAGTCCCTATACCGCTGAAGGACTGCTGCAGTATAGGGCAGCGGTCAGCAGTAGTGCACGGCAACCCTATGTATTGTGGACCGATAGCGGTCCTTACAGAACAGCAGACTGTAACGCACTCAGGCCTATGTACCGTAGCACCCTATACCAAGTTACCAGTCCTTATAAGAACTTTTGTGGACCAAGCAGGTTGTGTGTTAGTGATTAGCAGACTGTACGTCAGTCCCTATACCAATGAAGGACTGCTGCAGTATAGGGCAGCGGTCAGCAGTAGTGCACGGCAACCCTATGTATTGTGGACCGATAGCGGTCCTTACAGAACAGCAGACTGTAACGCACTCAGGCCTATGTACCGTAGCACCCTATACCAAGTTACCAGTCCTTATAAGAACTTTTGTGGACCAAGCAGGTTGTGTATTAGTGTTTAGCAGACTGTGCGTCAGTCCCTATACCGCTGAAGGACTGCTGCAGTATAGGGCAGCGGTCAGCAGTAGTGCACGGCAACCCTATGTATTGTGGACCGATAGCAGTCCTTACAGAACAGCAGACTGTACTGCACTCAGGCCTATGTACCGTAGCACCCTATACCAAGTTACCAGTCCTTATAAGAACTTTTGTGGACCAAGCAGGTTGTGTGTTAGTGTTTAGCAGACTGTGCGTCAGTCCCTATACCGCTGAAGGACTGCTGCAGTATAGGGCAGCGGTCAGCAGTAGTGCACGTCAACCCTATGTATTGTGGACCGATAGCGGTCCTTACAGAACAGCAGACTGTACTGCACTCAGGCCTATGTACCGTAGCACCCTATACCAAGTTACCAGTCCTTATAAGAACTTTTGTGGACCAAGCAGGTTGTGTGTTAGTGATTAGCAGACTGTACGTCAGTCCCTATACCAATGAAGGACTGCTGCAGTATAGGGCAGCGGTCAGCAGTAGTGCACGGCAACCCTATGTATTGTGGACCGATAGCGGTCCTTACAGAACAGCAGACTGTAACGCACTCAGGCCTATGTACCGTAGCACCCTATACCAAGTTACCAGTCCTTATAAGAACTTTTGTGGACCAAGCAGGTTGTGTATTAGTGTTTAGCAGACTGTGCGTCAGTCCCTATACCGCTGAAGGACTGCTGCAGTATAGGGCAGCGGTCAGCAGTAGTGCACGGCAACCCTATGTATTGTGGACCGATAGCGGTCCTTACAGAACAGCAGACTGTACTGCACTCAGGCCTATGTACCGTAGCACCCTATACCAAGTTACCAGTCCTTATAAGAACTTTTGTGGACCAAGCAGGTTGTGTGTTAGTGTTTAGCAGACTGTGCGTCAGTCCCTATACCGCTGAAGGACTGCTGCAGTATAGGGCAGCGGTCAGCAGTAGTGCACGGCAACCCTATGTATTGTGGACCGATAGCGGTCCTTACAGAACAGCAGACTGTACTGCACTCAGGCCTATGTACCGTAGCACCCTATACCAAGTTACCAGTCCTTATAAGAACTTTTGTGGACCAAGCAGGTTGTGTATTAGTGTTTAGCAGACTGTGCGTCAGTCCCTATACCGCTGAAGGACTGCTGCAGTATAGGGCAGCGGTCAGCAGTAGTGCACGGCAACCCTATGTATTGTGGACCGATAGCGGTCCTTACAGAACAGCAGACTGTACCGCACCCAAGCCTATGTACCGTAGCACCCTAGACAGACCAAGTTACCAGTCCTGATAAAGAGCTTTGTGGAACAAGTGAGTTGTGAATGATTAGCAGACTGCAGCAGAAGGGCAGCAGTCAAGTATAATATTCTTTCTATATTTGGAAGAAAGAATATTATACGTGTACAAGCCTATTACCGTACCACTGATACCAGTCCTGAAAAGAACCTTTGTGGAACTAATAGTAACAGCAAGTCTTTAAAATTATCCTCACTGCCTGACACACTGCTTCCTGCCTGTCCCTATACAAATTGGCAAAAAAGAGTAGGCTGGAACGATTAGCTGGAACAGCTCTTTTGTGGACCTGATAGTAACAGCTAATGATGATGATGATGATGATGATGATGAAGAAAGACTAATCTGGCTGAGCTGTCCCTAAAATAGCAGCATACAGCGCTCTGTCCCTTTATCTAAACTGACAAAAGAAACTCAGGCTGCTGACCTAACACCTATACCAGTCCTGAAAAGAACTTTTGTGTACCAAATAGCTAGCGTTTTCTCTGTCCCTACTCCACACAGGATCCTTTCCCTACAGTGACAGAAGAAAGAATGTAAAATGGCCACCGGATCGGGTGTATTTATAGGTTAGGGGGAATGTCCAAGTGTCCATGAGCTGTCATGTCTCAATTGGTTGTCCTGTAACACATGATAAACGTGTCACGAAAGGTTAAAGTTCTTGTATACATTAAACACGTAAGTCCGCCGGGGCGAACGACGGAAAAAGGCGTTCGAACCCGCGGACGGCGAAAGTCGGAAATTCGCCGCGAAACGACCGCCGGGCGAACCGTTCGGCCATCACTAGTCTATAGTATGCCTGTGAAGGGGCGCATGTTTCCCGTGCTTAGAACAATGCATTCTATACATTGAAGTGAAGAACCTACTGTAATGCTGCAGCCCATTTGACTTTTTTGCACCCTGTCTATCTTGTGCTGGGGACGAGCACGCTAGCAAAAGCCGGTGTTTTGGGTCCTGATCCTGATTTCAATGGATTGATAGCGGAGCAGCCATAGGCTCCCGCTGCTGTCAATCAAATTCAATGACGTGGAGGGCGGGGCCGAGTCCTGCTTTCTGTGTGAATAGAAGCAGAGGCAGGACTCGGGAGCTCACCCACACAGGTGTCCCGAAGGAGAGCTCTTCTCTGACGGGGCACTCAAAAAGAGAAATAGCCACCAGCTCTGCTGAGGGACCCCAGAAGAGGAGGATCGGGGCACTCTGTGCAAAACCAACTACACAAAGAAAGTAAGTATGACATGTTTGTTATTTAAAAAAATATATAAACTGAAGCTTTATAACCCCTTTAATCAGCAAGTGGATCTTCACAGACAGGGCAATGCCTGCAGGCATGTCAAGGCTCTGGACAAGGAAAGCAACTAACTTTTACCAGTACACACATGGACAATGGAAAGCACCATAAGGCAGAGTTCAGTCTCTGAAAGTCACATTCTAGGCTATCCCTGCAGGTCCAGTCCAGCGGGGTCTGGATACAGTACTCCAAAGTCAGGGTTAGGAAAGAGTGATCTTGATAGGTGCTATGTAGACCAGTGAAAGCAGAAATGTAGTGATGAATCTTGACTGAAGTGAAGAAAAAAAAAAGGTTAGCAACACAAAATAAGAATATTGGACAATTGATCATCCATTTTTTTGGATGCTAGTCTCATATCGAAAACCAATAGGTTACTAAAGTTACAAAAACCCTGATACGTAATGTATTCTTTTACTTCCGAACATGCATGGTGGTCATGGTCGTCTGCTTTTTCATGGACAAATTCTGTACTGATTATACGAAAATCGTACGTTCTGTTATGATACAAGAAAAACATTTTTGTGTTTGTCCCTTCAGATATTTCCGCATGAACTGTCATGATCGGCTTTCAAAAGCTGTGTACTAATGAGCAGATTATCGGACGATCACTCCGAAAGCAGTATATTTCATACAATTTTCTCATTGTGTGTACTAGGCATTAGACTTATCTCAATAGAGCTAAAAAAAAATAATTGTCCATCCTCCTAGAACTGGCAAAAAACGGAGGCAGGCTAAGAAGACGAGGAGTGTAGGCTGACCTAGTTTTATACTTCGCCAGTATCCAAATTCTCCTGTAGGTGGCAGTATAACTTGACAGTAACTGAATACCTGTGCCCCTCAACAGACAAGATAGAAAAAACTGGTTTAGGCTGGATTCACACCTGTGCAGTTTTAGTGCTTTTTGCATTTTGCAGATTTGCACTACAGTACATTTAACATGGTTTCATATGGAACATGTTCTGTAGTGCAAATCTGAAAAATGCAAAAAGCACTAAAAATGCATAAGGTGTGAATCTAGCCTAATTATTGTCTGTACCCTTGTTTAAGACCCCTTTCACACTGGGGCGTTTTTCAGGCGCTTTAGTTTTAAAAAAAGCACCTGTAAAGTGCCTGAAAGAAGCCGCAACTGCAATCCCAATGTGAAAGCCAGAGTGCTTTCACACTTGAGGCGCTGCGCTGGCAGAGCGTCAAAAAAAGTCCTGCAAGCAGCTTCTTTGCAGCGCTTTTGAAGCAGTGAATACACCGCCCCTTCCCATTGAAATCAATGGGAAGCGCCTGCAAAACGCCTGAAAAGCGCCTGCAAAGCGCTTTTGGCAGCAGTGCTTTGTGGGCACTTTTAACCCTTTATTTGGCCACTAGTAGGGGTTAAAAGCACCCCAATAACGCTCAAAAAACGCTGGTAAAGCTCTGCTAGTTTAAGCGGTGCTTTACGAGCGTTTTTCGGGCGCTGACATTGTGAGCACTTGGGCTTTCACATTGGGATTGCAGATGAGGCTTCTTTCAAGTGCTTTACAGGCGCTTTTTTTTAACTCTAAAGCGCCTGAAAAACGCCCCAGTGTGAAAGGGGTCTAAGAGTTTTGCTCACTTTCCATCTCAGTAACCACACAGGATGTAAGGGAAATCACCAAAGGCTACCCAAATAGCACCAGGCAAAGGTTCTAAGGCCGCGTACACACGCGCGGACTGTTCGCCCAACTTTGTCCGTCCAACAGTTTCGGCAAACAGTCCGCTCAAACTTAGCATGGACGGACATGGCCACACACGACGGACGAACAGTTTGCTGAAACCGTGCGCGATGACGTGAACGGCACGTACGACGGGACGAAAAATACGACGTCCTATACACTGCATTATAGCTTTCGGCGTGAAAATCCTTTCTGAGCATGCGCGCAACTTTGTTTGACGAACAAGCCTACACACGAGCGGACTGTTCGCTGAAACAAGGTTTCAGCGGACAGTTTTACGGAATTTCCGAAAAACCTTGTCCGTCAAACTGTCCGCTGAAACTGTCCGCTGAAAGCCCACACACGAGCGGACTGTCCGCCCAAACACTGTTCAGCGGACAAAGTTGGGCGAACAGTCCGCGCGTGTGTACGCGGCCTAATACTTCCACATGCTACACAAAACATAAAAAAAAAAAAAGAAAGTTTGGGGACTTAAATGAAAAAACCACAGACAACTCTATTTTTAATAATTAAATTTAAAAATGTCACAATGAGCTTTATAAAAAAAAATCTTTACTGTAATAGAGTAAAATGTAAAAAAAATAATTCTAGGTCATCTTCCAAGACACATTAGAGATATAGGTTTCTCCCAATAGGAACAGGAAATGCATCACCTAAAACGCTTTAAAATGAAGTCCCTCTACAAAGCTGGTCAGGTAATTTGTTTCTGGTGGAAACAGGCTTAGCTCAGTATTCTCATCTGTAGTCCTCCTACCACCAACCTCATCCATCTTTGCACCCCGGTTCTTTCCTGTTTATGTGCAGAAAGAGGTCTCAGTCCATTTTCTTTCAAAGTCTGGAAAAACCCAGTGCTGGGAGATTTTGTTTCATTGATGGATAGGTCTGGGTCCCTTCTATTGAAAGTAAAGGAAAGTCCCTACTTTGGGGATGTGCTAGGGTGAGTTCACTAGACCAGACATTGATAGCTCAATAATATCAATCTCTCCAAGTTTAATGACTGTCCATAAAACTATAGGGCCTGTACAGATCAATCACTGATCTCGACCTTACTGCCAAGGTGGAAGTTGGAACTTAATTTGCTTATTAAGTCCTTAGGGCCAGAACCTGCAGATTATGTTGATCAGGTTTATCGTGCCAATGAGGGATAATGGTAAATTGTCCCATGTTCACAGTTTTAGTTTGAGCTGGGAGAGTAAATGGTAAAGGTTTTTTTCTTCAAATTCTGAGACCCCAGGGGCAATATCCATACCCAGATATCAGATAGAGGTTGCCCATGTCAAGGGTAATGAGGGGCCTGCCTATGCTTTGGTTAGGGGGCCAATAGGTAGAGCTTGGGATTTATCAGAATTCACCCTTAGCTGGGAAAGGCCAGAAAATTCTGAAATAATGTTCAAAGCTGCTCGGAGTGCATGAGTGATGAGACTAGGAGCACTACATGTGATGTACCCAGGCCTTGGGCAAGACTTGAGCAAACTTATAGTCACTCTGAAGTCATAGAACTTGCTTTATTCAAGAGACTACAAACCCTTCCAAAAATAACTATTAAGGATCATTGCAAGCTATGAGAACTAAGTGACCTGCTCATGGAGCTAGAGTTGGCAAAGGCACGCCCTTGTCTGCCATGACTACGTTCTTCAGACACTGCTCATGGTATAAGGCCAATGCTGTCAAAAGAGCCTCTGCAAGCACAAGTCTGATCTTTGTTTTACAAACATACCTGTTTGGGACCCTTCCCCAATTACTAGCATGCAGCAACAGCCCTGAAGGAGGGGGAGCCTCTGTTCCCCCGAAACGTGTTGGCTTCATTTGCTGCCACTCTCAATAAATGATTTCAAACTCACCTTCCAACTTGCATTTACTGAATACCAGGCATTCCTTTCTGCCTACCTATTCAGGAATATATAAATCACTATCACAACAATTGGAGTCAGAATATTACTCCCTCATAGGTCCTTAGAACAACTTCTAAGGGAATTTTCGTGCCACCTAGGAATTTCTTAAAGTGATAAACCTAGCACCTTTCCTACCTAACCCTGTAAGTATTCTGTAGGTGTATGGTGGTTTGTGTTGTTGTGTTATTGTGTTAACAGTTGCACCGTCACACAATGTGAGATAGTAGGCTGCTGGACTCCACGCAGGGATATGAATAATGTTCAAGTTATACAAGATATACAACACATACCCATCTCACACAGTGGTGGGCTGCATATAGGGATATGTTGTATCACTTGTATGGCTGTATATACTAATTTTAGCTTAGGGATGTCATCAGAGTGCAACCTTTCCTTCTCAGTGGTATATTTTCATATAGCATGGATGGGACCCAATGACTTTGCAGCAATTGGAGCTCGGAGCGGTGGCTTTCTTATGATCTATTGAACGGTCTCTAGATGTTTTTTTTATATGATACATGCACAGAACAAGGCTTATGTGAGATCCATGTATAGTGATGTCATTTGTGAGCTGTCACTGTGTCTCTGTTTCTGTGGCAGAGCCTTATATATGTTTTGCTTTTGATTAAAGCTCTTTTGGCCCTTCTGCCGCTGTGGGTCACAAAGGTGCAATTAGTTCTGCACTCCTGCGACCCATATTCACTGGACAAAGCTAAAGTGTGCTAAAGTCAGCGGTCAGCTGATATCACTTAGCTGGTCCAGACTATGGAGGGATCCCCACTTTAATGTCAGGATCCACCCAGATGCTTGACCAGCAGCTGGCTCTGCCTCTCAGCATGCTGCTGAGAGCCCACTTCGTCCACCGCCGACCATTGTTATGGCAACAACATAATAATCCTTTCCCTGTTCCCTGTGTAAATGGCGCACAAGTAAGAATGGGAGGTGCATGCTGGGTATCCAGCACAATCATATACAGGAAGAGAATGCTAGTGGGCTTCACATGCCCACACTAGAGATGGAAGCACTCTGCAGAGAAGAAATAAAAAGTAAGTACTATAAAAAATGGGAATTGAGTGGCGATTTCATTAATAGCATGGCTTAATAGTGTTTTAAATAGTTTAATAGAACGTATTACCTTTGAAAAAAAAATTCTGTGTGGAACTCCGCTTTGAGTCAGTGCTCCATCCCTCTGATCTTAAGATGGATAGGGCTCCTGCAACTCAGTGCTGCATCTCTCTAATAGACAGCTTTCCTTCGAGAGATGTGTTGGACTCTGGTTAGTGCTACATCCCTCCGATAGAAAGTGCTCCTTCAAGAGATGGGTTGGGCTCTGGTTAGTGTTATATCCCTCTGATAGAAAGTACTCCTTCAAGAGATGGGTTGGACTCTGGTTAGTGTTATATCCCTCTGATAGAAAGTACTCCTTCAAGAGATGGGTTGGACTCTGGTTAGTGTTATATCCCTCTGATAGAAAGTACTCCTTCAAGAGTTGGGTTGGACTCTGGTTAGTGTTATATCCCTCTGATAGAAAGTACTCCTTCAAGAGTTGGGTTGGACTCTGGTCAGTGCTACATCCCTATGGTAGAAAGTGCTCCTTCAAGAGATGGGTTGGGCTCTGGTCAGTGCTACATCCCTATGGTAGAAAGTGCTCCTTCAAGAGATGGGTTGGGCTCTGGTCAGTGCTATATCCCTCTGGTAGAAAGTACTCCTTCAAGAGATGGGTTGAGCTCTGGTCAGTGCTACATCCCTATGGTAGAAAGTGCTCCTTCAAGAGATGGGTTGGGCTCTGGTCAGTGCTACATCCCTATGGTAGAAAGTGCTCCTTCAAGAGATGGGTTGGGCTCTGGTCAGTGCTACATCCCTATGGTAGAAAGTGCTCCTTCAAGAGATGGGTTGGGCTCTGGTCAGTGCTACATCGTTATGGTAGAAAGTGCTCCTTCAAGAGATGGGTTGGGCTCTGGTCAGTGCTATATCCCTCTGGTAGAAAGTACTCCTTCAAGAGATGGGTTGAGCTCTGGTCAGTGCTACATCCCTATGGTAGAAAGTGCTCCTTCAAGAGATGGGTTGGGCTCTGGTCAGTGCTACATCCCTATGGTAGAAAGTGCTCCTTCAAGAGATGGGTTGGGCTCTGGTCAGTGCTACATCGTTATGGTAGAAAGTGCTCCTTCAAGAGATGGGTTGGGCTCTGGTCAGTGCTATATCCCTCTGGTAGAAAGTACTCCTTCAAGAGATGGGTTGGGCTCTGGTCAGTGCTATATCCCTCTGGTAGAAAGTACTCCTTCAAGAGATGGGTTGGGCTCTGGTCAGTGCTACATCCCTATGGTAGAAAGTGCTCCTTCAAGAGATGGGTTGGGCTCTGGTCAGTGCTATATCCCTCTGGTAGAAAGTACTCCTTCAAGAGATGGGTTGGGCTCTGGTCAGTGCTACATCCCTATGGTAGAAAGTACTCCTTCAAGAGATGGGTTGGGCTCTGGTCAGTGCTACATCCCTATGGTAGAAAGTGCTCCTTCAAGAGATGTGCTAAGCTCTGGTCAGTGCTACATCCCTCGTGTACAAAGTGCTCTTTAAAGAGATGGGTTGTCCTTGATAAGTCAGAACTGCATCTCTCTAGCAGACAGAGATCCTACAGGAGAAGGATTGGACTAAGGTAAGTTTGTGGACATTTGTGTTGGCAGCGATGGTGATGTGGACTCCTTGACAGGGGAAGGAGCAGGAGTTTCCAATGTCGAGCTGGACGTAGACGGAACCTGTCCTCGCATGAGATCAATTTTTTCCTGCATAAGTTGCAGTTTTATCTTTTTCAGAGCATTGCTTTCCTCGAGCAGTTTTACCATCTTTTCCGATTGCGCTGTCTGTTGCTCTCTGTGCACTTTAAGTTCTTCTTTCAAGAGCAAAAGATCTGTATGGATGTTATTTAAAAGTCTGTGACTCCTGTTTATTTCTTTTCTGCTCTGCGCATTCAGGCGTTCAACTTTGGAAACCACATTAGTTAAAGTAGAAACGATGCTGTCCTCATAAGTACCAGGAGTTGTCATCTGATTGGTAGATGGAAGCTGTGGAGAAGCAGCTGTGTTCTGAGTTTCTCTGTGGTTAGTGGATGTTAGCTGGGCTAGCGGTGCCCAGTGCGCTGTCCACGGGAAGCAAACTGATTGTCCTCATATCTTCTTTAGATCCATCTGTATTGAGGAAATACAAATACAAATATATATCTTTTTTTTATTAACTACTGCTATTCAGTGTTATATTTTTCAGATAAAGTGTTAGAAAAGCAATGAGAAGTAAAGGGAAAGCTGACTCAATTAGTCACCTTTTTTTCCCTTCTGTATATCTTTGCGGAACAATTAGCTATTTCCTTTGAAGAAAATGACTCGGACTAAAAAAAGTTTTTTTGAAAAAGCATTATGCTGTACGATGAGGAGATCTTTAGTTCAGGGGTCTCCTAACTTTATTAATACAGGGCCAGTTTACTGTCCTTCAGAGTTTAGAGAGGCCAGTGGAAATAGAAAATGCCCCAGCTTCAGTGGAAGTAATAGTGGGAATAATGGTGTCCCATTGTTGGTATCACTGGAAGGAATAGTGCCCCATTGCTGGTACCAGTGGCAATAATAGAATGCCATTGTTGATATCAGTGAGAGAAATAGCACCCTATCAATGGTATATTTGGTATTGATAGTGCCCCACCACTGGTGTCAATGGGAGGCAATGGTGCCTCATCATTAGTGTCAATTGTGGATTGAATAGGGCCCCTGGATAGAGACATGCAAAGAGCCACATCCTGCCCCAGGGCTGCACTTTGGAGACTACTGGATTAGCTCATGCTTCCCTCTGATTGTTCTTATTAATCAAAGCGGCTTTCACTACTTCGTTAATTAGGAGCAGCATCTGCTCCATTTTTATGTTCAGAAGAGCAAGCATGCTGCTTTCACCATTCTTTGTTATTATCCCCATAATATACAGGAACACACTTTCCGAGTCCCCGTTCTGCCGGGGTGAAGACCCACACTTTTCACGGTACCACTGAGTCCCCTGACACGGAGGCTTTTAAAATGCATCTAAACTAACAGACAAGTGCACAACCTCCCTTTCTTGAAAGTGGTTCCCAGGGGTAATAGGTTCTTTTTCCTGTATTTAGAGCCTGGCTTTCATGGCTATACCACACCTTGCTGCCCTCTCAAGACTGGGGACATCTGAACACACTGCAATCATACAATATTGAAATTGTGTATAGCAGCCTCCCCGCACCCCCTAATACTTATCTGAGCCCCCTCTGTCCAGCGATGCCCATGAGAATCTAAGCCATCCGGGACACTCCGGCTGATTGGCTGAGACACAGCAGCGCGGACATTGGTTCCCATGGCTGGCAATCAAAGCCAATCAGGGGAGAAAAGGGGTGGGGCCAGGCTGGGGCTCCATGTCTGAATAGATACACAAAGCTCTGACTTATCTCGGGTACCCCCATAGGGAGCTGCTGGCTGAGGGGGCACTCTATAGGAGGGAGGGGTCAGGAGCAGCAAAGAGGGACCTGAGAAGAGGAGGATCTTGGCTGCTCTGTGCTAAACCAATTGCATTAAGCATAACATGTAACATTAAAAAAAAAAATAACCTTTACAATCACTTTAACCGGTTCCCGACTGGCTCCTGTAAATATACATCGGCAGAATGGCACGGCTGGGCAAAGTAACGTACCCATACATTACTTTGAATTGCCTGCCGTGCGCATGCCTGCCGAGAGCTCCGTGACCGTGGTTGCGGGTCCCGCGGATTCGATTGCCGCGGGGATACCCACAATCGTGTCACAGAGCTCAGGAACGGGGATGCCGATGTAAACAGCATCTCCCCGTTCTGCCTAGTGACAGGAAACTGATCGTCTGCTCCATGTCATCCGGAGCAGCGATCAGTATGGTGTCACACACAGCCACGCCCCCATACAGTTAGAAACACGCCCCTAGGAACACTTAACCCCTACACTGCCACCTAGTGGCTAACCCCTTCACTGCCAGTGACATTGTTACAGTAATCAATGCAATTTTATAGCATTGATCGCTGTATTAATGCCAATGGTCCCAAAAATGTGTCAAAAGTGTCCACCAAAATATCACAGTCACGATAAAAATCGCTGATCACCGCCATTACTAGTAAAAAAATAAAAATTATTATTAATAAAAATGCCATGAAACTATCCCCTATTTTGTAGATGCTATCATTTTTGTGCAAACCAATCAATACACGCTTATTGCGATTTTTTTTTTTTTTACCAAAAATATGTAGAAGAATACAAATCGGCCTAAACTGAGGGAAAAAAATGTTTTTTTTATATTTTTGGGGGGATATTTATTATAGCAAAAAGTAAAAATTAGTAGTAGTCCATTATATGTCACTTACCTGACACAGAAGCCAGCGATGTCGCCGCTGTCCCCTGTAGTCCGGAGCGTCCAACTTCTTCCGGGTATCGCTGCTCCGGCCACTCACAGCGCCGCAACAGTGATGACGTCACTCCCGCGCATGCGCACGGGAGACGCCACTAACGGCATATCGCTGTTAGCAGCTGCATGCTGCTAACAGCGATAGTGCGCCTGCACGTAGCTGTCTACGGTGCATGCGCCGTAGACAGCTGTGACTGTCTTTTAGTAAATATCTCCTAAACCTACACGGTTTAGGAGATATTTCTTGGACCTACAGGTAAGCCTTAATCTAGGCTTACCTGTAGGTTAAAGTGGTTTGTAAGGGTTTACAACCACTTTAATGCTTGTCTATAGGCTTCTAAGCACTCTTCTGTAACTTCTCCTCAGCAGCACAAACTCATCTTGCCTTTGTTCTCCCATTGCTATATTTAGCAGCTAGGAGTGAAAAAAAGTACCTGGTACTTCTGGGTACCATGGAGCACATGCCCTTCCTTTCATGGGACATTGCTGGTGCTCAGTGAGTGGCAGAGTGCTGTCCCATCAGGACTGGGAGTGAGTCTCCAGCCTTGTATAAGCTCCAACTAGAGCAAAGCGAAGCTTGCACATGGCTTCTTTTTTTCAATCCCAATCACTGTGCGGTGCAGCATAGAAACAAAGGGAAGATACAAATGTGTTGCTGGGAAGGGCAGCATTAAAGAGTACCCGTTGCTTAGATGTGCATGGGCAAAGCAAAAGTACACTTTAGGCTTACTGGTTAATTGGAAAAGACCAAACAAAACTGAAGAAGATGAGGAGGACCCCGAAATTAATAGGTAAAGACTATTGAAATGTTTGTAGAAACATGATTCCCAGTGAAGGGAACTCTTAAGGCGTCAACATACCAAAACATTTTGGACAATTTCATGCTCCCAACTTTGTAGGAACCGTTTGGGGATGGCCCCTTCCTGTTCCAACATGACTATGCACCAGTGCACAAAACAAGGTCAATAGAGACATGGATGTTCTATCGGGTTGAGGTCAGGACTCTGTGCAGGCCAGTCAAGTTCTTCCACCTCAAAACTTACTCATCCATGTCTTTATGGACCTTGCTTTGTGCACTGGTGGGCAGTCATGTTGGAACAGGAAGGGGCCATCTCCAAACTGTTCCCACAAAGTTGGGAACATGAAACTATCCAAAAAGTCTTGGTATGCTGACGCCTTAAGAGTTCCCTTAAACAAAGCTGAGATGAAGAATGGGGAGGAGGAAGCTAGGAAGACCGTGTTAGTGGCAGAACAGCAATATATTACCAATCCAATCCCATTCACACAGAAGGTATGGTTAGAAAAGCAGCAAGAGAATAAGACGACCATTAGGAGAAAGATAGATAATAGACGCATATTCCTGAGACAAGAGAACTTTGGGGAAGGAGAAAAAGTGGGCCGTTTACTGTCTTTACTGGTTAAAGTAAACACTGCCCCTTCAATGGTACTAGTGGTCAGGACTCTACAGGGAGAGATTACTTCTGAACCTACCATTATTAATAATATATTCCATCACTACTATAGTTCTCTATATAAATCTCATAAGGGGGGAGAGGGGGGGGAACGACTGCCGTCTTTATGGAGAATATAAGCATACCAACTTTATCAGTAGAAGACTCTATGACTATGGAGGCTCCAATAACTATTGATGAACTTCGTAAAGCTGTGGCCGAGATGCCTAACCTAAAATCACCAGGACCTGACGGGATACCCATTGAGGTTTATAAAAGATATGGCGAGGTTCTGTTGCCAGAACTGCTGGAGACACTGAGTCAGGCTCTGGTGCTTGGGACGTTGCCTTCATCAATGTTGGAAGCCACCATAGTGGTTGTCCCCAAGGAGGGAAAAGACCCTATGGATCCTGCTTCGTATCGCCCGATTTCGCTTTTATGTACTGATGTAAAGATTTTAGCAAAAATACTGGCAACACGCTTAAAAAGGTGTATTCATAAGCTTATCCACTCTGACCAGTCGGGATTTATCCCGAACAGGTCTACCAGTACTAATATACGTAGAGCCCATCTGAATATCCAGATTCCGGTAGACAATGGAGGCTCCAGGGGAATATTCATAAGGGGTGAATATCACTCCCATTGTTGCCACAGATTTAGACAGCCTTAAAGTTCTCTCAAGGTTCCAGGAACAAGTAAGTAGACCAAAAGGTAAAGTAAAGGGGCAAACATGACTCCCATTGCTGCCACAGATTTAGAGATCCTTAGAGAAGGACCCAGGAACAGGTAAGTGGATCAGGTCATCTGATCATTCGTAAGGGATGAACATCACTCCCATTGTTGCCACAGATTTAGAGATCCTTAAAGAAGGTTCTGGAGACAGGTAAGTGGACCAGATTATCTGAACAGTCATAAGGGGTGAACATCACTTCTATTGCTGCCACAGATTTAGAGAGACTTAGAGAAGGTTCCAGGAACAGCTAAGTTGACAAGGTCATCCGATCAATGTTAAGGGCTTAGCGTCACCCCCATTGCTGCCACCAGATGTCAGGTATACCATTTCCTACAGCTGTACACAGAGATCTATGACAATGTGTGACCAATACCATCAGGAAGAGGGAATAATAGACTGAATTTCATTGGAAGGGACCAGTGGCCTTTCAGACACCAGATCATATCCTAACAAAAAATAATAAAAAGCATTGCCACCAATTCATGGGTGCAAAATGTTAGAAGAAGCTGGTTTCTATTGTTGCCAGCGGTGGGGGTTAAGGGGGATTAGCAAACCAAAAAGCTAAACTGCCAACTTTAAAAAGGTCATACAATGAAGGGAAAAAAATTATCTGTTTTTACAGCAGCATAATAATTCTTACAGAATGTTGTGTATGCTCCAAATGCCAAAGTTAGATCCCATAGAATGGGATGCAGTTGTCTCTTGCTCATATATTTAATAAAAATTTGTTTCAGTGACTTGTATTGGCATGATCCAAATTTACTAAAGGCTGTAACAAAATGCAATACTTATTTCCTTCAGATGTACATTACATGAGGAATAACTGGGAGAAACGACCCATTATCTCTCCAGAGGGTGAATTGGAAGATGACGGCACATTTGATTCTTCAGAAGAGAACCCCATCACCCCGAATGTCCATCCAGTTTTCCAGAATGCTGAACTGTCGTCTGATCCCTCCACATCCGGGAGAAGTTTTCCAGATCACTCCCCTCCCGCTACCCACCATACCCCTCATAGGAGCCTGTTTAAAAGGAGAGCAGCGCTAATGGGGAAAAGCAGCACTCGTGCAGGAACAGGTGGCCGGAAGCGAGCTCTAGCTTCTGCCACTCTTAGCAGTGAGGATGATGAAGATGAGGCTGGTCCACCGAAAAAGTTAGGTGGTGGCTTGAGGAACATCAGATTCTCCCATGAGGAGAATTGTGTCCTTGTCCACACAGTGATGGATAACTGGACGAGTCTGTACGGGGCTCAGTCTCAGAAAATATCATTTGCGCAAAAAAAGTACCTGTGGCAGACCGTGGTTTCGGCAGTTAATGCAGTCAGCCATTACGGCAGGACGGTGCACCACTGCAAGAAACGCCTGTCAGATATCAAAAGGTAGGTTCTAATTTCAACCAATTTGTTCTTCGTTTTATAGCTGACTGTGCCCCCATTGGTTTACTGGGATTTGTTGGTTCCCATTGGTTTACAAGGTTTACCGTCACTTCCTGTCTTGTTACCAGGGTAGGAATTGTGGAAAAATCTCCCCGATGGGCATATCGCTTTCGCATCTGTGTGCCCACTGGGGAGATTTAGAAGAGGTAGAACTCTTCTAAATTCTTTCCAAAGGTAAACAAAAACAGTTTGGTCCGCTTTTCACTTTAATATTGTGTTTTGTAATTCCAGGTATCTCAGGACTAAACTAGCCGCTCATAAAAAATACCCCCGTGGCACTGGGGGCAGTACCCCCATGGATCTTAAACTAATAGAATACGAGGAAGAGTTGCTTTTGGTCGTTGGCGAAGAGGTCATGACGGGGTTGGAGGGCGCCCACTTGAGCACTGACAGAATTGGTAAGCTCCAAAAAGAGCGCCATAGTCTTTTCTACACCAGGACTGCTATATGGAGGATCTGCACTGCCTCCGGCTGCCTGAGGACTATAAGCTAATGTTTGCCAGCATGGTGTTTACCATTGACAGCATTTTGTTATACCCATTCGTTAAATGTAGATAAATACCTGTTGATTCTGCTAGAAATCATTTAATTTCCTGTGCTCTCTGCCTGTGTTGCACTCTTATCAGTTAGCAGCATTCCCAGTTCTCTCTGTGGACTACAGAACCCCAATGCCCTAATAGAAAGGAAGAGCAGAGGTGGTGTAATGTAGTCCTAACACACTTCCTGTCCTAGAGTAACAATGGTTCCCTTCCATACATACAGTGCTGACAATGTTGTCATCCTAGGACAGGAAGTGTGTTACTGGCAGGATCACCAGGTGAATATAAAAGGTAAAAAAAAGACTAAAATAAAACCAGTGCAGCCACCACATTCAAGGTTTGGCAAGCTGCAAAATATTACATTTTTGTTCTTGGCTTTATTTACACTTTGATAGATATACATCATTTTGTAGCTGATATCTGATGTAGTGTTAGTTGTAGACATGTGCGATTCGTTTCAAAATTTGTGTTATTCGCAGATTTGGAGGTATCCGAATCTCCGAATCACAATAGTAATGAATGTCAAAGAATCCAAAATAAATTATAATGAAAACAATCAATTGTATTTATTTGTTTTGTTTGGATGACACGATAGTTTGGGCCTTTTGAACATGTTTGAAACATCCAAAATAACGTAACCACATAACAAATGATCCCATTTGATTCAGATCCATCCATTTTTATTTCCAGTGGGCATAGCATAAATATTCTAATAAGATTCTTTTTGTTTTGTGGTTTAATTTGAGAGACCATTCGTTTAATTTGTATGTGCCCGTCCCAACCAACAAAATCAGTTGGGAATAAGAAAATGAATTCAATTTAGGCCCCGTTTACACTGGTCCAACATGTGCTCTGACTGTGAGAGTCGCATGACATCTCAAAAATAATGATTCCCTATGAGAGCCGTCCTAACTGGTCCGACTTGTGTCAGTCCGACTTTGAAAAAGGTTCATTCACTACAGGCGGTCCCTGAGTTACGAATAATTTAGGGACTGTAGGTTTGTTCTTATGTCAAATTTGTTTGTAAGTCAGAACAGTACATTTCTATGTGTAACTATTTATCAGAACGGAATATGGAAGCCCCCTTCAAGAAAGGGAGCCCCGGATCCTGCACCAGCCCCCCCCCCCCCCCATGTGAATGAGTAGGGCTACATTATTTTCATTTTCCCGCTCTTTTCTGCAGAAGAGTCAGAATACTTTGGGTCACCTGAACAGCTATCTCCGGCCCCCAGCCTTCCAGAGGAAGAGGAATCCAGGAAGGATGACCTGTCTGAGACCCCAGCTGTGTATCCAGATGGTATATATTGGTCAATGTTTTAAAACGTTGGTCTTTTTTTTTTTTTTTTTTACCGTTTTCCTACCGGGCCAATTCTGACACTTCTCTCATGTATGTAAAAATCTGTATTTTTTGCTAGAAAATTGCTATGAACCCCCAAACATTATATAATATATTTTTAGCAGAGATCCTACAGAATAAAATGGTAATTGTCCACTCTTTGTATGTCACACGGTATATGTGCAGTTGATTTTCTGGTAAATATACACTTTAATTTTTTATTTAATTTTTTTAATCTAAAGCTTACCAGCTTAGTGTTACAGAGGGGATCCAGTGCTTGAATAATTGCTCCTGCTCTGCTGTTCGCGGCGATACCTCACATGTTTGGTTTGAACACAGCTTACATATGTGGGTGTCAGGGGCGGGTGTTTACTGCTCCCCCAAAATAAACAAAAAACACCAGCCGCCACTGGTGGTCGTGATACGTATACAGGCATGGGGTGACCGGAGAGATTAAATTTTTTTTTCCTTTTTACTATATCCTCTATTACATTTTATTTATTTTCACTCTGTCCCTTTAAATTTTAGCTATGACCACTTTTATTCCCATCACAGGAAATGTAAACATCCCTTGTGATAGAAATAAGCAGTGACAGGTCTTCTTTGTGGAGAGACGTGATGTCAATAAGACCCCACATCTATTCTGTATAATGTAAAGCATTTAATAAAAAAACAAACAAAAAAAAAAAACATTGATCTAATGCTTTAAAAAAAAAAAAATGGCCTTGTTTACATTGGACCGGTACAGGAAGTGACGTCATGACATTGCACCAGACCTCCTAGGCCATCTTTCCTCTGATCGTCTTTATTACCAGTCGCCGCAACTGCTTGATCGATTCTCGGGGCAAGAACCACCGGTAAGGGAGGGGGGGGGCTACACCACCGCTTCTAAAAGTGATCCAGGGGCAAATACACTTCTCAAACCACTTTTATCAGTTAGAGAATTGCCGGCTCAAACAAACAATACCAGGGTTATGACATATTGCTGCAGCCATAACCCCGGTATTCCACTTCCTCCCGAGGGAAGAAGAAGAAGAATTCTGTCAAAGAAGAATTCCGGACAATTTTTTCTTTTTTTTACCCTGCAGTGTATGGGTTAATGACTCATTTTTGTCTAAGGATTTGGAGAGCTGAGATATTATCACCTAATCCTCCCAGTGCAAGACCAGTCTCTTTGGCCCCTGCCCAACCCCCAATCCCCCCCGCAGTCAATCGGTTTTGTGCAGTGGACTGTTCCTGATGTCATTATGCCCATAGACCTGCTCTGGACGTGATGACGTCAGGAACAGTCCACCGCTGGACATGGGGGAGTGGCATTTTCTGGTGGATCAGGTGAGTAAACAAAAACAAACAGAAAACAAACAGCCCATAAAGTGCTTTAAACTCCAGTTTTGCCAATTAAAGACTATTCTCCCCCATACACTACTCTATATATACGACATGCGGATATTAGTATTATCTTTAACATGATCAGTCTTATTGCTACATTGGTAAGATGATGTGAATTACATCATAGCTTATAAAATTTAGTTTTTAGCAAAACTACCTTGGAAAATATTTTTTCTAACTCTTTAATCACTTTTATTTGTATGTCTGGGCTATTGGGCACTTTAAATCTTTGTCTAAGCTCCACCCTGGCTATATACACAAGTAGTAAAAATTAGAATCAAAATAATTTTTGAATAAGGAGCCAAGTTATCAACATGTGAATTTTAATTACAGAGGAAAATACAAGGGAGAGCCACCAGGTGAAAGGAGGTCAGATGCCATCGGCGCAGAGACAAAACGGTAGGCTCCTGTCCATGGAAAAAAATATATATTTATAGGCTTAGTTTGTCATTATTTAATATATTAAAAAAATAAATGAGAAATAGGAACACTATATTACCAAAAGTATTGGGACACCTGCCTTTACACGCACATGAACTTTAATGACATCCCCAGTCTTGGTCTGTAGGGTTCAATATTAAGTTGGCCCACCCTTTGCAGCTATAACAGCTTCAACTCTTCTGGGAAGGCTGTCTACAAGGTTTAGGAGTGTGTCTATGGGAATGTCTGACCATTCTTCCAGAAATGCATTTGTGAGGTCAAGCGCTGATTTTGAACGAGAAGGCCTGGCTTACAGTCTCTGCTCTAAATCATCCCAAAGGTGTTCTATCAGGCTGAAGCCAGGACTCTGTGCAGACCAGTCAAGTTCCTCCACCCCAAACTAGCTCATCTATGTCTTTATGGACCTTGCTTTGTGCACTGGACCAAATAATTTGGTGGAGGGGAATTATGGTGTGGGGTTGTTTTTTAGGGGTTGAGCTTGAACCCCCCCTTTCCAGTGAAGGAAACTCTTCTTTTTTTTTTTTTTTTGCCATATCAGTGATCTTATGCAGGAGACTTGATTCACCTTGCAGCTCATTTGTGTCTCATTCACGGTTCCACATCATCGTGGCGTATTTAATTACGTAGCTTTTTTTTTTTTCCTTTCAAAGATTCCTTGTGATCACATAAAAAATTCATAACATTTAAAAATAAGTGACAATAAGATAAGCGGAAACCTCAACACCATTGGTGTTCTCGGGGTAGACACAATGACTATACCTAGTACCCTAACGTCTAATACCTATATTTTATTTTCCTCCCCCCTCTCCCTACCCAATCCCCCCCCCGACGTCTCCATAGGATCACATCATATACCTGATTTAAATCTAACTTTCCTCTCCCCCCTCCCCAGCTCTATGGCAATCTCACTCACTGATTACCGAAAGAATCGTGAAGAGGCCAACAGGAGAGCCATAGAAGGGGGGAGAACCAACGCAGCACAAAAGAGAAAAGCAATAATAAGAAGAAAAAGAAAAAAAAAGGAAAGGAAAGAAAAAGCCAGGCACCCATAGGAAGAATCTGTTTTTTGTGGCAGAAACTATTACAGCCTGTCTACTTAAGGTGGGATCCCCAACTTCCGCAAGCAAGGCCCCCATAGACTCATAAACTTCTAATTATTACCTTGTTTAATAAAAAAGACCCTCTCATTACCAATTGTCGTTTTTATGGTTGCTAGCCAAGTTTCAACTGACGGGCCCGAGTGTGAGTGCCATTGTTGAGCAATTAGCCTCCTTGCTTGAAAGAGACATCTAATGACTGGTATAATAAACTTGAGGGGTTCACAACTTTAGGCCTCTGATATTGATGGTTCAGCCGACACGTTCAGCTGGCTGATGCTGTTCACATTTATAATGTGCTGCTTTCCATTCTCCGCAGAATGGGGTTCCTCAGCAATTAAATAGTCCCTTTTCATTATGCTCGAGCATGCACCATCAAACGTGACCACTAGTTCCCAGATTTAAGCCTCTGATATGGATGGCTCAGCCGACACGTTCAGCTGGCTGATGCTGTTCACATTTATAATGATGTGCTGCTTTCCATTCTCCGCAGAATGGGGTTCCTCAGCATTTAAATAGGCCGTCATCTTAATTCATGCTCGACCGTGCACCATCAAACGTGACCACTAGTTCTCCGCTTTGAGCCTCTGACATTGATGGCTCAGCCGACACGTTCAGCTGGCTGATGCTGTTCACATTTATAATGTGCTGCTTTCCATTCTCCGCAGAATGGGGTTCCTCAGCATTTAAATAGTCCCTTTTCATTATGCTCGAGCATGCACCATCAAACGTGACCACTAGTTCCCAGATTTAAGCCTCTGATATGGATGGCTCAGCCGACACGTTCAGCTGGCTGATGCCGTTCACATTTATAATGTGCTGCTTTCCATTCTCCGCAGAATGGGGTTCCTCAGCATTTAAATAGGCCGTCATCTTATTTCATGCTCAACCGTGCACCATCAAACAGGACCACTATTTATACGCTTTAAGCCTCTGACATTGATGGCTCAGCCGACACGTTCAGCTGGCTGATGCCGTTCACATTTATAATGTGCTGCTTTCCATTCTCCGCAGAATGGGGTTCCTCAGCATTTAAATAGGCCGTCATCTTATTTCATGCTCAATCGTGCACCATCAAACGGGACCACTAGTTCACAACTTTAAGCCTCTGACATTGATGGTTCAGCCGACACGTTCAGCTGGCTAATGCTGTTCACATTTATAATGATGTGCTGCTTTCCATTCTCCGCAGAATGGGGTTCCTCAGCAATTAAATAGTCCCTTTTCATTATGCTCGAGCATGCACCATCAAACGTGACCACTAGTTCCCAGATTTAAGCCTCTGATATGGATGGCTCAGCCGACACGTTCAGCTGGCTGATGCTGTTCACATTTATAATGTGCTGCTTTCCATTCTCCGCAGAATGGGGTTCCTCAGCATTTAAATAGGCCGTCATCTTATTTCATGCTCAACCGTGCACCATCAAACGGGACCACTATTTCTCTGCTTTAAGCCTCTGACATTGATGGCTCAGCCGACACGTTCAGCTGGCTGATACCGTTCACATTTATAATGTGCTGCTTTCCATTCTCCGCAGAATGGGTTTCCTCAGCATTTAAATAGGCCGTCATCTTATTTCATGCTCGACCGTGCACCATCAAACGGGACCACTAGTTCACAACTTTAAGCCTCTGATATTGATGGTTCAGCCAACACGTTCAGCTGGCTGATGCTGTTCACATTTATAATGTGCTGCTTTCCATTCTCCGCAGAATGGGGTTCCTCAGCATTTAAATAGGCCGTCATCTTATTTCATGCTCAACCGTGCACCATCAAACAGGACCACTATTTATACGCTTTAAGCCTCTGACATTGATGGCTCAGCCGACACGTTCAGCTGGCTGATGCTGTTCACATTTATAATGTGCTGCTTTCCATTCTCCGCAGAATGGGGTTCCTCAGCATTTAAATAGGCCGTCATCTTATTTCATGCTCAACCGTGCACCATCAAACGGGACCACTAGTTCACAACTTTAAGCCTCTGACATTGATGGTTCAGCCGACACGTTCAGCTGGCTAATGCCGTTCACATTTATAATGATGTGCTGCTTTCCATTCTCCGCAGAATGGGGTTCCTCAGCATTTAAATAAGCCGTCATCTTATTTCATGCTCGACCGTGCACCATCAAACGGGACCACTATTTCTCTGCTTTAAGCCTCTGACATTGATGGTTCAGCTGACACGTTCAGCTGGCTGATGCTGTTCACATTTATAATGTGCTGCTTTCCATTCTCCGCAGAATGGGGTTCCTCAGCAATTAAATAGTCCCTTTTCATTATGCTCGAGCATGCACCATCAAACGTGACCACTAGTTCCCAGATTTAAGCCTCTGATATGGATGGCTCAGCCGACACGTTCAGCTGGCTGATGCCGTTCACATTTATAATGATGCGCTGCTTTCCATTCTCCGCAGAATGGGGTTCCTCAGCATTTAAATAGGCCGTCATCTTATTTCATGCTCAACCGTGCACCATCAAACGGGACCACTATTTCTCTGCTTTAAGCCTCTGACATTGATGGCTCAGCCGACACGTTCAGCTGGCTGATACCGTTCACATTTATAATGATGTGCTGCTTTCCATTCTCCGCAGAATGGGGTTCCTCAGCATTTAAATAGGCCGTCATCTTAATTCATGCTCGACCGTGCACCATCAAACGTGACCACTAGTTCTCCGCTTTGAGCCTCTGACATTGATGGCTCAGCCGACACGTTCAGCTGGCTGATACCGTTCACATTTATAATGATGCGCTGCTTTCCATTCTCCGCAGAATGGGGTTCCTCAGCATTTAAATAGGCCGTCATCTTATTTCATGCTCGACCGTGCACCATCAAAAGGGACCACTAGTTCACAACTTTAAGCCTCTGACATTGATGGTTCAGCCGACACGTTCAGCTGGCTGATGCTGTTCACATTTATAATGATGTGCTGCTTTCCAATCTCCGCAGAATGGGTTTCCTCAGCAATTAAATAGTCCCTTTTCATTATGCTCGACCGTGCACCATCAAACGGGACCACTAGTTCCCAGATTTAAGCCTCTGATATGGATGGCTCAGCCGACACGTTCAGCTGGCTGATGCTGTTCACATTTATAATGTGCTGCTTTCCATTCTCCGCAGAATGGAGTTCCTCAGCATTTAAATAGGCCGTCATCTTATTTCATGCTCAACCGTGCACCATCAAACAGGACCACTATTTATACAATTTAAGCCTCTGACATTGATGGCTCAGCCGACACGTTCAGCTGGCTGATGCTTTTCACATTTATAATGATGCGCTGCTTTCCATTCTCCGCAGAATGGGGTTCCTCAGCATTTAAATAGGCCGTCATCTTATTTCATGCTTGACCGTGCACCATCAAACGGGACCACTAGTTCACAACTTTAAGCCTCTGATATTGATGGTTCAGCCGACACGTTCAGCTGGCTGATGCTTTTCACATTTATAATGATGCGCTGCTTTCCATTCTCCACAGAATGGGGTTCCTCAGCATTTAAATAGGCCGTCATCTTATTTCATGCTCAACCGTGCACCATCAAACAGGACCACTATTTATACGCTTTAAGCCTCTGACATTGATGGCTCAGCCGACACGTTCAGCTGGCTAATGCTGTTCACATTTATAATGATGTGCTGCTTTCCATTCTCCGCAGAATGGGGTTCCTCAGCATTTAAATAAGCCGTCATCTTATTTCATGCTCGACCGTGCACCATCAAACGGGACCACTAGTTCACAACATTAAGCCTCTGACATTGATGGCTCAGCCGACACGTTCAGCTGGCTGATACCGTTCACATTTATAATGATGTGTTGCTTTCCATTCTCCGCAGAATGGGGTTCCTCAGCATTTAAATAGGCCATCATCTTATATCATGCTCGACCGTGCCCCATCAAACTGGACCACTATTTATACGCTTTAAGCCTCTGACATTGATGGTTCAGCCGACACGTTCAGCTGGCTAATGCCGTTCACATTTATAATGATGTGCTGCTTTCCATTCTCCGCAGAATGAGGTTCCTCAGCAATTAAATAGTCCCTTTTCATTATGCTCGACCGTGCACCATCAAACGGGACCACTAGTTCACAACTTTAAGCCTCTGATATTGATGGTTCAGCCGACACGTTCAGCTGGCTGATGCTGTTCACATTTATAATGTGCTGCTTTCCATTCTCCGCAGAATGGGGTTCCTCAGCATTTAAATAGGCCGTCATCTTATTTCATGCTCAACCGTGCACCATAAAACGGGACCACTATTTCTCTGCTTTAAGCCTCTGACATTGATGGCTCAGCCGACACGTTCAGCTGGCTGATGCCGTTCACATTTATAATGATGCGCTGCTTTCCATTCTCCGCAGAATGGGGTTCCTCAGCATTTAAATAGGCCGTCATCTTATTTCATGCTCAACCGTGCACCATCAAACGGGACCACTAGTTCACAACATTAAGCCTCTGACATTGATGGCTCAGCCGACACGTTCAGCTGGCTGATACCGTTCACATTTATAATGATGTGTTGCTTTCCATTCTCCGCAGAATGGGGTTCCTCAGCATTTAAATAGGCCATCATCTTATATCATGCTCGACCGTGCCCCATCAAACTGGACCACTATTTATACGCTTTAAGCCTCTGACATTGATGGTTCAGCCGACACGTTCAGCTGGCTAATGCCGTTCACATTTATAATGATGTGCTGCTTTCCATTCTCCGCAGAATGAGGTTCCTCAGCAATTAAATAGTCCCTTTTCATTATGCTCGACCGTGCACCATCAAACGGGACCACTAGTTCACAACTTTAAGCCTCTGATATTGATGGTTCAGCCGACACGTTCAGCTGGCTGATGCTGTTCACATTTATAATGTGCTGCTTTCCATTCTCCGCAGAATGGGGTTCCTCAGCATTTAAATAGGCCGTCATCTTATTTCATGCTTGACCGTGCACCATCAAACGGGACCACTAGTTCACAACTTTAAGCCTCTGATATTGATGGTTCAGCCGACACGTTCAGCTGGCTGATGCTTTTCACATTTATAATGATGCGCTGCTTTCCATTCTCCACAGAATGGGGTTCCTCAGCATTTAAATAGGCCGTCATCTTATTTCATGCTCAACCGTGCACCATCAAACAGGACCACTATTTATACGCTTTAAGCCTCTGACATTGATGGCTCAGCCGACACGTTCAGCTGGCTAATGCTGTTCACATTTATAATGATGTGCTGCTTTCCATTCTCCGCAGAATGGGGTTCCTCAGCATTTAAATAAGCCGTCATCTTATTTCATGCTCGACCGTGCACCATCAAACGGGACCACTAGTTCACAACATTAAGCCTCTGACATTGATGGCTCAGCCGACACGTTCAGCTGGCTGATACCGTTCACATTTATAATGATGTGTTGCTTTCCATTCTCCGCAGAATGGGGTTCCTCAGCATTTAAATAGGCCATCATCTTATATCATGCTCGACCGTGCCCCATCAAACTGGACCACTATTTATACGCTTTAAGCCTCTGACATTGATGGTTCAGCCGACACGTTCAGCTGGCTAATGCCGTTCACATTTATAATGATGTGCTGCTTTCCATTCTCCGCAGAATGAGGTTCCTCAGCAATTAAATAGTCCCTTTTCATTATGCTCGACCGTGCACCATCAAACGGGACCACTAGTTCACAACTTTAAGCCTCTGATATTGATGGTTCAGCCGACACGTTCAGCTGGCTGATGCTGTTCACATTTATAATGTGCTGCTTTCCATTCTCCGCAGAATGGGGTTCCTCAGCATTTAAATAGGCCGTCATCTTATTTCATGCTCAACCGTGCACCATCAAACGGGACCACTATTTCTCTGCTTTAAGCCTCTGACATTGATGGCTCAGCCGACACGTTCAGCTGGCTGATGCCGTTCACATTTATAATGATGCGCTGCTTTCCATTCTCCGCAGAATGGGGTTCCTCAGCATTTAAATAGGCCGTCATCTTATTTCATGCTCAACCGTGCACCATCAAACGGGACCACTAGTTCACAACATTAAGCCTCTGACATTGATGGCTCAGCCGACACGTTCAGCTGGCTGATACCGTTCACATTTATAATGATGTGTTGCTTTCCATTCTCCGCAGAATGGGGTTCCTCAGCATTTAAATAGGCCATCATCTTATATCATGCTCGACCGTGCCCCATCAAACTGGACCACTATTTATACGCTTTAAGCCTCTGACATTGATGGTTCAGCCGACACGTTCAGCTGGCTAATGCCGTTCACATTTATAATGATGTGCTGCTTTCCATTCTCCGCAGAATGAGGTTCCTCAGCAATTAAATAGTCCCTTTTCATTATGCTCGACCGTGCACCATCAAACGGGACCACTAGTTCACAACTTTAAGCCTCTGATATTGATGGTTCAGCCGACACGTTCAGCTGGCTGATGCTGTTCACATTTATAATGTGCTGCTTTCCATTCTCCGCAGAATGGGGTTCCTCAGCATTTAAATAGGCCGTCATCTTATTTCATGCTCAACCGTGCACCATCAAACAGGACCACTATTTATACGCTTTAAGCCTCTGACATTGATGGCTCAGCCGACACGTTCAGCTGGCTGATGCTGTTCACATTTATAATGTGCTGCTTTCCATTCTCCGCAGCATGGGGTTCCTCAGCATTTAAATAGGCCGTCATCTTATTTCATGCTCAACCGTGCACCATCAAACAGGACCACTAGTTCACAACTTTAAGCCTCTGACATTGATGGTTCAGACGACACGTTCAGCTGGCTAATGCCGTTCACATTTATAATGATGTGCTGCTTTCCATTCTCCGCAGAATGGGGTTCCTCAGCAATTAAATAGTCCCTTTTCATTATGCTCGAGCATGCACCATCAAACGTGACCACTAGTTCCCAGATTTAAGCCTCTGATATGGATGGCTCAGCCGACACGTTCAGCTGGCTGATGCTTTTCACATTTATAATGATGCGCTGTTTTCCATTCTCCGCAGAATGGGGTTCCTCAGCATTTAAATAGGCCGTCATCTTATTTCATGCTCGACCGTGCACCACCAAACGGGACCACTATTTCTCTGCTTTAAGCCTCTGACATTGATGGCTCAGCCGACACGTTCAGCTGGCTGATGCCGTTCACATTTATAATGATGTGCTGCTTTCCATTCTCCGCAGAATGGGGTTCCTCAGCATTTAAATAGGCCGTCATCTTATTTCATGCTCGACCGTGCACCATCAAACGTGACCACTAGTTCTCCGCTTTGAGCCTCTGACATTGATGGCTCAGCCGACACGTTCAGCTGGCTGATGCTGTTCACATTTATAATGATGTGCTGCTTTCCATTCTCCGCAGAATGGGGTTCCTCAGCAATTAAATAGTCCCTTTTCATTATGCTCGAGCATGCACCATCAAACGTGACCACTAGTTCCCAGATTTAAGCCTCTGATATGGATGGCTCAGCCGACACGTTCAGCTGGCTGATGCCGTTCACATTTATAATGATGTGCTGCTTTCCATTCTCCGCAGAATGGGGTTCCTCAGCATTTAAATAGGCCGTCATCTTATTTCATGCTCGACCGTGCACCACCAAACGGGACCACTAGTTTACAACTTTAAGCCTCTGACATTGATAGCTCAGCCGACACGTTCAGCTGGCTGATGCTGTTCACATTTATAATGATGTGCTGCTTTCCATTCTCCGCAGAATGGGTTTCCTCAGCATTTAAATAGGCCGTCATCTTATTTCATGCTCGACCGTGCACCATCAAACGGGACCACTAGTTCACAACTTTAAGCCTCTGATATTGATGGTTCAGCCGACACGTTCAGCTGGCTGATACCGTTCACATTTATAATGATGTGTTGCTTTCCATTCTCCGCAGAATGGGGTTCCTCAGCATTTAAATAGGCCATCATCTTATATCATGCTCGACCGTGCCCCATCAAACTGGACCACTATTTATACGCTTTAAGCCTCTGACATTGATGGTTCAGCCGACACGTTCAGCTGGCTAATGCCGTTCACATTTATAATGATGTGCTGCTTTCCATTCTCCGCAGAATGGGGTTCCTCAGCATTTAAATAGGCCGTCATCTTATTTCATGCTCGACCGTGCACCATCAAACGGGACCACTAGTTCACAACATTAAGCCTTTGACATTGATGGCTCAGCCGACACCTTCAGCTGGCTGATACCGTTCACATTTATAATGATGTGTTGCTTTCCATTCTCCGCAGAATGGGGTTCCTCAGCATTTAAATAGGCCATCACCTTATATCATGCTCGACCGTGCCCCATCAAACTGGACCACTATTTATACGCTTTAAGCCTCTGACATTGATGGTTCAGCCGACACGTTCAGCTGGCTAATGCCGTTCACATTTATAATGATGTGCTGCTTTCCATTCTCCGCAGAATGGGGTTCCTCAGCATTTAAATAGGCCGTCATCTTATTTCATGCTCAACCGTGCACCATCAAACGGGACCACTAGTTCACAACTTTAAGCCTCTGACATTGATGGTTCAGCCGACACGTTCAGCTGGCTAATGCCGTTCACATTTATAATGATGTGCTGCTTTCCATTCTCCGCAGAATGGGGTTCCTCAGCAATTAAATAGTCCCTTTTCATTATGCTCGAGCATGCACCATCAAACGTGACCACTAGTTCCCAGATTTAAGCCTCTGATATGGATGGCTCAGCCGACACGTTCAGCTGGCTAATGCTGTTCACATTTATAATGATGTGCTGCTTTCCATTCTCCGCAGAATGGGGTTCCTCAGCATTTAAATAAGCCGTCATCTTATTTCATGCTCGACCGTGCACCATCAAACGGGACCACTATTTCTCTGCTTTAAGCCTCTGACATTGATGGCTCAGCCGACACGTTCAGCTGGCTGATGCTGTTCACATTTATAATGATGCGCTGCTTTCCATTCTCCGCAGAATGGGGTTCCTCAGCATTTAAATAGGCCGTCATCTTATTTCATGCTCGACCGTGCACCACTAAACGGGACCACTAGTTTACAACTTTAAGCCTCTGACATTGATAGCTCAGCCGACACGTTCAGCTGGCTGATGCTGTTCACATTTATAATGATGTGCTGCTTTCCATTCTCCGCAGAATGGGGTTCCTCAGCATTTATATAGGCCGTCATCTTATTTCATGCTCAACCGTGCACCATCAAACAGGACCACTATTTATACGCTTTAAGCCTCTGACATTGATGGTTCAGCCGACACGTTCAGCTGGCTAATGCCGTTCACATTTATAATGATGTGCTGCTTTCCATTCTCCGCAGAATGGGGTTCCTCAGCATTTAAATAAGCCGTCATCTTATTTCATGCTCGACCGTGCACCATCAAACGGGACCACTATTTCTCTGCTTTAAGCCTCTGACATTGATGGTTCAGCTGACACGTTCAGCTGGCTGATGCTGTTCACATTTATAATGTGCTGCTTTCCATTCTCCGCAGAATGGGGTTCCTCAGCAATTAAATAGTCCCTTTTCATTATGCTCGAGCATGCACCATCAAACGTGACCACTAGTTCCCAGATTTAAGCCTCTGATATTGATGGCTCAGCCGACACGTTCAGCTGGCTGATGCTGTTCACATTTATAATGTGCTGCTTTCCATTCTCCGCAGAATGGGGTTCCTCAGCATTTAAATAGGCCGTCATCTTATTTCATGCTCAACCGTGCACCATCAAACGGGACCACTAATTCTCTGCTTTAAGCCTCTGACATTGATGGCTCAGCCGACACGTTCAGCTGGCTGATGCCGTTCACATTTATAATGATGCGCTGCTTTCCATTCTCCGCAGAATGGGTTTCCTCAGCATTTAAATAGGCCGTCATCTTATTTCATGCTCGACCGGGCACCACCAAACGGGACCACTAGTTTACAACTTTAAGCCTCTGACATTGATAGCTCAGCCGACACGTTCAGCTGGCTGATACCGTTCACATTTATAATGATGTGCTGCTTTCCATTCTCCGCAGAATGGGGTTCCTCAGCATTTAAATAGGCCGTCATCTTAATTCATGCTCGACCGTGCACCATCAAACGTGACCACTAGTTCTCCGCTTTGAGCCTCTGACATTGATGGCTCAGCCGACACGTTCAGCTGGCTGATACCGTTCACATTTATAATGATGCGCTGCTTTCCATTCTCCGCAGAATGGGGTTCCTCAGCATTTAAATAGGCCGTCATCTTATTTCATGCTCGACCGTGCACCATCAAAAGGGACCACTAGTTCACAACTTTAAGCCTCTGACATTGATGGTTCAGCCGACACGTTCAGCTGGCTGATGCTGTTCACATTTATAATGATGTGCTGCTTTCCATTCTCCGCAGAATGGGTTTCCTCAGCATTTAAATAGGCCGTCATCTTATTTCATGCTCGACCGTGCACCATCAAACGGGACCACTAGTTCACAACTTTAAGCCTCTGATATTGATGGTTCAGCCGACACGTTCAGCTGGCTGATGCTGTTCACATTTATAATGTGCTGCTTTCCATTCTCCGCAGAATGGGGTTCCTCAGCATTTAAATAGGCCGTCATCTTATTTCATGCTCAACCGTGCACCATCAAACAGGACCACTATTTATACGCTTTAAGCCTCTGACATTGATGGCTCAGCCGACACGTTCAGCTGGCTGATGCTGTTCACATTTATAATGTGCTGCTTTCCATTCTCCGCAGAATGGGGTTCCTCAGCATTTAAATAGGCCGTCATCTTATTTCATGCTCAACCGTGCACCATCAAACGGGACCACTAGTTCACAACTTTAAGCCTCTGACATTGATGGTTCAGCCGACACGTTCAGCTGGCTAATGCCGTTCACATTTATAATGATGTGCTGCTTTCCATTCTCCGCAGAATGGGGTTCCTCAGCATTTAAATAAGCCGTCATCTTATTTCATGCTCGACCGTGCACCATCAAACGGGACCACTATTTCTCTGCTTTAAGCCTCTGACATTGATGGTTCAGCTGACACGTTCAGCTGGCTGATGCTGTTCACATTTATAATGTGCTGCTTTCCATTCTCCGCAGAATGGGGTTCCTCAGCAATTAAATAGTCCCTTTTCATTATGCTCGAGCATGCACCATCAAACGTGACCACTAGTTCCCAGATTTAAGCCTCTGATATGGATGGCTCAGCCGACACGTTCAGCTGGCTGATGCCGTTCACATTTATAATGATGCGCTGCTTTCCATTCTCCGCAGAATGGGGTTCCTCAGCATTTAAATAGGCCGTCATCTTATTTCATGCTCGACCGTGCACCATCAAACGGGACCACTAGTTCACAACTTTAAGCCTCTGATATTGATGGTTCAGCCGACACGTTCAGCTGGCTGATGCTGTTCACATTTATAATGTGCTGCTTTCCATTCTCCGCAGAATGGGGTTCCTCAGCATTTAAATAGGCCGTCATCTTAATTCATGCTCGACCGTGCACCATCAAACGTGACCACTAGTTCTCCGCTTTGAGCCTCTGACATTGATGGTTCAGGCGACACGTTCAGCTGGCTGATGCTGTTCACATTTATAATGTGCTGCTTTCCATTCTCCGCAGAATGGGGTTCCTCAGCAATTAAATAGTCCCTTTTCATTATGCTCGAGCATGCACCATCAAACGTGACCACTAGTTCCCAGATTTAAGCCTCTGATATGGATGGCTCAGCCGACACGTTCAGCAGGCTGATACCGTTCACATTTATAATGATGTCCTGCTTTCCATTCTCCGCAGAATGGGGTTCCTCAGCATTTAAATAGGCCATCATCTTATTTCATGCTCGACCGTGCACCATCAAACAGGACCACTATTTATACGCTTTAAGCCTCTGACATTGATGGCTCAGCCGACACGTTCAGCTGGCTGATGCTGTTCACATTTATAATGTGCTGCTTTCCATTCTCCGCAGAATGGGGTTCCTCAGCATTTAAATAGGCCATCATCTTATTTCATGCTCGACCGTGCACCATCAAACGTGACCACTAGTTCTCCGCTTTGAGCCTCTGACATTGATGGTTCAGCCGACACGTTCAGCTGGCTAATGCCGTTCACATTTATAATGATGTGCTGCTTTCCATTCTCCGCAGAATGGGGTTCCTCAGCAATTAAATAGTCCCTTTTCATTATGCTCGAGCACGCACCATCAGACGTGACCACTAGTTCCCAGATTTAAGCCTCTGATATGGATGGCTCAGCCGACACGTTCAGCTGGCTGATGCTTTTCACATTTATAATGATGCGCTGCTTTCCATTCTCCGCAGAATGGGGTTCCTCAGCATTTAAATAGGCCGTCATCTTATTTCATGCTTGACCGTGCACCATCAAACGGGACCACTAGTTCACAACTTTAAGCCTCTGGCATTGATGGCTCAGCCGACACGTTCAGCTGGCTGATACCGTTCACATTTATAATGTGCTGCTTTCCATTCTCCGCAGAATGGGGTTCCTCAGCATTTAAATAGGCCATCATCTTATATCATGCTCGACCGTGCCCCATCAAACTGGACCACTAGTTCACAACTTTAAGCCTCTGATATTGATGGTTCAGCCGACACGTTCAGCTGGCTGATGCTGTTCACATTTATAATGTGCTGCTTTCCATTCTCCGCAGAATGGGGTTCCTCAGCATTTAAATAGGCCGTCATCTTATTTCATGCTCAACCGTACACCATCAAACGGGACCACTATTTCTCTGCTTTAAGCCTCTGACATTGATGGCTCAGCCGACACGTTCAGCTGGCTGATGCCGTTCACATTTATAATGATGCGCTGCTTTCCATTCTCCGCAGAATGGGGTTCCTCAGCATTTAAATAGGCCGTCATCTTATTTCATGCTCGACCGTGCACCAAACGGGACCACTAGTTTACAACTTTAAGCCTCTGACATTGATGGCTCAGCCGACACGTTCAGCTGGCTGATGCCGTTCACATTTATAATGATGCGCTGCTTTCCATTCTCCGCAGAATGGGGTTCCTCAGCATTTAAATAGGCCGTCATCTTATTTCATGCTCAACCGTGCACCATCAAACAGGACCACTATTTATACGCTTTAAGCCTCTGACTTTGTTGGCTCAGCCGACACGTTCAGCTGGCTGATGCTGTTCACATTTATAATGTGCTGCTTTCCATTCCCCGCAGAATGGGGTTCCTCAGCATTTAAATAGGCCGTCATCTTATTTCATGCTCAACCGTGCACCATCAAACGGGACCACTATTTCACAACTATAAGCCTCTGACATTGATGGTTCAGCCGACACGTTCAGCTGGCTAATGCTGTTCACATTTATAATGATGTGCTGCTTTCCATTCTCCGCAGAATGGGGTTCCTCAGCATTTAAATAAGCCGTCATCTTATTTCATGCTCGAAGGTGCACCATCAAACGGGACCACTATTTCTCTGCTTTAAGCCTCTGACATTGATGGCTCAGCCGACACGTTCAGCTGGCTGATGCCGTTCACATTTATAATGATGCGCTGCTTTCCATTCTCCGCAGAATGGGGTTCTTCAGCATTTAAATAGGCCGTCATCTTATTTCATGCTCGACCGTGCACCACCAAACGGGACCACTAGTTTACAACTTTAAGCCTCTGACATTGATAGCTCAGCCGACACGTTCAGCTGGCTGATACCGTTCACATTTATAATGATGTGCTGCTTTCCATTCTCCGCAGAATGGGGTTCCTCAGCATTTAAATAGGCCGTCATCTTATATCATGCTCGACCGTGCCCCATCAAACTGGACCACTAGTTCACAACTTTAAGCCTCTGATATTGATGGTTCAGCCGACACGTTCAGCTGGCTGATGCTGTTCACATTTATAATGTGCTGCTTTCCATTCTCCGCAGAATGGGGTTCCTCAGCATTTAAATAGGCCGTCATCTTATTTCATGCTCAACCGTGCACCATCAAACGGGACCACTAGTTCACAACTTTAAGCCTCTGACATTGATAGCTCAGCCGACACGTTCAGCTGGCTGATACCGTTCACATTTATAATGATGTGCTGCTTTCCATTCTCCGCAGAATGGGGTTCCTCAGCATTTAAATAGGCCGTCATCTTATTTCATGCTCGACCGTGCACCAAACGGGACCACTAGTTTACAACTTTAAGCCTCTGACATTGATGGCTCAGCCGACACGTTCAGCTGGCTGATGCCGTTCACATTTATAATGATGCGCTGCTTTCCATTCTCCGCAGAATGGGGTTCCTCAGCATTTAAATAGGCCGTCATCTTATTTCATGCTCAACCGTGCACCATCAAACAGGACCACTATTTATACGCTTTAAGCCTCTGACTTTGTTGGCTCAGCCGACACGTTCAGCTGGCTGATGCTGTTCACATTTATAATGTGCTGCTTTCCATTCCCCGCAGAATGGGGTTCCTCAGCATTTAAATAGGCCGTCATCTTATTTCATGCTCAACCGTGCACCATCAAACGGGACCACTATTTCACAACTATAAGCCTCTGACATTGATGGTTCAGCCGACACGTTCAGCTGGCTAATGCTGTTCACATTTATAATGATGTGCTGCTTTCCATTCTCCGCAGAATGGGGTTCCTCAGCATTTAAATAAGCCGTCATCTTATTTCATGCTCGAAGGTGCACCATCAAACGGGACCACTATTTCTCTGCTTTAAGCCTCTGACATTGATGGCTCAGCCGACACGTTCAGCTGGCTGATGCCGTTCACATTTATAATGATGCGCTGCTTTCCATTCTCCGCAGAATGGGGTTCCTCAGCATTTAAATAGGCCGTCATCTTATATCATGCTCGACCGTGCCCCATCAAACTGGACCACTAGTTCACAACTTTAAGCCTCTGACATTGATGGTTCAGCTGACACGTTCAGCTGGCTGATGCTGTTCACATTTATAATGTGCTGCTTTCCATTCTCCGCAGAATGGGGTTCCTCAGCATTTAAATAGGCCGTCATCTTATTTCATGCTCAACCGTACACCATCAAACGGGACCACTATTTCTCTGCTTTAAGCCTCTGACATTGATGGCTCAGCCGACACGTTCAGCTGGCTGATGCCGTTCACATTTATAATGATGCGCTGCTTTCCATTCTCCGCAGAATGGGGTTCCTCAGCATTTAAATAGGCAGTCATCTTATTTCATGCTCGACCGTGCACCAAACGGGACCACTAGTTTACAACTTTAAGCCTCTGACATTGATAGCTCAGCCGACACGTTCAGCTGGCTGATACCGTTCACATTTATAATGATGCGCTGCTTTCCATTCTCCGCAGAATGGGGTTCCTCAGCATTTAAATAGGCCGTCATCTTATTTCATGCTCAACCGTGCACCATCAAACAGGACCACTATTTATACAATTTAAGCCTCTGACATTGATGGCTCAGCCGACACGTTCAGCTGGCTGATGCTTTTCACATTTATAATGATGCGCTGCTTTCCATTCTCCGCAGAATGGTGTTCCTCAGCATTTAAATAGGCCGTCATCTTATTTCATGCTCAACCGTGCACCATCAAACAGGACCACTATTTATACGCTTTAAGCCTCTGACATTGATGGCTCAGCCGACACGTTCAGCTGGCTGATGCCGTTCACATTTATAATGATGCGCTGCTTTCCATTCTCCGCAGAATGGGGTTCCTCAGCATTTAAATAGGCCGTCATCTTATTTCATGCTCAACCGTGCACCAAACGGGACCACTATTTCACAACTTTAAGCCTCTGACATTGATGGTTCAGCCGACACGTTCAGCTGGCTGATGGTGTTCACATTTATAATGTGCTGCTTTTCATTCTCCACAGAATGGGGTTCCTCAGCATTTAAATAGGCCGTCATCTTATTTCATGCTCAACCGTGCACCATCAAACAGGACCACTAGTTCACAACATTAAGCCTCTGACATTGATGGCTCAGCCGACACGTTCAGCTGGCTGATACCGTTCACATTTATAATGATGTGCTGCTTTCCATTCTCCGCAGAATGGGGTTCCTCAGCATTTAAATAGGCCATCATCTTATTTCATGCTCGACCGTGCACCATCAAACGTGACCACTAGTTCTCCGCTTTGAGCCTCTGACAATGATGGCTCAGCCGACACGTTCAGCTGGCTGATGCCGTTCACATTTATAATGTGCTGCTTTCCATTCTCCGCAGAATGGGGTTCCTCAGCATTTAAATAGGCCGTCATCTTATTTCATGCTCAACCGTGCACCATCAAACAGGACCACTATTTATACGCTTTAAGCCTCTGACATTGATGGTTCAGCCGACACGTTCAGCTGGCTGATGCTGTTCACATTTATAATGATGTGCTGCTTTCCATTCTCCGCAGAATGGGGTTCCTCAGCAATTAAATAGTCCCTTTTCATTATGCTCGAGCATGCACCATCAGACGTGACCACTAGTTCCCAGATTTAAGCCTCTGATATGGATGGCTCAGCCGACACGTTCAGCTGGCTGATGCTTTTCACATTTATAATAATGCGCTGCTTTCCATTCTCCGCAGAATGGGGTTCCTCAGCATTTAAATAGGCCGTCATCTTATTTCATGCTCAACCGTGCACCATCAAACGGGACCACTATTTCTCTGCTTTAAGCCTCTGACATTGATGGCTCAGCCGACACGTTCAGCTGGCTGATGCCGTTCACATTTATAATGATGCGCTGCTTTCCATTCTCCGCAGAATGGGGTTCCTCAGCATTTAAATAGGCCGTCATCTTGTTTCATGCTCAACCGTGCACCATCAAGCGGGACCACTATTTCACAACTTTAAGCCTCTGACATTGATGGTTCAGCCGACACGTTCAGCTGGCTTATACCGTTCACATTTATAATGATGTGTTGCTTTCCATTCTCCGCAGAATGGGGTTCCTCAGCATTTAAATAGGCCATCATCTTATATCATGCTCGACCGTGCACCATCAAACTGGACCACTATTTATACGCTTTAAGCCTCGGACATTGATGGTTCAGCCGACACGTTCAGCTGGCTGATACCGTTCACATTTATAATGATGTGCTGCTTTCCATTCTCCGCAGAATGGGGTTCCTCAGCATTTAAATAGGCCATCATCTAATATCATGCTCGACCGTGCACCATCAAACGGGACCACTAGTTCACAACTTTAAGCCTCTGATATTGATGGTTCAGCCGACACGTTCAGCTGTCTGATGCTGTTCACATTTATAATGATGTGCTGCTTTCCATTCTCCGCAGAATGGGGTTCCTCAGCAATTAAATAGTCCCTTTTCATTATGCTCGAGCATGCACCATCAAACGTGACCACTAGTTCCCAGATTTAAGCCTCTGATATGGATGGCTCAGCCGACACGTTCAGCTGGCTGATGCTGTTCACATTTATAATGTGCTGCTTTCCATTCTCCGCAGAATGGAGTTCCTCAGCATTTAAATAGGCCGTCATCTTATTTCATGCTCGACCGTGCCCCATCAAACGGGACCTCTATTTCTCTGCTTTAAGCCTCTGACATTGATAGCTCAGCCGACACGTTCAGCTGGCTGATGCCGTTCACATTTATAATGATGCGCTGCTTTCCATTCTCCGCAGAATGGGGTTCCTCAGCATTTAAATAGGCCATCATCTTATTTCATGCTCGACCGTGCACCATCAAACGTGACCACTAGTTCTCCGCTTTGAGCCTCTGACAATGATGGTTCAGCCGACACGTTCAGCTGGCTGATGCTGTTCACATTTATAATGTGCTGCTTTCCATTCTCCGCAGAATGGGGTTCCTCAGCAATTAAATAGTCCCTTTTCATTATGCTCGAGCATGCACCATCAAACGTGACCACTAGTTCCCAGATTTAAGCCTCTGATATGGATGGCTCAGCCGACACGTTCAGCTGGCTGATGCCATTCACATTTATAATGATGCGCTGCTTTCCATTCTCCGCAGAATGGGGTTCCTCAGCATTTAAATAGGCCGTCATCTTATTTCATGCTCAACCGTGCACCATCAAACAAGACCACTATTTCTGCGCTTTAAGCCTCTGACATTGATGGCTCAGCCGACACGTTCAGCTGGCTGATGCTGTTCACATTTATAATGTGCTGCTTTCCATTCTCCGCAGAATGGGGTTCCTCAGCATTTAAATAGGCCGTCACCTTATTTCATGCTCATCCGTGCACCATCAAACAGGACCACTATTTATACGCTTTAAGCCTCTGACATTGATGGCTCAGCCGACACGTTCAGCTGGCTGATGCTGTTCACATTTATAATGTGCTGCTTTCCATTCTCCGCAGAATGGGGTTCCTCAGCATTTAAATAGGCCGTCATCTTATTTCATGCTCAACCGTGCACCATCAAACGGGACCACTATTTCACAACTTTAAGCCTCTGACATTGATGGTTCAGCCGACACGTTCAGCTGGCTGATGCTGTTCACATTTATAATGTGCTGCTTTCCATTCTCCATAGAATGGGGTTCCTCAGCATTTAAATAGGCCGTCATCTTATTTCATGCTCAACCGTGCACCATCAAACGGGACCACTAGTTCACAACATTAAGCCTCTGACATTGATGGCTCAGCCGACACGTTCAGCTGGCTGATACCGTTCACATTTATAATGATGTGTTGCTTTCCATTCTCCGCAGAATGGGGTTCCTCAGCATTTAAATAGGCCATCATCTTATATCATGCTCGACCGTGCACCATCAAACTGGACCACTATTTATACGCTTTAAGCCTCTGACATTGATGGTTCAGCCGACACGTTCAGCTGGCTAATGCCGTTCACATTTATAATGATGTGCTGCTTTCCATTCTCCGCAGAATGGGGTTCCTCAGCATTTAAATAGGCCATCATCTTATTTCATGCTCGACCGTGCACCATCAAACGTGACCACTAGTTCTCCGCTTTGAGCCTCTGACAATGATGGCTCAGCCGACATGTTCAGCTGGCTGATGCCGTTCACATTTATAATGATGCGCTGCTTTCCATTCTCCGCAGAATGGGGTTCCTCAGAAATTAAATAGTCCCTTTTCATTATGCTCGAGCATGCACCATCAAACGTGACCACTAGTTCCCAGATTTAAGCCTCTGATATGGATGGCTCAGCCGACACGTTCAGCTGGCTGATGCTTTTCACATTTATAATAATGCGCTGCTTTCCATTCTCCGCAGAATGGGGTTCCTCAGCATTTAAATAGGCCGTCATCTTATTTCATGCTCAACCGTGCACCATCAAACGGGACCACTAGTTCACAACTTTAAGCCTCTGACATTGATAGCTCAGCCGACACGTTCAGCTGGCTGATACCGTTCACATTTATAATGATGTGCTGCTTTCCATTCTCCGCAGAATGGGGTTCCTCAGCATTTAAATAGGCCGTCATCTTATATCATGCTCGACCGTGCCCCATCAAACTGGACCACTAGTTCACAACTTTAAGCCTCTGATATTGATGGTTCAGCCGACACGTTCAGCTGGCTGATGCTGTTCACATTTATAATGTGCTGCTTTCCATTCTCCGCAGAATGGGGTTCCTCAGCATTTAAATAGGCCGTCATCTTATTTCATGCTCAACCGTGCACCATCAAACAGGACCACTATTTATACAATTTAAGCCTCTGACATTGATGGCTCAGCCGACACGTTCAGCTGGCTGATGCTTTTCACATTTATAATGATGCGCTGCTTTCCATTCTCCGCAGAATGGTGTTCCTCAGCATTTAAATAGGCCGTCATCTTATTTCATGCTCAACCGTGCACCATCAAACAGGACCACTATTTATACGCTTTAAGCCTCTGACATTGATGGCTCAGCCGACACGTTCAGCTGGCTGATGCCGTTCACATTTATAATGATGCGCTGCTTTCCATTCTCCGCAGAATGGGGTTCCTCAGCATTTAAATAGGCCGTCATCTTATTTCATGCTCAACCGTGCACCAAACGGGACCACTATTTCACAACTTTAAGCCTCTGACATTGATGGTTCAGCCGACACGTTCAGCTGGCTGATGCTGTTCACATTTATAATGTGCTGCTTTTCATTCTCCACAGAATGGGGTTCCTCAGCATTTAAATAGGCCGTCATCTTATTTCATGCTCAACCGTGCACCATCAAACAGGACCACTAGTTCACAACATTAAGCCTCTGACATTGATGGCTCAGCCGACACGTTCAGCTGGCTGATACCGTTCACATTTATAATGATGTGCTGCTTTCCATTCTCCGCAGAATGGGGTTCCTCAGCATTTAAATAGGCCATCATCTTATTTCATGCTCGACCGTGCACCATCAAACGTGACCACTAGTTCTCTGCTTTGAGCCTCTGACAATGATGGCTCAGCCGACATGTTCAGCTGGCTGATGCCGTTCACATTTATAATGATGCGCTGCTTTCCATTCTCCGCAGAATGGGGTTCCTCAGCATTTAAATAGGCCGTCATCTTATTTCATGCTCGACCGTGCACCATCAAACGGGACCACTAGTTCACAACTTTAAGCCTCTGATATTGATGGTTCAGCCGACACGTTCAGCTGGCTGATGCTGTTCACATTTATAATGTGCTGCTTTCCATTCTCCGCAGAATGGGGTTCCTCAGCATTTAAATAGGCCGTCATCTTATTTCATGCTCAACCGTGCACCATCAAACAGGACCACTATTTATACGCTTTAAGCCTCTGACATTGATGGTTCAGCCGACACGTTCAGCTGGCTGATGCTGTTCACATTTATAATGATGTGCTGCTTTCCATTCTCCGCAGAATGGGGTTCCTCAGCAATTAAATAGTCCCTTTTCATTATGCTCGAGCATGCACCATCAGACGTGACCACTAGTTCCCAGATTTAAGCCTCTGATATGGATGGCTCAGCCGACACGTTCAGCTGGCTGATGCTGTTCACATTTATAATGTGCTGCTTTCCATTCTCCACAGAATGGGGTTCCTCAGCATTTAAATAGGCCGTCATCTTATTTCATGCTCGACCGTGCACAATCAAACGGGACCACTAATTCTCCGCTTTGAGCCTCTGACAATGATGGCTCAGCCGACACGTTCAGCTGGCTGATACCATTCACATTTATAATGATGCGCTGCTTTCCATTCTCCGCAGAATGGGGTTCCTCAGCATTTAAATAGGCCGTCATCTTATTTCATGCTCGACCGTGCACCATCAAACGGGACCACTAGTTCACAACTTTAAGCCTCTGACAATGATGGCTCAGCCGACACGTTCAGCTGGCTGATACCATTCACATTTATAATGATGCGCTGCTTTCCATTCTCCGCAGAATGGGGTTCCTCAGCATTTAAATAGGCCGTCATCTTATTTCATGCTCGACTGTGCACCATCAATCAGGACCACTGTTTCTCCGCTTTAAGCCTCTGACATTGGTGTCTCAGCCGACACGTTCAGCTGGCTGATGCTGTTCACATTTATAATGTGCTGCTTTCCATTCTCTGCAGAATGGGATTCCTCAGCATTTAAATAGGCCGTCATCTTATTTCATGCTCGACCGTGCACCATCAAACGTGACCACTACTTCTCCGCTTTGAGCCTCTGACATTGATGGCTCAGCCGACACGTTCAGCTGGCTGATACCGTTCACATTTATAATGATGCGCTGCTTTCCATTCTCCGCAGAATGGGGTTCCTCAGCATTTAAATAGGCCGTCATCTTATTTCATGCTCGACCGTGCACCATCAAAAGGGACCACTAGTTCACAACTTTAAGCCTCTGACATTGATAGCTCAGCCGACACGTTCAGCTGGCTGATACCGTTCTCATTTATAATGTAGTGCTGCTTTCCATTCTCCGCAGAATGGGGTTCCTCAGCATTTAAATAGGCCGTCATCTTAATTCATGCTCGACCGTGCACCATCAAACGTGACCACTAGTTCTCCGCTTTGAGCCTCTGACATTGATGGCTCAGCCGACACGTTCAGCTGGCTGATACCGTTCACATTTATAATGATGCGCTGCTTTCCATTCTCCGCAGAATGGGGTTCCTCAGCATTTAAATAGGCCGTCATCTTATTTCATGCTCGACCGTGCACCATCAAAAGGGACCACTAGTTCACAACTTTAAGCCTCTGACATTGATGGTTCAGCCGACACGTTCAGCTGGCTGATGCTGTTCACATTTATAATGATGTGCTGCTTTCCATTCTCCGCAGAATGGGTTTCCTCAGCATTTAAATAGGCCGTCATCTTATTTCATGCTCGACCGTGCACCATCAAACGGGACCACTAGTTCACAACTTTAAGCCTCTGATATTGATGGTTCAGCCGACACGTTCAGCTGGCTGATGCTGTTCACATTTATAATGTGCTGCTTTCCATTCTCCGCAGAATGGGGTTCCTCAGCATTTAAATAGGCCGTCATCTTATTTCATGCTCAACCGTGCACCATCAAACGGGACCACTATTTCTCTGCTTTAAGCCTCTGACATTGATGGCTCAGCCGACACGTTCAGCTGGCTGATGCCGTTCACATTTATAATGATGCGCTGCTTTCCATTCTCCGCAGAATGGGGTTCCTCAGCATTTAAATAGGCCGTCATCTTATTTCATGCTCGACCGTGCACCACCAAACGGGACCACTAGTTTACAACTTTAAGCCTCTGACATTGATAGCTCAGCCGACACGTTCAGCTGGCTGATACCGTTCACATTTATAATGATGCGCTGCTTTCCATTCTCCGCAGAATGGGGTTCCTCAGCAATTAAATAGGCCGTCATCTTATTTCATGCTCAACCGTGCACCATCAAACAGGACCACTATTTATACGCTTTAAGCCTCTGACATTGATGGTTCAGCCGACACGTTCAGCTGGCTGATGCCGTTCACATTTATAATGATGTGCTGCTTTCCATTCTCCGCAGAATGGGGTTCCTCAGCATTAAAATAGGCCATCATCTTATTTCATGCTCAACCGTGCACCATCAAACAGGAACACTATTTATACGCTTTAAGCCTCTGACATTGATGGTTCAGCCGACACGTTCAGCTGGCTGATGCCGTTCACATTTATAATGATGTGCTGCTTTCCATTCTCCGCAGAATGGGGTTCCTCAGCATTTAAATAGGCCGTCATCTTATATCATGCTCGACCGTGCCCCATCAAACTGGACCACTAGTTCACAACTTTAAGCCTCTGATATTGATGGTTCAGCCGACACGTTCAGCTGGCTGATGCTGTTCACATTTATAATGTGCTGCTTTCCATTCTCCGCAGAATGGGGTTCCTCAGCATTTAAATAGGCCGTCATCTTATTTCATGCTCAACCGTGCACCATCAAACGGGACCACTATTTCACAACTTTAAGCCTCTGACATTGATGGCTCAGCCGACACATCAGCTGGCTGATGCTGTTCACATTTATAATGTTCTGCTTTCCATTCTCCGCAGAATGGGGTTCCTCAGCATTTAAATAGGCCGTCATCTTATTTCATGCTTGACCGTGCACCATCAAACGGGACCACTAGTTTACAACTTTAAGCCTCTGACATTGATAGCTCAGCCGACACGTTCAGCTGGCTGATACCGTTCACATTTATAATGATGTGCTGCTTTCCATTCTCCGCAGAATGGGGTTCCTCAGCAATTAAATAGTCCCTTTTCATTATGCTCGAGCATGCACCATCAAACGTGACCACTAGTTCCCAGATTTAAGGCTCTGATATGGATGGCTCAGCCGACACGTTCAGCTGGCTGATGCTGTTCACATTTATAATGTGCTGCTTTCCATTCTCCGCAGAATGGAGTTCCTCAGCATTTAAATAGGCCGTCATCTTATTTCATGCTCAACCGTGCACCATCAAACGGGACCACTAGTTTACAACTTTAAGCCTCTGACATTGATAGCTCAGCCGACACGTTCAGCTGGCTGATACCGTTCACATTTATAATGATGTGCTGCTTTCCATTCTCCACAGAATGGGGTTCCTCAGCATTTAAATAGGCCATCATCTTATTTCATGCTCGACCGTGCACCATCAAACGGGACCACTAGTTCACAACTTTAAGCCTCTGATATTGATGGCTCAGCCGACACGTTCAGCTGGCTGATGCTGTTCACATTTATAATGTGCTGCTTTCCATTCTCCGCAGAATGGGGTTCCTCAGCATTTAAATAGGCCGTCATCTTATTTCATGCTCGACCGTGCCCCATCAAACGGGACCTCTATTTCTCTGCTTTAAGCCTCTGACATTGATAGCTCAGCCGACACGTTCAGCTGGCTGATGCCGTTCACATTTATAATGATGCGCTGCTTTCCATTCTCCGCAGAATGGGGTTCCTCAGCATTTAAATAGGCCATCATCTTATTTCATGCTCGACCTTGCACCATCAAACGTGACCACTAGTTCTCCGCTTTGAGCCTCTGACAATGATGGCTCAGCCGACACGTTCAGCTGGCTGATACCGTTCACATTTATAATGATGTGCTGCTTTCCATTCTCCGCAGAATGGGGTTCCTCAGCATTTAAATAGGCCGTCATCTTATTTCATGCTCGACCGTGCACCATCAAACGTGACCACTAGTTCTCCGCTTTGAGCCTCTGACAATGATGGTTCAGCCGACACGTTCAGCTGGCTGATGCTGTTCACATTTATAATGTGCTGCTTTCCATTCTCCGCAGAATGGGGTTCCTCAGCAATTAAATAGTCCCTTTTCATTATGCTCGAGCATGCACCATCAAACGTGACCACTAGTTCCCAGATTTAAGCCTCTGATATGGATGGCTCAGCCGACACGTTCAGCTGGCTGATGCCATTCACATTTATAATGATGCGCTGCTTTCCATTCTCCGCAGAATGGGGTTCCTCAGCATTTAAATAGGCCGTCATCTTATTTCATGCTCATCCGTGCACCATCAAACAGGACCACTATTTATACGCTTTAAGCCTCTGACATTGATGGCTCAGCCGACACGTTCAGCTGGCTGATGCTGTTCACATTTATAATGTGCTGCTTTCCATTCTCCGCAGAATGGGGTTCCTCAGCATTTAAATAGGCCGTCATCTTATTTCATGCTCAACCGTGCACCATCAAACGGGACCACTATTTCACAACTTTAAGCCTCTGACATTGATGGTTCAGCCGACACGTTCAGCTGGCTGATGCTGTTCACATTTATAATGTGCTGCTTTCCATTCTCCATAGAATGGGGTTCCTCAGCATTTAAATAGGCCGTCATCTTATTTCATGCTCAACCGTGCACCATCAAACGGGACCACTAGTTCACAACATTAAGCCTCTGACATTGTTGGCTCAGCCGACACGTTCAGCTGGCTGATACCGTTCACATTTATAATGATGTGTTGCTTTCCATTCTCCGCAGAATGGGGTTCCTCAGCATTTAAATAGATCATCATCTTATTTCATGCTCGACCGTGCACCATCAAACGTGACCACTAGTTCTCCGCTTTGAGCCTCTGACAATGATGGCTCAGCCGACATGTTCAGCTGGCTGATGCCGTTCACATTTATAATGATGCGCTGCTTTCCATTCTCCGCAGAATGGGGTTCCTCAGAAATTAAATAGTCCCTTTTCATTATGCTCGAGCATGCACCATCAAACGTGACCACTAGTTCCCAGATTTAAGCCTCTGATATGGATGGCTCAGCCGACACGTTCAGCTGGCTGATACCGTTCACATTTATAATGATGTGCTGCTTTCCATTCTCCGCAGAATGGGGTTCCTCAGCATTTAAATAGGCCGTCATCTTATTTCATGCTCAACCGTGCACCATCAAACGGGACCACTAGTTCACAACATTAAGCCTCTGACATTGATGGCTCAGCCGACACGTTCAGCTGGCTAATGGCGTTCACATTTATAATGATGTGCTGCTTTCCATTCTCCGCAGAATGGGGTTCCTCAGCATTTAAATAGGCCGTCATCTTATTTCATGCTCGACCGTGCACCATCAAACGGGACCACTAGTTCACAACTTTAAGCCTCTGATATTGATGGTTCAGCCGACACGTTCAGCTGTCTGATGCTGTTCACATTTATAATGTTGTGCTGCTTTCCATTCTCCGCAGAATGGGGTTCCTTAGCATTTAAATAGGCCATCATCTTATTTCATGCTCGACCGTGCACCATCAAACGGGACCACTAGTTCACAACTTTAAGCCTCTGACATTGATGGTTCAGACGACACGTTCAGCTGGCTGATGCTGTTCACATTTATAATGTGCTGCTTTCCATTCTCCGCAGAATGGGGTTCCTCAGCATTTAAATAGGCCGTCATCTTATTTCATGCTCAACCATGCACCATCAAACAGGACCACTATTTATACGCTTTAAGCCTCTGACATTGATGGCTCAGCCGACACATCAGCTGGCTGATGCTGTTCACATTTATAATGTGCTGCTTTCCATTCTCCGCAGAATGGGGTTCCTCAGCATTTAAATAGGCCGTCATCTTATTTCATGCTTGACCGTGCACCATCAAACGGGACCACTAGTTTACAACTTTAAGCCTCTGACATTGATAGCTCAGCCGACACGTTCAGCTGGCTGATACCGTTCACATTTATAATGATGTGCTGCTTTCCATTCTCCGCAGAATGGGGTTCCTCAGCAATTAAATAGTCCCTTTTCATTATGCTCGAGCATGCACCATCAAACGTGACCACTAGTTCCCAGATTTAAGCCTCTGATATGGATGGCTCAGCCGACACGTTCAGCAGGCTGATACCGTTCACATTTATAATGTGTTGCTTTCCATTCTCCACAGAATGGAGTTCCTCAGCATTTAAATAGGCCATCATCTTATTTCATGCTCGACCGTGCACCATCAAACGTGACCACTAGTTCTCAACTTTAATCCTCTGACATTGGTGGCTCGGCCGACACATTCAGCTAGCTGATGTTGCTACAAGGCTGTATTTATGACCCAGTCCTCAACCCTCCTCCTTTCTCAGCATGGACTTGGGACCGGCCACGGTGGAGTTAACAAAAGCACTGTACACTGAAAATATGATCCCCTCTCCATATTCTTTGCCATCTTTGTCCATCTCATCCCACAGCACTCTACTTGTCCATTTTCTTTTATGCTCAAGTGTGCACCATCACATGGGACGATTAGTTCTCAACTTTAAGCCTCTGACATCGATGGCTCAGCTGACACCTTCAGCTGGCTGATGCTCTTCACAATTATAATCATGTGATAATAAATTGGTGATATTTCCACGGTATCAGTGAATAAATAATTTATAGAAGCAAATTAGTCACTGTAATTACATATAGTGTATAGAAATGTGGAAGTGAAGTGACGCTGCATTGCTAATACTGATAGAAATATATACAGATAGTGAGGTTTTTATATACATATAAAAGCATAATTAAATTCAGTGATAATTTACCAATTCAATATAAGTCAATTACAAGAAACCCAATTCTTTAAGTAAATGAATATACATATATATATATATATATATATATATATATATATATATATATATATATATATATATATATACACACACAATAATACATTCATAATCCTCCAAGTATTAAAGAAATGTTCCATAATTCTTCAAAATTACAAATAAACATAATATCAACAGAGGCGGTCTGACCATTCAGTCATTAGGACGCCGACCGAGGGCCCGCGGCCAGTAGGGGGCCCGTGAGAAGCTCCTGTCTGAACCAGTGTGCCGAGGGATCAGGGCTGTTAGATGAGCCCAATCCCCTGCCGAACTGTACATCAGCACTGTGAGAAGCTTGTCAGCCTCAAAAGTGGACGTAAAGGGCAGGGGAGTGTGCTGTGCTCTCTGCTTCCCCCTACAGTGCAGTACCCGGCTGAATGAAGAAGCTGGAAAGGAACAGTACGGTGCTAAAAGCTAGATTCGTTTTAAAAGGGCTTTATTCATGTGTCTTTGCATGTGTGTCTGTATGTGTGTGTGCGTGTGTCTGTATGTATGCATGTATGTGTATGCATGTGTCTGTGTGTGCGTGTGTATGTGTCTTTATGTGTGTATGTGCATATGTATGTATGCCTGTATGCATGTATGTGTAGGCATGTGTGTGTGTCTATGTGTCTGTATGAGTGTGTGTGTGCATGTGTCTGTATGTGTGTGCATGTGTCTGTATGTATGTGTATGCATGTGTCTGGATGTGTGTGTATGTGTGTGTGTATGTGTCTGTATGTGTGTGTGCATGTGTCTGTATTTGTGTGCATGTATATCTGTATGTATGTGTATGCATGTGTATACACGTGTCTGTATGTATGTATGTGTGTGCATGTGTCTGTATGTATGTGTATGCATGTGTGTACACGTGTCTGTATGTATGTATGTGTATGCATGTGTGTACACGTGTCTATATGTATGTGTGTGCATGTGTCTGTATGTATGTGTATGCATTTGTTTTGTATGTGTGTGCCTGTGCATGTGTCTGTATGTGTGTGCGTGTGTCTGTTAGAGTTGGGCGATTTAAAAAAAAAATCTGCAATTAAAAAAAAAAAAAAAAAAATTCAAAACGAGTTTTTTTTTTTTTTTGATGGACAACGCGACGGTCCCGAGGAGCTGCGGGCAGGAGTTTTTAGGCAAGGCCGTAGCTTCGGCCTAGTCTGCGGCGTCCAGCCTCGCGGACTAGGCCAAAGCCGCGGCCGCGCCTAAAAACTCCTGCCCGCAGCTTCTCAGGACCGGCACAGTGTCAGCGCCAGTCCTGGTGAAATTTAAAAAAAAATTAAATAAAAAAAAAAAATCGAAAAAATAGATTTGCCGAAATTTTGAATCGATTTGGCCTCTCCACCCGATTCAAGATTTAAATTGATTTTTTCCCCAGCCCTAGTGTCTGTCTGTATGTATATATGTGTGTGCATGTTTCTGTACGTGTCTGTATGCATGTGTCTGTATGTGTGTGTGTGCATGTGTGTATGTGCCTGCATGTGTGTGCATGTGTCTGTGTGTATGTTACATTTAATCCTGCCCCCCCCTATTCTTGTACCATCAGAACTGCTTTTGTAGAGCTTGTGTGTGAAAGCAGCCAGGACTGCTGCTCCTCTGAAAAGCAGGTCATGCACATATCGCTTTTTAGAGGCATTTGAAAGGCAGTAAAGAGGCATTATGTTGCCTCCTCAACACCTGTTTTAAGCCCGTAAATTCAGCATCACTATACCGCAACTGTGCAACCCCGACAGTTGCGGGGTAATTGCAGTGCAGGCCCATTCACCCTGGGTATACCTCCAGCTGCAGCCACAGCATGTGTACACCCCCAGCTGCTCCCTCTGCAGCTAAAGGGGGAGAAGTTGGGAGTTGTAAAAACAGCTTAACCATGTGGTTTTACTGCCCCCTTCAACCTGACATATGAACAAGCCATTGGTTCACATCTGTGTTGCTGTGTGTAGGGCAGCCTATTCATTTCAATGGGCTTCCCTACCCACAAAAATGCTTTTTTTTTTTAATTGCACTGCACCAAAAGAACCTCACGTTTTCCAATGTGTGGGGTACCATTAAGAATTAACGGTACCCCTAAAGAGCAGAGCATTCGTCTGTGTGTCGGGAACGAGAGCAACAAAGGCAAGAGAATTTTTGTTGGGCCGTGTATTAGTGCTCGGACAGACACACTCAGACCGAATTTTAATGGTTCAAAGAATGTCAGGAAAAACGAGCGGCCCTCGCGCATGTTCACTTCGTCAAATCTGGCCCTCTTTGAAAAAAGTTTGGACACCCCTGTCCTAAGAGATGCTGCTAGCAGTGCTGCGGTGGAACTTTCAGGGTCGCTGCAGTCGACTAGGCCCTGCCATTCTGCCGCTGTGGGGGGGAGGGGGCAAGACACAGCATACCCCCCCGCACCTCTGGCTTTCAGTTTGGGATGCAGTGGTGGGAGGTGGCGATCGGCAGCTCTATGGTGCTCACACCATCTCCCTGGGGCTTGTATTTCTCCATCAGAGTGTATAGAGTGGAGAGAGGAGGGGCCTCTGACCCGGGCAGCTGCAAGTTTCACTCTTCAGTGTACAAGTGAGTCGCTCTGCTTGTACGTTGTTGCCAACTGCTGCCCGGGTCAGAGGCCCCTCCCCTCTCCACTGTACAGAATCAGGAAGAGAACTACAAGCCCCAGGGAGATCCCGCGGTCCACAAGCACCATAGAGCTGCTGATCGCCATCTCCCACCTCCCCCTGTGCTGGGGGTTGGAGGTACACAGACAGCCAGGCACAGAGGAACCTCTGGGGGGGGGTTAAGTTTGGGAACCCTGATGTATGGGGGGGGGCTCTCTGGGGGCCCTGATGTAAGGGGGGGCTCTCTGGGGTCCCTGATGTAAGGGGGGGCTCTCTGGGGACCCTGATGTAAGGGGGGCTCTCTGGGGACCCTGATGTATGGGGGGCTCTCTGGGGACCCTGATGTAGGGGGGCTCTCTGGGGACCCTGATGTATGGGGGGCTCTCCGGGGACCCTGATGTAAGGGGGGCTCTCCGGGGACCCTGATGTAAGGGGGGCTCTCTGGGGACCCTGATGTATGGGGGGGCTCTCTGGGGACCCTGATGTATGGGGCGGCTCTCTGGGGACCCTGATGTATGGGGGGGCTCTCTGGGGGCCCTGATGTATGGGTGGTTCTCTGTGGACCCTGATGTAAGGGGGGGCTCTCTGGGGACCCTGATGTAGGGGGGCTCTCTGGGGACCCTGATGTAAGGGGGGCTCTCTGGGGACCCTGATGTATGGGGGGGCTCTCCGGGGACCCTGATGTAAGGGGGGCTCTCTGGGGACCCTGATGTATGGGGGGGCTCTCTGGGGACCCTGATGTATGGGGGGGCTCTCTGGGGACCCTGATGTATGGGGGGGCTCTCTGGGGGCCCTGATGTATGGGTGGTTCTCTGTGGACCCTGATGTAAGGGGGGGCTCTCTGGGGACCCTGATGTAAGGGGGGCTCTCTGGGGACCCTGATGTAAGGGGGGCTCTCCGGGGACCCTGATGTATGGGGGGGCTCTCTGGGGACCCTGATGTATGGGGGGCTCTCTGGGGACCCTGATGTAAGGGGGCTCTCTGGGGACCCTGAAATAAGGAGGGGGTCAGGGTCTCTCTGGGGACCCTGATGTATGGGGGGTTCTCTGTGGACACTGATGTAAGGGGGGCTCTCTGGGGACCCTGATGTAAGGGGGGCTCTCTGGGGATCCTGACGTAAGGGGGGGCTCTCCGGGGACCCTGACTTAAGGGGGGGCTTGTTTACATCGCCATACCACTGTTCGGCCTCTGTTGGAAACAAACAATCATCAGGGGCCCGGTGGACATCGGGGTCCGCTGAAGCAGCTGATTAGCTCTCGGTGTCTCTAATCACAGCAGCAGCGAGTCAAAACAGCGCTCAGATCCACAAGTGCAGAATCAAGTACCTGTACATCATTCTGCTCACAGGAGACGCAGCCCCACAGTTAATATACGTGGTTAATGTGAGTTTATTTTTCTTACCTCTTTAAACATTTATTTTGAACATACAGTTCCCACCTCTTTCTAGCCAAAGCCCCACCCCCTTCAATCCCATGTGTTTGTTAGTTTAGCAGGATGTGATCGCTCAGTCCCGCCCATTCTCCTGAACACACCAATCTGGTTTCAATATGTACCGGGTAGGCGGAGCAGTTACGCCTCTAGTTTAAACCGGCCCCGCCCCTGTCGTCCTATCTCCTACCTTTTGCTGTATTGTGGGATGTCCTTTGCCTCATTAAAGATGTCCGCTCCTACCTCCTAATGCTTCCTGCCACCTATTCTGTACTTGTACATAGTAATCTGGGATCACGCTGTTACATTGGACGGAGCGCAGACACACTGAACCGCTCCTGTGGGCGGCTTGCTGCATACTAATTCCTCTCTGAGCTCAGCGCGTTTATAACGGCTCTGCCCCTCTGTGACGTCACTCGCTTACTACAGTCTCGCTCGAGGCCCCGCCCCTCTCCGGAGCTGGCTCCGCCCCCAATCCTATCCTCCGCCGTTGTGTGTAGAATATTTAACCGTTTCATGACTACGCCTATTTTTGACATTTGGTGTTTACAAGTTAAAACCCATATTTTTTGCTAGAAAATTACTTGGAACCCCCAAACATTATATATATAATTTTTTTAGCAGAGACTCTAGAGAATAAAACGGTGATTGTTGCAATATTTTATGTCACACAGTATTTGTGCAGCAGTGTTTTAAACACCACTTTTTGGGAAAAGGGACACTTTTATGAATTAAAAAAAAAAATGAAACAGTAAAATTAGCCCAAATGTTTTGCATAATGTGAAAGATAATGTTACGCCGAGTAAATAGATACCAAATATGTCACACTTTATAATTGCACGCACTCGTGGAATGACGACATAGGTGACGCTTAAATTTTTTTTCCGATTACCAGGTTAGAGTTAGAGTTACAGAGGAGGTCTAGTGCTAGAATTATTGCTCTCACTCTGACGAACGTGGCGATACTTCACATGTGTGATTTGAACACCGTTTACACATGCGGTTAATTTTTTATTTTCTCTTATTTATTTTAATATTAATAAATTGTTTAAAAAAAAATAAAAATGATGTCGCTTCCGTGTTTACAATTACGGCTTCATTCCAGTCCCTCCCTAGATGCCGGAGGCATCGGATGTGCGATCGGTGCTCCCCGCTTGAACGGGAGCCCCGGTAAGAGCGGCGGGAGGCGGGACGTCCCCTCCCACTCCTCCGGCATAACAGCCGAGCGGCTTTTAGCCGTATTGGTTGTTATGGCTGGAAAGCCAATCGCCGGCTCTGAAAAACAGTACCGGGATGATGCCTGCAGGTGCGGGCATCATCCCGGTATAACCCCCGGAAGCCGACTACGCACATCTGCGTACGCTCGTTGGCAAAGGGTTAAACATAATTAACCTAAAGTGAAAGCACAGTGCTGTGCTCTTTGTCTCCCCCTACAGTGCAGTACCGGGCAGAAAGAGCCAAGGTAAAGGTCTGCCATTTTTTATCACTATCTATCTACTGTATGTGTGCATGTATGTATGCATGTACAGTATGTATGTGAGTGTGCATGTGTTTATCAGTGGCGGTGTGTTCATAAGAGCGCACAGGTGCCGCCCCCTCTCTCCAGCCACCCAATCTATGAACAATAGATAGATTCATGAATAGCATGGCCACCACTGCCACCCCCATATTTAGGCGTCTAAACCCTTTTCCGGCACCTGAATTACAGTGGCGGGGGGTGTTTTTTGAAGCACCTGATTAGGGCCATAGGCTCTAATAGGCTTCAAAATTGGTGAACTGTGAGTGCCGTGCTTGACGCACACAGCCCACCCAGGTGTGTTAGAAAATAAATTAATATTCACTTTCCTAGCACTAAAACCGCCTTCCCGCCAATTATGTGTGCGGGTCTTTTACCCGTCGCCTGATAGGCGACAAATAGCTGCGCCTATCGTTTCAGCCAATCAGGAGGAGAGAATGAGAGATGAGTTCGGCAGGAGACACATGGAGGACCCCGCTCATGGCCGTTACTCGCTGCCCCGCAGAGACAGGGTAAGTGCCGGGCAGTGCAAGGGGGACAAACGGAGGGGGATTTACAGTGGTGGCATTTAATGGGCACAGTGGCGGCATTTGATGGGCACAGCGGTTGCAATGGATGGGTTTCTTTCAGTTTGTTTACGCTCCGCCTAAAAATTTTGAGCAGCAGCCGCCACTGGTTTAAATGTGCATGCATATGTGTGTGTACCATTTTATGTACCGTATTTATCGGTGTATAACACGCGCTGGCGTATAACACACACCCCAAGTTTAGGAGGGAATTTTAAGGAAAAAAACTTTTAGGAGGGAAATTTAAGGAAAAAAAAAACAACTTACATTTAAATGCCCATCAATGCAGCCTTATCAGTGTCCATCTGAAGCCTTGTCAGTGTCATTTGCAGCCTTGTCATGCAGCCTGTCCATCATTGCAGCCTTGTCATGCAGCCTGTCCGTCATTGCAGCCTTGTCATGCAGCCTGTCCGTCATTGCAGCCTTGTCATGCAGCCTGTCCGTCATTGCAGCCTTGTCATGCAGCCTGTCCGTCATTGCAGCCTTGTCATGCAGCCTGTGTGTCATGCAGCCTTGTGCATCTTTGTCCCCTCAGTGATAATGTCAGCTTTTATTTTTAAAAATGGCGCCGCCAAGATGTCCTGTGTATCTTGGCGGCGCCCGGTAGTTCTCGGCCGCCTTTGGCCATACTCGGCCGTACTCGGCGGCTTTTGCCCACCTTCGGCCGTACTTGCCCGCTCTTGGCCCTCCTCGGCGGTTTTCGGCCGCCGAGAACGGCCGAAGGTGGCTGAAAGCCGGGAGAAGGGCCGAAAGCAGTTGAGAGCCCAAAAATCACGGAGAAATCACGGAGGATCTGCGTATAACACGCACCCACAATTTTTCCCTGATTTTAAGGGGAAAAAGGTGTGTGTTATACGCCTATAAATACGGTATGCGCTTTTAATCCTGAACCGCTATATGTGTGCAATTAGAACCTATATTTGTCGTTTTTTTTTTTTATTTCTTGTTTGTTTTTTGCTTGTTCATAGTACCAGCAACTAAATGCTGTTCCTCCGAAAAGTGATCCATGCTCAGATTGCTTTTCAGAGGCATTTGACAGCCGGTAAAGAGGCAATATGTTGCCTACTGACCACCTGTTTTAACCCCTTAAATGCAGCATCACTATCAGGGTGGTTTCAGTGTAGCCCCCTTCACCTAGGGGTGTACTTCAGGGGTGCCCTGACTGAAAAAGGTTGAGAAACACAGACATAGAGGAACCCATCTCTCCATTTTCCTCCTGCAGCTGCCGAATGCCTGTGGGAGGGAGAGGAGAAGCAGTGGGGAAATGGAGTAATCGATTCCTTTATATGCAGCCACCCACTTGTGACCAGCACCGGGTTCGGAGAAAAGAGCCCTGTCCGGGGGTCAGGGGGGCCTTTCATGGTTTCTTGCATCGGGGTCCTGAAGGTTCTAGTTACGCCTCTGACATAAGGAATAATGTAATCACCGCCTGGTATAGTATAACACAATGATCTGGTTGTGGGATTAATTTGTAAGGCACTTTGGTTTCCCTTCATCCCTTATAATATATGGCCGACATGGCTTCAGAAGTGTAGCCTTTTCTCTGGGAATCCTTTAGTAGCCCGTCTCCGCCCGTCTCCTCCCTCGTCTCCACCCTCCTGGTGGTTACAGAGCACGTTGCTTTATAAGCATTAGTTTGGTGGGCGTGCTTTGCTTCCCAGGCTCCTCCCCCTACACTCTCCTCATGGCTGCGGCTGACGGGGACAGTTCTCTGTATCCCATCGCCGTCCTCATCGATGAGCTGCGGAATGAGGAGGTGCAGCTGAGGAGCCATGATACTACTACCACCCCCAGCTGAGGGCAGTGCAGGCCCTCACAGTGTCTGTATAGGGGCCCTTACCCCGAGGGGGGGTCCTTCACCTTCTATTCCTGAAGAGGAAGTGTAACATTGGAGGGGGGGCCCTGAGGTAGAGGGGCCCCTCCTGGTATCAGTATGGAGGAGGAGGGGCCCTTACCATGTATTATGACAGTGTATTGGCCCCTGACCATAAAGGGGGCCCTCAGTCTGCAGGCATGAAGTGGAGGGGCCCTACAGTGGTTAATAAAAGGGGTCCCTCATGGAGTCAGTATGGGGGGTTCTTACCTTTTTAAGAATAAAAATATGATTGCCTCATCTGTATAGGGGGAGCCTGAGGTCATGGCCCCTCAATGTCAGTATGGAGGAGGGGGGCCCCTGTACCCTGAAAAGTGTATTGGCCCCTGACCATCAACGGGACCCTCAGTCTGCAGGCTTGAAGTGGAGGGACCCTACAGTGGTTAATTTGAGTGGACCTTACCCTGTTAGACAAAAGAGGGTGACTTTGACAATAAAAGGGGTCCTGAGGTGGAGGGGCCCCTCACAGTGTCGGTATGGGGGGGCCCTTACTTTGTAGGGTTTAAAAGCATGTTCCCCTAAACAGTATTGGGGTAGACCTGAAGTCACAAACTCACAGGTTCCTGACAGTGTCAGCATGGAGGTGGAGGGGCCCTCACAGTGGTTATTTTGAAGGGGCCTGTAGGACAAATTAGGAGGAGGGGTCCCTCGCAATTCTTAGGCCTTGTTCTGGAGCTTTAAGCAGTAAGGGCCCCTGACAGTGCACAGTAAAGGGAGCCTTTACCATGTATGCCTGAGGAGGGGCCCCTGAAAGAATGCTCTGAGCCCACCCCCTATGATGAATACCATCTGGGGCCCCTTTATATCAGGATTAAAGTGTATGGTATCTGAGATGATGTTGCCCTTTAAGCCTGAGAACGAGGGGCCCCTGAATGTATGCACTGAGCTCCCCCCAACATGATTAGAACTATCAGGGGCCTCTTTTTATTAGACATAAAACATACGGGACTCAATGCTGAGTGCAATGTGGGAGGACGTTACCCTTTAAGCCTGAGAAGGAGGGGCCCCGATAGTAAGCAGGGTGGGGGGCCATTTTTTTTAGAATTGGGTAATGTTTTAGAAATGTCACTTCCTGTCCCAGAGACACAACAGGAAGTGAGAGGAATCTCTCCTCCCATTAGTTGTCACCAGAACGTGTGTCCCCCATTGGAAGATTTCCTTTTGCCTCCTGCTGTAGTGACAACGCTACGATTTTGGATTTCTCCCCTTGTTGTCTTTCAGTGATCACCGGTACAAATAAAGGGGGGGGGGGGTTCCACAACGGAGGCCCATAGCAATAAAAGCCTGACAGAGGGTCTAATCCTTCGCCAGTCTATACAAAAATAAAAGATTTTGCCTTAGAGTTTTTTTCCTGGACTTTTTGTTTTTCATATCAGCCCTCTAGATACAGTCTGGGAGCACAGCAACTTAACCACTTAAGGGCCGGGCCTTTTCCTGAGATTTGTTGTTTACAAGTTAAAAACCCATTTATTTATTTTTGCTAGAAAATGGCGGTTGTTGCAATACTTTCTGTCACACCGTATTTGCGCAGCAGTCTTACGAGCGCACTTTATTTGGAAAAAAATACAGAATACAAAACAAGAAAACAAAAGTTAGCCCAATTTTTTTAATATTGTGAAAGATGATGTTACGCCGAGTAAATTGATACCCAACATGTCACGCTTCAAAATTCCGCTCGTGGAATAGCGACAAACTTTTACCCTTAAAAATCTCCATGTTAACATCCCTTGTAATAGGGAAAAAAAAAAAAACATGGCAGTTCCTCTTAAATATGAGATCTGGGGCCAAGAAGACCTCGGATCTCACATTTACACTAAAATGCAATAAAAAAAAAAAAAAAAAATGTAATTTAAAATAAATAAATAAATAAATAAATGGCCATTTTAAGAGCTATGGGCGGAAGTGACGTTTTGACGTGGACTAGTCGGCCTCTATAGGCCTCACTTGGGGTTGGTTGTCCACATTGATGCTCATTTTCTTTTTAGGCTAGCACTCTATCAATGTACACTCTATTTGCCTTCAATCCAATACCAAGAAATACAAGATTGTGTGTGTGTATATATATATATATATATATATATATATATATAAAAACAACGATGCGGATTGCTGCACAAAATTATTTTATTTCCAAAAAAGGATGACATCAGTTGTACAGGGATATGCAATTAGCGGACCTCCAGCTGTTATGCAAAACTACAAGTCTTATCATGCCTCTGCCTCTGGGTGTCATGCTTGTGGCTGTCAAAGTCTTGCTATGCCTCATGGGACTTGTAGTTCTGCAACAGCTGGAGACTAATTGAATATCATATATGATAATAAATATAATTTTTTTAATTTTTTTTATATTTTTTTCTTAGAAATTACTTTAGATGTGCTTAGCCACACTACTCATCAAAGTTTTTTTTACAAGCCACTGGTGTATGGACAGCCTTCCTCAGTATGTGGGGCCATTGGGGGTACCTGCCTGTATCGCGCACTGCCACAGCTCCCGGACAAGATATCCTTAGGGGAGCTTCCAGCTCTCAAGGCTGTACCTCCTTTTGCGGTTGTGAGTACTTTTTAGAGGAAATTTGATATTACAACTAGTTTGTCCCTTCATCCTTCAAAAAGGTAATTGATTTAGATACTTGTGTGTCTCTTTTCAGATAATAAGACATTGCTGCTTCTGAAGAGTGGATATAAATCCTCCATGAAACGCGTAGAGCCTTAGCATACGCAATGCTTTACCAATCGTGTGACTCATTTTTATTCATATGGACATTTGCAACGCTATCAGTGATTTCAAACTTTTAGGAAGCTTCTCAGTCAATATAGTCTTATGCCTCTACACACTGTCATGTAACTCTTGTTCCTAATATATATATATATATATATATATATATATATATATATATATATATATATATATGAATTTTACTGTTTTATTATGCATTTTCTGTATGAGTTTTCCATGATTTACATTAAATATGCTGTGTTTTTGCCATCTAGTGGTGACTGCGTGTCTCATTCAAAGTCCCACCTTGCTGGGTAGGGGGTGGAACTGCAGAGCAGTCCTTGGAGTTGGGTAGGGGGTGTAACCGCGGAGCGATCCTTGGAGGTGGGTAGGGGGTGGAACCGCGGAGTGGTCTTAGGGGGTGGAAACGCAGATCGGTCTTTGGAGGTGGGTAGGGGGTGGAAACGCGGAGTGGTCTTTGGAGGTGGGTAGAAATGTGGAGCGGTCTTTGGAGGTGGGTAGAGGGTGACAACGCGGAGTGGTCTTTGGAGGTGGGTAGAAATGTGGAGCGGTCTTTGGAGGTGGGTAGAGGGTGACAACGCGGAGCGGTCTTTGGAGGTGGGTAGGGGGTGGAAACGCGGAGCGGTCTTTGGAGGTGGGTAGGGGGTGGAACCGCGAAGCAGTCCTTGGAGGTGGGTAAGGGGTGGAACCGCGGAGCAGTCCTTGGAGGTGGGTAGGGGGTGGAACCGCGGATCGGTCCTTAGAGGTGGGTAGGGGGTGGAATTGAAATAAAGGATGTGATGCGCTGATTTCCAACCATACAATGATCGCAATAGGCCACAGGTATGCGATTATCAAATAAAGTGCAACTGTGCATGAATTAATCAAGCGATGCTTCTGTGCATATATAACAGTAATAACTAGTGCATAAAACCATAAGGTGACTCTATGTGCAAACAAACGCAGATTTATCATATAGACCAAAATGCATATATGAAGTGTGTAAACTTAATTACAAAATGTATATAGTGAAGCAAAAAACAGATTCTGGATATAAGTTATAACTAGATATAAGTTAAAGTGATAACTGGTGCAAAAAAAAAAAAACCATAAAGTGACTGTATGTGCAAAAAAAACGCAAGTTTGTCATACAAACCAGAAAATTTAGAAAGTGAATGTCACTTATCAAAAAATGTGTAAAATGGAACATAAACAGGTAAAGAAAGAAAAAATATAAAATATTCAATTCAAGTGGCCGGCGTGATTGAAGGTAAATGTCCCATACACAGTCAGATCATGCAATCCGGTGAATACGCTAAGTAAAACGTGCAGCGTGCTGGGCAATTAATCCATCCGTGAGGATCCGTGCAAAAAAGCAAATATTATGCAATTACCTCACTGCTGTGAGTGAACAGCAGTATAAATGATGAACACCAGGATGATTGCAGAAAACGGCTGTGTAACACAATCTATAGGAGACTTCTCTTACTTCCTCGTGCGTGGCAGGTAAACTCAGAAACATAGATTAAGAGGGACCGCCATAGTGTAGTATTTAAAGCATAGAAGTTTTATTAAATAGATTTAAAAACTACTCACAAACGAAGCTGATAAGAGCACATCTGACAGACAGCATTAAAGTAAGACCGGATATGAACGTCACTTCCGGGTTCCTACGCGTTACGTCTTGGAGACTTCAACTGGGATGATTACACAGGGTACAGGAAGTGACTTATAGGTGTACTGGGCGGAGCTACGTCGCCCATTTCGTTAGTATGCCGATGCGCCGCTTGTGTAGCCATAGTAATGCTGGTGGGGGGCGGGCCAATTAGACTTGCATGTTCTGAGTGACCTCCCATGTAAACAAACAAGGCATCAAACAACAGCGCAACGGGAAGAGCAGACACAGGGGCAGAGCAAAAGAGCGGGGGAAGGGGGTTTGACCGGACATTATGTTAGGTTTGGCAAACTGATTAAATTATAACTGCAGACTGCGCCGTGCCATAGATCGTGCTATATGTTACTATAATGTAGTAAAGCAATAGAGCACGTCCGGCGGCCATTTTGTTGGAGCTTAATTTTAAATCTGTAGGTGGCCATGTTTTTGGAGGTTTAGTAACGTCTGGAGCAGTAATTTAAATAACAATAAAGCCAGAGTTAACAAATAAAAATAAAGGTACGGAACCGCACCAAGCACAAAAAACCTCAATAGATATTAATATATCTTATTGGGTCAGCAGAGGAAGGTAAATAATGAATAAGAAAAGATGTCTTATATCAATAAATACAGAAAGCTATACATAAACAGCTGTCTTTGGGAGACAGAATTAAAAACAATTTAAAATATTGTTCAATTTTGAAATAAAATAGTGTCCAAAAGGAGGTTTCTGGGCAGATTACAAATGCACATAATGTGGAGACACGGAGATGACGTTCACATTAAAAAATGCGATACAAACATAGCACGTTAAAAATTTTAAAGTACATAAAATCGCATAAAGTGTTTAACCTAAAATTATAAGAACGTATGCTAAAAAATCGCATGACATTAAAATGACAATATGCAAATAAATCGTTATTAAAAAGGTATAGGAAAATTAAATGTTAACAGAACATAAAAGCACCATAGCACGAAATCGCACATAAAAAAGTATATCATTGGGGGGCTAGAAATTACTTAGCGTATTCACCGGATTGCATGATCTGACTGTGTATGGGACATTTACCTTCAATCACGCCGGCCACTTGAATTGAATATTTTATATTTTTTCTTTCTTTACCTGTTTATGTTCCATTTTACACATTTTTTGATAAGTGACATTCACTTTCTAAATTTTCTGGTTTGTATGACAAACTTGCGTTTTTTTTGCACATACAGTCACTTTATGGTTTTTTTTTTTTTTTTTTTGCACCAGTTATCACTTTAACTTATATCTAGTTATAACTTATATCCAGAATCTGTTTTTTGCTTCACTATATACATTTTGTAATTAAGTTTACACACTTCATATATGCATTTTGGTCTATATGATAAATCTGCGTTTGTTTGCACATAGAGTCACCTTATGGTTTTATGCACTAGTTATTACTGTTATATATGCACAGAAGCATCACTTGATTAATTCATGCACAGTTGCACTTTATTTGATAATCGCATACCTGTGGCCTATTGCGATCATTGTATGGTTGGAAATCAGCGCATCACATCCTTTATTTCAATTTCTTAGAGGTGAGAGACAACTCATTTAGTGATTGCAGCTTTTTTCCATTAGTTACTTTTCTAGTTCCCATAGAGCGCAGAAGTTTCCAAAAATATAGGGTAGGGGGTGGAACCACAGAGCGGTCCTTGGAGGTGGGTAGGGGGTGGAAACAAGTGGTGAATTGAAATAGGGGCGTACCTGCACCTTTTCTCTGAGAAAAACAGCCCTGGTGCCCAGAAGTCACATTGGGGGTTCTGACGTTATTTCTTATTTGTCTGCAGCTCCGTCTGAACAATATTGAGAAGCTCTCCACGATTGCGTTGGCTTTTGGTGTAGAAAGGAACCGCAGAGAGCTTCTGCCATTCCTGACAGGTAAGTGTGTCTTATGGGAGAAAAGAACCGACTTTCTTTTGCTTATAACTGAAAATGGCGTTTACTGTTTACACCAATTCTGAAAGAGATGCCATCTCTTGCCCATGCAGGAAAATGGGTCATATGATTCTCCATACTCAAAAGTACCGGTTATTCTCTAAGGCTCCGTACAACTCCAAAGGAAAGAAAGAGAAAGAAAGGAAAAACAAGAAAACAGCCACCATGTCTAAAGACCAATAAGCTGCAAAATATTTTATTTCTGTATTTCAGCCTGCATATGCTTTAAAATGTATCCACTCCATGTGTGGCTGTATCTGTGTATTCAGGCAACTCTCAGCCATCCAATTTTGTTTACACTAGAAATACACAATATTACCAAAAGTATTGGCATCCCAGTGTTAGTCTATAGGGTTTAATACTGAGTTGGCCCACCCTTTGCAGCTATAACAGCTTCAACTCTTCTGGGAAGGCCGTCCACAAGGTTTAGGAATGTGTCTATGAGAAGCACAAGGTGTGGCTCTCAGTCTCCGCTGGACAAAAAAGGTCTTGCTCTCAGTCTCCACTTTAATTAATCTCAAAGGTGGTCTATCGGGTTGAGGTCAGGACTCTGTTCAAGCCAGTCAAGTTCCTACACCCCAAGCTCGCTCATCCCTGTCTTTATGGATCTTGCTTTGTGCACTGTTCCAATCATTTGGTGGAGGGGGGATTATGGCGTGGGGTTGTTTATCAGGGGTTGGGCTTGGCCTCTTAGTTCCAGTAAAGGGAACGCTTAAGGCATCAGCATACCAAGACATTTTGGATAATTTCATACTCCCATCTTTGTGGGAGCAGTTTGGGGATGGCCTCTTCCTGTTCCAACATGACTGCGCACCAGTGCACAAAGCAAGGCCCATAAAGACATGGAGTTTGGGGTTAAGGAACTTAACTGGCCTGCACAGAGCCCTGACCTCAACCCGATAGAACACCTTTGGAATGAATTTAAGTGGAGACTGCGAGACAGGCCTTCCAACTTCAGTGCCTGACCTCACAAATGCGAAAAGATAAAACATTCCCATAGAAACACTCCTAAACCAATTTCCACTGCCTGGCTTTTTTTCTGTTTTTTAGATATACAAAAACTGTAGAACAAAATCTGGTGCAGCTGTGCATGGCAACCAATCAACTTCTAATTTCAGCTTGTTCAATTACACTTTGACAAAAGATAAACAATAAAAACTGGAATCTGATTGGTTTCTATGCAGAGCTGCACCAGATTTTGCACTCTCCGGTTCTAGTGAATGAACCCCTATTTGTTTGCTGTCTTCATCCTGCTGGGGAGATGTCCCTTCACTACCCGTCCCCCCAAGTGTGAGCAATTCCCACCTTTCCCTGCAGTGATTCTCCCTAGCTGGGACATCGATGGCACAAAAAATAATGATAATCTAGTATGCAACGCATGCTAGGATGTTATGACAGATTTCCCTGTACACAGGGCCCTCCAGTGCAGTGCTGTCACAGCTCCCCGGCGCTGCCATCTTCACCCGTTCTTCCTCTCGGCTGTATGAGTGGCCAGGGCTGCAATGACGTCACTCCCACGCACTTCCCACTCCAGCACGGAGCTCTGAAGGTCCGTCACCAGTATACGTTGTGTGAATATCTTCTAAACAGAGCAAGGTTAAGAGATATTCACTGTAAAAGTTCAAAAGTGGAGTTTAATTCCACTTGAATTTATCACCCCTCCTCCTGACTCTCACCTGACCCATGTTGTGGGATCCATATAAATAAATAAATGTTTTTTTTTTTTCTCCTTAATTGGAAGTATAGCCAAAGCTTGTATGGCTGTACTTCTCCTGAGGATCCCAGGAGTGCGATTCGTTTTGCACTCCTGTGAATGTTTTCAGCAGAGAGTTGGCTGAAGTGCGCTCTCTGCTGACATCAGTGCTGTCAGTCCAGGGGCCGCGTCATCATGGCTACAGGGTGAGGATCCACCTGCTGCCTGGACTGACTCCCGGCTCAGCCTCTCAGCGAGCTGCTGAGAGCCTGAGCCAGTCACCCCCGCCCCTCCACAGCCCAGAGCAGAGTAAGTAGTGTAAATGGTTCAGCACAGGGATTGCTGCATTGTGTTAAAGAGGAAGTAAAGCCTGGGGGGGAAAAAAAATACACCCTGAAAGACAAAGTCATAATGAGCTAGTATACATAGCATACTAGCTCATTATGAATAACTTACCTGAAATCGAAGCCCCTGAAGCGACCCTCGTCCACGTCCTCCATCAATGCCATATTACCCGGAGTGACTTCTGGGTATCGCAGCTCCAGTGATCGTCACTCTGGTGCATGCGCACAGGAGCCGTCAGCGACGGCACATTCGCCTTCACTTGCGCGCTCAGTTCGCCTGCGCCATTATCTATGGCATGCATGCGCCGTAGACAGCAGTGCCCAGTTTTTGTAGAATATCTCCTTAACCGTGTAGGGTAAGGCCCCATTCACACATGCGGACAGTATTTCCGTATTTCATCCATCCGTTTGCGGATGAAATACGGACATACATGCATCCCTATGGGATAGCGGGTGTCTGCGGATGAACATCCGCAGACACCCGCTATTGTCCGCCTCCGCTATTGTCCAATTCTGCAGACGGAGGAAAATCCTATTTTTCTATCAGTCTGCAGAGCGGATCTGATGAACACAGACAGACGGTCCATGCTCATCCGATCCCCATAGAGGAGAGGGGAGAGCTGACAGGGCGGTCCCTGCACAGTGTGCGGAGACCTGTCCGCCGCCGGCTCAGCGGGGACAACGGAGTGATGACCTCAACACACCAGCATTTGCTGAATCTGTTAATGTGTAACAGATTCAGCAAATGCTGGTGTGTTGACGGTCACCACGTCCTGCCTACAAACGGCTGACGTCCGATAGAACCTGATCATTACTGATCCGCCCCGTGTGAAAGGGGCCTAAGGAGATATTTCTTGCACCTACAGGTAAGCCTAATTTTAGGTTTACCTGTAGGTTAAAGTGGTCCTAGAGGGTTTACAACCACTTTAAAGGTCTATTCAGATGCGTAATTTGGAGATATTTAAATTCCATTTCTGTATTTGTTCTGTAGGTTCAGGGGGGAAACCCTCTTCTCCCTCCTTCCTGAGTATAAGGGTCACCCCAACTTTCACACCATGATCAGCAAACTGCAGAGTCAGGTCATGTCTATAGCACGCCCGCAGCTCTCACATACCATTCTCACAGAAAAGAACTGCTAAGTGAACCCTCGGATCTATTCACATGTCATGAGCTCAGATATGTTTGTGTATTGATTTGCATTTTATCAGAGGTGACCACTATAGAACAATGGAGCTCACTTCTACAAATGATACTATTTTTATTGTTTCTGTGTTTTTGATCATTTCACTTTTTTTATGCCTTTCCTTTTTTGTAGGTTTCAGTATGATGCTCGGATTTGGGACGGGGTGAAGAAGTCTTCGGCATTATCAGAATACAGCAGATTGTTGGGGTAGTGAGGATCACCTCTTGGCCCCCAGTGTTATGTTTTATAGGTGGTGGGCAGAGTCACATTTTAGTACTGTTTTGGATTTTTGTGGTTGGAACCCCCTGCCATAGTGCTTGGAGTTTTGGGTGCTCCTGTCTTCAGGTTTTCCCATCTCCAAATAAAAAAAGGTGAAAGCGGGAAACCTTCACAAGTTTCACATCGGGTATGACAATCTGGAAAGTGAAGCATCAGACAATCCGGACATGGTGTAAATAACTGTAAGTGGGATCGAAAGATGCAAAATGTGACACCGGAGGGGGGAGGAACTGGAAAAGCGGAAGTTACATTTTTGGGTAGCTTTAAGTACTCGCCAATAGCGAAACTGATACCTTTTGTGGTGCGATTTGAGCCCATACAAAATGAATGGGTTCAAATTGCACTGCAAAGAATCGCATGTTATTTTAACAATTGTCAATTGCAATTGTCAGAATTGCATGCGATTCCCCCCCTACCACTCCTGTGTGTGTGTGAACCAGGTATAGAAAGGGAAGCGCCGCCTAGTGCAGCAATGGGCATTTTATTAAAAATGTTAGAACAATTCATTTTAAAAAGTACATATATCATGAAATCAAAATCTGCATAGTGTCTCCGTGCAGCCGATGATAGATAACTACAGCTGCTGGAAGTGTTCACAGGGCTGGAGGAGAAGTTTCAGGACCCTTGTGAGTATAGGGGGCGAAAGTGATGTTAGCTTGGGGTTGGACCCGCCTATACATCTTCTCCAGCCTTGTGAGCACCTCCAGCGGCCATGGTTTTCATTCTTAAGCGGGACGGAGACGCCATGCAGATTTGGATTTGATGAGATATGTACTTTTTAACAGGAGTAGTTATAACATTTTAAAATACTGCCCATTGCTGCACTAGATGGCTTTACCTGACATGCCCTTTGACCTAGGATGGAACGTCTTAAAAAATAAAATAAAAATAGGAATGTAAGGGAGTTGCAGCCCTGGACCAATCACTGTTAACTCTTGCACCCTTTGGTGGTTCTGTATCAGGTTTAGGAGTGAGCATAATTGGCTTTAAATATTTATTAATCAAAAGACCTGTTCCATTTATTTTTGTAGTTTCTTGACCTGCAACCTGAGGTTCAACCCACATTTGAAACCTAAGGCTGGGTTCACACCGCTGCGGGGGGGAGACCCGGATGTGATTCGCACCGCACTGCAGTGCAAATCACATCCGATCTCTGTGCGATGCGAGTTCAGCCATACAGATAGTATGGCTGAATTCGCATCGCACCCGGCCCAAATTCGCACAGGACCCTTTTTTTGGTCCGCAGCAGAATCGGATCGCATGGGTGTTCACACCATGCGATCCGATTCCTGTCCGAGTTTGCAGATCGCACTGCGATATGCGGACTGATCTGGGGGTGTCATTAAGATTTCATTGACACTTCCAGCAGTCCGCATAGGGCAGTGTGAACTGCCGGCGGGAGGCATGTGATGCAGGAAAACACAGCGGATTTGCGGCATTCCCGCATCGCTCCGGTGTGAACCTGGCCTTAACCTAAATCTAGTATAAAAACGACTATGAAAGCTAAGACCAAAAAAAAAAAGGCAAGCATAGTGCAGAGGGCTTGCCACCAGTATCACTTCAGGCTCCCTGCAGCTGATCTTTCCCCCCATTACAGACGTACTCTGTCTTGTTATGTGTTGTGTCTCTGTGGTGGATGGCTGGTTTCTGTGGTAGTGAACTCTTGCAGAACACCAACCCGGGTTTCACCAGGGCACCTAATGGTTGGGACGGACTTGCAGCAAGCTAGAATTAGGTTGCTGCCCACAGGTATGCACAGCATACAATACAGAGACCACGCAGGTATGCAGACTACAGATACCAGAAGACAGAAGAGGATCCGGGAAACAAGCCAAGGTCGAGGCAGGCAGCAGACAGATACAAACAGAAGACAATACAGGGGAAGTCAGACACTGAATACACAAAACACTAGGCAAACAGGAGCTCAGAGAACTAGGAAGTTCCTCAGGCAACACGGCCTGCACTGAGCATGTGTTACATAGGGAAACAGGCCAAGAAGTGATAGAAGGTAAAGGAAACCTGCCCTGTATTGACATATAAGCAGGTAGGAGGTATTCTGTTTTTACAGTGTGTTGCAGTGTCAATCATTTTTAATGGCACCCTAAAGAACTGTAATGCCACGTACACACAATCGGACTATGGTCCGCCGGACAATTCGATCATGTGTGGGCTCCGGCAGACCTAGAAATAAGACTTGCTTCAAAATTGTCCGCCAGACTCAGCTTTTAGTGGACAATCCATTCGTCTCTGTGCTAGTCCGACGGACTAAAACTTACGCTAGGGCAGCTATTGGCTACTGGCTATGAACTTCCTTATTCTACATCATCACGTTCGAATCCGCCGGACTTTTGGAGTGATCATGTGTAGCCAAGTCCATTCGCTTGAAAGTCCGGTGGACCTCAGCTGCAAAGTCCGCCGGATAGTCCGATCGCGTGTACGCGGCATAAGGCTACCTTCACGCTGGCGATTAGGCCGGTGCAAATAGTAGCGGTAGAATTTGGATTCCTGCTGCAGCTCATAGCAGCTTGGCGCGTCAGCCTGCCCCATTCACCTGTCCCAATGACAGGTTGCCAGCGGTCAAAGCTATGCACTGCTGTCTGCACAGTCAGCGAATTTACCTGCGATGATCACTGCTAGAGCCAATTTGTGTGCATCCAGCAGAGATCACCGCTGGTAAGCCGAGGTCGGGGCAGGCAGCAGACAAACACAAATGGAAGACAGTACATGGGAAGTCAGACACTGAATACACAAAACACTAGGCAAACAGGAGCTCGATGAACTAGGAAGTCGCTCAGACAACACGGGCTGCACTGAGCATGTGTTACATAGGGTAGCACACTGGGAAGCAGGCCAGGAAGTTATGGAAAGTAGGGATGAGCTTCGAGAACTCATGTTCGACTCGAACATTGCCTGTTCGGCGAACAGTGAACAAATTTGGCTGTTCGCGGCAAATTCGAAAAGCCGGAACACCCTGTAAAAGTCTATGGGAGAAATCTAAAGTGCTAATTTTAAAGGCTAATATAAAAGTTACTGTCCTAAAAAGTGTTTGGGGACCTGGCTCCTGCCCCAGGGGACATGGATCAATGCAAAAAAAAGTTTTAAAAACTGCCGTTTTTTCAGGAGCAGTGATTTTAATAATGATTAAAGTGAAACAATAAAAGTGTAATATTCTTTTAAATTTCGTACCTGGCGGTGTCTATAGTATGCCTGTGAAGGGGCGCATGTTTCCCGTGCTTAGAACAATGCATTCTATACATTGAAGTGAAGAACCTACTGTAATGCTGCAGCCCATTTGACTTTTTTGCACCCTGTCTATCTTGTGCTGGGGACGAGCACGCTAGCAAAAGCCGGTGTTTTGGGTCCTGATCCTGATTTCAATGGATTGATAGCGGAGCAGCCATAGGCTCCCGCTGCTGTCAATCAAATTCAATGACGTGGAGGGCGGGGCCGAGTCCTGCTTTCTGTGTGAATAGAAGCAGAGGCAGGACTCGGGAGCTCACCCACACAGGTGTCCCGAAGGAGAGCTCTTCTCTGACGGGGCACTCAAAAAGAGAAAGAGCCACCAGCTCTGCTGAGGGACCCCAGAAGAGGAGGATCGGGGCACTCTGCAAAACCAACTACACAAAGAAAGTAAGTATGACATGTTTGTTATTTAAAAAAATATATAAACTGAAGCTTTATAACCCCTTTAATCAGCAAGTGGATCTTCACAGACAGGGCAATGCCTGCAGGCATGTCAAGGCTCTGGACAAGGAAAGCAACTAACTTTTACCAGTACACACATGGACAATGGAAAGCACCATAAGGCAGAGTTCAGTCTCTGAAAGTCACATTCTAGGCTATCCCTGCAGGTCCAGTCCAGCGGGGTCTGGATACAGTACTCCAAAGTCAGGGTTAGGAAAGAGTGATCTTGATAGGTGCTATGTAGACCAGTGAAAGCAGAAATGTAGTGATGAATCTTGACTGAAGTGAAGAAAAAAAAAAGGTTAGCAACACAAAATAAGAATATTGGACAATTGATCATCCATTTTTTTGGATGCTAGTCTCATATCGAAAACCAATAGGTTACTAAAGTTACAAAAACCCTGATACGTAATGTATTCTTTTACTTCCGAACATGCATGGTGGTCATGGTCGTCTGCTTTTTCATGGACAAATTCTGTACTGATTATACGAAAATCGTACGTTCTGTTATGATACAAGAAAAACATTTTTGTGTTTGTCCCTTCAGATATTTCCGCATGAACTGTCATGATCGGCTTTCAAAAGCTGTGTACTAATGAGCAGATTATCGGACGATCACTCCGAAAGCAGTATATTTCATACAATTTTCTCATTGTGTGTACTAGGCATTAGACTTATCTCAATAGAGCTAAAAAAAAATAATTGTCCATCCTCCTAGAACTGGCAAAAAACGGAGGCAGGCTAAGAAGACGAGGAGTGTAGGCTGACCTAGTTTTATACTTCGCCAGTATCCAAATTCTCCTGTAGGTGGCAGTATAACTTGACAGTAACTGAATACCTGTGCCCCTCAACAGACAAGATAGAAAAAACTGGTTTAGGCTGGATTCACACCTGTGCAGTTTTAGTGCTTTTTGCATTTTGCAGATTTGCACTACAGTACATTTAACATGGTTTCATATGGAACATGTTCTGTAGTGCAAATCTGAAAAATGCAAAAAGCACTAAAAATGCATAAGGTGTGAATCTAGCCTAATTATTGTCTGTACCCTTGTTTAAGACCCCTTTCACACTGGGGCGTTTTTCAGGCGCTTTAGTTTTAAAAAAAGCACCTGTAAAGTGCCTGAAAGAAGCCGCAACTGCAATCCCAATGTGAAAGCCAGAGTGCTTTCACACTTGAGGCGCTGCGCTGGCAGAGCGTCAAAAAAAGTCCTGCAAGCAGCTTCTTTGCAGCGCTTTTGAAGCAGTGAATACACCGCCCCTTCCCATTGAAATCAATGGGAAGCGCCTGCAAAACGCCTGAAAAGCGCCTGCAAAGCGCTTTTGGCAGCAGTGCTTTGTGGGCACTTTTAACCCTTTATTTGGCCACTAGTAGGGGTTAAAAGCACCCCAATAACGCTCAAAAAACGCTGGTAAAGCTCTGCTAGTTTAAGCGGTGCTTTACGAGCGTTTTTCGGGCGCTGACATTGTGAGCACTTGGGCTTTCACATTGGGATTGCAGATGAGGCTTCTTTCAAGTGCTTTACAGGCGCTTTTTTTTAACTCTAAAGCGCCTGAAAAACGCCCCAGTGTGAAAGGGGTCTAAGAGTTTTGCTCACTTTCCATCTCAGTAACCACACAGGATGTAAGGGAAATCACCAAAGGCTACCCAAATAGCACCAGGCAAAGGTTCTAAGGCCGCGTACACACGCGCGGACTGTTCGCCCAACTTTGTCCGTCCAACAGTTTCGGCAAACAGTCCGCTCAAACTTAGCATGGACGGACATGGCCACACACGACGGACGAACAGTTTGCTGAAACCGTGCGCGATGACGTGAACGGCACGTACGACGGGACGAAAAATACGACGTCCTATACACTGCATTATAGCTTTCGGCGTGAAAATCCTTTCTGAGCATGCGCGCAACTTTGTTTGACGAACAAGCCTACACACGAGCGGACTGTTCGCTGAAACAAGGTTTCAGCGGACAGTTTTACGGAATTTCCGAAAAACCTTGTCCGTCAAACTGTCCGCTGAAACTGTCCGCTGAAAGCCCACACACGAGCGGACTGTCCGCCCAAACACTGTTCAGCGGACAAAGTTGGGCGAACAGTCCGCGCGTGTGTACGCGGCCTAATACTTCCACATGCTACACAAAACATAAAAAAAAAAAAAGAAAGTTTGGGGACTTAAATGAAAAAACCACAGACAACTCTATTTTTAATAATTAAATTTAAAAATGTCACAATGAGCTTTATAAAAAAAAATCTTTACTGTAATAGAGTAAAATGTAAAAAAAATAATTCTAGGTCATCTTCCAAGACACATTAGAGATATAGGTTTCTCCCAATAGGAACAGGAAATACATCACCTAAAACGCTTTAAAATGAAGTCCCTCTACAAAGCTGGTCAGGTAATTTGTTTCTGGTGGAAACAGGCTTAGCTCAGTATTCTCATCTGTAGTCCTCCTACCACCAACCTCATCCATCTTTGCACCCCGGTTCTTTCCTGTTTATGTGCAGAAAGAGGTCTCAGTCCATTTTCTTTCAAAGTCTGGAAAAACCCAGTGCTGGGAGATTTTGTTTCATTGATGGATAGGTCTGGGTCCCTTCTATTGAAAGTAAAGGAAAGTCCCTACTTTGGGGATGTGCTAGGGTGAGTTCACTAGACCAGACATTGATAGCTCAATAATATCAATCTCTCCAAGTTTAATGACTGTCCATAAAACTATAGGGCCTGTACAGATCAATCACTGATCTCGACCTTACTGCCAAGGTGGAAGTTGGAACTTAATTTGCTTATTAAGTCCTTAGGGCCAGAACCTGCAGATTATGTTGATCAGGTTTATCGTGCCAATGAGGGATAATGGTAAATTGTCCCATGTTCACAGTTTTAGTTTGAGCTGGGAGAGTAAATGGTAAAGGTTTTTTTCTTCAAATTCTGAGACCCCAGGGGCAATATCCATACCCAGATATCAGATAGAGGTTGCCCATGTCAAGGGTAATGAGGGGCCTGCCTATGCTTTGGTTAGGGGGCCAATAGGTAGAGCTTGGGATTTATCAGAATTCACCCTTAGCTGGGAAAGGCCAGAAAATTCTGAAATAATGTTCAAAGCTGCTCGGAGTGCATGAGTGATGAGACTAGGAGCACTACATGTGATGTACCCAGGCCTTGGGCAAGACTTGAGCAAACTTATAGTCACTCTGAAGTCATAGAACTTGCTTTATTCAAGAGACTACAAACCCTTCCAAAAATAACTATTAAGGATCATTGCAAGCTATGAGAACTAAGTGACCTGCTCATGGAGCTAGAGTTGGCAAAGGCACGCCCTTGTCTGCCAGGACTACGTTCTTCAGACACTGCTCATGGTATAAGGCCAATGCTGTCAAAAGAGCCTCTGCAAGCACAAGTCTGATCTTTGTTTTACAAACATACCTGTTTGGGACCCTTCCCCAATTACTAGCATGCAGCAACAGCCCTGAAGGAGGGGGAGCCTCTGTTCCCCCGAAACGTGTTGGCTTCATTTGCTGCCACTCTCAATAAATGATTTCAAACTCACCTTCCAACTTGCATTTACTGAATACCAGGCATTCCTTTCTGCCTACCTATTCAGGAATATATAAATCACTATCACAACAATTGGAGTCAGAATATTACTCCCTCATAGGTCCTTAGAACAACTTCTAAGGGAATTTTCGTGCCACCTAGGAATTTCTTAAAGTGATAAACCTAGCACCTTTCCTACCTAACCCTGTAAGTATTCTGTAGGTGTATGGTGGTTTGTGTTGTTGTGTTATTGTGTTAACAGTTGCACCGTCACACAATGTGAGATAGTAGGCTGCTGGACTCCACGCAGGGATATGAATAATGTTCAAGTTATACAAGATATACAACACATACCCATCTCACACAGTGGTGGGCTGCATATAGGGATATGTTGTATCACTTGTATGGCTGTATATACTAATTTTAGCTTAGGGATGTCATCAGAGTGCAACCTTTCCTTCTCAGTGGTATATTTTCATATAGCATGGATGGGACCCAATGACTTTGCAGCAATTGGAGCTCGGAGCGGTGGCTTTCTTATGATCTATTGAACGGTCTCTAGATGTTTTTTTTATATGATACATGCACAGAACAAGGCTTATGTGAGATCCATGTATAGTGATGTCATTTGTGAGCTGTCACTGTGTCTCTGTTTCTGTGGCAGAGCCTTATATATGTTTTGCTTTTGATTAAAGCTCTTTTGGCCCTTCTGCCGCTGTGGGTCACAAAGGTGCAATTAGTTCTGCACTCCTGCGACCCATATTCACTGGACAAAGCTAAAGTGTGCTAAAGTCAGCGGTCAGCTGATATCACTTAGCTGGTCCAGACTATGGAGGGATCCCCACTTTAATGTCAGGATCCACCCAGATGCTTGACCAGCAGCTGGCTCTGCCTCTCAGCATGCTGCTGAGAGCCCACTTCGTCCACCGCCGACCATTGTTATGGCAACAACATAATAATCCTTTCCCTGTTCCCTGTGTAAATGGCGCACAAGTAAGAATGGGAGGTGCATGCTGGGTATCCAGCACAATCATATACAGGAAGAGAATGCTAGTGGGCTTCACATGCCCACACTAGAGATGGAAGCACTCTGCAGAGAAGAAATAAAAAGTAAGTACTATAAAAAATGGGAATTGAGTGGCGATTTCATTAATAGCATGGCTTAATAGTGTTTTAAATAGTTTAATAGAACGTATTACCTTTGAAAAAAAAATTCTGTGTGGAACTCCGCTTTGAGTCAGTGCTCCATCCCTCTGATCTTAAGATGGATAGGGCTCCTGCAACTCAGTGCTGCATCTCTCTAATAGACAGCTTTCCTTCGAGAGATGTGTTGGACTCTGGTTAGTGCTACATCCCTCCGATAGAAAGTGCTCCTTCAAGAGATGGGTTGGGCTCTGGTTAGTGTTATATCCCTCTGATAGAAAGTACTCCTTCAAGAGATGGGTTGGACTCTGGTTAGTGTTATATCCCTCTGATAGAAAGTACTCCTTCAAGAGATGGGTTGGACTCTGGTTAGTGTTATATCCCTCTGATAGAAAGTACTCCTTCAAGAGTTGGGTTGGACTCTGGTCAGTGCTACATCCCTATGGTAGAAAGTGCTCCTTCAAGAGATGGGTTGGGCTCTGGTCAGTGCTACATCCCTATGGTAGAAAGTGCTCCTTCAAGAGATGGGTTGGGCTCTGGTCAGTGCTATATCCCTCTGGTAGAAAGTACTCCTTCAAGAGATGGGTTGAGCTCTGGTCAGTGCTACATCCCTATGGTAGAAAGTGCTCCTTCAAGAGATGGGTTGGGCTCTGGTCAGTGCTACATCCCTATGGTAGAAAGTGCTCCTTCAAGAGATGGGTTGGGCTCTGGTCAGTGCTACATCCCTATGGTAGAAAGTGCTCCTTCAAGAGATGGGTTGGGCTCTGGTCAGTGCTACATCGTTATGGTAGAAAGTGCTCCTTCAAGAGATGGGTTGGGCTCTGGTCAGTGCTATATCCCTCTGGTAGAAAGTACTCCTTCAAGAGATGGGTTGAGCTCTGGTCAGTGCTACATCCCTATGGTAGAAAGTGCTCCTTCAAGAGATGGGTTGGGCTCTGGTCAGTGCTACATCCCTATGGTAGAAAGTGCTCCTTCAAGAGATGGGTTGGGCTCTGGTCAGTGCTACATCGTTATGGTAGAAAGTGCTCCTTCAAGAGATGGGTTGGGCTCTGGTCAGTGCTATATCCCTCTGGTAGAAAGTACTCCTTCAAGAGATGGGTTGGGCTCTGGTCAGTGCTATATCCCTCTGGTAGAAAGTACTCCTTCAAGAGATGGGTTGGGCTCTGGTCAGTGCTACATCCCTATGGTAGAAAGTGCTCCTTCAAGAGATGGGTTGGGCTCTGGTCAGTGCTATATCCCTCTGGTAGAAAGTACTCCTTCAAGAGATGGGTTGGGCTCTGGTCAGTGCTACATCCCTATGGTAGAAAGTACTCCTTCAAGAGATGGGTTGGGCTCTGGTCAGTGCTACATCCCTATGGTAGAAAGTGCTCCTTCAAGAGATGTGCTAAGCTCTGGTCAGTGCTACATCCCTCGTGTACAAAGTGCTCTTTAAAGAGATGGGTTGTCCTTGATAAGTCAGAACTGCATCTCTCTAGCAGACAGAGATCCTACAGGAGAAGGATTGGACTAAGGTAAGTTTGTGGACATTTGTGTTGGCAGCGATGGTGATGTGGACTCCTTGACAGGGGAAGGAGCAGGAGTTTCCAATGTCGAGCTGGACGTAGACGGAACCTGTCCTCGCATGAGATCAATTTTTTCCTGCATAAGTTGCAGTTTTATCTTTTTCAGAGCATTGCTTTCCTCGAGCAGTTTTACCATCTTTTCCGATTGCGCTGTCTGTTGCTCTCTGTGCACTTTAAGTTCTTCTTTCAAGAGCAAAAGATCTGTATGGATGTTATTTAAAAGTCTGTGACTCCTGTTTATTTCTTTTCTGCTCTGCGCATTCAGGCGTTCAACTTTGGAAACCACATTAGTTAAAGTAGAAACGATGCTGTCCTCATAAGTACCAGGAGTTGTCATCTGATTGGTAGATGGAAGCTGTGGAGAAGCAGCTGTGTTCTGAGTTTCTCTGTGGTTAGTGGATGTTAGCTGGGTAGCGGTGCCCAGTGCGCTGTCCACGGGAAGCAAACTGATTGTCCTCATATCTTCTTTAGATCCATCTGTATTGAGGAAATACAAATACAAATATATATCTTTTTTTTATTAACTACTGCTATTCAGTGTTATATTTTTCAGATAAAGTGTTAGAAAAGCAATGAGAAGTAAAGGGAAAGCTGACTCAATTAGTCACCTTTTTTTCCCTTCTGTATATCTTTGCGGAACAATTAGCTATTTCCTTTGAAGAAAATGACTCGGACTAAAAAAAGTTTTTTTGAAAAAGCATTATGCTGTACGATGAGGAGATCTTTAGTTCAGGGGTCTCCTAACTTTATTAATACAGGGCCAGTTTACTGTCCTTCAGAGTTTAGAGAGGCCAGTGGAAATAGAAAATGCCCCAGCTTCAGTGGAAGTAATAGTGGGAATAATGGTGTCCCATTGTTGGTATCACTGGAAGGAATAGTGCCCCATTGCTGGTATCAGTGGCAATAATAGAATGCCATTGTTGATATCAGTGAGAGAAATAGCACCCTATCAATGGTATATTTGGTATTGATAGTGCCCCACCACTGGTGTCAATGGGAGGCAATGGTGCCTCATCATTAGTGTCAATTGTGGATTGAATAGGGCCCCTGGATAGAGACATGCAAAGAGCCACATCCTGCCCCAGGGCTGCACTTTGGAGACTACTGGATTAGCTCATGCTTCCCTCTGATTGTTCTTATTAATCAAAGCGGCTTTCACTACTTCGTTAATTAGGAGCAGCATCTGCTCCATTTTTATGTTCAGAAGAGCAAGCATGCTGCTTTCACCATTCTTTGTTATTATCCCCATAATATACAGGAACACACTTTCCGAGTCCCCGTTCTGCCGGGGTGAAGACCCACACTTTTCACGGTACCACTGAGTCCCCTGACACGGAGGCTTTTAAAATGCATCTAAACTAACAGACAAGTGCACAACCTCCCTTTCTTGAAAGTGGTTCCCAGGGGTAATAGGTTCTTTTTCCTGTATTTAGAGCCTGGCTTTCATGGCTATACCACACCTTGCTGCCCTCTCAAGACTGGGGACATCTGAACACACTGCAATCATACAATATTGAAATTGTGTATAGCAGCCTCCCCGCACCCCCTAATACTTATCTGAGCCCCCTCTGTCCAGCGATGCCCATGAGAATCTAAGCCATCCGGGACACTCCGGCTGATTGGCTGAGACACAGCAGCGCGGACATTGGTTCCCATGGCTGGCAATCAAAGCCAATCAGGGGAGAAAAGGGGTGGGGCCAGGCTGGGGCTCCATGTCTGAATAGATACACAAAGCTCTGACTTATCTCGGGTACCCCCATAGGGAGCTGCTGGCTGAGGGGGCACTCTATAGGAGGGAGGGGTCAGGAGCAGCAAAGAGGGACCTGAGAAGAGGAGGATCTTGGCTGCTCTGTGCTAAACCAATTGCATTAAGCATAACATGTAACATTAAAAAAAAAAATAACCTTTACAATCACTTTAACCGGTTCCCGACTGGCTCCTGTAAATATACATCGGCAGAATGGCACGGCTGGGCAAAGTAACGTACCCATACATTACTTTGAATTGCCTGCCGTGCGCATGCCTGCCGAGAGCTCCGTGACCGTGGTTGCGGGTCCCGCGGATTCGATTGCCGCGGGGATACCCACAATCGTGTCACAGAGCTCAGGAACGGGGATGCCGATGTAAACAGCATCTCCCCGTTCTGCCTAGTGACAGGAAACTGATCGTCTGCTCCATGTCATCCGGAGCAGCGATCAGTATGGTGTCACACACAGCCACGCCCCCATACAGTTAGAAACACGCCCCTAGGAACACTTAACCCCTACACTGCCACCTAGTGGCTAACCCCTTCACTGCCAGTGACATTGTTACAGTAATCAATGCAATTTTATAGCATTGATCGCTGTATTAATGCCAATGGTCCCAAAAATGTGTCAAAAGTGTCCACCAAAATATCACAGTCACGATAAAAATCGCTGATCACCGCCATTACTAGTAAAAAAATAAAAATTATTATTAATAAAAATGCCATGAAACTATCCCCTATTTTGTAGATGCTATCATTTTTGTGCAAACCAATCAATACACGCTTATTGCGATTTTTTTTTTTTTTACCAAAAATATGTAGAAGAATACAAATCGGCCTAAACTGAGGGAAAAAAATGTTTTTTTTATATTTTTGGGGGGATATTTATTATAGCAAAAAGTAAAAATTAGTAGTAGTCCATTATATGTCACTTACCTGACACAGAAGCCAGCGATGTCGCCGCTGTCCCCTGTAGTCCGGAGCGTCCAACTTCTTCCGGGTATCGCTGCTCCGGCCACTCACAGCGCCGGAACAGTGATGACGTCACTCCCGCGCATGCGCACGGGAGACGCCACTAACGGCATATCGCTGTTAGCAGCTGCATGCTGCTAACAGCGATAGTGCGCCTGCACGTAGCTGTCTACGGTGCATGCGCCGTAGACAGCTGTGACTGTCTTTTAGTAAATATCTCCTAAACCTACACGGTTTAGGAGATATTTCTTGGACCTACAGGTAAGCCTTAATCTAGGCTTACCTGTAGGTTAAAGTGGTTTGTAAGGGTTTACAACCACTTTAATGCTTGTCTATAGGCTTCTAAGCACTCTTCTGTAACTTCTCCTCAGCAGCACAAACTCATCTTGCCTTTGTTCTCCCATTGCTATATTTAGCAGCTAGGAGTGAAAAAAAGTACCTGGTACTTCTGGGTACCATGGAGCACATGCCCTTCCTTTCATGGGACATTGCTGGTGCTCAGTGAGTGGCAGAGTGCTGTCCCATCAGGACTGGGAGTGAGTCTCCAGCCTTGTATAAGCTCCAACTAGAGCAAAGCGAAGCTTGCACATGGCTTCTTTTTTTCAATCCCAATCACTGTGCGGTGCAGCATAGAAACAAAGGGAAGATACAAATGTGTTGCTGGGAAGGGCAGCATTAAAGAGTACCCGTTGCTTAGATGTGCATGGGCAAAGCAAAAGTACACTTTAGGCTTACTGGTTAATTGGAAAAGACCAAACAAAACTGAAGAAGATGAGGAGGACCCCGAAATTAATAGGTAAAGACTATTGAAATGTTTGTAGAAACATGATTCCCAGTGAAGGGAACTCTTAAGGCGTCAACATACCAAAACATTTTGGACAATTTCATGCTCCCAACTTTGTAGGAACCGTTTGGGGATGGCCCCTTCCTGTTCCAACATGACTATGCACCAGTGCACAAAACAAGGTCAATAGAGACATGGATGTTCTATCGGGTTGAGGTCAGGACTCTGTGCAGGCCAGTCAAGTTCTTCCACCTCAAAACTTACTCATCCATGTCTTTATGGACCTTGCTTTGTGCACTGGTGGGCAGTCATGTTGGAACAGGAAGGGGCCATCTCCAAACTGTTCCCACAAAGTTGGGAACATGAAACTATCCAAAAAGTCTTGGTATGCTGACGCCTTAAGAGTTCCCTTAAACAAAGCTGAGATGAAGAATGGGGAGGAGGAAGCTAGGAAGACCGTGTTAGTGGCAGAACAGCAATATATTACCAATCCAATCCCATTCACACAGAAGGTATGGTTAGAAAAGCAGCAAGAGAATAAGACGACCATTAGGAGAAAGATAGATAATAGACGCATATTCCTGAGACAAGAGAACTTTGGGGAAGGAGAAAAAGTGGGCCGTTTACTGTCTTTACTGGTTAAAGTAAACACTGCCCCTTCAATGGTACTAGTGGTCAGGACTCTACAGGGAGAGATTACTTCTGAACCTACCATTATTAATAATATATTCCATCACTACTATAGTTCTCTATATAAATCTCATAAGGGGGGAGAGGGGGGGGAACGACTGCCGTCTTTATGGAGAATATAAGCATACCAACTTTATCAGTAGAAGACTCTATGACTATGGAGGCTCCAATAACTATTGATGAACTTCGTAAAGCTGTGGCCGAGATGCCTAACCTAAAATCACCAGGACCTGACGGGATACCCATTGAGGTTTATAAAAGATATGGCGAGGTTCTGTTGCCAGAACTGCTGGAGACACTGAGTCAGGCTCTGGTGCTTGGGACGTTGCCTTCATCAATGTTGGAAGCCACCATAGTGGTTGTCCCCAAGGAGGGAAAAGACCCTATGGATCCTGCTTCGTATCGCCCGATTTCGCTTTTATGTACTGATGTAAAGATTTTAGCAAAAATACTGGCAACACGCTTAAAAAGGTGTATTCATAAGCTTATCCACTCTGACCAGTCGGGATTTATCCCGAACAGGTCTACCAGTACTAATATACGTAGAGCCCATCTGAATATCCAGATTCCGGTAGACAATGGAGGCTCCAGGGGAATATTCATAAGGGGTGAATATCACTCCCATTGTTGCCACAGATTTAGACAGCCTTAAAGTTCTCTCAAGGTTCCAGGAACAAGTAAGTAGACCAAAAGGTAAAGTAAAGGGGCAAACATGACTCCCATTGCTGCCACAGATTTAGAGATCCTTAGAGAAGGACCCAGGAACAGGTAAGTGGATCAGGTCATCTGATCATTCGTAAGGGATGAACATCACTCCCATTGTTGCCACAGATTTAGAGATCCTTAAAGAAGGTTCTGGAGACAGGTAAGTGGACCAGATTATCTGAACAGTCATAAGGGGTGAACATCACTCCCATTGCTGCCACAGATTTAGAGAGACTTAGAGAAGGTTCCAGGAACAGCTAAGTTGACAAGGTCATCCGATCAATGTTAAGGGCTTAGCGTCACCCCCATTGCTGCCACCAGATGTCAGGTATACCATTTCCTACAGCTGTACACAGAGATCTATGACAATGTGTGACCAATACCATCAGGAAGAGGGAATAATAGACTGAATTTCATTGGAAGGGACCAGTGGCCTTTCAGACACCAGATCATATCCTAACAAAAAATAATAAAAAGCATTGCCACCAATTCATGGGTGCAAAATGTTAGAAGAAGCTGGTTTCTATTGTTGCCAGCGGTGGGGGTTAAGGGGGATTAGCAAACCAAAAAGCTAAACTGCCAACTTTAAAAAGGTCATACAATGAAGGGAAAAAAATTATCTGTTTTTACAGCAGCATAATAATTCTTACAGAATGTTGTGTATGCTCCAAATGCCAAAGTTAGATCCCATAGAATGGGATGCAGTTGTCTCTTGCTCATATATTTAATAAAAATTTGTTTCAGTGACTTGTATTGGCATGATCCAAATTTACTAAAGGCTGTAACAAAATGCAATACTTATTTCCTTCAGATGTACATTACATGAGGAATAACTGGGAGAAACGACCCATTATCTCTCCAGAGGGTGAATTGGAAGATGACGGCACATTTGATTCTTCAGAAGAGAACCCCATCACCCCGAATGTCCATCCAGTTTTCCAGAATGCTGAACTGTCGTCTGATCCCTCCACATCCGGGAGAAGTTTTCCAGATCACTCCCCTCCCGCTACCCACCATACCCCTCATAGGAGCCTGTTTAAAAGGAGAGCAGCGCTAATGGGGAAAAGCAGCACTCGTGCAGGAACAGGTGGCCGGAAGCGAGCTCTAGCTTCTGCCACTCTTAGCAGTGAGGATGATGAAGATGAGGCTGGTCCACCGAAAAAGTTAGGTGGTGGCTTGAGGAACATCAGATTCTCCCATGAGGAGAATTGTGTCCTTGTCCACACAGTGATGGATAACTGGACGAGTCTGTACGGGGCTCAGTCTCAGAAAATATCATTTGCGCAAAAAAAGTACCTGTGGCAGACCGTGGTTTCGGCAGTTAATGCAGTCAGCCATTACGGCAGGACGGTGCACCACTGCAAGAAACGCCTGTCAGATATCAAAAGGTAGGTTCTAATTTCAACCAATTTGTTCTTCGTTTTATAGCTGACTGTGCCCCCATTGGTTTACTGGGATTTGTTGGTTCCCATTGGTTTACAAGGTTTACCGTCACTTCCTGTCTTGTTACCAGGGTAGGAATTGTGGAAAAATCTCCCCGATGGGCATATCGCTTTCGCATCTGTGTGCCCACTGGGGAGATTTAGAAGAGGTAGAACTCTTCTAAATTCTTTCCAAAGGTAAACAAAAACAGTTTGGTCCGCTTTTCACTTTAATATTGTGTTTTGTAATTCCAGGTATCTCAGGACTAAACTAGCCGCTCATAAAAAATACCCCCGTGGCACTGGGGGCAGTACCCCCATGGATCTTAAACTAATAGAATACGAGGAAGAGTTGCTTTTGGTCGTTGGCGAAGAGGTCATGACGGGGTTGGAGGGCGCCCACTTGAGCACTGACAGAATTGGTAAGCTCCAAAAAGAGCGCCATAGTCTTTTCTACACCAGGACTGCTATATGGAGGATCTGCACTGCCTCCGGCTGCCTGAGGACTATAAGCTAATGTTTGCCAGCATGGTGTTTACCATTGACAGCATTTTGTTATACCCATTCGTTAAATGTAGATAAATACCTGTTGATTCTGCTAGAAATCATTTAATTTCCTGTGCTCTCTGCCTGTGTTGCACTCTTATCAGTTAGCAGCATTCCCAGTTCTCTCTGTGGACTACAGAACCCCAATGCCCTAATAGAAAGGAAGAGCAGAGGTGGTGTAATGTAGTCCTAACACACTTCCTGTCCTAGAGTAACAATGGTTCCCTTCCATACATACAGTGCTGACAATGTTGTCATCCTAGGACAGGAAGTGTGTTACTGGCAGGATCACCAGGTGAATATAAAAGGTAAAAAAAAGACTAAAATAAAACCAGTGCAGCCACCACATTCAAGGTTTGGCAAGCTGCAAAATATTACATTTTTGTTCTTGGCTTTATTTACACTTTGATAGATATACATCATTTTGTAGCTGATATCTGATGTAGTGTTAGTTGTAGACATGTGCGATTCGTTTCAAAATTTGTGTTATTCGCAGATTTGGAGGTATCCGAATCTCCGAATCACAATAGTAATGAATGTCAAAGAATCCAAAATAAATTATAATGAAAACAATCAATTGTATTTATTTGTTTTGTTTGGATGACACGATAGTTTGGGCCTTTTGAACATGTTTGAAACATCCAAAATAACGTAACCACATAACAAATGATCCCATTTGATTCAGATCCATCCATTTTTATTTCCAGTGGGCATAGCATAAATATTCTAATAAGATTCTTTTTGTTTTGTGGTTTAATTTGAGAGACCATTCGTTTAATTTGTATGTGCCCGTCCCAACCAACAAAATCAGTTGGGAATAAGAAAATGAATTCAATTTAGGCCCCGTTTACACTGGTCCAACATGTGCTCTGACTGTGAGAGTCGCATGACATCTCAAAAATAATGATTCCCTATGAGAGCCGTCCTAACTGGTCCGACTTGTGTCAGTCCGACTTTGAAAAAGGTTCATTCACTACAGGCGGTCCCTGAGTTACGAATAATTTAGGGACTGTAGGTTTGTTCTTATGTCAAATTTGTTTGTAAGTCAGAACAGTACATTTCTATGTGTAACTATTTATCAGAACGGAATATGGAAGCCCCCTTCAAGAAAGGGAGCCCCGGATCCTGCACCAGCCCCCCCCCCCCCATGTGAATGAGTAGGGCTACATTATTTTCATTTTCCCGCTCTTTTCTGCAGAAGAGTCAGAATACTTTGGGTCACCTGAACAGCTATCTCCGGCCCCCAGCCTTCCAGAGGAAGAGGAATCCAGGAAGGATGACCTGTCTGAGACCCCAGCTGTGTATCCAGATGGTATATATTGGTCAATGTTTTAAAACGTTGGTCTTTTTTTTTTTTTTTTTTACCGTTTTCCTACCGGGCCAATTCTGACACTTCTCTCATGTATGTAAAAATCTGTATTTTTTGCTAGAAAATTGCTATGAACCCCCAAACATTATATAATATATTTTTAGCAGAGATCCTACAGAATAAAATGGTAATTGTCCACTCTTTGTATGTCACACGGTATATGTGCAGTTGATTTTCTGGTAAATATACACTTTAATTTTTTATTTAATTTTTTTAATCTAAAGCTTACCAGCTTAGTGTTACAGAGGGGATCCAGTGCTTGAATAATTGCTCCTGCTCTGCTGTTCGCGGCGATACCTCACATGTTTGGTTTGAACACAGCTTACATATGTGGGTGTCAGGGGCGGGTGTTTACTGCTCCCCCAAAATAAACAAAAAACACCAGCCGCCACTGGTGGTCGTGATACGTATACAGGCATGGGGTGACCGGAGAGATTAAATTTTTTTTTTCCTTTTTACTATATCCTCTATTACATTTTATTTATTTTCACTCTGTCCCTTTAAATTTTAGCTATGACCACTTTTATTCCCATCACAGGAAATGTAAACATCCCTTGTGATAGAAATAAGCAGTGACAGGTCTTCTTTGTGGAGAGACGTGATGTCAATAAGACCCCACATCTATTCTGTATAATGTAAAGCATTTAATAAAAAAACAAACAAAAAAAAAAAACATTGATCTAATGCTTTAAAAAAAAAAAAATGGCCTTGTTTACATTGGACCGGTACAGGAAGTGACGTCATGACATTGCACCAGACCTCCTAGGCCATCTTTCCTCTGATCGTCTTTATTACCAGTCGCCGCAACTGCTTGATCGATTCTCGGGGCAAGAACCACCGGTAAGGGAGGGGGGGGGCTACACCACCGCTTCTAAAAGTGATCCAGGGGCAAATACACTTCTCAAACCACTTTTATCAGTTAGAGAATTGCCGGCTCAAACAAACAATACCAGGGTTATGACATATTGCTGCAGCCATAACCCCGTAATTCCACTTCCTCCCGAGGGAAGAAGAAGAAGAATTCTGTCAAAGAAGAATTCCGGACAATTTTTTCTTTTTTTTACCCTGCAGTGTATGGGTTAATGACTCATTTTTGTCTAAGGATTTGGAGAGCTGAGATATTATCACCTAATCCTCCCAGTGCAAGACCAGTCTCTTTGGCCCCTGCCCAACCCCCAATCCCCCCCGCAGTCAATCGGTTTTGTGCAGTGGACTGTTCCTGATGTCATTATGCCCATAGACCTGCTCTGGACGTGATGACGTCAGGAACAGTCCACCGCTGGACATGGGGGAGTGGCATTTTCTGGTGGATCAGGTGAGTAAACAAAAACAAACAGAAAACAAACAGCCCATAAAGTGCTTTAAACTCCAGTTTTGCCAATTAAAGACTATTCTCCCCCATACACTACTCTATATATACGACATGCGGATATTAGTATTATCTTTAACATGATCAGTCTTATTGCTACATTGGTAAGATGATGTGAATTACATCATAGCTTATAAAATTTAGTTTTTAGCAAAACTACCTTGGAAAATATTTTTTCTAACTCTTTAATCACTTTTATTTGTATGTCTGGGCTATTGGGCACTTTAAATCTTTGTCTAAGCTCCACCCTGGCTATATACACAAGTAGTAAAAATTAGAATCAAAATAATTTTTGAATAAGGAGCCAAGTTATCAACATGTGAATTTTAATTACAGAGGAAAATACAAGGGAGAGCCACCAGGTGAAAGGAGGTCAGATGCCATCGGCGCAGAGACAAAACGGTAGGCTCCTGTCCATGGAAAAAAATATATATTTATAGGCTTAGTTTGTCATTATTTAATATATTAAAAAAATAAATGAGAAATAGGAACACTATATTACCAAAAGTATTGGGACACCTGTCTTTACACGCACATGAACTTTAATGACATCCCCAGTCTTGGTCTGTAGGGTTCAATATTAAGTTGGCCCACCCTTTGCAGCTATAACAGCTTCAACTCTTCTGGGAAGGCTGTCTACAAGGTTTAGGAGTGTGTCTATGGGAATGTCTGACCATTCTTCCAGAAATGCATTTGTGAGGTCAAGCGCTGATTTTGGACGAGAAGGCCTGGCTTGCTGCTCTAAATCATCCCAAAGGTGTTCTATCAGGCTGAAGCCAGGACTCTGTGCAGACCAGTCAAGTTCCTCCACCCCAAACTAGCTCATCTATGTCTTTATGGACCTTGCTTTGTGCACTGGACCAAATAATTTGGTGGAGGGGAATTATGGTGTGGGGTTGTTTTTTAGGGGTTGAGCTTGAACCCCCCCTTTCCAGTGAAGGAAACTCTTCTTTTTTTTTTTTTCCATATCAGTGATCTTATGCAGGAGACTTGATTCACCTTGCAGCTCATTTGTGTCTCATTCACGGTTCCACATCATCGTGGCGTATTTAATTACGTAGCTTTTTTTTTTTCCTTTCAAAGATTCCTTGTGATCACATAAAAAATTCATAACATTTAAAAATAAGTGACAATAAGATAAGCGGAAACCTCAACACCATTGGTGTTCTCGGGGTAGACACAATGACTATACCTAGTACCCTAACGTCTAATACCTATATTTTATTTTCCTCCCCCCTCTCCCTACCCAATCCCCCCCCCGACGTCTCCATAGGATCACATCATATACCTGATTTAAATCTAACTTTCCTCTCCCCCCTCCCCAGCTCTATGGCAATCTCACTCACTGATTACCGAAAGAATCGTGAAGAGGCCAACAGGAGAGCCATAGAAGGGGGGAGAACCAACGCAGCACAAAAGAGAAAAGCAATAATAAGAAGAAAAAGAAAAAAAAAGGAAAGGAAAGAAAAAGCCAGGCACCCATAGGAAGAATCTGTTTTTTGTGGCAGAAACTATTACAGCCTGTCTACTTAAGGTGGGATCCCCAACTTCCGCAAGCAAGGCCCCCATAGACTCATAAACTTCTTATTATTACCTTGTTTAATAAAAAAGACCCTCTCATTACCAATTGTCGTTTTTATGGTTGCTAGCCAAGTTTCAACTGACGGGCCAGAGTGTGAGTGCCATTGTTGAGCAATTAGCTTCCTTGCTTGAAAGAGACATCTAATGACTGGTATAATAAACTTGAGGGGTTCACAACTTTAGGCCTCTGATATTGATGGTTCAGCCGACACGTTCAGCTGGCTGATGCTGTTCACATTTATAATGTGCTGCTTTCCATTCTCCGCAGAATGGGGTTCCTCAGCAATTAAATAGTCCCTTTTCATTATGCTCGAGCATGCACCATCAAACGTGACCACTAGTTCCCAGATTTAAGCCTCTGACATTGATGGCTCAGCCGACACGTTCAGCTGGCTGATGCTGTTCACATTTATAATGATGTGCTGCTTTCCATTCTCCGCAGAATGGGGTTCCTCAGCATTTAAATAGGCCGTCATCTTAATTCATGCTCGACCGTGCACCATCAAACGTGACCACTAGTTCTCCGCTTTGAGCCTCTGACATTGATGGCTCAGCCGACACGTTCAGCTGGCTGATGCTGTTCACATTTATAATGTGCTGCTTTCCATTCTCCGCAGAATGGGGTTCCTCAGCAATTAAATAGTCCCTTTTCATTATGCTCGAGCATGCACCAAACGTGACCACTAGTTCCCAGATTTAAGCCTCTGATATGGATGGCTCAGCCGACACGTTCAGCTGGCTGATGCTGTTCACATTTATAATGTGCTGCTTTCCATTCTCCGCAGAATGGGGTTCCTCAGCATTTAAATAGGCCGTCATCTTATTTCATGCTCAACCGTGCACCATCAAACGGGACCACTATTTCTCTGCTTTAAGCCTCTGACATTGATGGCTCAGCCGACACGTTCAGCTGGCTGATGCCGTTCACATTTATAATGATGCGCTGCTTTCCATTCTCCGCAGAATGGGGTTCCTCAGCATTTAAATAGGCCGTCATCTTATTTCATGCTCGACCGTGCACCACCAAACGGGACCACTAGTTTACAACTTTAAGCCTCTGACATTGATAGCTCAGCCGACACGTTCAGCTGGCTGATGCTGTTCACATTTATAATGATGTGCTGCTTTCCATTCTCCGCAGAATGGGTTTCCTCAGCATTTAAATAGGCCGTCATCTTATTTCATGCTCGACCGTGCACCATCAAACAGGACCACTATTTATACGCTTTAAGCCTCTGACATTGATGGCTCAGCCGACACGTTCAGCTGGCTGATGCTGTTCACATTTATAATGTGCTGCTTTCCATTCTCCGCAGAATGGGGTTCCTCAGCATTTAAATAGGCCGTCATCTTATTTCATGCTCAACCGTGCACCATCAAACGGGACCACTAGTTCACAACTTTAAGCCTCTGACATTGATGGTTCAGCCGACACGTTCAGCTGGCTAATGCCGTTCACATTTATAATGATGTGCTGCTTTCCATTCTCCGCAGAATGGGGTTCCTCAGCATTTAAATAAGCCGTCATCTTATTTCATGCTCGACCGTGCACCATCAAACGGGACCACTATTTCTCTGCTTTAAGCCTCTGACATTGATGGTTCAGCTGACACGTTCAGCTGGCTGATGCTGTTCACATTTATAATGTGCTGCTTTCCATTCTCCGCAGAATGGGGTTCCTCAGCATTTAAATAGGCCGTCATCTTATTTCATGCTCAACCGTGCACCATCAAACGGGACCACTAATTCTCTGCTTTAAGCCTCTGACATTGATGGCTCAGCCGACACGTTCAGCTGGCTGATGCCGTTCACATTTATAATGATGCGCTGCTTTCCATTCTCCGCAGAATGGGGTTCCTCAGCATTTAAATAGGCCGTCATCTTATTTCATGCTCGACCGTGCACCACCAAACGGGACCACTAGTTTACAACTTTAAGCCTCTGACATTGATAGCTCAGCCGACACGTTCAGCTGGCTGATACCGTTCACATTTATAATGATGTGCTGCTTTCCATTCTCCGCAGAATGGGGTTCCTCAGCATTTAAATAGGCCGTCATCTTAATTCATGCTCGACCGTGCACCATCAAACGTGACCACTAGCTCTCCGCTTTGAGCCTCTGACATTGATGGCTCAGCCGACACGTTCAGCTGGCTGATACCGTTCACATTTCTAATGATGCGCTGCTTTCCATTCTCCGCAGAATGGGGTTCCTCAGCATTTAAATAGGCCGTCATCTTATTTCATGCTCGACCGTGCACCATCAAAAGGGACCACTAGTTCACAACTTTAAGCCTCTGACATTGATGGTTCAGCCGACACGTTCAGCTGGCTGATGCTGTTCACATTTATAATGTGCTGCTTTCCATTCTCCGCAGAATGGGGTTCCTCAGCATTTAAATAGGCCGTCATCTTATTTCATGCTCAACCGTGCACCATCAAACAGGACCACTATTTATACGCTTTAAGCCTCTGACATTGATGGCTCAGCCGACACGTTCAGCTGGCTGATGCTGTTCACATTTATAATGTGCTGCTTTCCATTCTCCGCAGAATGGGGTTCCTCAGCATTTAAATAGGCCGTCATCTTATTTCATGCTCGACCGTGCACCATCAAACGGGACCACTAGTTCACAACTTTAAGCCTCTGACATTGATGGTTCAGCTGACACGTTCAGCTGGCTGATGCTGTTCACATTTATAATGTGCTGCTTTCCATTCTCCGCAGAATGGGGTTCCTCAGCAATTAAATAGTCCCTTTTCATTATGCTCGAGCATGCACCATCAAACGTGACCACTAGTTCCCAGATTTAAGCCTCTGATATGGATGGCTCAGCCGACACGTTCAGCTGGCTGATGCCGTTCACATTTATAATGATGCTCTGCTTTCCATTCTCCGCAGAATGGGGTTCCTCAGCATTTAAATAGGCCGTCATCTTATTTCATGCTCGACCGTGCACCATCAAACGGGACCACTAGTTCACAACTTTAAGCCTCTGATATTGATGGTTCAGCCGACACGTTCAGCTGGCTGATGCTGTTCACATTTATAATGTGCTGCTTTCAATTCTCCGCAGAATGGGGTTCCTCAGCATTTAAATAGGCCGTCATCTTATTTCATGCTCAACCGTGCACCATCAAACAGGACCACTATTTATACGCTTTAAGCCTCTGACATTGATGGCTCAGGCGACACGTTCAGCTGGCTGATGCTGTTCACATTTATAATGTGCTGCTTTCCATTCTCCGCAGAATGGGGTTCCTCAGCATTTAAATAGGCCGTCATCTTATTTCATGCTCAACCGTGCACCATCAAACGGGACCACTAGTTCACAACTTTAAGCCTCTGACATTGATGGTTCAGCCGACACGTTCAGCTGGCTAATGCCGTTCACATTTATAATGATGTGCTGCTTTCCATTCTCCGCAGAATGGGGTTCCTCAGCATTTAAATAAGCCGTCATCTTATTTCATGCTCGACCGTGCACCATCAAACGGGACCACTATTTCTCTGCTTTAAGCCTCTGACATTGATGGTTCAGCTGACACGTTCAGCTGGCTGATGCTGTTCACATTTATAATGTGCTGCTTTCCATTCTCCGCAGAATGGGGTTCCTCAGCAATAAAATAGTCCCTTTTCATTATGCTCGAGCATGCACCATCAAACGTGACCACTAGTTCCCAGATTTAAGCCTCTGATATGGATGGCTCAGCCGACACGTTCAGCTGGCTGATGCCGTTCACATTCATAATGATGCGCTGCTTTCCATTCTCCGCAGAATGGGGTTCCTCAGCATTTAAATAGGCCGTCATCTTATTTCATGCTCGACCGTGCACCATCAAACGGGACCACTAGTTCACAACTTTAAGCCTCTGATATTGATGGTTCAGCCGACACGTTCAGCTGGCTGATGCTGTTCACATTTATAATGTGCTGCTTTCCATTCTCCGCAGAATGGGGTTCCTCAGCATTTAAATAGGCCGTCATCTTATTTCATGCTCAACCGTGCACCATCAAACGGGACCACTAATTCTCTGCTTTAAGCCTCTGACATTGATGGCTCAGCCGACACGTTCAGCTGGCTGATGCCGTTCACATTTATAATGATGCGCTGCTTTCCATTCTCCGCAGAATGGGGTTCCTCAGCATTTAAATAGGCCGTCATCTTATTTCATGCTCGACCGTGCACCACCAAACGGGACCACTAGTTTACAACTTTAAGCCTCTGACATTGATAGCTCAGCCGACACGTTCAGCTGGCTGATACCGTTCACATTTATAATGATGTGCTGCTTTCCATTCTCCGCAGAATGGGGTTCCTCAGCATTTAAATAGGCCGTCATCTTAATTCATGCTCGACCGTGCACCATCAAACGTGACCACTAGTTCTCCGCTTTGAGCCTCTGACATTGATGACTCAGCCGACACGTTCAGCTGGCTGATACCGTTCACATTTCTAATGATGCGCTGCTTTCCATTCTCCGCAGAATGGGGTTCCTCAGCATTTAAATAGGCCGTCATCTTATTTCATGCTCGACCGTGCACCATCAAAAGGGACCACTAGTTCACAACTTTAAGCCTCTGACATTGATAGCTCAGCCGACACGTTCAGCTGGCTGATACCGTTCACATTTATAATGATGTGCTGCTTTCCATTCTCCGCAGAATGGGGTTCCTCAGCATTTAAATAGGCCGTCATCTTAATTCATGCTCGACCGTGCACCATCAAACGTGACCACTAGTTCTCCGTTTTGAGCCTCTGACATTGATGGTTCAGGCGACACGTTCAGCTGGCTGATGCTGTTCACATTTATAATGTGCTGCTTTCCATTCTCCGCAGAATGGGGTTCCTCAGCATTTAAATAGGCCGTCATCTTATTTCATGCTCAACCGTGCACCATCAAACAGGACCACTATTTATACGCTTTAAGCCTCTGACATTGATGGCTCAGCCGACACGTTCAGCTGGCTGATGCTGTTCACATTTATAATGTGCTGCTTTCCATTCTCCGCAGAATGGGGTTCCTCAGCATTTAAATAGGCCGTCATCTTATTTCATGCTCGACCGTGCACCATCAAACGGGACCACTAGTTCACAACTTTAAGCCTCTGACATTGATGGTTCAGCTGACACGTTCAGCTGGCTGATGCTGTTCACATTTATAATGTGCTGCTTTCCATTCTCCGCAGAATGGGGTTCCTCAGCAATTAAATAGTCCCTTTTCATTATGCTCGAGCATGCACCATCAAACGTGACCACTAGTTCCCAGATTTAAGCCTCTGATATGGATGGCTCAGCCGACACGTTCAGCTGGCTGATGCCGTTCACATTTATAATGATGCTCTGCTTTCCATTCTCCGCAGAATGGGGTTCCTCAGCATTTAAATAGGCCGTCATCTTATTTCATGCTCGACCGTGCACCATCAAACGGGACCACTAGTTCACAACTTTAAGCCTCTGATATTGATGGTTCAGCCGACACGTTCAGCTGGCTGATGCTGTTCACATTTATAATGTGCTGCTTTCCATTCTCCGCAGAATGGGGTTCCTCAGCATTTAAATAGGCCGTCATCTTATTTCATGCTCAACCGTGCACCATCAAACAGGACCACTATTTATACGCTTTAAGCCTCTGACATTGATGGCTCAGCCGACACGTTCAGCTGGCTGATGCTGTTCACATTTATAATGTGCTGCTTTCCATTCTCCGCAGAATGGGGTTCCTCAGCATTTAAATAGGCCGTCATCTTATTTCATGCTCAACCGTGCACCATCAAACGGGACCACTAGTTCACAACTTTAAGCCTCTGACATTGATGGTTCAGCTGACACGTTCAGCTGGCTGATGCTGTTCACATTTATAATGTGCTGCTTTCCATTCTCCGCAGAATGGGGTTCCTCAGCAATTAAATAGTCCCTTTTCATTATGCTCGAGCATGCACCATCAAACGTGACCACTAGTTCCCAGATTTAAGCCTCTGATATGGATGGCTCAGCCGACACGTTCAGCTGGCTGATGCCGTTCACATTTATAATGATGCTCTGCTTTCCATTCTCCGCAGAATGGGGTTCCTCAGCATTTAAATAGGCCGTCATCTTATTTCATGCTCGACCGTGCACCATCAAACGGGACCACTAGTTCACAACTTTAAGCCTCTGATATTGATGGTTCAGCCGACACGTTCAGCTGGCTGATGCTGTTCACATTTATAATGTGCTGCTTTCCATTCTCCGCAGAATGGGGTTCCTCAGCATTTAAATAGGCCGTCATCTTATTTCATGCTCAACCGTGCACCATCAAACAGGACCACTATTTATACGCTTTAAGCCTCTGACATTGATGGCTCAGCCGACACGTTCAGCTGGCTGATGCTGTTCACATTTATAATGTGCTGCTTTCCATTCTCCGCAGAATGGGGTTCCTCAGCATTTAAATAGGCCGTCATCTTATTTCATGCTCAACCGTGCACCATCAAACGGGACCACTAGTTCACAACTTTAAGCCTCTGACATTGATGGTTCAGCTGACACGTTCAGCTGGCTGATGCTGTTCACATTTATAATGTGCTGCTTTCCATTCTCCGCAGAATGGGGTTCCTCAGCAATTAAATAGTCCCTTTTCATTATGCTCGAGCATGCACCATCAAACGTGACCACTAGTTCCCAGATTTAAGCCTCTGATATGGATGGCTCAGCCGACACGTTCAGCTGGCTGATGCCGTTCACATTTATAATGATGCTCTGCTTTCCATTCTCCGCAGAATGGGGTTCCTCAGCATTTAAATAGGCCGTCATCTTATTTCATGCTCGACCGTGCACCATCAAACGGGACCACTAGTTCACAACTTTAAGCCTCTGATATTGATGGTTCAGCCGACACGTTCAGCTGGCTGATGCTGTTCACATTTATAATGTGCTGCTTTCCATTCTCCGCAGAATGGGGTTCCTCAGCAATAAAATAGTCCCTTTTCATTATGCTCGAGCATGCACCATCAAACGTGACCACTAGTTCCCAGATTTAAGCCTCTGATATGGATGGCTCAGCCGACACGTTCAGCTGGCTGATGCCGTTCACATTCATAATGATGCGCTGCTTTCCATTCTCCGCAGAATGGGGTTCCTCAGCATTTAAATAGGCCGTCATCTTATTTCATGCTCAACCGTGCACCATCAAACAGGACCACTATTTATACGCTTTAAGCCTCTGACATTGATGGCTCAGGCGACACGTTCAGCTGGCTGATGCTGTTCACATTTATAATGTGCTGCTTTCCATTCTCCGCAGAATGGGGTTCCTCAGCATTTAAATAGGCCGTCATCTTATTTCATGCTCAACCGTGCACCATCAAACGGGACCACTAGTTCACAACTTTAAGCCTCTGACATTGATGGTTCAGCCGACACGTTCAGCTGGCTAATGCCGTTCACATTTATAATGATGTGCTGCTTTCCATTCTCCGCAGAATGGGGTTCCTCAGCATTTAAATAAGCCGTCATCTTATTTCATGCTCGACCGTGCACCATCAAACGGGACCACTATTTCTCTGCTTTAAGCCTCTGACATTGATGGTTCAGCTGACACGTTCAGCTGGCTGATGCTGTTCACATTTATAATGTGCTGCTTTCCATTCTCCGCAGAATGGGGTTCCTCAGCAATAAAATAGTCCCTTTTCATTATGCTCGAGCATGCACCATCAAACGTGACCACTAGTTCCCAGATTTAAGCCTCTGATATGGATGGCTCAGCCGACACGTTCAGCTGGCTGATGCCGTTCACATTCATAATGATGCGCTGCTTTCCATTCTCCGCAGAATGGGGTTCCTCAGCATTTAAATAGGCCGTCATCTTATTTCATGCTCGACCGTGCACCATCAAACGGGACCACTAGTTCACAACTTTAAGCCTCTGATATTGATGGTTCAGCCGACACGTTCAGCTGGCTGATGCTGTTCACATTTATAATGTGCTGCTTTCCATTCTCCGCAGAATGGGGTTCCTCAGCATTTAAATAGGCCGTCATCTTATTTCATGCTCAACCGTGCACCATCAAACGGGACCACTATTTCTCTGCTTTAAGCCTCTGACATTGATGGCTCAGCCGACACGTTCAGCTGGCTGATGCCGTTCACATTTATAATGATGCGCTGCTTTCCATTCTCCGCAGAATGGGGTTCCTCAGCATTTAAATAGGCCGTCATCTTATTTCATGCTCGACCGTGCACCACCAAACGGGACCACTAGTTTACAACTTTAAGCCTCTGACATTGATAGCTCAGCCGACACGTTCAGCTGGCTGATACTGTTCACATTTATAATGATGTGCTGCTTTCCATTCTCCGCAGAATGGGGTTCCTCAGCATTTAAATAGGCCGTCATCTTAATTCATGCTCGACCGTGCACCATCAAACGTGACCATTAGTTCTCCGCTTTGAGCCTCTGACATTGATGGCTCAGCCGACACGTTCAGCTGGCTGATACCGTTCACATTTATAATGTGCTGCTTTCCATTCTCCGCAGAATGGGGTTCCTCAGCATTTAAATAGGCCATCATCTTGTTTCATGCTCAACCGTGCACCATCAAACAGGACCACTATTTATACGCTTTAAGCCTCTGACATTGATGGCTCAGCCGACACGTTCAGCTGGCTGATGCTGTTCACATTTATAATGTGCTGCTTTCCATTCTCCGCAGAATGGGGTTCCTCAGCATTTAAATAGGCCATCATCTTGTTTCATGCTCAACCGTGCACCATCAAACGGGACCACTAGTTCACAACTTTAAGCCTCTGACATTGATGGTTCAGCCGACACGTTCAGCTGGCTAATGCCGTTCACATTTATAATGATGTGCTGCTTTCCATTCTCCGCAGAATGGGGTTCCTCAGCAATAAAATAGTCCCTTTTCATTATGCTCGAGCATGCACCATCAAACGTGACCACTAGTTCCCAGATTTAAGCCTCTGATATGGATGGCTCAGCCGACACGTTCAGCTGGCTGATGCTTTTCACATTTATAATGATGCGCTGCTTTCCATTCTCCGCAGAATGGGGTTCCTCAGCATTTAAATAGGCCGTCATCTTATTTCATGCTCGACCGTGCACCACCAAACGGGACCACTATTTCTCTGCTTTAAGCCTCTGACATTGATGGCTCAGCCGACACGTTCAGCTGGCTGATGCCGTTCACATTTATAATGATGCGCTGCTTTCCATTCTCCGCAGAATGGGGTTCCTCAGCATTTAAATAGTCCGTCATCTTATTTCATGCTCGACCGTGCACCATCAAACGGGACCACTAGTTCACAACTTTAAGCCTCTGATATTGATGGTTCAGCCGACACATTCAGCTGGCTGATGCTGTTCACATTTATAATGTGCTGCTTTCCATTCTCCGCAGAATGGGGTTCCTCAGCATTTAAATAGGCCGTCATCTTAGTTCATGCTCAACCGTGCACCATCAAACGGGACCACTAGTTCACAACTTTAAGCCTCTGACATTGATGGTTCAGCCGACACGTTCAGCTGGCTAATGCCGTTCACATTTATAATGATGTGCTGCTTTCCATTCTCCGCAGAATGGGGTTCCTCAGCATTTAAATAAGCCGTCATCATATTTCATGCTCGACCGTGCACCATCAAACGGGACCACTATTTCTCTGCTTTAAGCCTCTGACATTGATGGTTCAGCTGACACGTTCAGCTGGCTGATGCTGTTCACATTTATAATGTGCTGCTTTCCATTCTCCGCAGAATGGGGTTCCTCAGCAATTAAATAGTCCCTTTTCATTATGCTCGAGCATGCACCATCAAACGTGACCACTAGTTCCCAGATTTAAGCCTCTGATATGGATGGCTCAGCCGACACGTTCAGCTGGCTGATGCCGTTCACATTTATAATGATGCGCTGCTTTCCATTCTCCGTAGAATGGGGTTCCTCAGCATTTAAATAGGCCGTCATCTTATTTCATGCTCGACCGTGCACCATCAAACGGGACCACTAGTTCACAACTTTAAGCCTCTGATATTGATGGTTCAGCCGACACGTTCAGCTGGCTGATGCTGTTCACATTTATAATGTGCTGCTTTCCATTCTCCGCAGAATGGGGTTCCTCAGCAATTAAATAGTCCCTTTTCATTATGCTCGAGCATGCACCATCAAACGTGACCACTAGTTCCCAGATTTAAGCCTCTGATATGGATGGCTCAGCCGACACGTTCAGCTGGCTGATGCTGTTCACATTTATAATGTGCTGCTTTCCATTCTCCGCAGAATGGAGTTCCTCAGCATTTAAATAGGCCGTCATCTTATTTCATGCTCAACCGTGCACCATCAAACAGGACCACTATTTATACAATTTAATCCTCTGACATTGATGGCTCAGCCGACACGTTCAGCTGGCTGATGCTTTTCACATTTATAATGATGCGCTGCTTTCCATTCTCCGCAGAATGGGGTTCCTCAGCATTTAAATAGGCCGTCATCTTATTTCATGCTTGACAGTGCACCATCAAACGGGACCACTATTTATACGCTTTAAGCCTCTGGCATTGATGGCTCAGCCGACACGTTCAGCTGGCTGATACCGTTCACATTTATAATGATGTGCTGCTTTCCATTCTCCGCAGAATGGGGTTCCTCAGCATTTAAATAGGCCGTCATCTTATATCATGCTCGACCGTGCCCCATCAAACTGGACCACTAGTTCACAACTTTAAGCCTCTGATATTGATGGTTCAGCCGACACGTTCAGCTGGCTGATGCTGTTCACATTTATAATGTGCTGCTTTCCATTCTCCGCAGAATGGGGTTCCTCAGCATTAAAATAGGCCGTCATCTTATTTCATGCTCAACCGTGCACCATCAAACAGGACCACTATTTATACGCTTTAAGCCTCTGACTTTGTTGGCTCAGCCGACACGTTCAGCTGGCTGATGCTGTTCACATTTATAATGTGCTGCTTTCCATTCTTCGCAGAATGGGGTTCCTCAGCATTTAAATAGGCCGTCATCTTATTTCATGCTCAACCGTGCACCATAAAACGGGACCACTATTTCACAACTATAAGCCTCTGACATTGATGGTTCAGCCGACACGTTCAGCTGGCTAATGCTGTTCACATTTATAATGATGTGCTGCTTTCCATTCTCCGCAGAATGGGGTTCCTCAGCATTTAAATAAGCCGTCATCTTATTTCATGCTCGAAGGTGCACCATCAAACGGGACAACTATTTCTCTGCTTTAAGCCTCTGACATTGATGGCTCAGCCGACACGTTCAGCTGGCTGATGCCGTTCACATTTATAATGATGCGCTGCTTTCCATTCTCCGCAGAATGGGGTTCCTCAGCATTTAAATAGGCCGTCATCTTATTTCATGCTCGACCGTGCACCACCAAACGGGACCACTAGTTTACAACTTTAAGCCTCTGACATTGATAGCTCAGCCGACACGTTCAGCTGGCTGATACCGTTCACATTTATAATGATGTGCTGCTTTCCATTCTCCGCAGAATGGGGTTCCTCAGCATTTAAATAGGCCGTCATCTTATATCATGCTCGACCGTGCCCCATCAAACGGGACCACTAGTTCACAACTTTAAGCCTCTGATATTGATGGTTCAGCAGACACGTTCAGCTGGCTGATGCTGTTCACATTTATAATGTGCTGCTTTCCATTCTCCGCAGAATGGGGTTCCTCAGCATTTAAATAGGCCGTCATCTTATTTCATGCTCAACCGTGCACCATCAAACGGGACCACTATTTATACGCTTTAAGCCTCTGACATTGATGGCTCAGCCGACACGTTCAGCTGGCTGATGCTGTTCACATTTATAATGTGCTGCTTTCCATTCTCCGCAGAATGGGGTTCCTCAGCATTTAAATAGGCCGTCATCTTATTTCATGCTCAACAGTGCACCATCAAACGGGACCACTAGTTCACAACTTTAAGCCTCTGACATTGATGGTTCAGCCGACACGTTCAGCTGGCTAATGCCGTTCACATTTATAATGATGTGCTGCTTTCCATTCTCCGCAGAATGGGGTTCCTCAGCAATTAAATAGTCCCTTTTCATTATGCTCGACCGTGCACCATCAAACGGGACCACTAGTTCACAACTTTAAGCCTCTGATATTGATGGTTCAGCCGACACATTCAGCTGGCTGATGCTGTTCACATTTATAATGATGCGCTGCTTTCCATTCTCCGCAGAATGGGGTTCCTCAGCATTTAAATAGGCCGTCATCTTATTTCATGCTCAACCGTGCACCATCAAACAGGACCACTATTTATACGCTTTAAGCCTCTGACATTGATGGCTCAGCCGACACGTTCAGCTGGCTGATGCTGTTCACATTTATAATGTGCTGCTTTCAATTCTCCGCAGCATGGGGTTCCTCAGCATTTAAATAGGCCGTCATCTTATTTCATGCTCAACCGTGCACCATCAAAACGGGACCACTAGTTCACAACTTTAAGCCTCTGACATTGATGGTTCAGCCGACACGTTCAGCTGGCTAATGCCGTTCACATTTATAATGATGTGCTGCTTTCCATTCTCCGCAGAATGGGGTTCCTCAGCATTTAAATAAGCCGTCATCTTATTTCATGCTCGACCGTGCACCATCAAACGGGACCACTATTTCTCTGCTTTAAGCCTCTGACATTGATGGTTCAGCTGACACGTTCAGCTGGCTGATGCTGTTCACATTTATAATGTGCTGCTTTCCATTCTCCGCAGAATGGGGTTCCTCAGCAATAAAATAGTCCCTTTTCATTATGCTCGAGCATGCACCATCAAACGTGACCACTAGTTCCCAGATTTAAGCCTCTGATATGGATGGCTCAGCCGACACGTTCAGCTGGCTGATGCCGTTCACATTCATAATGATGCGCTGCTTTCCATTCTCCGCAGAATGGGGTTCCTCAGCATTTAAATAGGCCGTCATCTTATTTCATGCTCGACCGTGCACCATCAAACGGGACCACTAGTTCACAACTTTAAGCCTCTGATATTGATGGTTCAGCCGACACGTTCAGCTGGCTGATGCTGTTCACATTTATAATGTGCTGCTTTCCATTCTCCGCAGAATGGGGTTCCTCAGCATTTAAATAGGCCGTCATCTTATTTCATGCTCAACCGTGCACCATCAAACGGGACCACTATTTCTCTGCTTTAAGCCTCTGACATTGATGGCTCAGCCGACACGTTCAGCTGGCTGATGCCGTTCACATTTATAATGATGCGCTGCTTTCCATTCTCCGCAGAATGGGGTTCCTCAGCATTTAAATAGGCCGTCATCTTATTTCATGCTCGACCGTGCACCATCAAACGGGACCACTAGTTCACAACTTTAAGCCTCTGATATTGATGGTTCAGCCGACACGTTCAGCTGGCTGATGCTGTTCACATTTATAATGTGCTGCTTTCCATTCTCCGCAGAATGGGGTTCCTCAGCAATTAAATAGTCCCTTTTCATTATGCTCGAGCATGCACCATCAAACGTGACCACTAGTTCCCAGATTTAAGCCTCTGATATGGATGGCTCAGCCGACACGTTCAGCTGGCTGATGCTGTTCACATTTATAATGTGCTGCTTTCCATTCTCCGCAGAATGGAGTTCCTCAGCATTTAAATAGGCCGTCATCTTATTTCATGCTCAACCGTGCACCATCAAACAGGACCACTATTTATACAATTTAAGCCTCTGACATTGATGGCTCAGCCGACACGTTCAGCTGGCTAATGCTTTTCACATTTATAATGATGCGCTGCTTTCCATTCTCCGCAGAATGGGGTTCCTCAGCATTTAAATAGGCCGTCATCTTATTTCATGCTTGACAGTGCACCATCAAACGGGACCACTATTTATACGCTTTAAGCCTCTGGCATTGATGGCTCAGCCGACACGTTCAGCTGGCTGATACCGTTCACATTTATAATGATGTGCTGCTTTCCATTCTCCGCAGAATGGGGTTCCTCAGCATTTAAATAGGCCATCATCTTATATCATGCTCGACCGTGCCCCATCAAACTGGACCACTAGTTCACAACTTTAAGCCTCTGATATTGATGGTTCAGCCGACACGTTCAGCTGGCTGATGCTGTTCACATTTATAATGTGCTGCTTTCCATTCTCCGCAGAATGGGGTTCCTCAGCATTAAAATAGGCCGTCATCTTATTTCATGCTCAACCGTGCACCATCAAACAGGACCACTATTTATACGCTTTAAGCCTCTGACTTTGTTGGCTCAGCCGACACGTTCAGCTGGCTGATGCTGTTCACATTTATAATGTGCTGCTTTCCATTCTTCGCAGAATGGGGTTCCTCAGCATTTAAATAGGCCGTCATCTTATTTCATGCTCAACCGTGCACCATCAAACAGGACCACTATTTATACGCTTTAAGCCTCTGACATTGATGGTTCAGCCGACACGTTCAGCTGGCTAATGCTGTTCACATTTATAATGATGTGCTCCTTTCCATTCTCCGCAGAATGGGGTTCCTCAGCATTTAAATAAGCCGTCATCTTATTTCATGCTCGAAGGTGCACCATCAAACGGGACCACTATTTCTCTGCTTTAAGCCTCTGACATTGATGGCTCAGCCGACACGTTCAGCTGGCTGATGCCGTTCACATTTATAATGATGCGCTGCTTTCCATTCTCCGCAGAATGGGGTTCCTCAGCATTTAAATAGGCCGTCATCTTATTTCATGCTCGACCGTGCACCACCAAACGGGACCACTAGTTTACAACTTTAAGCCTCTGACATTGATAGCTCAGCCGACACGTTCAGCTGGCTGATACCGTTCACATTTATAATGATGTGCTGCTTTCCATTCTCCGCAGAATGGGGTTCCTCAGCATTTAAATAGGCCGTCATCTTATATCATGCTCGACCGTGCCCCATCAAACTGGACCACTAGTTCACAACTTTAAGCCTCTGATATTGATGGTTCAGCCGACACGTTCAGCTGGCTGATACTGTTCACATTTATAATGTGCTGCTTTCCATTCTCCGCAGAATGGGGTTCCTCAGCAATTAAATAGTCCCTTTTCATTATGCTCGAGCATGCACCATCAAACGTGACCACTAGTTCCCAGATTTAAGCCTCTGATATGGATGGCTCAGCCGACACGTTCAGCTGGCTGATGCTGTTCACATTTATAATGTGCTGTGTTCCATTCTCCGCAGAATGGGGTTCCTCAGCATTTAAATAGGCCGTCATCTTATTTCATGCTCAACCGTGCACCATCAAACGGGACCACTATTTCACAACTTTAAGCCTCTGACATTGATGGTTCAGCCGACACGTTCAGCTGGCTAATGCTGTTCACATTTATAATGATGTGCTGCTTTCCATTCTCCGCAGAATGGGGTTCCTCAGCATTTAAATAAGCCGTCATCTTATTTCATGCTCGACCGTGCACCATCAAACGGGACCACTATTTCTCTGCTTTAAGCCTCTGACATTGATGGCTCAGCCGACACGTTCAGCTGGCTGATGCCGTTCACATTTATAATGATGCGCTGCTTTCCATTCTCCGCAGAATGGGGTTCCTCAGCATTTAAATAGGCCGTCATCTTATTTAATGCTCGACCGTGCACCACCAAACGGGACCACTAGTTTACAACTTTAAGCCTCTGACATTGATAGCTCAGCCGACACATTCAGCTGGCTGATACCGTTCACATTTATAATGATGTGCTGCTTTCCATTCTCCGCAGAATGGGGTTCCTCAGCATTTAAAGAGGCCATCATCTTATTTCATGCTCAACCGTGCACCATCAAACAGGACCACTATTTATACAATTTAAGCCTCTGACATTGATGGCTCAGCCGACACGTTCAGCTGGCTGATGCTTTTCACATTTATAATGATGCGCTGCTTTCCATTCTCCGCAGAATGGGGTTCCTCAGCATTTAAATAGGCCGTCATCTTATTTCATGCTCAACCGTGCACCATCAAACAGGACCACTATTTATACGCTTTAAGCCTCTGACATTGATGGCTCAGCCGACACGTTCAGCTGGCTGATGCTGTTCACATTTATAATGTGCTGCTTTCCATTCTCCGCAGAATGGGGTTCCTCAGCATTTAAATAGGCCGTCATCTTATTTCATGCTCAACCGTGCACCATCAAACGGGACCACTATTTCACAACTTTAAGCCTCTGACATTGATGGTTCAGCCGACACGTTCAGCTGGCTGATGCTGTTCACATTTATAATGTGCTGCTTTCCATTCTCCACAGAATGGGGTTCCTCAGCATTTAAATAGGCCGTCATCTTATTTCATGCTCAACCATGCACCATCAAACGGGACCACTAGTTCACAACATTAAGCCTCTGACATTGATGGCTCAGCCGACACGTTCAGCTGGCTGATACCGTTCACATTTATAATGATGTGCTGCTTTCCATTCTCCGCAGAATGGGGTTCCTCAGCATTTAAATAAGCCGTCATCTTATTTCATGCTCGACCGTGCACCATCAAACGTGACCACTAGTTCTCCGCTTTGAGCCTCTGACAATGATGGCTCAGCCAACATGTTCAGCTGGCTGATGCCGTTCACATTTATAATGATGCGCTGCTTTCCATTCTCCGCAGAATGGGGTTCCTCAGCATTTAAATAGGCCGTCATCTTATTTCATGCTCGACCGTGCACCATCAAACGGGACCACTAGTTCACAACTTTAAGCCTCTGATATTGATGGTTCAGCAGACACATTCAGCTGGCTGATGCTGTTCACATTTATAATGTGCTGCTTTCCATTCTCCGCAGAATGGGGTTCCTCAGCATTTAAATAGGCCGTCATCTTATTTCATGCTCAACCGTGCACCATCAAACAGGACCACTATTTATACGCTTTAAGCCTCTGACATTGATGGCTCAGCCGACACGTTCAGCTGGCTGATGCTGTTCACATTTATAATGTGCTGCTTTCCATTCTCCGCAGAATGGGGTTCCTCAGCATTTAAATAGGCCGTCATCTTATTTCATGCTCAACCGTGCACCATCAAACGGGACCACTAGTTCACAACTTTAAGCCTCTGACATTGATGGTTCAGCCGACACGTTCAGCTGGCTAATGCTGTTCACATTTATAATGATGTGCTGCTTTCCATTCTCCGCAGAATGGGGTTCCTCAGCATTTATATAGGCCGTCATCTTAATTCATGCTCGACCGTGCACCATCAAACGTGACCACTAGTTCTCCGCTTTGAGCCTCTGACAATGATGGTTCAGCCGACACGTTCAGCTGGCTGATGCTGTTCACATTTATAATGTGCTGCTTTCCATTCTCCGCAGAATGGGGTTCCTCAGCAATTAAATAGTCCCTTTTCATTATGCTCGAGCATGCACCATCAAACGTGACCACTAGTTCCCAGATTTAAGCCTCTGATATGGATGGCTCAGCCGACACGTTCAGCTGGCTGATGCCATTCACATTTATAATGATGCGCTGCTTTCCATTCTCCGCAGAATGGGGTTCCTCAGCATTTAAATAGGCCGTCATCTTATTTCATGCTCAACCGTGCACCATCAAACGGGACCACTAGTTCACAACATTAAGCCTCTGACATTGATGGCTCAGCCGACACGTTCAGCTGGCTGATACCGTTCACATTTATAATGATGTGTTGCTTTCCATTCTCCGCAGAATGGGGTTCCTCAGCATTTAAATAGGCCATCATCTTATATCATGCTCGACCGTGCACCATCAAACTGGACCACTATTTATACGCTTTAAGCCTCTGACATTGATGGTTCAGCCGACACGTTCAGCTGGCTAATGCCGTTCACATTTATAATTCTGTGCTGCTTTCCATTCTCCGCAGAATGGGGTTCCTCAGCATTTAAATAGATCATCATCTTATTTCATGCTCGACCGTGCACCATCAAACGTGACCACTAGTTCTCCGCTTTGAGCCTCTGACAATGATGGCTCAGCCGACATGTTCAGCTGGCTGATGCCGTTCACATTTATAATGATGCGCTGCTTTCCATTCTCCGCAGAATGGGGTTCCTCAGCAATTAAATAGTCCCTTTTCATTATGCTCGAGCATGCACCATCAAACGTGACCACTAGTTCCCAGATTTAAGCCTCTGATATTGATGGTTCAGCCGACACGTTCAGCTGTCTGATGCTGTTCACATTTATAATGTTGTGCTGCTTTCCATTCTCCGCAGAATGGGGTTCCTCAGCATTTAAATAGGCCATCATCTTATTTCATGCTCGACCGTGCACCATCAAATGGGACCACTAGTTCACAACTTTAAGCCTCTGATATTGATGGTTCAGCCGACACGTTCAGCTGTCTGATGCTGTTCACATTTATAATGATGTGCTGCTTTCCATTCTCCGCAGAATGGGGTTCCTCAGCATTTAAATAGGCCGTCATCTTATTTCATGCTCGACCGTGCACCATCAAACGGGACCACTAGTTCACAACTTTAAGCCTCTGATATTGATGGTTCAGCCGACACGTTCAGCTGTCTGATACCATTCACATTTATAATGATGCGCTGCTTTCCATTCTCCGCAGAATGGGGTTCCTCAGCATTTAAATAGGCCATCATCTTATTTCATGCTCAACCGTGCACCATCAAACAGGACCACTATTTATACGCTTTAAGCCTCTGACTTTGTTGGCTCAGCCGACACGTTCAGCTGGCTGATGCCGTTCACATTTATAATGTGCTGCTTTCCATTCTCCGCAGAATGGGGTTCCTCAGCATTTAAATAGGCCGTCATCTTATTTCATGCTTGACCATGCACCATCAAACGGGACCACTAATTTACAACTTTAAGCCTCTGACATTGATAGCTCAGCCGACACGTTCAGCTGGCTGATACCGTTCACATTTATAATGATGTGCTGCTTTCCATTCTCCGCAGAATGGGGTTCCTCAGCAATTAAATAGTCCCTTTTCATTATGCTCGAGCATGCACCATCAAACGTGACCACTAGTTCCCAGATTTAAGCCTCTGATATGGATGGCTCAGCCGACACGTTCAGCTGGCTGATGCTGTTCACATTTATAATGATGTGCTGCTTTCCATTCTCCGCAGAATGGGGTTCCTCAGCATTTAAATAAGCCGTCATCTTATTTCATGCTCGACCGTGCACCATCAAACGGGACCACTATTTCTCTGCTTTAAGCCTCTGACATTGATGGCTCAGCCGACACGTTCAGCTGGCTGATGCCGTTCACATTTATAATGATGCGCTGCTTTCCATTCTCCGCAGAATGGGGTTCCTCAGCATTTAAATAGGCCGTCATCTTATTTCATGCTCGACCGTGCACCACCAAACGGGACCACTAGTTTACAACTTTAAGCCTCTGACATTGATAGCTCAGCCGACACATTCAGCTGGCTGATACCGTTCACATTTATAATGATGTGCTGCTTTCCATTCTCCGCAGAATGGGGTTCCTCAGCATTTAAAGAGGCCATCATCTTATTTCATGCTCAACCGTGCACCATCAAACAGGACCACTATTTATACAATTTAAGCCTCTGACATTGATGGCTCAGCCGACACGTTCAGCTGGCTGATGCTTTTCACATTTATAATGATGCGCTGCTTTCCATTCTCCGCAGAATGGGGTTCCTCAGCATTTAAATAGGCCGTCATCTTATTTCATGCTCAACCGTGCACCATCAAACAGGACCACTATTTATACGCTTTAAGCCTCTGACATTGATGGCTCAGCCGACACGTTCAGCTGGCTGATGCTGTTCACATTTATAATGTGCTGCTTTCCATTCTCCGCAGAATGGGGTTCCTCAGCATTTAAATAGGCCGTCATCTTATTTCATGCTCAACCGTGCACCATCAAACGGGACCACTAGTTCACAACTTTAAGCCTCTGACATTGATGGTTCAGCCGACACGTTCAGCTGGCTAATGCTGTTCACATTTATAATGATGTGCTGCTTTCCATTCTCCGCAGAATGGGGTTCCTCAGCATTTATATAGGCCGTCATCTTAATTCATGCTCGACCGTGCACCATCAAACGTGACCACTAGTTCTCCGCTTTGAGCCTCTGACAATGATGGTTCAGCCGACACGTTCAGCTGGCTGATGCTGTTCACATTTATAATGTGCTGCTTTCCATTCTCCGCAGAATGGGGTTCCTCAGCAATTAAATAGTCCCTTTTCATTATGCTCGAGCATGCACCATCAAACGTGACCACTAGTTCCCAGATTTAAGCCTCTGATATGGATGGCTCAGCCGACACGTTCAGCTGGCTGATGCCATTCACATTTATAATGATGCGCTGCTTTCCATTCTCCGCAGAATGGGGTTCCTCAGCATTTAAATAGGCCGTCATCTTATTTCATGCTCAACCGTGCACCATCAAACAGGACCACTATTTATACGCTTTAAGCCTCTGACATTGATGGCTCAGCCGACACGTTCAGCTGGCTGATGCTGTTCACATTTATAATGTGCTGCTTTCCATTCTCCGCAGAATGGGGTTCCTCAGCATTTAAATAGGCCGTCATCTTATTTCATGCTCAACCGTGCACCATCAAACGGGACCACTAGTTCACAACTTTAAGCCTCTGACATTGATGGTTCAGCCGACACGTTCAGCTGGCTGATGCTGTTCACATTTATAATGTGCTGCTTTCCATTCTCCATAGAATGGGGTTCCTCAGCATTTAAATAGGCCGTCATCTTATTTCATGCTCAACCGTGCACCATCAAACGGGACCACTAGTTCACAACATTAAGCCTCTGACATTGATGGCTCAGCCGACACGTTCAGCTGGCTGATACCGTTCACATTTATAATGATGTGTTGCTTTCCATTCTCCGCAGAATGGGGTTCCTCAGCATTTAAATAGGCCATCATCTTATATCATGCTCGACCGTGCACCATCAAACTGGACCACTATTTATACGCTTTAAGCCTCTGACATTGATGGTTCAGCCGACACGTTCAGCTGGCTAATGCCGTTCACATTTATAATGATGTGCTGCTTTCCATTCTCCGCAGAATGGGGTTCCTCAGCATTTAAATAGGCCATCATCTTATTTCATGCTCGACCGTGCACCATCAAACGTGACCACTAGTTCTCCGCTTTGAGCCTCTGACAATGATGGCTCAGCCGACATGTTCAGCTGGCTGATGCCGTTCACATTTATAATGATGCGCTGCTTTCCATTCTCCGCAGAATGGGGTTCCTCAGAAATTAAATAGTCCCTTTTCATTATGCTCGAGCATGCACCATCAAACGTGACCACTAGTTCCCAGATTTAAGCCTCTGATATGGATGGCTCAGCCGACACGTTCAGCTGGCTGATACCGTTCACATTTATAATGATGTGCTGCTTTCCATTCTCCGCAGAATGGGGTTCCTCAGCATTTAAATAGGCCGTCATCTTATTTCATGCTCAACCGTGCACCATCAAACGGGACCACTAGTTCACAACATTAAGCCTCTGACATTGATGGCTCAGCCGACACGTTCAGCTGGCTGATACCGTTCACATTTATAATGATGTGTTGCTTTCCATTCTCCGCAGAATGGGGTTCCTCAGCGTTTAAATAGGCCATCATCTTATATCATGCTCGACCGTGCACCATCAAACTGGACCACTATTTATACGCTTTAAGCCTCTGACATTGATGGTTCAGCCGACACGTTCAGCTGGCTAATGCCGTTCACATTTATAATTCTGTGCTGCTTTCCATTCTCCGCAGAATGGGGTTCCTCAGCATTTAAATAGATCATCATCTTATTTCATGCTCGACCGTGCACCATCAAACGTGACCACTAGTTCTCCGCTTTGAGCCTCTGACAATGATGGCTCAGCCGACATGTTCAGCTGGCTGATGCCGTTCACATTTATAATGATGCGCTGCTTTCCATTCTCCGCAGAATGGGGTTCCTCAGCAATTAAATAGTCCCTTTTCATTATGCTCGAGCATGCACCATCAAACGTGACCACTAGTTCCCAGATTTAAGCCTCTGATATGGATGGCTCAGCCGACACGTTCAGCAGGCTGATACCGTTCACATTTATAATGATGTGCTGCTTTCCATTCTCCGCAGAATGGGGTTCCTCAGCATTTAAATAGGCCGTCATCTTATTTCATGCTCAACCGTGCACCATCAAAAAGGACCACTAGTTCACAACTTTAAGCCTCTGATATTGATGGTTCAGCCGACACGTTCAGCTGGCTGATGCTGTTCACATTTATAATGATGTGCTGCTTTCCATTCTCCGCAGAATGGGGTTCCTCAGCATTTAAATAGGCCGTCATCTTATTTCATGCTCGACCGTGCACCATCAAATGGGACCACTAGTTCACAACTTTAAGCCTCTGATATTGATGGTTCAGCCGACACGTTCAGCTGTCTGATGCTGTTCACATTTATAATGATGTGCTGCTTTCCATTCTCCGCAGAATGGGGTTCCTCAGCATTTAAATAGGCCGTCATCTTATTTCATGCTCGACCGTGCACCATCAAACGGGACCACTAGTTCACAACTTTAAGCCTCTGATATTGATGGTTCAGCCGACACGTTCAGCTGTCTGATACCATTCACATTTATAATGATGCGCTGCTTTCCATTCTCCGCAGAATGGGGTTCCTCAGCATTTAAATAGGCCGTCATCTTATTTCATGCTCGACTGTGCACCATCAATCAGGACCACTGTTTCTCCGCTTTAGGCCTCTGACATTGGTGTCTCAGCCGACACGTTCAGCTGGCTGATGCTGTTCACATTTATAATGTGCTGCTTTCCATTCTCTGCAGAATGGGGTTCCTCAGCAATTAAATAGGCCGTCATCTTATTTCATGCTCGACCGTGCACCACCAAACGGGACCACTAGTTTACAACTTTAAGTCTCTGACATTGATAGCTCAGCCGACACGTTCAGCTGGCTGATACCGTTCACATTTATAATGATGTGCTGCTTTCCATTCTCCGCAGAATGGGGTTCCTCAGCATTTAAATAGGCCGTCATCTTAATTCATGCTCGACCGTGCACCATCAAACGTGACCACTAGTTCTCCGCTTTGAGCCTCTGACATTGATGGCTCAGCCGACACGTTCAGCTGGCTGATACCGTTCACATTTATAATGATGCGCTGCTTTCCATTCTCCGCAGAATGGGGTTCCTCAGCATTTAAATAGGCCGTCATCTTATTTCATGCTCGACCGTGCACCATCAAAAGGGACCACTAGTTCACAACTTTAAGCCTCTGACATTGATGGTTCAGCCGACACGTTCAGCTGGCTGATGCTGTTTACATTTATAATGATGTGCTGCTTTCCATTCTCCGCAGAATGGGTTTCCTCAGCATTTAAATAGGCCGTCATCTTATTTCATGCTCGACCGTGCACCATCAAAAGGGACCACTAGTTCACAACTTTAAGCCTCTGATATTGATGGTTCAGCCGACACGTTCAGCTGGCTGATGCTGTTCACATTTATAATGTGCTGCTTTCCATTCTCCGCAGAATGGGGTTCCTCAGCATTTAAATAGGCCGTCATCTTATTTCATGCTCGACCGTGCACCATCAAAAGGGACCACTAGTTCACAACTTTAAGCCTCTGATATTGATGGTTCAGCCGACACGTTCAGCTGGCTGATGCTGTTCACATTTATAATGTGCTGCTTTCCATTCTCCGCAGAATGGGGTTCCTCAGCATTTAAATAGGTCGTCATCTTATTTCATGCTCAACCGTGCACCATCAAACGGGACCACTAGTTCACAACTTTAAGCCTCTGACATTGATGGTTCAGCCGACACGTTCAGCTGGCTAATGCCGTTCACATTTATAATGATGTGCTGCTTTCCATTCTCCGCAGAATGGGGTTCCTCAGCATTTAAATAAGCCGTCATCTTATTTCATGCTCGACCGTGCACCATCAAACGGGACCACTATTTCTCTGCTTTAAGCCTCTGACATTGATGGTTCAGCTGACACGTTCAGCTGGCTGCTGCTGTTCACATTTATAATGTGCTGCTTTCCATTCTCCGCAGAATGGGGTTCCTCAGCAATTAAATAGTCCCTTTTCATTATGCTCGAGCATGCACCATCAAACGTGACCACTAGTTCCCAGATTTAAGCCTCTGATATGGATGGCTCAGCCGACACGTTCAGCTGGCTGATGCCGTTCACATTTATAATGATGCACTGCTTTCCATTCTCCGCAGAATGGGGTTCCTCAGCATTTAAATAGGCCGTCATCTTATTTCATGCTCGACCGTGCACCATCAAACGGGACCACTAGTTCACAACTTTAAGCCTCTGATATTGATGGTTCAGCCGACACGTTCAGCTGGCTGATGCTATTCACATTTATAATGTGCTGCTTTCCATTCTCCGCAGAATGTGGTTCCTCAGCATTTAAATAGGCCGTCATCTTAATTCATGCTCGACCGTGCACCATCAAACGTGACCACTAGTTCTCCGCTTTGAGCCTCTGACATTGATGGTTCAGGCGACACGTTCAGCAGGCTGATACCGTTCACATTTATAATGATGTGCTGCTTTCCATTCTCCGCAGAATGGGGTTCCTCAGCATTTAAATAGGCCGTCATCTTATTTCATGCTCAACCGTGCACCATCAAACAGGACCACTATTTATACGCTTTAAGCCTCTGACATTGATGGCTCAGCCGACACGTTCAGCTGGCTGATGCTGTTCACATTTATAATGTGCTGCTTTCCATTCTCCGCAGAATGGGGTTCCTCAGCATTTAAATAGGCCATCATCTTATTTCATGCTCGACCGTGCACCATCAAACGTGACCACTAGTTCTCCGCTTTGAGCCTCTGACAATGATGGCTCAGCCGACATGTTCAGCTGGCTGATGCCGTTCACATTTATAATGATGCGCTGCTTTCTATTCTCCGCAGAATGGGGTTCCTCAGCATTTAAATAGGCCGTCATCTTATTTCATGCTCAACCGTGCACCATCAAACGGGACCACTAGTTCACAACTTTAAGCCTCTGACATTGATGGTTCAGCCGACACGTTCAGCTGGCTAATGCCGTTCACATTTATAATGATGTGCTGCTTTCCATTCTCCGCAGAATGGGGTTCCTCAGCAATTAAATAGTCCCTTTTCATTATGCTCGAGCATGCACCATCAGACGTGACCACTAGTTCCCAGATTTAAGCCTCTGATATGGATGGCTCAGCCGACACGTTCAGCTGGCTGATGCTTTTCACATTTATAATGATGCGCTGCTTTCCATTCTCCGCAGAATGGGGTTCCTCAGCATTTAAATAGGCCGTCATCTTATTTCATGCTTGACCGTGCACCATCAAACGGGACCACTAGTTCACAACTTTAAGCCTCTGATATTGATGGTTCAGCCGACACGTTCAGCTGGCTGATGCTGTTCACATTTATAATGTGCTGCTTTCCATTCTCTGCAGAATGGGGTTCCCTTTAGCATTTAAATAGGCCGTCATCTTATTTCATGCTCAACCGTGCACCATCAAACGGGACCACTATTTCTCTGCTTTAAGCCTCTGACATTGATGGCTCAGCCGACACGTTCAGCTGGCTGATGCCGTTCACATTTATAATGATGCGCTGCTTTCCATTCTCCGCAGAATGGGGTTCCTCAGCATTTAAATAGGCCGTCATCTTATTTCATGCTCGACCGTGCACCACCAAACGGGACCACTAGTTTACAACTTTAAGCCTCTGACATTGATAGCTCAGCCGACACGTTCAGCTGGCTGATACCGTTCACATTTATAATGATGCGCTGCTTTCCATTCTCCGCAGAATGGGGTTCCTCAGCAATTAAATAGGCCGTCATCTTATTTCATGCTCAACCGTGCACCATCAAACAGGACCACTATTTATACGCTTTAAGCCTCTGACATTGATGGTTCAGCCGACACGTTCATCTGGCTGATACCGTTCACATTTATAATGATGTGCTGCTTTCCATTCTCCGCAGAATGGGGTTCCTCAGCATTAAAATAGGCCGTCATCTTATTTCATGCTCAACCGTGCACCATCAAACAGGAACACTATTTATACGCTTTAAGCCTCTGACTTTGTTGGCTCAGCCGACACGTTCAGCTGGCTGATGCTGTTCACATTTATAATGTGCTGCTTTCCATTCTCCGCAGAATGGGGTTCCTCAGCATTTAAATAGGCCGTCATCTTATTTCATGCTCAACCGTGCACCATCAAACGGGACCACTAGTTCACAACTTTAAGCCTCTGACATTGATGGTTCAGCCGACACGTTCAGCTGGCTAATGCCGTTCACATTTATAATGATGTGCTGCTTTCCATTCTCCGCAGAATGGGGTTCCTCAGCATTTAAATAAGCCGTCATCTTATTTCATGCTCGACCGTGCACCATCAAACGGGACCACTATTTCTCTGCTTTAAGCCTCTGACATTGATGGTTCAGCTGACACGTTCAGCTGGCTGCTGCTGTTCACATTTATAATGTGCTGCTTTCCATTCTCCGCAGAATGGGGTTCCTCAGCAATTAAATAGTCCCTTTTCATTATGCTCGAGCATGCACCATCAAACGTGACCACTAGTTCCCAGATTTAAGCCTCTGATATGGATGGCTCAGCCGACACGTTCAGCTGGCTGATGCCGTTCACATTTATAATGATGCGCTGCTTTCCATTCTCCGCAGAATGGGGTTCCTCAGCATTTAAATAGGCCGTCATCTTATTTCATGCTCGACCGTGCACCATCAAACGGGACCACTAGTTCACAACTTTAAGCCTCTGATATTGATGGTTCAGCCGACACGTTCAGCTGGCTGATGCTGTTCACATTTATAATGTGCTGCTTTCCATTCTCCGCAGAATGGGGTTCCTCAGCATTTAAATAGGCCGTCATCTTAATTCATGCTCGACCGTGCACCATCAAACGTGACCACTAGTTCTCCGCTTTGAGCCTCTGACATTGATGGTTCAGGCGACACGTTCAGCAGGCTGATACCGTTCACATTTATAATGATGTGCTGCTTTCCATTCTCCGCAGAATGGGGTTCCTCAGCATTTAAATAGGCCGTCATCTTATTTCATGCTCAACCGTGCACCATCAAACAGGACCACTATTTATACGCTTTAAGCCTCTGACATTGATGGCTCAGCCGACACGTTCAGCTGGCTGATGCTGTTCACATTTATAATGTGCTGCTTTCCATTCTCCGCAGAATGGGGTTCCTCAGCATTTAAATAGGCCATCATCTTATTTCATGCTCGACCGTGCACCATCAAACGTGACCACTAGTTCTCCGCTTTGAGCCTCTGACAATGATGGCTCAGCCGACATGTTCAGCTGGCTGATGCCGTTCACATTTATAATGATGCGCTGCTTTCCATTCTCCGCAGAATGGGGTTCCTCAGCATTTAAATAGGCCGTCATCTTATTTCATGCTCAACCGTGCACCATCAAACGGGACCACTAGTTCACAACTTTAAGCCTCTGACATTGATGGTTCAGCCGACACGTTCAGCTGGCTAATGCCGTTCACATTTATAATGATGTGCTGCTTTCCATTCTCCGCAGAATGGGGTTCCTCAGCAATTAAATAGTCCCTTTTCATTATGCTCGAGCATGCACCATCAGACGTGACCACTAGTTCCCAGATTTAAGCCTCTGATATGGATGGCTCAGCCGACACGTTCAGCTGGCTGATGCTTTTCACATTTATAATGATGCGCTGCTTTCCATTCTCCGCAGAATGGGGTTCCTCAGCATTTAAATAGGCCGTCATCTTATTTCATGCTTGACCGTGCACCATCAAACGGGACCACTAGTTCACAACTTTAAGCCTCTGATATTGATGGTTCAGCCGACACGTTCAGCTGGCTGATGCTGTTCACATTTATAATGTGCTGCTTTCCATTCTCTGCAGAATGGGGTTCCCTTTAGCATTTAAATAGGCCGTCATCTTATTTCATGCTCAACCGTGCACCATCAAACGGGACCACTATTTCTCTGCTTTAAGCCTCTGACATTGATGGCTCAGCCGACACGTTCAGCTGGCTGATGCCGTTCACATTTATAATGATGCGCTGCTTTCCATTCTCCGCAGAATGGGGTTCCTCAGCATTTAAATAGGCCGTCATCTTATTTCATGCTCGACCGTGCACCATCAAACGGGACCACTAGTTCACAACTTTAAGCCTCTGATATTGATGGTTCAGCCGACACGTTCAGCTGGCTAATGCTGTTCACATTTATAATGATGTGCTGCTTTCCATTCTCCGCAGAATGGGGTTCCTCAGCATTTAAATAAGCCGTCATCTTATTTCATGCTCGAAGGTGCACCATCAAACGGGACCACTATTTCTCTGCTTTAAGCCTCTGACATTGATGGCTCAGCCGACACGTTCAGCTGGCTGATGCTGTTCACATTTATAATGATGCGCTGCTTTCCATTCTCCGCAGAATGGGGTTCCTCAGCATTTAAATAGGCCATCATCTTATTTCATGCTCGACCGTGCACCATCAAACGTGACCACTAGTTCTCCGCTTTGAGCCTCTGACAATGATGGCTCAGCCGACATGTTCAGCTGGCTGATGCCGTTCACATTTATAATGATGCGCTGCTTTCTATTCTCCGCAGAATGGGGTTCCTCAGCATTTAAATAGGCCGTCATCTTATTTCATGCTCAACCGTGCACCATCAAACGGGACCACTAGTTCACAACTTTAAGCCTCTGACATTGATGGTTCAGCCGACACGTTCAGCTGGCTAATGCCGTTCACATTTATAATGATGTGCTGCTTTCCATTCTCCGCAGAATGGGGTTCCTCAGCAATTAAATAGTCCCTTTTCATTATGCTCGAGCATGCACCATCAGACGTGACCACTAGTTCCCAGATTTAAGCCTCTGATATGGATGGCTCAGCCGACACGTTCAGCTGGCTGATGCTTTTCACATTTATAATGATGCGCTGCTTTCCATTCTCCGCAGAATGGGGTTCCTCAGCATTTAAATAGGCCGTCATCTTATTTCATGCTTGACCGTGCACCATCAAACGGGACCACTAGTTCACAACTTTAAGCCTCTGATATTGATGGTTCAGCCGACACGTTCAGCTGGCTGATGCTGTTCACATTTATAATGTGCTGCTTTCCATTCTCTGCAGAATGGGGTTCCCTTTAGCATTTAAATAGGCCGTCATCTTATTTCATGCTCAACCGTGCACCATCAAACGGGACCACTATTTCTCTGCTTTAAGCCTCTGACATTGATGGCTCAGCCGACACGTTCAGCTGGCTGATGCCGTTCACATTTATAATGATGCGCTGCTTTCCATTCTCCGCAGAATGGGGTTCCTCAGCATTTAAATAGGCCGTCATCTTATTTCATGCTCGACCGTGCACCACCAAACGGGACCACTAGTTTACAACTTTAAGCCTCTGACATTGATAGCTCAGCCGACACGTTCAGCTGGCTGATACCGTTCACATTTATAATGATGCGCTGCTTTCCATTCTCCGCAGAATGGGGTTCCTCAGCAATTAAATAGGCCGTCATCTTATTTCATGCTCAACCGTGCACCATCAAACAGGACCACTATTTATACGCTTTAAGCCTCTGACATTGATGGTTCAGCCGACACGTTCATCTGGCTGATACCGTTCACATTTATAATGATGTGCTGCTTTCCATTCTCCGCAGAATGGGGTTCCTCAGCATTAAAATAGGCCGTCATCTTATTTCATGCTCAACCGTGCACCATCAAACAGGAACACTATTTATACGCTTTAAGCCTCTGACTTTGTTGGCTCAGCCGACACGTTCAGCTGGCTGATGCTGTTCACATTTATAATGTGCTGCTTTCCATTCTCCGCAGAATGGGGTTCCTCAGCATTTAAATAGGCCGTCATCTTATTTCATGCTCAACCGTGCACCATCAAACGGGACCACTAGTTCACAACTTTAAGCCTCTGACATTGATGGTTCAGCCGACACGTTCAGCTGGCTAATGCCGTTCACATTTATAATGATGTGCTGCTTTCCATTCTCCGCAGAATGGGGTTCCTCAGCATTTAAATAAGCCGTCATCTTATTTCATGCTCGACCGTGCACCATCAAACGGGACCACTATTTCTCTGCTTTAAGCCTCTGACATTGATGGTTCAGCTGACACGTTCAGCTGGCTGCTGCTGTTCACATTTATAATGTGCTGCTTTCCATTCTCCGCAGAATGGGGTTCCTCAGCAATTAAATAGTCCCTTTTCATTATGCTCGAGCATGCACCATCAAACGTGACCACTAGTTCCCAGATTTAAGCCTCTGATATGGATGGCTCAGCCGACACGTTCAGCTGGCTGATGCCGTTCACATTTATAATGATGCGCTGCTTTCCATTCTCCGCAGAATGGGGTTCCTCAGCATTTAAATAGGCCGTCATCTTATTTCATGCTCGACCGTGCACCATCAAACGGGACCACTAGTTCACAACTTTAAGCCTCTGATATTGATGGTTCAGCCGACACGTTCAGCTGGCTGATGCTGTTCACATTTATAATGTGCTGCTTTCCATTCTCCGCAGAATGGGGTTCCTCAGCATTTAAATAGGCCGTCATCTTAATTCATGCTCGACCGTGCACCATCAAACGTTACCACTAGTTCTCCGCTTTGAGCCTCTGACATTGATGGTTCAGGCGACACGTTCAGCAGGCTGATACCGTTCACATTTATAATGATGTGCTGCTTTCCATTCTCCGCAGAATGGGGTTCCTCAGCATTTAAATAGGCCGTCATCTTATTTCATGCTCAACCGTGCACCATCAAACAGGACCACTATTTATACGCTTTAAGCCTCTGACATTGATGGCTCAGCCGACACGTTCAGCTGGCTGATGCTGTTCACATTTATAATGTGCTGCTTTCCATTCTCCGCAGAATGGGGTTCCTCAGCATTTAAATAGGCCATCATCTTATTTCATGCTCGACCGTGCACCATCAAACGTGACCACTAGTTCTCCGCTTTGAGCCTCTGACAATGATGGCTCAGCCGACATGTTCAGCTGGCTGATGCCGTTCACATTTATAATGATGCGCTGCTTTCCATTCTCCGCAGAATGGGGTTCCTCAGCATTTAAATAGGCCGTCATCTTATTTCATGCTCAACCGTGCACCATCAAACGGGACCACTAGTTCACAACTTTAAGCCTCTGACATTGATGGTTCAGCCGACACGTTCAGCTGGCTAATGCCGTTCACATTTATAATGATGTGCTGCTTTCCATTCTCCGCAGAATGGGGTTCCTCAGCAATTAAATAGTCCCTTTTCATTATGCTCGAGCATGCACCATCAGACGTGACCACTAGTTCCCAGATTTAAGCCTCTGATATGGATGGCTCAGCCGACACGTTCAGCTGGCTGATGCTTTTCACATTTATAATGATGCGCTGCTTTCCATTCTCCGCAGAATGGGGTTCCTCAGCATTTAAATAGGCCGTCATCTTATTTCATGCTTGACCGTGCACCATCAAACGGGACCACTAGTTCACAACTTTAAGCCTCTGATATTGATGGTTCAGCCGACACGTTCAGCTGGCTGATGCTGTTCACATTTATAATGTGCTGCTTTCCATTCTCTGCAGAATGGGGTTCCCTTTAGCATTTAAATAGGCCGTCATCTTATTTCATGCTCAACCGTGCACCATCAAACGGGACCACTATTTCTCTGCTTTAAGCCTCTGACATTGATGGCTCAGCCGACACGTTCAGCTGGCTGATGCCGTTCACATTTATAATGATGCGCTGCTTTCCATTCTCCGCAGAATGGGGTTCCTCAGCATTTAAATAGGCCGTCATCTTATTTCATGCTCGACCGTGCACCATCAAACGGGACCACTAGTTCACAACTTTAAGCCTCTGATATTGATGGTTCAGCCGACACGTTCAGCTGGCTAATGCTGTTCACATTTATAATGATGTGCTGCTTTCCATTCTCCGCAGAATGGGGTTCCTCAGCATTTAAATAAGCCGTCATCTTATTTCATGCTCGAAGGTGCACCATCAAACGGGACCACTATTTCTCTGCTTTAAGCCTCTGACATTGATGGCTCAGCCGACACGTTCAGCTGGCTGATGCTGTTCACATTTATAATGATGCGCTGCTTTCCATTCTCCGCAGAATGGGGTTCCTCAGCATTTAAATAGGCCGTCATCTTATTTCATGCTCGACCGTGCACCACCAAACGGGACCACTAGTTTTACAACTTTAAGCCTCTGACATTGATAGCTCAGCCGACACGTTCAGCTGGCTGATACCGTTCACATTTATAATGATGTGCTGCTTTCCATTCTCCGCAGAATGGGGTTCCTCAGCATTTAAATAGGCCGTCATCTTATATCATGCTCGACCGTGCCCCATCAAACGGGACCACTAGTTCACAACTTTAAGCCTCTGATATTGATGGTTCAGCAGACACGTTCAGCTGGCTGATGCTGTTCACATTTATAATGTGCTGCTTTCCATTCTCCGCAGCATGGGGTTCCTCAGCATTTAAATAGGCCGTCATCTTATTTCATGCTCAACCGTGCACCATCAAACAGGACCACTATTTATACGCTTTAAGCCTCTGACATTGATGGCTCAGCCGACACGTTCAGCTGGCTGATGCTGTTCACATTTATAATGTGCTGCTTTCCATTCTCCGCAGAATGGGGTTCCTCAGCATTTAAATAGGCCGTCATCTTATTTCATGCTCAACAGTGCACCATCAAACGGGACCACTAGTTCACAACTTTAAGCCTCTGACATTGATGGTTCAGACGACACGTTCAGCTGGCTAATGCCGTTCACATTTATAATGATGTGCTGCTTTCCATTCTCCGCAGAATGGGGTTCCTCAGCAA